>NC_083359.1:84209313-84821813 GCF_030254825.1 Meriones unguiculatus | reverse complement strand
ATTGCCAGACTGGCCTGAGATAAACAGGTTAGTCTGAGGAAGTAACGACTGCTACAAATCGGAGGAAAGCCAAGAACGCCGGGAATCAGATCAGGTTTCCAGGCCAAAGTTAGGAACATTAATGATAAGAGTCAAGTTGCAAAGGCAAAGGATAAGCACAGAAAATCAGAACAGAGGATGACAGAGGAAGTAGCTTGTTCAGCTGAGGCCAGGAGTTCCTTAACATCAGGGACAGGGAAAAAATTGACTTAGATTCTCAGGGCTGCACAGCTTCAAAGAGGTAGATCACAAGTAAGAACAGGGGTGTTTTAAGATCTTCAATACGTGTTTATTTTTGGAAATAGTATCAGCATCCGTCCCTTCTTTTTTCTTACTTCCAATCTGTCTTTCTCCCTAAACTTTCTGGTAAAAAGAATAGAAGCAATAACATTAAGTATCTGTCTGCCCAATTTAAGTAATTCCTACCTCAACCCTAAGTATCTTTTTATGCGTATGAACTACATGGTTGCCTCTAGGAAGCCTTTATATTAATCCTCACATCTTTGTATGAAGGTAGATACATCACAGTAGTAGAGAAAATGGTGCTTTACTAACCCACTTCATTTCTGCCCTTAGGCAATTCTTTTTAAACTTTAAAATGTCTTCTTGGACAATGTCATACATGTCTACAATGCATTTTGATTATATTTATACCCCATTACCCTCTCTTATTCCCCTTCTACTTTCTATGGGCCCCCTTTTCTTTTCTTTTCTTTTCTTTTCTTTTTTTTTCATGTTTGTAGCAGCTTTATTGTTTTTTTTTTTTTTTTTTTTACTTTCATGTCAAATCTGATTTAATCCAGACATTCGATTTATGAATGGTTTCCTTTTTAATACATTTTAAAAATTATTTAAAATTATTTTTAACAATTACATTTTATTCACTTTGTATCCCCCCTGTACCTTCCTCCGTCCTCCCCTCCCAATCCCACCCTCCCTCTTCTCCACCTGTGTCCCTCCCCCAGTCCACTGAAAAGGGAGGTTCTCCTCTCCTTCCCTCTGACCCTAGTCTATCAGGTCTTATCAGGACTGGCTGCATTGTCTTCTTCTGTGGCCTGTTAAGACTGCTACCCCCTCAGGAGGAGACAGTAGTTTGTAACTGGTCCTTTTTCTACATTAATATCTTTCTTAAGTGACCCACTGAACTTAGAGGTACTTGTATGAGCATGGGTGTGAGCTTGATAATATTAACTGAAGCATGGGAAACTTACCAGTTGTTCTACTGAAGAACGATTCTCTATCACACCAGCAACCATGAACTCCCAGTAGATCCTCAGAGAAGGGCAGACCTTTGTAAGGCTCGCTCTTATTCAGAAGTAGGCTCAGTATCCTGTAGGTCTTGTGGAGGTGACCAGAAGTCTAGGGACTTGTACAGCCACATCATGTACAGAAGATGGTGTTTAAAGGAGTCCCCTCATTTTCTGGCTGTTACCTTCCTTCAGCCCCTTCTTCTGTGATGTTTCTGAGCCTTGCTTGGTGACCCAGAAGTCCCCATTACCAGGGAGTGTTCAACAGTCATGTATTTGCAACCTTTTGGCTTGTTAATCTTTGCATTAACCACTGAGGACTGCGTGCTGCCAAAAGAAATTTCTCTGATGAGGCTGTCTCAGAGTATCACTAATCTATGTGTATGAACATAAATATTTAGAAGGCAGTCTGACCCACGTCCTTAGCAAACAAACAAACAAACAAACAAACAAAGAACAGTAGTGGATAGATACCTCCCTGCCCAGAAGCCTGTGTTTACAGTGCTAGGCAGGAGCCCCTCTGATGGTATTTAAGGTCTACAACTTTGTAAGACATAGTCACTTTTCTTCCTAAAAGAGCTGCATGGCACCTTCTGGGATAAGAAACTGTTTTCATTACTTTTCCTGCACTTGCCTGCTTATTTATAAATAACAGGTTTCTTTTCCTATTCCTGGTTACTTTGCAGTTTGAGGTTCTATTAATATCCTTGAGTTGGTAAGTGAAGACAGTTTATTTACATCCCATCTTCTACTCCCGTTTCTATTTTCTCAAGATGTTACACTGATTTTTAGTTCCCTATTTGTAACAATATGATTATTTAAACACTACTAATGCCTGTACTGTGTGGTTATAAAGAGAGTGTTTTGTTTTGACTGTGTTGTTTCGAGACAGGGTTTCTGTAGTCCTGAGTGTCCTTGAACTCACTCCGTAGACCAGGCTGGCCTCGAACTCAGAGATCTACCTGCCTCTACCTCCCCAGTGTTGGTATTAAAGTTGTGCACCACCACTACCTGGCTAAGATAGCATTTAAAAACTCCTTTAAAATAGTTTTCGCCAAAATCAATCTATACCTCCTGTGGTGATTTGTATGAGAATGGCCCCAGATGCTTATATATTTGGATGCTTGGCTCTTAGTTGGTGGACTCTTTAGAAGGAATTAGGGGGTGTGTCCTTATTGGAGGTGTGTTGTGGGAGTGGGATCAGAGTTTTCAAAAGCCCACACCAGCACCAGTCTCACTTGCTTTCTGCCTACTGCTTGTGGATCATATAAAAACTCTCATCTACGCCTCCAGTACCCTGCCTGCCTGCTTGTGGTCATACTCTTCCCCCATGATAACAAACACGCCCTTTGAAACTGTAAGCAAGCCCCGGTTCAACACTTTCTTTTATAAGCTGCCTAGTGACTCTTCTCAACAATGGAAACAATAGAAAGGTACCCCCCTTTTAATTTCTGGCATGCCTATCACAAACTCATCTCTACACGGCATCATTCTGTCCTCACTATATTTGATATTATTAATCTATGTGATTCCTCTTGTGGGACCCCTGATCCCTGTGCACCAAATTGGAACGTTTCCTCTCTAGAAGTTCTGCATTTCTACCATGAGGAGGTTCTTCTCCTTTAGCCCTCTTCTGTGAGATCTTCCTTTCTTATTTGATGATGGACTCTCTGTTTTTCTGAATCCTGAAAATTAAAACACCATGTGTCCCACGGTTTATTTTAGAGCAATCACATTCTGCCTTTAATTTCCATAACACAAGCTTTGGCTTACAATAACCCGCTAATTATTTTTTTTCCCCCTCAGTGCTGACTAATGGAATTCCAGTTCTTTGCTTTAAATACTTTTGGCTTTCCTAACTGCTGGTGAAAGAAATCTGAGGAAAATAAAAAGGAAAAAAATGTTCTCTCATTCATCACAGTTGCCTAAAGTAGATACTTTTCTACATTATGAAACTCACTCTGATTAAATGATTGGAGGAAGTTTACAACAGCACAATTTCATCCTCTTCTTTATGATTAAGATTTGTATATAAATATGATTGCCCATCATGTTTTTTGCTTAAAAAAGCAGATACAAAGGAATTTAAATACCCTGACATGAAAATATGTGGTGAACCCCATGAACTATTATGAATTATTTCTAAAGTCTACAAGTATCACTGATTGTCTTGCAAATTTATTTTCCAGACAATAATATTTAAGTGGGAACATTATTTTGTGAAGTTATAAATACTTCAAGATGTGTGGCTATGAATGAAAAAAGTAAATGACTCTTGTTTCTTTTTCATTCTAACACACTATGAGATTTTTATCTTATTGAGGATTTACTCTCTGTCTCTTCTCTTGATTTATTTTTTCTTTTTGGTATTGCTTACTCATTAGGATCCTCTGAAGTGGTGCACATGAATTTCTTTTGCCTCTTCACGCCAAAAAGTCTTTATTCTTATACCCCACAATTGATCATGTGCCTTAGTGGACACATGTGCAATTTTATCTGAGAATTTTAAAAACCTTACCTCAATTGCCTCCCGGCTGTCAAAGTTAATTTTATCTTAATTCCATAACAGATAAGATATAAAATGAAATGACTCTTAATAGCTAATGCCAATGAAAATATTTTAATTGAATTTAATGTTTTTCAAAATAATTCATTTTTAATCTAAAAGCTTTAACTTAGAAAGCTTGAATATCATAGAGATAAAATATTTATTTCCATTCAACCTAGAGAAATGCCAACACACTCAAGTTTATGCCTATCAGTTAATACACAGAAATGTTTGTATGCATTGAAAAATAAACAAACTTATCCTGTTCTTATGAAATTGATTACTTGGCTCAGAACCTAGAATGATCTATGAAGCAGAAAAGAACCTTTTCAGACTGCCTTATTAAAATTTTTGGTAGTTTGTAAATAACCTTATACCCTTATGGATACCATATGTATGACATACCTCCATTCATCTTTGGGTTTATATTTCTTAGTCCTTCATATCAGCTAGTATGGGGAACTTTTTTATGATTTAAAAAAATTATAATTACATCATTTTCCTCTTTCTCTTTCATCCTTCAAACCCTTCCATACAACCTTCCTTGCTCTCTTTCAAATTCATGGCCTCATTTTATTAATTATAATATATATATATTTATATATGTGTCTGTATGCACATATATATTCCTAAGTACATAAGTATAGTCTGCTCAGCCTGCATAATATTACTTGTATTCATGTTTCCAGGGAAGGCCACGTGGTATTAGATAGCCCTGAGGAAGACTATTTCTTCTGCTCTCCACATTCCTTAGTTACCTGAAGCTCGCAAAGAAAATCTTGAAATATAGCAGTCCAGGAGAAAGTATAGAAGTCAGATGCTGACAGAATCTCCCTCATTTTAAGCACAAACTTGAATGAGTAGAGGGGTCTTCCTTGCAGAGTTCTGGTGGAAAGGACACTAGCTAAGGAACAGTTAGCACAAAGTCTTTATGGTGCTGGGAAATCTGTTATGTCTGAGGAATCCTGTGGGGTGTGGTATGTCTGCACATATCCCAGAGAACTCACAGGGCCTACAGTGTACAAGGGCTTTGAAGGCCCCTGTGAGCCCCTATGAGACAACATGAGTTGTCCTGTGGTTGGAGAGAGGAGTAACTGTAGAAATTTTGTTTTTGTTGTTTTTGTTTTGGTTGTTGCTTTGTCTTTCAAGACAGTGTTTCTCTGTGTAGCCTTGGCTGTCCTGGACTCACTTTATCTAGGCTGGTCTTGAATTCTAGAGATTCTCCTACCTCTGTCTCCCCAGGTGCTAGGATTACAGGTATGCGACCATGCCTGGCTTTTGCAGAGATTTGAATAGATGAGTGACATAGTTCGACCAGCTGGCTGAAGTGTTGAAAACAGTTTATAGTCAGGCAAGAGCTGAAGAAAAGAGACCGGTTAGTATGCTCAGTTAGAACATAAGGAAGAGATGATGATGGCCCAGCTGCCAGCTTTGAACTTCTGAATGTCAATGTAGCTTGCAGACAACAGAGAAAAGCTGCAAGAGTCTGAGATAACATGGTCCATCGATTTTGTCACTAGCATAGCCCCAGCACCGAAAATACTTCATAATCGGTGCTTCTTCTATGCAATATGACAGAGAGCCTTTATTTTAGAAATATTTCTAATAGAGAAATTATGTAATAAAACTTTTCATAATTTTACTGCCTCCATCTGTTTTCCACATTATAGATAATCTTCCCAAATGTAAACCTGATGAGGTCAGCTCTTCTCCATCCCTCCTTCTCTGTATTTAAGACACCCCAACTGGCTGTTTTTGGAGTTAAGACAGAATTCTTTGACATGGTCTCTAAAGCATTTTGTGGATTACTTTTTGTGTAAACCATAGGGTCTTTTTATAAGCACTTTTTCTCACTCTCTCCTTTTCTTATTTTATTAATTACAGTTTATTCACTTTGTACCCTGCCTGTAGCTCCCTCCCTCTTCCCCTGCCAATCCCACTCTCCCTCGCTCTTCTCCATCAATGCCCCTCCCCTAGTCCATTATAGGGGAGACCCTCCTCCCTTTCCATCTGATCCTAGTCTACCAGGTCTCATCAGAAGTGGCTGCATTGTCTTCCTCTGTGGCCTGGTAAGGCTGCACCTTCTGAGGGGTAGGTGAACAAAGAACAGGCAAATCAGTTCCTGTCAGAGACAGTCCCTGTTCCCATTACTATGATACCCACTTGGACACTGAGCTGCCATGGGCTACATCTGTGCAAGGGTTCTAGGTTATCTCCATGCATGGTCCCACTTGTTTTGGTTCTGTTGCTCTCCTTGTGGAACTCCTGTCCTCTCCAGGTATTTAGAAGTCCAGTGCACTATCCATTGTGCCACAGAGCCAGGACTACTACTTCTTCTTCTTCTTCTTCTTCTTTTTCTTCTTCTTCTTCTTCTTCTTCTTCTTCTTCTTCTTCTTCTTCTTCTTCTTCTTCTTCTCCTCCTCCTCCTCCTCCTCCTCCTCCTCCTCCTCCTCCTCCTCCTCCTCCTCCTCCTCCTCCTTCTTTTCCTTCTCCTTCATCTTGTTTAATTAACTGCAGGAACAAAGCCACATTCTGAGGGTTTGGGAAAGGCATGGGGGAAAAGCCTGGAAAGAGCCCTATAAGACACTTGAGCAAGGATTTGTCGAGGAAATATCATTTTTTTTTTTAAAATGGCCCTGCCCATCCACAGAGCTTTCTCTGTTCCCTTTTCATCTTTACTCTTAAATTTGCTAGTTAATCAATTACCTCTAAAAATCCTGAAACCGTGAGAAAATTCCATGGATAAGAGTAGCCTCCTTTCTGTCCAGCTCTGGTTCACTCTTATCTCTTTCTCATGTTTGAGTTCTGTGGTCAACTTCTTAGGGCAGATATTTGGGTAGATCCTTACCAGTCTGGTAGGTTATCCATCCATTCTGTGCCTCTCCTTAGAAGTAACTATAGAAACCTGTGTTTACACATGTTTATATGATCTGGTTGATTTTGTTGCCCTCACTAGACCTCATGCATATATGGATTCAAGGCTAACTTTCTTCTCAACTTATTACTACTTCCTAGTGCAATATTCAAATCATAGGAGGTAATTAAAAAGGAATTTTCATGAAGAGGCTATAGTGAAATAGACTGATGTAGCACCATCTCTCAGTAGATATTAATCCATGGACCACCCTTGCTGGTTCCTACCGCTTGAGGGTTTGCTCATTCTTCTTGAGTGGGTGCGTACTCTACTCTATAAAATTTTAGCTGAACCATGCACACATTCTACCATAAGTCTTTTTCATGTTCTTAATAATTGCCAGTGTAAATCTTCAAATCTGAAATGTGTATTCCAATCAACATATTGAAATAGCTGTGTTATTTTGATATCATCTTAGTTAATATTGATATTAAACATGATATCTCATCCCTACCTACCCATTATCACTGTCTTCTGAAACTGTGTGTTATACACTTTAGTTTAACAAAACCTTTCTGAGTTCACGTAGAACTTTCATATTAGACAAAAGATCAATAAAAATCTTCAGGGTCTAGGTAGGAAAGGAGGAGGAGGTGATGACAGGAATGGAGGTGAGTGATGCCAAAACAACAAGGTAAGCAGGAGCCTTATAAGCAAATTAAGGCCAGGGCTTTTTATTCACCAGGGCTGTAAGCTTCATACTACAAAATAGGTAAAAGCAGAACAACAATGACCCTTTTCTGATAGCTTGCTTATGACATTTGGTTTCAGGATCTGTTTGACTTGAAATGGATATTTTTCTGTATAATGATCATTCTTTCAACTTAGTTGGCTAGCCTGGTCCTTTTTCCCAGCATAGGTGACAGGTCTGCTGTGATTTAGTCATGCTTCAGTACTCATTCTGGCAGGCTTTATAGATTCAGTAGAGAGATATAAGGAACCCAGCTGATGGTTATGAAGAAGAAGGAGAAAAGAAAGTTACTAGATTTCATTTGGCCCAAGTGTAAATTGGCTATGCCTATTTTCCGGGAACCCTGGGTGTATGCACAATCAAGCAGAGAAATGCATTACTTTAAATTATGACTCCCAACCCAGCCAGTGTTCATAATGGGACAAAACACATATGCTGGCCAAAGTACTCATAAAATCACCCTGAAAAGTGACTCCAGGGAGTCAAGGAGTTTATGACTTTGGCTGTCACTAGATATTTAATTCATCTGAAGCACACTTTACAAGTAGAAAGCTGGGAGATTGCACAGTAATCCCAGAGATCTGGCGGCAGTGAGGGTAAACTAGGGGTGGCTTTTCAGCCTCTCAGAGAGCCGGGGGTTGAGTGGCCTGTTGAGTCTGTGCTGGGAAGGACTAAAGGATGAAGTCTCAGGGTTGCTCAGGTCTGAGGATGGCCTGACCTGGGATATGTCTGTGCTGTTTGTGCAGCTTAATTGCTGATGTCACCAGTCATGAGAATGTACATAATAACTCATGTGGACATGGTGGAACCGAAGAAATACAAATACACCAGAACAAATATGCTCTCGCTTCCAGATAATCTAAAAACAACTGCAGTTAAAAACTAAAAAGAAACAAGGAACACACTTAGTAGTAAGTTATTCTGTGTGTGGAAGGAAGGACGTCCAAGATTTATAAATCATGGTGACTTTCCTCTGCAGTAACCACTTTCCCCAGCCCCAGAATTATCATTTTATAATCAGAAAAGCCCCAGAGTTTAAAGTATGCCTCGTACAAATGTCACTTCCAAGCTTCAGTGCTAATCCAGAGGAAATATTATCCTAGTGGTCTCCAAGGCCCAATGTCTAGGTGTTGGCTACATGATAAACTTACGTGGGGCTTTCTTAGTGAGATATAGTCCTCCAGAGGATTGAATTTTTCAAGGCTTAGTACAACCCAACCCTTTAAAATAAGATTTAAGCTTTCCTTGTCAAGTTCTTTTAAGAGCTTTTTAAATTTTTTTTATTTGCTGCTCTGACCAGGTTCTAATCCCTGGTCCCCGGCGTCAGCTTTGGACCATCTCAGGCACTTTCTGTCTGCCTTTCCCAAGAGCAGAGAGCAGAGCAGTTTTCACAGTGAAAAGTGTTTTCTCTTCCCCCACAAAAGACCCTCAGGGAAATAACTTGAGACATAAAACGAAACATTTTGTTGTTGTGGATGATGCTGTTGTTGGCTAAGAGAAGATAGTTTTGCTACTTTACTGATACTATCATAGACCTTTAATTCTTTTACTGTCTTATAGACAACTTTCTTGAATAAGTTGAATAATGACTGAATAGCAGGTATTGGAAATACAGAATAATCTGCCAAGTTGGACATTCCGGGGGTTGACTAAAATGTAATTTTACTGAGCACGTACAAATGGCATCCAAAGATTTCGAGGAAGTCTAGCAAGAAATTGTAGGTAATTACACAGATGGTCATGGACTCGAAGAAATCAGGGCTGTGCACTTACTACCTCAGCAAATCACATTAGTTCCCTGAAAATGATATGCAATTCAATTAAACTGCCTTCAAATTGCTTATAATTGAGAAAATAATGACACAGTGACTCATGCTTTAGCTGGCAGGAAGTTCTTTTCTGTTCCCTGAGGATTCTGAAGCAGTCTGTACAGTGAGAGCGGGAAGTGGGTTTTCTTACAATAAAGTCTCAGGTGCTCACTCTCTCTGTGCTGCTGGAATTAGTTGTATCTGCGATTCCTTTTCAGAGGGCCCTGAGTCCTGGGCCAGTACTGTCTGACCAAACCATGTGTAGGGAAAGAAATAGTCTGTCCTGTCCATGACGGTAACCATGAGCCAAAGGAGCCTGTCAAGCCCTTGACAGGTGGCTAGGCGACTCTGAACCTGAACTGAACATTTTATTTAGCTTTAACTAAGTTAATTTGAAATTATTTGATACACAAAATGAGTTGGAAACAAGAAGTCTGTGTTTAAGTTTGGAATATTTTCCAGACGAGCTGCCTGTTCTTTAGGGAGGAGCCAGGTCCAACTCCACGCCACAACAGCCCTTCCTTACATCACTGCCTCACACAGATTGGACACTTGGGGCACACCCAGAGCTGGCCATGCATTGGGCCCCCTCCCTTCTCTTCTCACTCAATCCCATTTCCTCTTGTGCTTTCTCAAGTAAGAAGGGTATGGAGTGCGGCCTCTCCTCCAAAGCTGGAACCAGCCACATCTCATCACAGCCACCATGAGGTAAGAGCACGAGGTTTAAACTTCAGATGTGAGTCTGAGCTGACCGTCACACTTACTCACCAGGACAAATGGAAGCCCCTGATCAGATCCACAGTGTCAAAGGGCTCAGAGGAGCCTACTAAAGTTAGGTCAAGAAAGTCGTCTTTCTATTGACACAAAACTGCTCTTAATATTCTTAAATTAACTGCTAAAATCATGCTGCCTGTTGCACGTAATAGCTAAATATGAGTAAAAAAAAAATGTGTTGTACTGTGTATATGGAAAACAGACTCATTTTGGCTAGTTCTAAATAACTTAAGCATCACAAATTTCAGCTACTTTGAGTGTGTAGTTGGATAACTAACACATTTAGAACTGTGCTACTATAATTACAACCCTTCGTGGGTAGTCGCTAAGTGTTTGTCACCTAAACTACAGTCCTCACGCTCGGAATCCGGGATTTTATGTCATAGGCGTAGTGGCAGTTTTCTCGTGTTTGTACAATGCGTTCAATTATCAGGTTAAACATTTTAAACACATCTCCTCAAACATTTGTTTACTGCTTTGTTTTTAACGCTTTTGTACATATACACAGCGCGTGCATGTATGTGTATATATTCAAACCTCCTTAATATTCTAAGCTCAAACCACAGTTCACTGTTAAAATCACGCTGCCTGTGGCACAAAATAGCTAAATATGATGGTTCGCTCTCTTTTCTCTCCCCTCCCACATTTACTAGTATTGTGTTTGTTTATTTTTATCTTACCTGTTTGAGTGTTTGACCGCATGTATGTATGTGTATACTGGCCTCCAAGACACAGTCCTGTGCTCACTTTTATGACCCGCTCTTGTCTTGTTCTTCAACTAGTGGAGTCCGACTCTGTCACCTGAAGGGATGATGGAGACACCCCAGCACCTGTCTTTTGCAGTTCCAGGAGGTGAGTCAGACACGCTGTCCTGAAAACTAAGCCTCGTGGGGGCTTTTTCTAGCATAGGTACTAGGTTTTATGTCTGAGTCATGGCCTTAATTCTCTTTCCCCTGGGAAGGTGGAAAAGCAGGTGCAGCTTAGATCTGGGGAGAAGTAACGCTAACTCTCCTTTCCTACCTGCACTCTTCAGTGTGTGTGTTTGTTTTGGTGCCTGGGAAGCAAGTGTTGTAGTTTCTCATCTGATTTCCTTAGCTCTTGTGGAGGTAGTCTGGCTTATGTACAGTTGTTTAACTAGGTGTGTTGTCTGTGAGGAGATGGTCTAGGCTCTTAGCTACCATCTTGTTCCATGTCTCAGTTCTTTTCATCCTCCTCCATTTTCTCTCCTCTTCCTTTCACCCTTCCGGAACCAGACATCAAACCAGTCCTTACTAAATGCTAGACAAATACCCAATCACCAAACTATTCCTTAGTCTATAAAATTTTATTTAATCCTTTGAATTATTTATTATTTAATTTAATTTTCTTTACTTAATTTTCCAGAGAACTTTCCATTCTAGCACAGAAAAAATTTTAAAACAAAGATTTTGAAATGGAACTGGACATAATCATACTTCTGACACCATAGTTTCTTTGAGATGTGATGATAGGCTGTTTGCTTAATACACTTAAGCTTTGTTTTCTGCATCTGTAGAGTGGGAATATTATTGATGTCTCTGGAATGCTAAAAGCATTAAGCATGCATTATGACTAAAAGTGTTTGCTATTGAAATGGCAGAGTCAGTAAATTGACAGTGTGGCCTCATAAAGAAAATAACATTTGATTTTTTTTTATAGAGAGTCTGAATAGTATGGTGTATGAAAGTGGGTCATAATTCTTCATAAAAAGAAGCTCTATAGAAGAAAAAGCCATTCCATGGATTATATTAGTTGTACTTAAACACAGGCCTAGAAATCTTAATATTAGTTACCAGTGTTGAGTGAGTCCTGCAAACAATTTTATCTAAGGCCAGTTTTAAAGAAGTGAGTTTGCCAAGTGGAAGAACCTAGTTCTAGTTTCATTCTGTTGTGACAAACACCATGATGTAAAGCAACCCAAGGGGCCTGGAGAGATGGCTTAATGGTTAAGAGCACTGTCTGCTCTATCACAGGTCCTGAGTTCAACTCCCAGCAACCACATGGTGGCTCATAACCATCTATAATGGGATCTGATGCTCTCACAAACCAAATAAATATATGAATCTTTAACAAAGAAAAGCAACCAGAAGAGGAAAGGAATTGTTTCAGCTTACGGACTACCAACTACCATGCAGAGAACCCAAAGCAGGGCCTCAAGCAGGAACTTATAGGCAGGGCCTACTTGGTATTCTATGCAGCGATACTTCTGACCAACGAACTCACAGCCCAGGAAACACAGCAGAAACTCTGGAGGAAGGCTGCTTTCTGGCTTGTTCTAGGCCTGTGCTCAGCTCGCTTTCTTAGGCAGCTCAGGAAGTGCGGCTGCCACAGCGAGCCGGGCCCTCTTGCAACAATTAACAAGAAACATAATCCCCCACAGACCTGTCTGTGAGCTGTTTGGTCCAGGAAGTCCCTCAGTTGAGACTGCATTCGCGGTGACTCCAGGCTGGGTGTCAAACTGACAAGTTAACTAGGACACACTGGGACCTCTGTGGCTTTCTGGACTAAGCCAGTGACTACTAACACAGATAGATTGTGAAGGTGGTGGTGCGTGGGAGGAGAAGAAAAAGAGGAGCTTCGCGTTACGTATTTCCTTTGCAATGCCGAGCCACTGAATGGATTTCCATGAGGAATTAATTTCTTTTTGTTTATGGCTATTATAGACTGATAGCGCATAATAGCTTATAGAATATTAATGCTTATATATTTTATTATTAATTATTTATATTTGTAATTGATTTTTGGTTCAAGATACATCTCAAACCCGGACTCCAAAAGAATCAACCTTTTGATTTTTTTTTTTTTTTTTTTTTTTTTTTTTTACTTAGTTATGTTTTTGAGTCAGGGTCCTGGAACAATCTATGTAGCCCAGGGTGACCTCAGATTTGCTGCCACCCTCCCACTGCAGTTTCTTCAATGCTGGGATGTAAGCATGTGCCACAGTACTTTTGACCCTAATGACTTCCACATAAGCTACCATGGCCCAGTTCTTAAGGTATCAATCAAGTCCAGGCTTAGACCCACGGCCTCAGGCATGCTTTATGGCTGATGCCACAGCTGGCCTATTATACCACACATCTGCAATCACGAGATGGGCATCAAAGGCTTTCTGACTATGACCAGCGTCAAGGCTCTGTAACATCACATTCCCACTTTGTCCTTGTCCTTGAGGACAGCATGGGCCGCTACTTCCTCAATGGCACTGGTGAAAAGTTCTCCACTAGAAATGTCACGGTGGCTCTCCAGAATGTCACCAGCTCTGATAGGTGGCTCTGCTCTACACCTGCTCCTGACCCTCTTTTGGAGTGTTTGAGGAATAGGTTTTGTGCCCACTGGCCTTTGTTTGCATGACTATTTAACAAAAACAAAAACAATGCCTTCATGTAAGAGACTGATAAAGTCAATAATATATTTGCGTTTACAACTTAGCTGCAGGCTCAAGCATCACCATTGCTATAATAAGTCCCTTAGCATTCTGTTTTGGCAGATCATCTGCCTTTAAGGCAGGGTCCATCAGTATTTTCATCATTGCGTTTATTTTCCTTTTAAAGTCACACTGCTCAGGCTGAGGGGCGTGGCTCAGTCAAGGAGCTAATTTGAAGGAAGCAGAGGGTTCAACCCTTAGCTTGGCAGTAAATGAGTTAATTAATTAATTAAAATTGATAAATTATACTTTTGCATGTTTGTACTTTATATGCTTAATAACTAACATGCAAGCATTATAACTTTGCAAACTGTAGTTCATGTAATGCTGTGGTTTTGAGATTCACCCATACACATGGACAGCAGTAGTGGTTATTACATACAGAAGGCAAGACGACCTTGTCAGTCAGAAGGCTTGATTTAGGCACTTAAGATCCCTGAGCCATTTATAGATCCAGACAGTTTTTTTACTTGAGAGTGGCTGCGGAGGCCAAGTGCTGGTCTGTCCTATAGGCCCATGCCGGTGCTCACGAGGGGCTGGTGGGCTGCAGTACAAGTTACAGAGTGTGTCACTAGGACGCAATTCTGGGATACAGCTAAGGGGTTTTGTAACTGACAGTTACATCTCATGCTGCACTAGCTCCTGGGAAATGGCACAGACCTGCTCATGGTATTATCTTGTGGAAGAGAAGAGGCGAATGGGAGTGTACCCTCACCCCCGAGCTACTCACCTTCTTTCAACCAGAGAGGGCCACAATATGCTACAGAATTCAGATGAGCTGTGACCCCAGCCCATGAGGCCTGTGTGGAGCCTGCAAGTGTTCCCAGATAGAGCAATTGAGCCATTCTCAACAGTGCCTTGCTAATTTTCATCACTATGCTTTGGCATGATATTCTGTAAATATATGCTGTTTGTCAGTTTAATGCTGTTCCATATCTGGGTTGCTATGATGTTTTTGTTTGTTCATTTATTTGATATTCTAAGCAAAGCTATACAAAATGCTTACATTTTAAAAGTACAGTATTTATTTGTTTATTTCCTCGTGTGTGTGTGTGTGTGTGTGCATGTGCGTGTGCATGTGTGTGAGTATAAAAAGACATGTGTACTACGGAATGTGTGAAAAGATGAGATGGAGTCAGTTTTTACTACCATGTGCAAGTATCAAACTCAACTCATCTGGTTTAGTGGCAAGTGCATTTATCTGCTGAACCATCTTACTAGCCTCATGCCCATCTTGTACTTATTTCCTGGTGCAGACACATAAGGACTGTTTTAGGGACTGTACTCAGCCATGGGATTGTTTGGTCGAGGACATAGGCATCTCAAAGTTTGTAAGTGATGGTCCTGAATTTCTTGTATAAATTCTCACTGACTCTCAATCTATAACAGCGACTTGTGCTGTTCTATATTGTCACTTCACTGGGCATTTGGAGCCTCCGTTTTTTGAAAACCTCTTGCTATGCCTTATTATGATTCAAATCTGTATATCTCAGGTAATCGATAAGTAAAACATTTTTAATGTTTAAATGGCATTTATGTTTACTTCTCTGAAAGGTTATGTAAGAATATTCTCTTCTTTTCTATAGAGTTTGTGTTATTCTTGTTTACTTGTAGGAGTTATTCACACATTTCAGGTTCTAAGTTTTGATTGATAGTGAGAGTAAAAATGCTGATTGTACATTTTTGGTTGGGTTTCATTGAAAGACTCCCAAGAGCCTATCTAGACGGGGAGACCCCGCTTCCCAAGGAACAGCGAGACCAGCCTTCGGATGCAAGCCGCAAGAGGTTTATTTTGATACACGGGTACCCGGGGCGACCAAGCCTATCGGAGGACTTGCGCGCCTCTCAGTTGGGGTGACGGGTTTTTATAGGGCTCGGGAGCAGGAGGCGCGGTTACAGAAGCGAGAAGCATAGTTACAGGGGTCTGATTGGGTGGTTTGAACAAAGCCGTAGTTAAGTCACGTACCCAGAACAGGGAAGGCGGGAAGGCAGATTGTGAGCCGAGTCACGTACCCACCCGGAACCGGGAAGGTGGGAAAGAATGCAGGAAAGAATGTGGCGAGGTAGCTCTCCCCTCAGGGAACTTACTGCTATACCGCGCCTACTCTACATAGTGTTAACAATCGCTGCTTATCTTTTGGTCTCTCATTTCCCCCTTTCCTATGATCATTTGAAGACCCAATCTTGGGTCTTCCAGATATGACCCCTTGTATCTTATAGATAAGCACATCCCTTTATGCATACACACACATGCACAAGGGCACACACATAATCAAAAATAAAACACATCTTTCAAAAAATTCTTTTTTTTTGCGCATTGTAAAACAGTCCTTTTTGAAGTTCTCCTGCCCTGATTTGATTCTGCCAAGCATGTCTAGCATGCAGTCCACATGTAGCTGAGGATAGCTATAAATCTGAACCAACACAAAACTGTAAATCTGCTTAAAAGTCTTATAAGATATTTTCCCTTTTTTTTTGTAACTGTTGTACAGTTTTCAAGTGTGAACTTTGTTGATGTCAATTTTGTGTTGCAACATCAAAAAGTTGGACGTGTTCTTATCCTTATGAGAATTTAATGAGTAAAAGTTATTCGTGATTATGTTTTCACTAGACAAGATTTCATTTGGTAGCACAGAAAACCCTACCTTGCACGAACAGTGACAGACAACGTCACTGTATTCTTGTGAGAAATACAGCCAAGAGAATGCCATCTCTCAAGAGGCCCAGGCTTGAAAGAAGTACCTGCTCATGAACTGCAAACTGTGGGAAAGGAAAATTGTACCTTAACTTCATTATCACTGTCTCCTACAGCACTATCTATTGGCTGAATCAGAGGTAATGGGGTCAACAAAGGTTGGCCTCTAGAACACATAGTATCATGCAAAAAGCAGAGGAATTAGTTGGAGCGATAATCAGAAGTCAGTTCATAACAGAAATGTGCTTGAAAGGAAAATTATATTCATAGAAGACAGAAAGGAATGAATGGACTTGCATAAGTAGGCACTGATCAGAACAGGTTAAGTGGAAGAGCTTGCTGATAGAGAAGGGTATTTAATTTCAAAAACAGGCTTTCAAATAATTGCCCCTCTGGAATAGCTTTAAACATTGGAAACACATACCCACCTCTATAAAATGATTTGGGGAAAAACTGTACTGATGAAAGGAATGTGAGTGGCTAAGATGACTTTGAAGGGCCCTTGTAATTTGAGGATTCAGTGTTCCAGGAGCAATGGAAATCAGGGAATCGGACCTCCTGCAAAATATTCACAACTCTTTGAAATGGAAATTAGGCTGTTCCAATTTCAGAATCAAATTAAGGCGAGTATTTGGGGTGTTAGCAGGCAGTGCTTGAGCCTGTTTGAAGCAGCCTATAAAGAAGGGAAGCGTGCTTTTCCCTAGATGAAGCAGGATCTCTCTCAGCCTGTTTCCATCTTTACTTTTAGCACCTGCTGGCTTGGAGTGGTGTCGCGCAAGCAATCAGACGGTAGGTGGCTGTGCCAAGAGCCTGACCTCCCCATGTCTGCTACCCCTCCCCCCACAGCCCATGACAGCCTGTCCTGATATAGATGGACCTGGGACTGGTTTAAAATGACAGTCTCAAGTTCTTTGAGGAAGAGAAGACTAATTCAAAGCAACAGCCAGACGAGCTTCCTTTCTCCGCAGGAATCATTATTATACCCCTCCACCATGGCCCACCTGGGAGCCCATTTTGCCTTTAGATCCCGCTGGCAGAAGACTGATGATGAACTCTGTCGACATAGCATGTCCTTTATCCTTCACAAAGCCATCCGCAATGACTTCTTTCAGAGCTATCTCTACCTGCTGGAAAAAATTCCCCTGGGTAAGTGAGCCAGAGCTGTTCAACAAGGGACAAGAAGGGACTGGATAGGCTGTGTGAGAGAGGTTAGACATGGGTGCTTTTCAGCTAAGGGTGAATCCAGACAATGTTAGCGGGTGAAATGCTTCAATGACATTCTTCTATTGAGAGGGTAATAGCAAGTGCTGCCTGGCAAGGCCGAATGCTATTTTAGGGTTTTCGTGCCCCCTTAGGCATAGCGACTTGCTGTTCCAGGTGTAAGCATGGTGACTAGGAGGCTTAAAGAAACTCAATTCTTGGGTTGTCAGTGTTGTGTTTTCTAATTGCTCAAGGTGGAAAATCAGGTAACTTGGAGTTGAGAATATTGATGAAATACTATGCTAAGCGAAAAAAAAAATCGAAAACAAAGATCACATAAGAAGGTTCAAAATGTGCTTGGGACACACGTGCAATGTGTCTGGGTGGTGGTGATGGTGATGATGAACTATGCGTGTGTCCGTGTATACATTCTGTTCTGGCTTCACTATGTCACAAGTATCATCAGAGACCCAAAGAAAGCTGATTTTAGCTTGGACTTTGGATATCAAGGGGTAGTAGTCTGCCCTTCATTTTTGTTTTCCCCCCAGTTTCAGGGAAATGGGACACAAGAACAAGAAAAAGCTTATCAGGTATGCTCATAGCATGCTTTCTCAACCTCTGTGAAAGTAGCCAGTGTTGACACTCCCACCAGCACTAAAGAGGAAGAAATTTAGGATTAAAAAGTGAAGTGCCCCCTTCCTGCCTCTTTGATTTATATTTTCTCCCAGTGAAAACAAGAATGCTATTTCTCAGCCTTGGTCTGTTTGCATAAGGTTGTCTGAAAGCCTCATTGTGCACTTGATTTGGCCCCAGTTTCCTGCCGTGGAGAGAACTGCATAGTCCTTTGAGTTACATTAAAAAAACAAAAAACAAAAAAACCCCCTGGATGTTAGCAGCTATCAAAGTCTTGTTTTAGAAATTTCCTTCTGAAGGTTCTTTAATTTCATCCTACAGATACATTTGCATTATATTTAAATGGCTTTGACATGAGAATGGTTCTCATCTATAACTTTGATCCTCACAGCTACAACTCATGGGTAAATATCACTATTCTTCCTCTCAATTTCCCACTTCCTCCCTACAATTTTATTTTTGAAGTGAAACAGGTAAAATTCAGAGATGCGTTATCTAATTTAGAGAAAGCAAGTGGAAGGCTTCTTCCATCATGACGTGTATCTACTTTACCTTAAGAGAAAAACTGGGGTGATCATTTGGAAGGTTATCAGGCCCTGGTGCCTCCAGGCCTGGGCAAATCACTGACTTCTGAGAGACTGCCTGTGGGCTACAGCTCGGAAAGAGTCTTGAACAACACTGTGTGATATAGACTGCAGAAAGCAATCAATTATCGCAGTGGAGAAGGGAGTCATTAGCGGGCAAATGACTGACAGGCTTTAAAATGTTTACAGACAGAAAAGGGGCTAATTTCTGAACTCAGCTGTCAGTCAGTTAAGAACTAAACACTCTCTGCTCAAAATCAGAGGAAAATTAATTAAAACAAGTAGTCTTCAGTTACATTTGGCCTTAATCTTTTTTTGTTGGTGGTGTTTTTTTTTTCTTTCTTTCTTTCTTTTTTTTTTTTTCCTGTTGTTGTTTTTCGAGACAGGGTTTCTCTTTGTAGCTCTGGCTGTCCAGGAACTCTTTCTGTAGACCAGGCTGGCCTTGAACTCACAGAGATTTGCCTGCTTCTGCCTCCCAAGTGCTGGGATTAAAGGTGCGTGCCACCACCCACCCAGCTATCTTTTCTTAATCTAATGTAATCATTCTGATTTTACAGTGTTTTTTTTTTAATTTTATCAATTTTTCTCCTTCACGATTGTGAGAACGGTTAATTAATGATTTGCAAAAGCTGATATTTCAAACAAAATAGTCTGTGGGAACCCCAACTAAAATGAAGGGAGAAGTGCAACTTCAATTCTTGCCTCACCAGTGGCTTCTGAGAGACTTAGAGGGTTCCCTTAGTGAGTGCCACTGGAATAGAATCAGCCTACTTTAGGCTGAAGCTGGATTTATCATCACTTAACTTTCCACAAATAACACTCCTTATTTTTTTTTTTTTATTCTGAGAATTCAGCCCGAGCATTAGTTTTCCCTGAGAATTCGTAAGACAGTTGCATCTACAAGACCTGCATGACAGCGTTAGCTGAGGATAATATTAGTTGGTGTGGGTTAAGTTCTGCTGCAGTAACAAATGGGTTCTGAGACATTGGTTGTACCCATGTATTTACTCTTGATATCACTTTTGACACGCCATATAGGCATATGGGGATCTAGCGTGATATGGTCTCCATCAGCCAGATGACACTACTCACCAAGGCAAAGGGAAGATGTGGTTAGAGGCCTGTCTGGTAACTCTCAAGACATTAGCCCAAAGGACATGCTTTACATTTGTTTAGACTTCATTGCCCAGAAGGATAAGATTATGGGTGACGTGAGTGTCATTAAGTGCTTCTGCTATGAGGAAAAACCTTTTTTGGGAGGGGGTGGACAGTTTCCGATCAAGCCAGACATATTTAGTGCAAGAGGCAGTTACAGAATTACATTTGAATATGTATTATGGTCTTAGACTGCTCAAACTAGAGAAGTGATCTTTTTGCCAGCTAAATGCTTATGAGCATCATTTTCCTCAAAACGGTGACAGGAGGACTAGAAGAATTTACATGCAGCATACATGTAAAAGCCATCAGTTTTCAGTGGGTGTTAGGTTTTGCCTGTACTTTCCCTATGCCAGGCCTTGTCTAATGTCAGCATTTAACATTTTTTAAGAGCAGGCATTACCAAAGACGATAAACTTAATATGTGCAAGTTTTCAGGCTCTAGCGGATATTATGCCTTTTTGGTTGGAAATAAAACAGCCAGCAGAGACGTTACCTCCCAGCTCCACAGAAGTGTTTTAGTGTTTGGCTTCCCTTGTCCTTGATGACTTTAAGGCTTCATAAAAATGAAAATAAAGTCTCTCTTTTGAAAACATTAGGGAACCCTTCCTGTAGGGTCTGCACAGAGGGCCTAGTTGTTTAGGGGTAATTATGGAAAGAACCATGGTTAACCTGTCTTTGATTCCTTCTTCCCTTTCGGCGTCTCTCCAATGTCTGTGTAAGGCAGCCAGTTTTATTCCAGCTCACTCTGTGGTAAGGTCTGTCATGGAGAATGCCCCCCAAACATCCTTGACTAGCTTCAGAGATGTGTGGAAATGTTAAGACCCAGCGAACTGAAGTGTGAAATGGAAGATGAAGCAATGCTGTTTACCTTAAGAGATTTTCAGGAAAAAGGGAAACAAGCTTGCTACTTTCAGTGTTTTGCATTTTTAAAAACTGCAGTTCATTGTTACATCGTCCTATTAGGTGTATTCTTACTTTCCATAACTTTTCTTTGTGGATCTAGGCACAGAGGGGGCCCCAGATGGGTGGGCCACTGGGTAGGGCCATATAGCTAAGTGATATCAACCTGTAAATTCATCTGGAGATTTGGGTTGAAAAGTTTTCTAAAGATGGCTATTTATGAACAAACAAAAACTAGTATAAGAAAAAAAATGTTAGTGTAAGTCTTTAGTTTATCAGTCCTTACAGA
The DNA here is from genome assembly GCF_030254825.1 of Meriones unguiculatus. Lineage (NCBI taxonomy): Eukaryota > Metazoa > Chordata > Mammalia > Rodentia > Muridae > Meriones > Meriones unguiculatus. The sequence continues at coordinate 84,800,891 of NC_083359.1, read as the reverse complement.
ACCTGTAAACAGCTTAGTTGGAGACATTCACATAAGTTAACCATCAGTAATAGTCTAGCATGACCATATTTTTCAGTACGTGAGAGTCAGTGCGTGCCCGTCAGTTGTTTTATTCAGAGTCTGCACCTCTTGGCCATTGTTACTTAGAAATGGTTTTGGGTGACTTAGCAGAAGGACAAAAGCTTTGTTCAGAGGGACTTGTCTTTTGACCTGCTGTGATATTTCTTTTGCTAAGTGAAAAGATACCACGAAGTGCTGTTCTTTTACCGCTCAGCTAAAAATCGATCACTCTAACTCCAGTCTTCTAAAATATTAAGAGTCAGTCTTGTAGGATTAAAAGAAGTAATAAAAAAAATACCTAGGATAAGGCCATGCATGTAAGAAATACCAAACAGGTACTGTTCCCCTTCTGTCCTTGAGCCCTTCTACAAGAATCGGTCTTTGAGGATGAGCTAAGAGCTGTGGTTATCTATTTACCACCTCAGTTAAAGAGACAGTTACTAAAAGCATTTCTACTAAAAAACTTAGAATTCCCGCAATGAATTCCCCACGTCCTTATTTCTCTCTTTATTTTCTTCTATATAACATGTATCTTACATTGTCAGTGAGATGCATCTCTTGCCTCTATATAGATTTGATTAATTACAGATAATATGGGTCAAGAAAGAAAGTGCCACTTTGACCTAGCTTCTTTTGCAGATTCTCTCAGAATTTACAGAGACATTGCAATTCTGTGACAGATTACCACAACAAGAACTTCCATAGTAAAAAGACAAGGGCTAGTGAATAGTTGCCTTATTTAATCCAACATGAACGATGCAGGAGCCATTGAGGGGGCAGAACTGGGATTGGCCATGACACCTCATATATCTTTCTTAGAGAAATACATGTCAGTTAGGTGAAAATGAGAACACAAGCCTGTGACCATAAAAGCCCACCTAGTGGAGCTGAAACCTGCTGAGCTCTGCACTGACTTGAAACCGAACTGTTTCTGATGTAACGAACCATGCCCACTTCTAGATGAAGGCTTTTAATACACCCTACCAACTCGGTGACTTAAGCATGTGATGATGACTGTGGCTAATTTGCTGTTTTACCTGGATCAAAAAACACCGAGGAGGGTCAGTGAGATGGCTAGGTAGGTAAGTAAAGATAACAGTTGCCAAACCCAATGGCCTGAGTTTGATCCCTGGACCCCCTGATCTCCATACATGCTCAATTTCTCTCTTACGAGAGAGAGAGAGAGAGAGAGAGAGAGAGAGAGAGAGAGAGAGAGAGAGAGAGAGAGAGATCCATGGCTCATTCACACTCCCAGAATGGCACTCATTACTGAGAAGACTCTCAGAATTGTGATTTTCTAGCTTGACGTTTTGAGGAGTCCAGAAGAATTTAGAAGCATCATGATGTTGGAGTGGTGGTGCATGAATTTTCCATCTCTGTTCAATTTGGAAGAATTTGTTTATCTACTTGGATTTTATGTAAGACTTTACCTGGGGAACTGAGGGAAGTGGAAGGTCAGGAGTTCCTTTTGCTTTGGAGCATCAGGTCCATTCTTTCTCTATATTAGCAGCTTTAAAAGATTTGTATTTCAAAATGAACATACATGTAAAACAGTTAATATACATTGAGGAGACCATATAAAAATATTGTTTGTCTCCAATTGATTTAGAAACTGACTCCTGAAAGCCTTTCTGAAAATCCATGGTCATTTGTGATGTAAACATTAGTTCTGGGGTCTTCACGTTGGAAAATCTTGATGTAGCTCCACAATGAGGTGCACATTCTTAGTCATATGCTCTCTATTGCAGTTTTAACTTTTAGAATAAAAATTTGGGACTGTGTTCTCATGGACTTTAGAGTTGGGTAGTGTCCTGCTTTAATGTTACAGTCTTTGCAGTTATCGGAAGAAAAGAAAACGTTCCTAGTGAAGGCTAAATACTATTTTTTCTTTGACTTTTTCTATTTAAAATTATGCCATATTTTGGTATAATAATAGTAGTTTTGAGCCATTGTATATTTTACTTAGAGCTTTCAACCATATTTCATTTCTGGTGACTGAACCAAAACATGTCTTTTTTTGGAACTTCACCAATATGTCCTAGATTCTTGGCCACCTTCTCTATTGGCAAAACTCCAGCCTATAATTTCTCTTGCAGTATGAACAGCTTTATTCCAGATCTGATAAGCTGTTGTCAGTTACAGATTTCTTTCCATTATTTTCATTCCTGTGTTAATGACATCATCTCTCTGCATACATTTTCTCTTGATTTTAACATTTGCTGGGTTGAAATATAGCTTCAAAATACTTCTAAAAAATAAGTCCATAGGAAATGAACACTCTCACAGTTAACTGGATGTTAAATTTAGCTTCAAAATAAATGGTCCTCAGAATACTAATGCCCCTAAACCATTGCTTTCAAGTGTTTCTTTTTCTTTCCAGATAACATTAGGGTCATTTTCTTATTCTTTCTGTTTTAAAAAAATTAAACTCATCTGTAAATCTGCATTTTTAAAAAAGTCCATCCTTCCTAGCACTGGTTAGATCTTACATTCTTTTTCAGCTCTAGGATTTTTTTTTCCTGTTGTTTCTATATAGCAAGTTCCAAAACAGCCCACACATACACTTGTATTACTTTAGAAATTTTTAGCTTTCTAATTGGTTTGTTTGGAGATCTTATGAATTAAGGCATTTTTAAATTTAAATTTTAAAAATGTTTTGAGAATTTCACACATTAGTACTACATTTAAAATAGAGCATGCTCATATTTATTACTTTAAAAGAAGTGAAAATAGAGATTGGCAGCAAGAATTAATGAGAAAATTTCCACAAAGCACTCATAGCTAGGAGTTAATGGTGGGATGAGGTTATTTTTCTATTGTACAAAATACTGTAAGACTTTTTTTTTTAATAAGATGGTAAGTCGGGTTTATGAAACTAGCCATTCAATTACAAATTCAAGTAACTGTGATTTATAAATAACATTCTTGAAAACTGTAGGGTTTAAATAGTTTTCTCAATGTTATATTGCATGCAAACCTCTGGGCTAGAACTCAAATGCAGATTTTCTGATTTAAAACCTAGAACCCCTGCACAGATGTAACCCATGGCAACTCAGCCTCTAAATGGGTTCCCCAGTAAGGGGAACAGGACTGTCTCTGACATGAACTCAGTGGCTTTTGGTTACTATCCCCTGAAGGGGAGACAGCCTTACCAGGCCACAGAGGAAGACAATGCAGTCAGTCCTGATGAGACCTGATAAACTAGGGTCAGATGGAAGGGGAGGAGGACCTCCCCTAGCAGTGGACTAGGGGAGGGGCATTGGAGGAAAAGAGGAAGGGAGGGTGAGATTGGGAGGGGATGAAGGAGGGGGCTACACCTGGGATATAAAATGAATAAATTGTAATAGTAATTAAAAAAAAAAAACCTGTCATGTAGCTGCTCCGGGTTCTCTTCTCTGATCCACTGTGCTGGTGACAGTGGAGAGACAGAGCTTAAGCCTTAATAAAGCTCTTGAAACAAACAAATAAATAAATAAATAAATAAATAAATGAAAGTTTACTTATTTGTGTAAAAAAAAATTGTCAGTGCTGGGCATTGCCTTGCATGCCTTTAATCCCAGTACTTGGGAGGCAGAGACAGGCAGATCTCTGTGAGTTTGAGTCCAGCTGGTCTATATAGCAAGTTCCAAAACAGCCAAAGCCACATAGTGAGACCTTGTCTAAAAAAATTAAACCAAATCAAATCAGTGCCCTTTCTTCTACAGATAAACACATGGAGTTTAAGAAAGCCATAATTTTTTTAAAATGAGCTTGTTATATCCTATCTATACATTTTAATAACTTTTGATAATATTTTCTTTGCAGTAAAATTGTATGCTTTAACAAGCCAAGTCATTGATGGTGAGATGCAGTTTTATGCCAGAGCCAAGCTTTTCTACCAAGAAGTACCTGCCACAGAAGAAGGCATGATGGGAAATTTCATTGAACTATCTAACCCAGATATCCAGGCCTCTCGTGAATTCCTTAGGAAATTTGTTGGGGTGAGTTTTCTGACTGTCGCTTGAGGAGGGAGGGACAAGTCCTTGCAAACTCAGAGCTCGCATGGTCCTGTGACCTAGCTGAGGGGTCAGCCAGAAAGCCTATCTTGAGATGGTCAGAGCGATGGTGCTGAGCAAACCCAGGGCTTATCCCACTTGGCGCTGCACTGCCATGGCATCAGCTAATCTTGCGCGCTTGGGGGAAGGGGGACAAAAAGCACAGACATTTCTGTGTGAGGATTACAGAGGCATCTCCTTCGGCGGCTCAGAGGCAAACAGCTGACACCCAGAAGACTGCTGAGAATCCGTGCCTCATAGAATTTCAGACTGATTTATGAAGTCTCTAACGTACAAATGAAATACATGCTTATGTTCAGTTTAAAACAAAAACAAGAATGATAGAATCTCTTTATGATTTTTATACATAGTTCACCTTGCTATTTGAAAATATGTGATTCTTTTGTTGCTCTGGATTTGATTAAACATCTTCCTTTCTGTGGAAGAAATTTCCAGGTCAGATAGAGACAAGATGGTAGAATGTAAAAGCCAAAATTTTATGACTTTTAAAGCATTGTGGTTTTTCTACCTAATGTATAAACACCTCCGGGCATGCTATTTACATGTATTTAGCTTTAGTTTTCTAGCCCATAGCTCAAGAGTAACAACAGAATTTGTCTGATGGAAGAAAGCAAAGATGAAAGAAGACTAGAGATGTTGAACACTTGCTTTGGTGAACAAAATGAATATAACATAGTAGCTATTAGCAATAATACCATGATGTCTTATCATATATTCATCTCACATCATAAACTTTATCTAGTTTTCATGCTATCTTAAGCCAGACAATAAAGCTACTGCTGATCTTATTCAAGATAAATCTCCCAATTGCAAGCAAAATTTGTTGAAATTCAAAACAATGTCATTTGATTAAAATGTGGGTACTGTTTTATTTCGATAAAGGAAGTATTAGCAACAATAAGTTTTAGAATTAAGCTGTCGACTTACTCAGAAGGGAAACATGAAGACCATCCTTGGTGTTGAGGTGAAGTTCTGTTCATTCTAAGCTTCTTGCAGCACCCAGGATATGAGTCATGAGTCTGGCAGTAAAGTCATGCGGTCAGCATGAGATGTCTACCAGACCCAATGTCTATCTGATGTAATTTACAGCCACAAAGGTCTAGAGTGTGTAGGGTTTGTTGCCATGGATGTTTAAATGTCAGAGTAATCTGCAACATTTCTAAACTAGTGTCAATGGCTGATTTCATGGTATGCTTATTATAAGTAGCTCAGTTATTTTGCTAAGCCTTCTAGGAACACTTTACTCTTGACAATTCTTAAAGGTAAGAACTGTTGTCAGTTCTCTTTTTATAGTTGTGGAAACTGAGGCTCAAAGGGATGAAATAAATCATTAAGATTGCACACACTGAGATATCAGTCCAGCCAGGTCAGTCTTATACCAAATTCCTTACTCTCAACCACAATATTTTTCCCCATTTGTTTCATGAAGAAGAAAAATTCCTTTTCTTTCCCCCCCCCCCCCTTTTTTTTTCTTTTGCTCACAGACTATAGATCTCAACTCTATTCTGGTCTTTGCCTTATGGTGAGACTGACTTTGATCCCAAGGCATTTCAGAAGCCTAGCTAGTAATCCAGCTGTCTTGTCACTCCATGAGGAATGCCAAGCTGACCACAGGGATTCTACTCAGACAGAGCCCAGAAGCACGCCTCTGGACCTGGGAAAGGAAACACTGCATGCTGGCATATTTATGTTGGAAAAGAGGCAGGCTTCCCTTTTCAAACAAATACAAGATCCCTTCTTAGTAGACAAGGCTCATTGTAAAGCTGTGACCTTGAACTAAGAACAAGCAGTCTGCTTAAAGGAATGATATTTTAGCACTTTGACCTTAATAATCTGCTAAATTAGTATCTAGGTCAAGAAACAAGGACTTAGGGGATATGAGTATCTGACATGATTTATTCTTGTGTCAACTGGGAAAAGGCAGACTGTTTAATTTAAAGCTTTGCTTTCCTTTCAACACTTAGTGACAGGGGACAGTAGGAAAAACTGTTTAATCTAGTTGTAAATGTATTTGCTTTAGACAGTCCACAAATGGTACCAAGATGATGGCGGCATACCTGATAACTAATAGGATAAAGTTGTAGTACATAAGAAGGATTTGCTATTTAACGCATTTGTTTCTTGGATATTTGTCAGAGATTGGGTGACTAACATGGTAAGTTTTGATTCATGTGTCATGGCTTTCATACAGTGCCATTAAACACGTTTTAGTTTTCAACTTCACTAAATGGCTTAAGATAATGCTGTGCAAAATAAAACAATTAGATGGGAAAAAAAAACAACCAAAACCAGAATAATTAAAAGTGTTTTTACTATTTTGTATGAATCCATAGACACACAAAGATAACACAATGAATGAAAATGAAAATAAAAAAATCACCTAGTTCTGAAATCACACATTGTACGAGATTGTACTCACATCTGTCAAGGGCATCCAATTTCAATCCAGTCACAGCTTCTCCAGTCAGTGAGCCCAAGACATGAGAGCAGATTCTGAGAGCCGTCTTTAAATATCTCTTCTCAGAGGTGCTGCCTGTGAGTGACAGAACGGAAGAGAATAGCAGTGCCACGACAGGGCAGGCAGTGCCAACTACCTAGGGTGAAACAGAACAGAGCAACTATGCAATGGTCGGAGAGGCTGGAGCTCAGGGCATGAGTGAAAGAAACATTTGTGTCTGATTAACAACAGTTTCAAGGATAGCTGCGTCCAAACATCACATACTTGAATTGACCAGACATAACGGAAGAGGGTGAGAATCATCCAGAACACTGGTTCTCAACTTGTGGGTCGTGACCCCTCTGGAGAGGGTGGGGGTTGCATATCAGATATCCTGTATATCAGATATTTACATTACGATTCATAACAGTCGCAAAATCACAGTAATGAAGTAACAATGGATCATTTGTCATGGCTGGGTTTTATTACAACATGAGGATTTGTATTAAAGGATCAGAGCATTAGGAAAGTTGAGAACCACTGTTCCAGGGAGTTCTAGTTCGAACCTCCTTGGCCTCAATTTATTTGTATAAGATGCAAAGGGATTAAATATTACTCACTTAAAAGCTCAAGGCTTTTGCTGACATCCTTTAAGGGTTTCCTTAAAAAGTGATGGGGAGAGGGCAAGACCCCTTCACTTACCAGCTTTATAGTATCTGCTCATTGAACAAAAAAGCCTTCAACAAGTTCAGTCTTAAGGTCTCTTGGCTCTGTTGTTCCATGGTTCCACTTCTAAAGCCACTTATTACACTAATGAGAGCAGCATGACCAATAGAGCTGCTTAGAGCCAAGCAATGGCAGGAAACACTTTAAATGAGAATCTATTATTGGAACAGACCAATTTCTCCTGAAGTCATTGCTGACAATTTACAAAAATCACTCCACATTTTCTCCTTTCCTTTACATAAAAGATTACGGCTTTCACAAGACTTTATATCAGTCAGTATTTATGCTGCAATTGACTTGACCAAGGAAGGCAATCATAGTGAAGGTGGAGATGGTAAGCACACGGCAGGGTCCTACTGCTTCTCTTCTTGGCGCAAGGCAGAAATCACCCATCAATCATAAGCCCCTTTTCTTCGGAGTCTGAATGAAGCCTATGAATCCCTTTGAATATATCACTTTAGGTGGCCCCGAATCAAAGGGGTCAGAGTCAGCGCTGTACCTGTCATTCCTAACGAGGACTGGCTATGCCTCTGATGGTTCCCGCTCTGATTCTAGTTCTGCTATCAGTTGTGTAATACTAGGAACTAGAGGTTTCTCACCTACAAAATGGGAACCATCATCATCGTCTTATGGAGGTTTTCCTGATCGTTGTAATTGTTGTGGCTATAAAGAGCGTGCAACGTATAAATACTCATGCATTTACTCCATTTGGAAAGACATTGAAATTGCCCCTCCCCCCTTGTCACTGTACCTTCCTAGCAGAAGGGAAGCCCTTTGGACATACTGGAAGGCACATTTTTTTGATGTTCCCTTCTGCTCATGCTTACCTTTGATCCTTAGCCAACTGTACTTTTCATCCTCAGTTCCTGAGAAATCAAGAGTAGGCTTTCTCCATAAGATCTTGATTGTCAACCCCCAGTATCCTATTACTGCAATTTCTAGCACAAACCTACGCAGCAGCCATCCCAATCACGACTAACTAATTTAGACCAGCTGAGTCTTTCTTCATAAATCCAAAGCTCTTCTTTAATTGTGTGGAAGCAAGTTTGAGAATGTTTATATTAACTAATTTCTCCATCTCCACCACCTCCCCATCCCCTTTTCTAGTTAATTTAATGCATAGCCTTACTTAAAGTTTTTTTTCCTCAGTAAATATGAAATTTCTGGCACACACACACACACACACATTCTTTTAGCATTAAAGGAGACAGAGACTGAAGAAACTACCCTCAATCCGAAAGGATGGGTTGTGTGTCCCCAGAACTCTATTTACAATACAATCCTGGTGAGACAGACAGTGGGACAATGTCTATGGACAATGTCTATTCCTCAACTCGGGTCTCAAAGTTTACCATCCACAGAAAAGGAGTAGATGATTACCAGCACCCCCAATTTCAGCTTAGAAAAGCGAAAATTTCAATCACCCCAGTATGAATTTGAATGTTTCATGAAGGGCATGTTTAGTGTAGTTTTGAAACTCATCAAAACTCAGTGATGGGCCCTACCCCCCACCTCCCCATTTTTTGCAAAGTAATAACTTTTTGGCCAAGTTCTCCTAGCCATTGTGGTCATCAAAGTTATAGCTTCATAGAGCTCTCCATGGCTTATTTCTGGGAGAAACTTACCCTGTATTGGAAGCAAAGATAATAGTTTGCGATTCTTTTTAAAGAATTAAATTTGGCAGAACAAAGTAGAACTATACTTTTGGGGAAAAAATCATTAAAGGTTCTATATATTGATGTGGTGATAGATACTTACCTATGAGCATTTGTATAAACGCAGTGAATCATACACATAAATGAAACATCTTATAGTGGAAAATGGAGCCAATTAAACTTGACTTAAAGACGTGAGCGTAATGTCCGGGCCTCAGTCTGCGTCTCTGTACTTGAAGTGGTCCACAAGGTGTCTCTCTGCAGGGGCCGGGGAGAGCGGGAACTGGCTGCGCCTTGGACTGCGGTTCTGGAATAGGAAGGGTCAGCAAGCACGTCTTGTTACCTGTTTTCAGCAGTGTCGAGTTGGTGGACATGATGGAACCCTTCCTCCTGGAAGCCCAGAGCTACTTGCGGGTTAACGAAGACAAAGTTGAGAATTACCACTGCTCCAGCCTGCAGGAGTTCACGCCCCGCTTCGGGAGCTATGACGTCATCTGGATTCAGTGGGTCTCAGGTCAGGCTTGGTGTCCTAGCTTCTGCCCTTCCTCCTTTGCAAGCTAGGAAAGATGGCGTAGGGACCAGCGAGGTCACAAGCAGGAAAATGGAGCTGTTAGGTGCACTTATAGCACTTTTTGCTAGCTTTAGCTGTCATGTGAATCCCAAAAGCTCTGTCCCACCAGAGTTCTCCTAACGTTGCTGTACAAGCCTCCCAGTTCTTACCCCTAGGGATAAACCAAGCGCTTGGGAACAACCTACATCTTCGCAGAAACATAAAGACTTAAAAAAATGGGCCCATAAATGGTTAATCCTCATTATTTATTGGTGGAACTAAATGTTCTGAGACTTAAATCCTTAGGAAATGAAACAGCAATGGAATTATATTGTGTTGGCACACACACACACACACACACACACACACACACAGAAATTATTATGTTGTACAAGAACGTGAAGGGGTTCCTGGGAGGGGCAGTCATGTCTCGTGCTTCTCGGGTACAAGGTCCAGTTAGCATGATAGAAAGACAAGGAGTTAAAACCCCTGAAAGAGGACTGTATCTTTTTAGTTTCATCTAAATTCTCAAAAGTCTTTTGCAACTAAGACAATTCAAGCTATTAAGCAGTTTGTGTGAGTGGGCGGGTGGCAGCGTCTTGATTCTTAGCCTGGTTTCCTTTCCAACTCACCTCCCTCCTGCATTCGTTTCCTCTACCAACCTGGCCCCACTTGCAGGGTACCTGACTGATAAGGACCTTCTTGCCTTTCTTTCCCGGTGCCGAGATGGCCTGAAAGAAAATGGTGTGATCATACTGAAGGACAATGTCGCACGGGAGGGCTGTATCTTCGACCTGTCTGACAGCAGCGTGACTCGGGATATGGACATCCTTCGAAGCCTGATTAGGAAGAGTGGACTGGTGGTTCTGGGCCAGGAGAAGCAAGAGGGCTTCCCAGAGCAGTGTGTTCCGGTGTGGATGTTTGCGCTGCACAGTGACAGACACTCCTGATCAGCAGCGGGAATGAACGGCCGGGCTGGAGAGTGGTGCTTCAGGACTGTGTGCATCTCCAACGTGCCCTATGTGACACAGAGAGATAGGAGAAGAAGGGATACAATGCATGTCTAGAATGGTTGACGATGTAAGGTGTGCGATCTGTTGCTGAGGAGCACACTGTGATGTGAGAACCCCTGGATTTATAATTACTGTAATGAGACAGTCATGGATGCTGTAGATTTTCCGAGACATGGAGCGAAACACCAGGAAGGTACCTTAACAATGTGCTCGTTTGCACCCGCATCGCACACGTGTGTATGTGAAGACCTGAAAACGAAACAATGCTCACAAATTGTAGTCTGTGTTGGTCACTGATGATTTGTGTTTACAAATCTATCACAGAGCGGGGTAGAAAGTCCACACTCCTCTTCCTGTCTCCGTATCAGCTATGTTACCCTTCCTTTTTTCTTCGCCGCTACAGCTTCTCTTAAACAAACCTCTCCTCCTAACTACAATGGTACTGGTGTAATAATCCTACGAAAACAAGGCTATTAATTTTGTCTTTAGTCCTTCTTTTGGCAGAAAAAGTATATGGTTTTCCTTTCTATTTTGGGTCAGTTTTACTACCAATGAGGTAATACGAATGTAATCTGATAACTGATGCTTGAATTACCATGAGGTAGAAGTGTCTCCTTCCAGGAGAAAATGTTTTACACTGAAGTTTCACCTCGACCATATAAGTAAATGTTGTCAATGATCTAATTTTAGCCACTGGCTTTCAACAGCGCCTGCTTCTTTTCCTCTTTGCATATGGTCTTCATTTCTTGAATGAAATGATTGTACCTTGAGAGAGAATCATCAAAAGAAATAGGCAAGCAAATTGGTACTTAAATACTGACTTAGCTGGGTTTAGAAAAGGCATTGGTTTAAATAAAATAATCTATAATTTTAAAAAATAGAAATGAAATTCAGTTTTTATTAGCACAATATTTAAATATGACTATTTTGTCTTCAAAACACTTCAGCATCTTTATGTTGAAGCACAGTGATGATTTTGACCCTAAAATTGAAAGAATCAATTTAAATGAAGAAGACCTACTGCATGGCTGTGGTACATTGCAAAAGCCTTATTTTAAAAGTCATAGCTCTAGAATAATAGCAAATTGTTATAATATTCTCATAAATGCATCATTGCCTTGGTAGTTTTTATTTTGTACTCAAAAAATTACATCACTTCTGTCCTTGATACCTTAGCCATTCATGCACTTAGAATGATGTAGAAGAAAATGAGTCAGAGAACAGAACGAAATCAAGGTGCAAAACTATTACAGAGTACAACAAAACTCAGGTTTCACACTCCAAAAGTTTTGGAACAAATTAGCAATACCTTCTTTTGAGGCTGATTTAGGGTATTCCTTTTATACCAGCATCTTTTAATTGCTTTATCTCTTAACTTCTACTTTTTCATGATTGACATTTGCCAATCTTCTTTGCGCTTAGTCTTCAGAGCTTATTGTATAATTGCTAACTACAATTATAGTTAGTGACCAATCAATTGTATGACTGATTGGCCTATGGTTACCTCTGTTGAGCCTTTGGCATTGATAATAAACCTTATCTTGCTGAATCAAATCATTATTCATTCTACTTAAAAAATCTTCAGATTTGTATTACCCTGCAAACATTCCTGAATTCTTTGTGCCCTTAATTTAACCAACAAAAAGAAAAACAAAAAACAAAAAACAAAACAAAAACAAAAATTGAAGGCAAACATTGTCATTAGTAGCCTTGTGTATTGTTAGTAACAGGTACAAGATAAAAACAAGAAAACAGCAGCAACAACAACAAAAATAAAAAAGAAAAAGAAACCTAAGAAACCAAAAATAGTAGCATCATGAGACTGCAAGCCAGATGAAGAAGTCTAAACAGGTTGTGTTAAAGTTTGCATATGTTTCTAAAAGAAATAAGCAGAAGATTTTGGAAGTTATAGGCAAGAGTTGAGGCCTGCTTCATCTTTTTGCATAACTTTAGCACCTCTGTTGAGACCTACTTTAGTTTTTAGCACAATTGTAGCTCCTCGGTTGACACCTGCATTCCTCTTTAGCTTAACTGGAGTCATTTTCTCCTTAGTCTGCATAAAGTAAAACTGAGTTCAAGTTCTCAGGCTCTGCCTGCCTGACGCAAGAATAGCTTTTATTTACAATTCAATAATTCAGTACTTGCTGCCTAGACTAAAACAGTAGATCACAAGTACATGTTCTGCTTGAGTTAAAGATAAATGTATGTTCTGTTAGAGTTAAACCAGAGCACCTTGCTATGCTCCTTCCTCCCGGAAAGCTGGAAAGTCCCCCAAAGTTCTCCGATCCTGGACCCCAACCAATCAGCTTAAAATGCTTTGCCTAGCTACCTAGATACTATGTACTTGGAACAAAGTTGATTTTCTTGCTTGGCTAGATACGAAATACCTAGAATAGAATTGATTCTTCCTGCTTGTTTTGTTTTGTTTTTCTTTTCCCATAAAAACTCCCTTTGAGATTGGCTCATTGTCACAGTCGTGGTTCCTGAATCTAAACTGTGTCCCTGACCAGTCTTTGCTAAGCATTCAATAAAATTCTATCAACTTGAGTCTGGTGCCAGAGTGGTCAGTGTGCCGTTATCCTGAACCTCAACCCAAGGAATTTCTTTTTCTGGTCTTGTCAGTTAAATCGAACCAAAGGAAGGAAGACATTTCCAGTGACACCCAGGTCAGCTCCTTCAGTCAAAGAAAGCAATCTAAAGAGGCTACTTGTGTTTATCAGCACATCTGGAACCCAGTGGTCTAATTGGCAGTTTACTTTAGTTCCCAAATACTGCTTCATAGGCCAGCTGCCTCCAAATCAATTGGAGAAATTCATCAGTAGAGGGTTTCCAGCTTCCTTTCCATCAGAATTTGTTTCTACAACATGGATCAGCTCATTTGCAACTATTTCATAAGTTATTTAAGTTATTCTAGGAATCGCTTTTGTTAGAGAGCACTGACAGGAAAGGACTCATGGAGCTGGGGTGTTTTCCCACATTGATGCCAATTATCCTGAAATATAATTAGATGATTCCACATATAATCTTTCCATGATACCCCATTACACTCACAACATGGATTTCCAGCTCTTGAGAATGCCATATAATAGCTTCATAATCTTGCATTGGCTTCCATCTCTAGCCCATTTTATCACTCCTCCACAGTCACACCTATTTGCAACCCCCTGGTCCATGATGTATGACTTAGGGTGTTTGCAGATGTCTCTTCTTTAACATAGAATAGATTGCTTTAATTTTCATCTGTCCCTAAATGCTTGGATGTTGTTGATTAAAACAAAACAAAACAAAACAACAGCAACAAAATTTTGTCCACACCTCTCACAGCTATTGGGCTGTCTCTCTTCTGTGCTCTACTGTATTTACCATATTCCATCAAGGTGGCACTCACAGTTAGCTGTTTGCTTAGCTTTTTGTCTTACAGCCTGGGCTCTTTGAGGGGATATTCATGACTAGAGCCTCGGTCTCCACCAAGGACCTTTCTACACTGCAGAAATGCAAAGCTCTTATGGAAAGCATGTAAGCTGATGTGAAAAAAGAAGAGTCAAGGCAGTCTAGGTTTCTGGAAATAACAAATAGGAATTAGAACAAAAAAAATCAGAGACAATTAAGGCCCCCCCCCCCGAAATTCCAAAAGAGAAGGTGTACAAGGCTAGTCAAAGCACTGATTAAATAATGCAAGAACCAGAAAGTGCCCACAGATAAGAAAGCCTGGAGCTTGGGAATCAGGCAAAGGGAAAACTATAGTAAGATTAGATCCTGAGACAAATACGATGCCTCATCAGGGCAGTTTCCATGTCTGTGTCTCTGAGTGTTTAACCTAAAGATATGGCCAACCCACAGTTTCATTAGTGAGTGAGGCCTGATAAGAAAGAGATGTGCTAAAATTGCGTGCAGGCTGTAATAAAGCAACCGCCTAATCCTCACTGGTTTCCACTAAGAACATGGCCAAGAAAATGAGGTTACAGATGAAGTTAATGCAGCCCTGAATATTGAATGAAGTAGAAGGTGCTTGCCTGCACTACATAAATGAATTAATTTCAAACACGTTTGCCATTCTGAATGAACTTTGGAGGACCTCAGTTTATATGGTGATCCATGAAAGGGTGTAATCGTCACCTGCTTCCTCTTTTGAGAGCCTGAAGGACCACTGTTAAGTAACAGCCTAGAAGAGCACCATGTTTTAGGAGTTAACGATTTCATACTACCATAAAAATGAAAAAGGAAATGAAGAGGGTCACCTGTGTAAAAGGTGATCTGCTTTGTATTAGGGGCAAATTTTACTCCTATTTTCATTTTCTCTCGCCATCATTTTCTCTAACTGGCCTTTTTGAGTGATGTGTTGAGGAGAAGCCCTGTGTCTGATATATTCAGCTGCTTGTCATGAGTAATTAAAACCAGTTGTGTTATTGCTTGCCTTAGCTTCAGCTGACTCTTTGATGCTTTGGTGTCCATGCCAAAAAAACTACCTCTTATAATCATCACAGGCCAGGGTTTCTGCAGAGGTCACTGCAGGCTAATTAAGCAAATATGTGAAAAAATGGTTTCAAATTATCTCAATTAGTGAGTGTTTATATACAGATACTTAGGGTAGAGGTTGATGACTTTTGAAATAATAACTAATTTGCAGAGCTGGTAACTTGATGTCAGAGAAATCTATGTACTCAGCACCTTTGTGCTGGCATGGTTTGATCTTTGGCTACATAAAAGACATTAGACTTATCTCCACCAAGAAACATGTAAAAATGTCTAAAGAGATCATAGCTTAGGGGTGAGAAAGACTGATACACACATAATAATTAGTTGGGACAAAAACCATTGAACAAACAGTGTGGACAAAGAGTTAATACAGAGAAAAAGATGAACTCGCTCTGTGTCTGGGACTTTAAAAAGCTTACAAAGACTCACTGAACACAGTTTTGAATGCCTACTATGTGCAGTCACTGCTCTACAATCTCAGGCTAAAATAAGTCCCTTGACTGTGGAGCTTAAACTCTTGGTGATATTGAGAGGCGATGAATAAGCTAACTCTATCATTTCAATGCTGGCATGGGGCAAGTTTTTGTGAAAACAGAGCGGAACAAAGGAGGGTGAAGCACAGTGGGGAAGGATGGTAATTTCAAATAATGGTCAGTGCTGGCCTCGCTGAAGGATGTGTGAGGCAAGGGGTAAAAATAAGCGTATAAGCTCTGCAGATATCTGGGAAAAGGGAACAGCCTGTGCAAGCATCCTCAGTCTCGAGAAACAGCAAGTAGGTGAAGGCAGAGCAGCCGATTACACAAAGGAGAGGTTGCTAGCTTGGGATCCACACGTTTTCTTGCTCTTGGTAAGTACAATCGGATTGGAATGTCATGGCCATTTCATTAGAGTAACAGAGAGGTGTCCCAACGAATGCATAGTCTGAACAGTAGAAAATATCTATGAATGGCTCTCTACAAAACTTTTAATCAACCACTATAATAGAATATTGTAGGAAGTCTGGAGAAAGGTGATAGTAGCTTAACCTAGAGAGATGGCAATGAAGGTGCTAAGAGGCATCTAGAGTGTGGATATACAAAAATGACAATCGCATTTGTCGACTTGGGGAGAGTAAATAGGAGTCAGTGAAGTGGAGATATTTAGTCTGAAATAGAAGACGATGTAGTTTCTGTGATTGATGCAGGAAAAGTCGATAATGAAATACTTTTCATGTCCAGAGACCAGGAATTAGAAAACACAAAACTCCAAAATGTTAGTTTTGAGATGCCATCAAGTAAAAATATTGAGGAGCCTAGTGACCATGAAAGTTTAAAGTCTAAGAGAAAAGTCTGGGCTGAGATAGAAGATTGGACACACACGTGAAGATTCAGTCTTTAAGACTGTGATTCTGGATGAAATTACCAATCGAGTGAGTGAAAACAGAGATGGGGACAAAGGATGAGCCTTGAAGACAAAGGATGTGCCCTGGAATACTTGACTGTTGACTTAAGAAGAAATGGCAACATCAGCCAAGGAGGCTGAGGTGAGGCCATTATAGTAAGGCAAGGGTGGGGCTCGTACTAGCTACTTTCAAATCACTGGAACAAAACTGACAGAAACAGCTTTGGCACAGGGCTTCTGAAATCTCATCTATCCTGTTAAGGAAGGTGAAGCACGTAACAGCAGGAATGGGGATGGAGGATTCTCACGTCATGTTGGACCAGGAAACATATGAGGCAGCTGGAATTGGAACTGGACAAGGATCTGCAAAGGCCTGGTCCTAGTCAAGGTCTTCCTCCAGCTGGGCCACAGCTCACAGGCATAGCTGGGTAAAAGAATAAAGGTTTAGCATATGGACGCAAGAGTGACTTAAGACTGAAGGTCAAATATGCAGCTAGGTCTTGGGAGGGAAAACAAATAACATCCTTTGAACACTCACATATGTAAGAACATTTTGATTCTTCTTGAGGGGAATGAACTTGGAAGAAGGCTAGGTCTCCAGCTGGATGCCAAGGTTGTCCAACTACAGCAGACTTCCGGTTTGGAGAGCTAGACTTCATGGAAAGGTAAACCCAGGGTGGCTGGTTCTCAAGTGCTCTAGAGGAGGCCAAATGCAAACTCCTACCATGCAAAATAATTTTCCAAAAGGACTTGCTGACCCTCTGTTGTTAAAGTTCGGACCTTCTCCTGGTTTAGCTCTCTGCTTTGTCGAGGTTTACCTCCTTTCTTTTCTAATATATCTTGTTAAGTCATTTCTCAAAAATCTCTACTAAAGAGGTATTTAGGTATTTATTACAATGGCAAAGCTATCACAATTTACATTGCTTTTTTTGAAATCTGTGACATTCTCTCACTTTGTAAATGAAATATTTATTAGAAGAAAACTTGGGTTATTGACTCCCAGAATTGTAGTTTGTTTTGGAAAGACGTTTTTAATTAAAAAAATTAATTGATTTTTTTATTTATGGTTCCATACATGTATATAATGAATTTCAGTTGTCTTCACCCCATCTCTCTCTTACCCTTTCCCACTGACATGGTTTCCCAACATCTCCCCCTTCTACTTTGATGTCTTCCTGCTTTTTTGTGTGTGACCTATCACCATTCAGATTTCTAATGTTCTATATTTAGTAACAATAAAACATTTGTTGATATATGCAAAGCACTTCTATGAGTGCTCTAAATGCATTAACTTCCTAAGCCCTCACAATATTTTTTGAGGCAGGTACCATTTTTATTCCCATATTACAAGACAGCAAACTGTAGTATAAAGCATACAGCCAGAGTTGAAGCTGAACAATGTGACTCTCCAAGTTCTTTTTAAAAATTATTAAAAATTTTAGTTTAATATATTTTAACATAGTTTAAAATTTTAACATTTTGATCACATTCTTTATCTTTCTCCAAGTCCTCTGATTTTTCCTACCTCCCTACTTAATTTCATGCTCTTTCCCCCTTCTAAAAATACACACATGAAAAAAAAAAAGAAAATCAAAACAAACAAATAAAACAACTGAATAAGAGAAAAATCACCAAAACACAAGATACTTTGCCTGCTACCAGAAAAGTAATCATCAATATCACTCATCTGCAAAACCTTCAACCTACTCCAGTGAAATGCCTGCAAGACATTGGTACAAGAGAGGCATAAATGTGCTGAGAGTAACCAACCACTTTTTGATTGGAATTAAGGTTCACTGTATGAATTTGGAACCCATACCTGACACTACTTAAGTGGCCAACAGCCTAAGATTTCATAGGTCACGGGTTCTAGGGAAAAACCTACTACTATTATTCTGCTAAAGAAACATAACGATAGAATGGCTTCTAACGACAGAGTTCTATACCTATAGATCAGCACACTGATCAAACCTCATCAGAGAAGTTTCTACTTGGAGTGGAGAGACCCACAACAGGACAGTGCTCAGGGAATGAACTCCTTTGAGGGTGTTCAGACCTAAATGGAAATCTTTATCAAATCTCTCTCCTCGAGGCTCAGAGATATATGTGGAAAGATTGTAAGAGCCAGGCGTGGTGGAAGATTTCAAGGAAACTCTCTGATCTCTTAATGCCTAATGCGAAAGCACTCTACCGAAGACTTTCTTGATAAAGTTACCTCTCTGCTCACTAGCTCTCTGACACATGTTGTCTCTGGATCTTTCCTCATAGTCCCACATTCCATTCTAGACAGCTCTTCTCATCTTTATAATCAAACCTGAGAATATGGAGTTCCAGAAATACATAATGAGCACAACAGGGAAGGCAAAACAAATTTGTGACAAATTGGATCTTTTCCAGGCCCTGTAATTTTCATCCTGGGAAAAAGAGTCTCAATTTTGTGATAAGAACCCATAGTCCTTTTTCCTCTTCTATTCCAGGAGAGTGCTCTCCTGGTGCCAAGTATGGCCAGAGATGTCAAACTGTGCTAGCAGGAACCCTTCCCATACCTGGAGTAAGAGATGATTTATTGGTGGTGGGAATGTCGGAATGTCTTCCCCGATTCATCACAGGATGCCTGGAAGAGATGAGAAGTCAGGACAGCTGTTCTCAGAAATGCAGAACTTTTTTGGCTCATCTTTGGATAGGTCAGGGCCTTTATTCCTCACCGTAGGGATTGCATTTCTGTGGTTGCTAATCCAAGGACAGAGTGCAGACAGAGATCAGTGAAGAACTCCAGCCCTTTCTGGAATGTGTGCAGAGCCAGCAGCCTTAAGGGTTGACTGCAGAAGAAATAGCCTAAGAAGCCAGGATCCCAAGATGTCAAACACAAGATCCTAGACTCTTGGCAAAGAAGAGATGAGTACTCTTAGCATAGGCTCCAGGATGCAGCTTACCATGCAATGCTTAAATCTGTCTCTCACTTTTCAGATGCAACATGATGATGATCAGAAAGGAGGCGCAGGACACAAAGTATCATTTAACTTTCCTTTGAAATTTAGGATTGGTTATCTATCTGTCTGTCTGTCTGCCTGTCTGTCTATCTTAGAATTTGTTACTTAGGCAGATTTATTTTATTTTGTTTATACCCTTTAATAAAATACAATTACATCAGTTTCCCCCTTCCATTTCCTTCCTCCTATCTGGTTGTCCAAGACTTCTCCCTCCGTCCTTTCCATGTCTCCCTACTCTCAAATTATCGTCTTTTTTTTCTTTGATTATTAGTGTTACCCATATATGTAAAAGCATGCATAAGTACATAAATACAACCTACTGAGTCCATCCTTGTTGGTTATGTGTTTATGGCTTCAGGTCTAACCACTTTGTAATCAGCATCTTCTAGAAATGGCAGCAAAAACAAGGCAAATTTTAAAAAATAACCTTCATATATTCGTGTTCTCCTCATTTAAATATTACCTCTGTGTTTGGGCCTACCTTCTTGTCTGTTGGAAGTCACTATATTCCACACGATTTTGTCTTCTAGTAAGGAGCTTGTTCAAAATAGCTGTGTTCTGTTGAGAGTGGAGGCCTAACCCTGAGATAGCAGCATGCTGGGGTGGGGAGGGGGAAAGAGTTGGGAGGAACGTACCGAGTTCAAGACCAGCCTATTTTACATAGTAAGCCCCGTGTTTTCTTGGCTGAATGAATTATTTTTAACTTGGACAATGATGACTATGACCCCTCCACCAGAGAAGTGCATGGGAAGGCAAATTCTGATAACAAGAGTGATATGATTCATTGGCTCAAATTCTTCTTCAGTGCACCAAACTTACAAGTATTTACCTGCTTGCTACTATATACCTAGCATTGTGTTTGGTCCTGGGAACATAAGGGACAGGACAGATTTAAGGAATGCTCAGATCTGGTAAGTTTAGACATGAAATAAATTTTCACTCAAGGAAATACATAATTTTCACTGTGGTAATGCCACAAAGCAAACACACAAGGAAATAGGGATAGTGAGAAATGTCTATTTTATATGTGCACACTTAGGAAGATCTTTCTCCTTGGTTTTAAAATCTTAGACATTTTAGACATTCCACTCAGAGTTGACCTATGAAGACTACAATTTTCTAGATATGATCTCTATAAGTATCAAGGGATGAAGTTGAACTTATAAGAAGTAGAAATTTATTTTTTTATATTATTTGTTTTGCTCTTTATAGAGCTTTCTGCCTGCACGTACATCCGCAGGCCAGGAGAGGGCGCCAGATATCACTGTAGATGGTTGTGAGCCACAATGTGGCTGCTGGGAATTGAACTCAAGACCTCCAGAAGAGCAGCCAGACTCTTAAACTCCAAGCTATCGCTCCAGCTTGCCAGGCCACAGTGGAAGATGATGCAGCCAGCCCTGATAAGATCTCATAGGGAAGGTTCAGATACAAGGGGAGGAGGACATCCCCTATCAGGGGACTAGGGAAAAGGCATAATGGGAAATGAGAGAGGGAGGGTGAGGCTAGGAGGAGATGAGGGAGGGAGCTGCAGCTGGGATACAAATTGAATAAATTATAATAAATAAATAAGTAGAAATGCCTTTCCTGCCTGTATATTCTTCCATATAATGCAAAAGCCAGATGTGTATCATTCCTATTTTCATTCTCAAATTTAGGTACAATGGCTAGCAGGGATTAGGTATTCTAAAGTATTGGTTGACTGGATTGACAAAAGCTGTCACTGTAGTTTCTGGAGGGATTGAAGATCTAATTCAGCGGCAGAGGACTTGCCTAGCATGCTCAGGCCACGCTCAACCCCCAGTCTTCTTCTCCTGTACTATCTTTTCTCTGTTCTATTTTAACTGTTCTGGTTGAAACTGGAAAAGGCAAAAACCACTTCAAGTTCAGACATAAAAAAGGAGACCGAAAGGTTATCATAGTCATTAAAGCAAGTCCTGACCTTACAAGCATGAGGACTTGAGTTTGAGCTCGGAACGCACATGAGTAGAAGCTAAGCGAGTGCTGTAGTCTTGTAATCCCAGCTTTGTGAAGGTGGAGACAAATGCTCAGGGCTTGCCTAGTCTAGGCTACTTGGGGAGTTCCAGGCCAATGAGTGGCTTGGTCACAAAAAAAAGATAACTACATACAAGCTTAGATGGTGCTTGACATTGTTTTTAGCCTCCACACTCAAAAGCATAAACACACACATACACACACTCATACAAACATATATACCACACACAACACACTCAAACACACATAAACATATATATATATATACATACATACCACACACACAATACATAAACATACATACACACACTCACACACTCGTACACACTCACACACATATAAACACACACATAACTACACACTCTCACATAAGCACACATATATCACACATATACAAACATACACGCTCACAGGCATATAATCACTCACTCCCATACCTTATAATTTTGGATTTCTCCAGCAGAATTTCTGCTGTGCTTTGAAGAATAACATAAAAATTCAAGCGGAGGAAGCAGCTTCTGTTATCCCACCCTAAACTTTCACAAGCGTCAGAGGCCAGGACCTATTAGATGTTCAAGAGAGATCTATTTACTTTGCACTGAAAATCACCTTCTTTTTACTAGCCAGCTTCCGTGTTTCCTGATGACCTGAAGGGCTACTGTTTCTCCAGGGGCAGTCCCAGGTCATTCTTGTCAAGGGCAGAGACCAGAAAGACTGATAATTTTATTTCACAGCATTTTCTCCCTTGTTTTTAAATCAAAGAAGACAAATGGTTCTGATCCATTCAGCAATACCTTTGAGTCTAAATTACTCCATTGTCCTGCCTGGCCAGAGAGGTTAAAGCCATATCAAAGTAAAAGAAACTAAGAAAATAAACAAAACCAAACTCTGAAACCAACTTAGCATGAACAACCTTTCCTCCTTCAGGAAAGGTAGAGTCAGGAGAAGGTAGTATTCCCATTCCTATATCCATCAAGAATGTGATACAATAATTTAGTTGCTTACCTACTGGGGGGCTGGAGTGGATGGGTGGCAGGGGAGGGTAATCTTTCCATGGATTTTCAGCTCACCATGTACACTTTCGCCTTGTTATTGTTGGGTGGCTGTTCACCTCTAACAAGCAAGCGATCCTCATTTCTTCTCTCCTCACAATGTCTAGCATGGAGATCTCTTCCAGCAGCTGTCCTTGGACCCTCTAGACCTCAGCCATTTCCTTTCTCCCTGGGAAGTATTTCTAGAGTTCCAAATACTCTATTGATGAAGTGCAGGGTCATTTCCTACCCATTTCTCTCCCTCTCCAATTAAGTAGAAACATTGCCTCCATCTTTACTGAGTTCTAAAACCATCCCTGGAGTTTCTATGCACAAACTCAAATACTGAACTTTGGTTGTCTTGCAGTCTCTTTGGCACAGCCACATCTTCACCACCAGGTCCTCTGCCAACTACTGCCCATCGAACACCACCTAATTCAATGGTCTCTTTTCTGTTTACCGTTCACTCTTGCATCAAATGCACCCTTTGTTGCTGTCTCATAGCCCCCAAGCCCTCCTGGTGCCAATGTGGTCTACTTGTTGAGTGAGCCTGTCAGTCAATGCTGGTTCATTACAAAGTGAGTGTTGTGCCAACCTCACACTTCCATATGGCCTTATGATATTATTGTAATTGCACTCCCTTCTACAGTAGGCAAAATGAAACACATGCTGGGCAATTGGCTGTGCTTTATGTTGGTTCCCAGGGCAGGCTTTAAAAGAAAATGAATGAGGTCCTTGTAGAGGCCTTTCCACCAATGTTTTTTTCTTCAAACGGTGCTTCCTGATACTATTTCTTGGTCCGTTTGCACAAAATGCTAGCTTCTACATCTTGTTAGTATGTCTTTAGACTTTATAGATGATAGATATTATATGGGGACTGTAATAAAACAGTAGAGCACTTTGAAGTTTGTGGGAAGTTGAGGACACAAGTAAGGAAACAGACAGAGTTGGGTTTTGTTGGTGGTCGCGTTTGTTATTTCGGAGGAATTAATTATCAATCAAGCATCAATTATTTTACGCATGTTCTGTTATTTACATCTATCTATCTATTATCTATTTAGTATGCATGTGTATGGATATATGGTTGCCTGCCACATGGAGATCAGAAAAAAAAACTTGTAGGAGTTTTTTTCTCTTCTCCTAAGTTGGAAATATTGAAATCTGGTCATCAGGCTTTGCAGCAAGCATCTTTTCTTGCTGTACTATCTTGCTATCTCATGTTCTGTTAATTAAACATGGAAACAGACTTAAAGTCAAGTTATTATTAATTCAAACCTTCCAGTTTATTTCCATGGTTGCTAGTTTTTATTTTTTCTTGTTGTTTTTTTGTATTTGATATCATGAATTTACAAAACTTGAAAACATGAACTCAAATTGTTCCTTTTTCCTGGAAGCAAAAAAGCTTTTAACTGTCATAAGATAGAAAACATTAGCTTTTTTGGAAAATATAGGACTGATAAGGAACTATTGATGGGGTTGATTAGAGAATCAGATAAAACCTAGATGAAATGTTCATTGCGGTGAATATGGACAGTCAGAGGATGCTAGTGGCAGACAGACATGCTCTTGTTTATGCTGTTGGTTTTAGACAAGCACACACACACTCACGCTCAGTGTACACACACACACACACTTTCAGATATGACCTTTAAAGGTAAACCAGGGTATGCTTATGGAGCTCCTATAACAAAGAGCACCTGGTGAACATTTGACAGAGGGAAACACATCCCTCAAGAAAGAGCTCAAGTTCCTTGGAATTCAGGAAGAATAGAGAAAACGTCATTAAAATGAGAAGTCAGAACACCGGAGAGATGCTTGGTGGTGTATCCTTTGTTAGAATTTGCAACCTACAGGTTTACATCCACATGTAGACCTCTGAGCTAAAATGCATTTCATGTTGCAACCTGGAAAACACAGATCTATTTGCCCTTTAATCCTAGACCACTGCAGATCAAGTTACCTCTTTGAAATCGTTTTTCCCCCTTTCGGGCCAAGCAAATGAATTGAAATTGATGTACTTAATTGTTTTCTAAATTGCAATTTTTTTCCCCACAGATGTTTTTTATCAGTGTTGAGCCCAATGGGCTCTGTCAGTCACACGGGGAGATGAAGTCATGTGGTAATAAAAGAGAAGGGGCTAAGGAAGGAAGGGAGATGCCATACAGTATACTGTCTAATTGAAAAATGTGCCACATAAACGCTGATCTTGGAATCTCTCCTTCCCTAGGGGCTACTCACAACAAACAATGCACGCGTCTTCTGCACTGCAAAGATTGGATGTCTCCACTTTCTCAATTCAGGCCAAAAGCAATAGTTTCCATCCTTTGTCTGCCTTGGGTGAAGTCACCCTGCTGGACTTGTGATGCAAAGTATTGAGGTCCCAAGGTTGAAAGTTGCAATGTGGAAGGTAATGACATCAGGACTAAAGAATGGGGATTAGGGGAACGTGATGGAGGGCAGCATTAGCTGAACTCTACTTTTATACAGAGAAGAATGAGTGTGAGAAACAGTTGCTAGTGATGAGTCATAAGACATGTAGGACAGGGCGGGATGGCTGCATGTGTCTCTTATAGCTATGGATGCAGGACCAAATCCAAAAGAGAGATACTGCTCACCCTCAAACAAACCTACAAAACAAAGGATCAGGACCCTCTCTATTCCCTGCCACGTCAATTGTGGAAAACAGTTCAGGACAAGCTGCAGTGAAGGCAGCGACCAAGAAAGATCCTTGAGGACTCTTTGCAGTTCACTTTTCTTCATCTACATTGTTCTTTTTTTTTATTTTTTTTATCAGTTACATTTTATTAACTCTGTATCCCAGCCGTGTCCCGATCCCTCATTCCCTCCCAGTCCCTTCCTCCCTCCCTCATCTCCACCGTGCCCCTTTCCAAGTCCACTGATAGGGGGGACCTCCTCCCCATTCATCTGATCCTGTTTTATCAGGTATCTTCAGGACTGGCTGCAAAGCCCTCCTCTGTGGCCTAACAGGACTGCTCCTCCCTTCGGGGGTGGGGAGACCAAAGAGCCATCTACATTGTTCTTTAACCCACACCTGTGTGCATAAATCAGTCTGTTTTTTGGGTGCTCTGTAGAGAATCTAACCAGTTGGATTCTCTGTAGAGAATCTAGCAAATGAGAGGCTTTCATTAGCCATTACTGTCAAGACCTCCTTCTTATGTAAGAACAAAAGGCTCTCTTTCCTTGTCTAGGATCACTCAACAAGAGCTCCAGACCATTAGAGGAGAAATCCAATAAATCACTCATTTTTCTACTTGCTTAACTTTTATCTGTGACACATTTGAATAAGCATACTCCAGTGATGTCTCCAAGTTCTGCAGTTGCAAAAGACACCTAATGAGTCAATCATTCCTTTGAAATTTGAGGATTATTGTCCAGGGATTAAAAACATTTCATGAAGGACTCATTTTCTCTGTAGTGATCTTTAGAGTGACAAGACTCAAGCTGCATGAGAGAGTGTCAGTCATTTAGAACATGGAAGCTCTGGGCAGGGCAGTCCACACTGTGCTGAAGAACTGACACAGGGTTGTCTGGGATCTCAAATGTAATGGAAGCAGTTTGTCTCAGTGTTCTCCTCTAGACAACCATCTGTCTCTCTGCTCACAGTCATTAGCACCATCATCGCTTTCTCTTCCTTATATTTCTCTTCTTCCTCGTCTTCCCTTTGTCTTCTATGGCCTCCTCCTTTTTCTTCTTGGTCTATTTCTTTTTCATCCTTTGATGTTTGCCCTCCTCTGGATTTTTCTCTTTCCCTTCTCCCTTCTCTACTTTTAAACATTCTACCTTCATTTTCTCCGGTACTCCACCCCTCATGTGTTTTGAGAGCATATTCTGTGCTAAGGTTCATTGATGCTTTTTCTCATTTCATCTTTGTAGCAGACATAGATATTGTATTTTAGGTGAGAAAATGAAGTGATATGAAAATAGTTTACCCAATCATATGGTGGGTAAATAGACTCTGGGTCTTTCTGGTTCTGAATTCATGCTTTAAATCAAAGTCTTCTTAGGAAAGGATGATAATTATGGGTAAGGACATGAAAAATAAAACAGAGTTCCAATTAAACTTAACTTTGTGATTTGAGATACTAAAACAAATTTTGCTTGTGAAAATTTGAAGTTAACTGGCATAGGATAACCATAACATTTAGTAATCATATAAGTTAAACAGAACAAAATAAGATTTATTGGAAGTCTGGTCCATAAGGGAGAAATAAGATAGGGGTGTGATGCTCTGAAGGTCTTTGCACTAAATCATTGTTTATTAGACATATTTATTTGACATCATGGGGACAGTTGAAGGATGAAAAAATGTGCTGTTGCAAAGGAGCCTGCATGCCCTGCACAATGCATACTTGTGTTAGTTAGAATCAGCTATCATATATAAAAAAAGATAGAATTACGCTAGCTTTGTGCTTTACAGAAACAAACAAACAAACAAACAAACAAACCAGAGATAGATTGTCCCACTTTAGCAACAGTGTCTTGGTGGTCACCAGCACTCCCATTCTTTCTTTCTACTCTACCATTCTCAGCACATTGGCTTTTGTTTCTTAGACATGTGTCTCGTTATGCTGGAGGCCTGAGGCAGCTCCTACCATTGCATACTCATCAAATTACATTTGAAGACAGAAAGAAAAGTTTTGTGTTATTCTTTTTCATAAAGAAAGAAAACACTTTCTAGAAACTCCTCCTGCTTGCTCCTCAGCAGACTTTCTTTCAGGAAAGTTTATTAGCCAACACTGTGTCAAAGGCCTGGCCATTAGGATAACCACCTCTGATCACTGGCAAAGAGAAATGTTCATGCCAGGCTGTGCTTTGCTGTGGAGGCTCCATTCTACAAGCATTGCTGGACTCTGTTTTGAGTTGAAATGCAGAAGCAGGAAGACTTTGTACCTTGGTGGACACATGAATAGCACCATCAATCCATCACTACTCAGAAGACACAGACTGATAATCTATTTCTAGAAGCCAATAGAGTACCATCCTATAGACTTATTAAAGCCAACTGGAACCATATAAGCACATAGATAAATTAAAATCTTATCAGTAAAATCAGGCTCAAGGTAAATGTAAAGAGGAGTATAATACCCTCAACAATATAATTCCATCAAGAGGAAGACAATGATCTGTCACCTGACCACCTGGTATGTGTATCAAAGGACCAACAGGCAAAGTACTCCTGACTGTCTGAAAGGCTTTATCTCTGCTCAGTCCCCACCATTGGTGTGGCCTATTCAAACTGCTGTCTATGTGTCTGTCCATTTACTTATACACTTTTTCCTAATCACATCCATGGCCTCAAACCTCACATTTCCATGGCTCAGTTTAAACCCGAGCCTTGTGATCCTGCAAATTGGATCTGCAGCCTGCATCTCCAATGATTCCCTAGGAGAGTTCATTATACACATTTCTTTTTAAATGAAGGCCTCTATGAACTCTTTGAATGCTGCTGAATTAACTTCCCTCAACAGAAAGCAAATCTGAATGAGATATTTTGCCAGGAAATGGTTAAAAAGCTAGCATCCCAGGGAAGACCATAGCCTTCTCTTTCTTTCAATATTACAGATACGTTGTTAGTATTCTAACTTAGACACCAGGAACTGTTTGCACAGGACACTTGGGGAGACTGATGAAAAGTTAATGAACAAGAAAAGCTTTATTTTTTTTTCCCAGTGAGAAATAGAAAGTTATACAAGTAAATAAGCAGGTGTCGCTAAAGATGAATGAAACTTTATAAGTGCCACAGATCTAACTTATAGTCATGAAAAGGCATAAAATCAGGGGTCCTGAAAGCTCTGAAAGATCCAGACACCACTCAGTTCAGGATAGCAATGGTCTTAAGGATAGTCTACCACTTCAGATATTCAATACTGGTAGTAATAACAACATTATTATTGTATAATGCTGTGTGACACAGTGTCAATCATAGTTTCTGCCATTTCTAGCTACACTAATTCATGTAACCATTGTCACTGCCCAAAGACAGAGTCTGTTACTATTATATGTTTTGTAAGAGAAGAAATTGTGGCAATGATAGTCGAAAACTTTGCCCAAGATTATATGGCTAGCAAAAGGCAGATCTGTAATTTTTGTTTTGGTCATTTTTTTTATAGTCCCCCAAAATGTTATTTATGCATTTCTGCTTTATGTTCAGTGATTGGCTAATCTATATTAATTATATTAACAGTTCAAATGATATATTTTACCTTAAAGTAGGTTTAACAATGCCATGGTTAATCCTGGTTATTAATTTGATGGGAGAGGTTCCCGTGAGCTCAATGAAGCACACCTCTAGCTATGTCTGTGAGGGAATTTCCAGAGAAAGTCATGGGGTCTCTGACACACTTGGTGGTTTACTCTATCACTGGATTCAAATCTCAAGCACACTTTGGGCAGGTTGTGTTGCTGTGGAAGGTAGAGCTTAGTTGGATGAAAGCTCATTGGGTGTGAATTTGAATGACACCTCATCTGTTTCCTGTATACCATGAGGGGAGAAAATGCTCCCCCATACACTCCCACAGTTATTCTCTGTGTCCCCTCTGGCCCAGAAACAAGGGAAGCAAGAGCCTTGGATGGTAGACCTCTGAGCTGTGAACCAAAGCAACTCTTTTCTCCTGTTAAGCTGTTCTCTTAGGTATTTTTCACAGCAACAACTAGTTTAACAGGAAGTATACTTGGAGATGTATTTTTTCACTCTCACCTGTAAGCACTCTTTGGGGATCACTACTGACTTTCTCAAGGAACTGTCTTCCTTGAGAAAGGAGAATAATATAAGGGAGACATAAGTAAATCCAAAACAAGTAGTCTGGAATACATCATAGAGTTCTGAACAATTAACCTGCGTAGCACTTATGTTACAGCAAAAATCTGAATAGATATCAGATCCCTAATTATATCATAGGTTGCTTATAAATATTTGAGATGATTGCGGAGCAGACTTGGTCCATTGGAGGCTTCGCCTCTTATTCGCTTTTATGCCTTTTCTCTTTTGGAATCTCTTTTCAGTCTTTGTAGGGCTCATGTGATGACATGGTCGGCTGCACAGAGCAGTGTGGCTTCCTGGGAAAGATAGCTTGCTGTCAATATTTGTGATTCAATGCCTGGGAGTTTTCAGCCACTTTTCCTTGACCCATTGACTGGACAGTGACCTTAAGTCAATTTCGGCACCACAGTCCAGTATTTAAAACCTGGCAGCCATATGTTTTCTGTTTTCATCCATTTGAATCTATAATTTCATTACATTGCTACCAGCTGGAGCCTCTTCCAATCCAGTTCAAACATTCTTGGATGTCTTGTCTAAGAGCTTTTACTGTTAGAATTGTCTGAATGATTGGCAGCCTTATGATGCAAGAGTTCCTCACTGGGGAGGTATAGGCTCATGAACAGGCCCAAAGCCACTGGCCGCTGAATGACCCATCTATACGCACACACCTGTTTTGTCACAGTCAGAGCTAGAACGCACCTAGAGATAATAGCGCCAAGGATCGTATTCATAGAACCTAGGCTGTCTTACCTCTCCAGAGTCTGTTTGCGCTGCTCCACTGAAATAGAGCACTGAAGTCATGGCAAAGTTACGTTTTCAAAGAATAGTTGATATGAAAGGGCACTCAAACACCGTGCAATGAAGTTGAGGATGGAGGGACACAGTATAGCAGGGATACATGAATTATGAACTACTCTTCAAAAGCAACACGGATTTTTACTTTAAGAAGTTCAAAGAATAAAAACAAATTTTATAACGACAAAAAAAAAAAGTCCATCTGAATTTTGATTCTCAGCCCTCCAAGGAAAACACCTCAAGTAAGCGTCTCTTGTCCTATACTGTGCTTATTTAGTTTTATATACTATTTAGACCCTCATTTTACATACTGGCTGCACTTATTTCGCTACACTGTACCCTTGCTCTTTCGTTTACTAACTGCTCTCCAGATGAAGTCAGGGTGACATCCAAGAATAGCCATTATAGCTCCTAGCAACTGAGTTATTCGCTTTTCCCACCTGGAAGAAGAGTGGATTGATGCTACTGTCCTTGAAGGTCATTGCTTATTTCTGTCTCTGGACTAGCTTGTCCCCACGGGCTACGACAACACTCCCAGGCTCTTGAAGGCTGTTGTGCCTTTCAGCAAATACGCTTACAGTCTTTTAAAGCAGCTTTACATTTAAGAGATTCGCTAAATGAGTTCTGGTTCATCATGCCAATCCTGTCATGTGGTCAAATCCCGAGAGACGAGTTTAGCATAGATCACAGTGAGGCCTGCTGTTTCCAGGACAAGAATTCAGGGGCTCCTCTCTCCCCTGTGACCTTCCTGGGTGAGCATTCTAGGGTGAAGTCACTGTCAAGTCCCGACTCACAGAGGACCGCCTCAGTGCGGCCCCAGGAGCAGGCTAACGGGGTCCTGAGAAAGCACCCTGACCTTTCTTCTTGGCAGTCGGCTGAGGTATTGACTACACGGCAATGCTGGGACTTCTCCAGTGGTTTTCCTGGCAGGCAACGCGTCGGGCTACTCAGTGGAATGTCTCTGGTCTGTCCCTTCAGGAGGAGACGAGAGGCTATCCTCCCAAGCCAAGGGAAACACTACTTCAGCCTCAGTGCCTGGGCTTGGCGGGGACTAGACAGCTTGTTGGAGTTCAGGAACAGGGTCTTTTACACTCCCTAATGACTAGCCAGTGGCTCGCAACCTTCCTAAGGCTGTAACCCCTTAACATAGTTCCTCAGGTTGTGGTGACCCTCAACCATAAAATTATTTTCATTGCTACTTTATAACTGTGATTTTGATACTATTATGAATGATAATGTAAATATCCGTGCTTTCCCATGGTCTTAGGCAACCCCCAGGAAAAGGGTATTTTGACCCTGGCCGCCAAGGGGTCATGACCCACGGCTTCAGGACCCCTGCTGCACTAGGCTCTCCTTGGAGGAAGATGGAGAGACTCTAGAAATCTGGTTTATTCACTAGTACACTGCCACTGCCTGGGTGAAATGCGGTTCATTCCAATTTTGCTACGGTAAGGGCTGCAAAATGCCCCTTTCCCTATCAGGGAAGGAAGCAGAAGGAAGCTGGAGTCCGAATCAGACATCTTAAATCTCAGCAGCCGTCTTGGTCTGTGCTTAGACAAATAATCTCCAGGCGACCCAAATCCCCTGTTCATTGTGAAAACAGACAGTGCGGGAGGAAAACAGAATTAAATTGTTTCTCTTTCGTGGCAGCTGAAGTGTAAAAACCATTCTATTCCGACCTTGTGGTCAGAATATCCTGACACCTCATAAATTATCCTAAGGGCCGGAGGCCTGGGAGGGCTGAGGAAGGATGAAGGCCTCACCGCAGCCGTGGTCCCCTCAGCAGCAAGGCTTCTCGGTGTCCTTGAGTGGCAGGCTCTGGTCTGTGGGATGTGAAGAAATGAGGTTTAATCCAAGTCTCTTTTTTCTCCATCAGGACAAGAGTTCTCCGTCCCTTTACTGTTTTAGAACGTGTGTGACCACTCTCCTGGAAGGTTCAGGAAGC
Organism: Meriones unguiculatus; assembly: GCF_030254825.1. Lineage (NCBI taxonomy): Eukaryota > Metazoa > Chordata > Mammalia > Rodentia > Muridae > Meriones > Meriones unguiculatus. The sequence continues at coordinate 84,769,005 of NC_083359.1, read as the reverse complement.
GGGAAGCAGTGATACATGTGACAGAACTTTTGACATGGTTTTGTCCTAGAAAGAAGAGGAAGGGGAAGGATAGGTAGACAGGAAGAGAAGAAACACCACAAAAGTCTGAGGAAATTGAGCATGCACGAGAGAGAGAGAGAGAGAGAGAGAGAGAGAGAGAGAGAGAGAGAGAGAGAGAACTAAACAAAAAGCTGTGTTTGTGGGTGGCATGCTTGAGAATAGGAAATGGTCTCAGTTCGATTCTCTATCTCATCCTTCTTCCCTGCCTTGGTCTCTGTCTTCAGTCTCTCTCTAATTCTGTCTGTCTCTGTCTCCCCCCACCCACCTGGTTACCAGGAAACAAAGGAGTTTCCTCAGCACAGGGAGCTCTTGGGTTGCTCTTCCCCCCTGGTGAGTTTCCTTTTGCCCCTGCTTCCATCTGTGCCTTACACACAGTAGGTGCTCTATAAATGTTTGCCTAGTGGTAAGACCCTTGGATTGATCCCCAGAGAGGAAAACAGATTTATTTGAGGGGAATTCCAAGTGTGTAAAGCATCATTCAGAGCGAACTGCATTCTGGTTATCCCAAGCCACCATGAGACTTGAAAGAATTTGAGTCTTTGTGGGTGTGTCTGGACATATTGTGTGTGGGAAAGTGGGTGGGTGGTCTGGGCTAGTGGGTAATAAGTGACAAGAGGGCCCTTGAAAATATAAAGGGCTCCATAACTACTGTAAAAATAAAACCGGGACCAGCGTGCCCAGACCTCCAGCCAGGCAGTGGCCAAATCTGGCCCTGGCAGAGATAAATAATACGGTGGGGAATGGAGTCAAGAATTATTAGTCAATGTTTTTGGTCCCTGTGGGTATCTCTCTCTTTCCCTTTATTCCAAGATATTATAAAGAATTACTGGGTGGGTTTTTGGCGAGGCAAATGATTACAGCAGATTGTAGAATTCCAGAGCCTTTCCAAGCTCTTTCTAGACTCTTCTATATTAATAATTTTTATTCTTTAATGGAATGTGTCTTCTGGTTTCCCTTTTGGACAAAGAATATAATTTCTTCTTCTCCTCTGGTTACTTTCTCCTTTACTTGGGAAAAAATCTTGAGTCTTTGTCACAAGTAGATAATTATGGTTCCTCTGGCCCTGAAGAAACAGAACAGAATACCCCAGGGAGCATACAGCTAAAATCCTGTTCCTAGTCGGCAGGTCACAAGATCCTGTCTTCTGGAGCTGTCCCAGTAAACAAATATATGTTGTCGGGCAATGATGAAGGGAGGCAGGGGAAAAGACATTTATGGGCTGCAGAGGGAAATCGTATACCACCCACACCATAGCTGTGGATATATGTATTTACTGGCACAGCCTGGCAAGCTGCACGATACTGAATTTAATGCTTTTAATAGAAGCAGACAGTGATACATACCTAAACTTTGAAGTTACTTTGGGTGCATGAGGGTGTCTTAGATGTTGGGGATTACATGTTGTGGGGTTAGGTATCAAATATCATAAAACCAAGATTTTTCCCTGAAAGAAATTCAACCATGACCCCAAGCCCCGAATCTCTATTTCCTTCACTCATCTTGAAGTTTATTTAACTGTTCGCCAAATTCTTGCTATTATTAACTAACTAACTAACTAACTAACTAACTAACTAACTAACTAACTCTCTTACAATTGCTTTGTATGTCTATATGCATTTGTGTTGATTTCATATATTTCATTTCCGGCCCTTTAGGCCTTCATCTCCTTGAATATAAGGATAACTGTAACTTCTGTTCTGCATCCTGCAAGTGCTTGGTATTGTTTTTGTGACTCTCCTGGGTTTGTACCTCTCTGTGTGGAGTATTTTCATATGAGATTAGGTTGTTGTACTAATGTCTTTCTTCAAGCTCTTTTCCAGGCAGTGAATGTTCAAGAAACGTTGAGGTCAGCCATGAGATGAAATAATTAGTAACAAAATACGCTCCTAAAACCATATAGAATTCTTCAAAGCCAAGAATAAATTACTTATGGATTTTCCATGGCTTTTTGTAGGTAGCAAGATGGCATTTAAATTACAGGCATACATTTCTGATTGCAAGTCATTACTCATCTTTTAATCAAATACAAACTTCCTATTTAGTGGCTGAGTGTTTTAGAAGCAAGTTCCTCTTGAGGTATGCTTTTCAATTCTTCCTGAGGCATTTTGTTGGATCCTTCTGTCTCATCTCTGCAGCCAAGGGGGTTCACCTGGGCAAGCAACTCAATAAATGTGACCTATTTCTGAACGGGATTCATTGTCTTTTGGAACCAAAAGAGTTCCAATCGTTAGGAAATATTTCACAATTCTCATTGTGAATTGAGAATGTGCTCATTATTTCACAATTCCCACCAGACAGTTTTCCTGAGCTGCAGTCTGATTTGTGTTTGAGCTCCTTTTCCCCACTCTGAGATTTGACTAGACAAGGGTGCAGGGCATGCCTGGTGTTCCCGCTCTTCTCTGCACATCATGGAATCCTGGACACCATGCTCTACTTGGCCTGTCTCTCCTTGCTTTATTCTCATTTTTTTTCTCATTTGTCCCATCCTTCCCCAAGGCTACTTTCTTCTAATCAGCTGAAAAGGACCATTGAATAACAAAAATCAATTTCCACTCAATGAACAGTGATGTCCTCCCCTCCTGATCATTTGAAATACAATATCTTTGTCTAAAAGCTCCAATTGTAGTCCACCATACATTAACCTGACAAAAAAAAATAAGGTTTTGTTTCATAAAGAATTCAGGGAGAAAGAAAATAGCACCTAAAATTCAAAATAGACCTGGAGCAAAATAGTGGGCTTCTGAGAAAATGAAACATTCTTGAGAAACCTTTATCCTGGTACTTTCATGGCTCACTTTAGCATATGAACAGCTAAGCTTGAAGGGATCAGAGGTTAGTTCCTGTTGGGGAAATCATGACTCTCCAGGCTAGTGCCATGGAAAATGGCAAAGAATAGACGTGTGTGTGTGTGTGTGGGGGGTGATGAGCGAACTGGTGACTCTACTTTTAGCTCTAGAGATGGAGAGATGAAGTGGAGAAAAGAGAGAGGGAGTTGTGGGGAGAAAGAGGAGGGAGAAAGGAGAGAAGAAGGTAGAGGAGAATTTCACAGCAGAGAAAAAAAAGATCAGATTTTTCTTTTTCATATTTGCTATTAGATAACAGTAAATTCCAGGAAGAGCCCATTTGGGACTGGGAAGGAGGCTGCCTTAAAGCAGTTAGATTTAAGGTCAGGTCACAGTTGTACCAAGCAGTTAAAGCAGTGACCTCAGGCATCTCTGAGGCGTCTTATCTTAATCCATTTAAGATATTTTGGGATCATCTGTGTACCTAGTTTCCATGCCCATAGATTGCAGGAAGAGCTGAAAGTCTGACTAAGAAACTTGAAGGGTCACTGTGCTGGGAGATTAACTGTTTCTGTAACAAGAGGTGCAAGATCTCCCAAATCAACCAGTGCCAGACCTCAGAGGGGTCTCCATCAGTAGAAACAGGGGCAGAGCAGTCAGCCAAGGATCACTACAGAGCCCTACCAAGCCAAGTTAGTCTAGCTAGATGGAAATTCACACTGGTCACACATACCAGCTGGTGGATGGCAGCTGGGCAAGCAAGCAACAGCCATGATGATCAAGGTGGTTCTCCAAGTCAGGGGGCAGAGGCATTTCTTCTGAGGACCATGCCTCTGCCTTCCCTTACCTCAAGGTTCTGTAAGTTCTCATCTTCCTCCTGCCCCTTCTGCTCCCCCAGCTCCTCCTCCAGTTCCTCCTTCCCCTCCTTCTGCTCCTCCTCTTGCTCCTCCTGCTCTTCTTCCTCCTCCTCCATTTATACATCACTGTCTTTGAGCAGAGGGATGGAAGTTTTAATTTAAAAAATGTTAAATACTTCTTACATACAGGATTTTTTAAGTGCTGGTCGATTTTTAGCAAAAATTTCTCACCTACCTATTGAGGACCCAGTCTGGTTACTGACAAATGCTAGCTTTTATTTTTCTTTGCTCTTCTCATTTGCAGTGTGAGAGTTAAATTTTATGACTCCCACTACACAGGGACTGGTGGGAGCTGATTGCTTTGCTTTGTTTTTGCTAAGATATGTTCAACAGATGATTCCAACAGGCCCAATTTTATAAGCTGAAGACCCTGATTTTACACTTTGGGATAGAGGTTGTTAAACCATAGCCCATTTGATCCACTGTCTGACTTTATACATATAATGTTTTGTTGGATCACAACCCTCATCATTTGTTTCCATGTTATATGTGGCTGTACTTATATCACAACAGCAGAGCGAACAGTTGAAACAAAGACATAGGACCTATAAAGCCCAAAGTGCTTATTATCTGGCTTTTTCATAGAAAAAGATTGCCATTTATTCTCTGCTGTAAAACAATGCAGTTTTGTTGAACATCTTGTTCAGTGCTGTTTTGAAAAATGAATGAGTGGTAAGTCTGAGATAACACACAACCCATGGGTCAGGGTTAAGCTACCAAGCTATGAAATCCTAATCATTATGAAAAGTAAGTAGAGAAAATTTATAGAATCGAACGCTTTTGGACAGTTTCAATGTAAACAGCAATACCTTGGTTATTATGAACTAAACTCAAGAAGAACATAAGAATGATAAACGACAGGTCCCCTTAACCTATAATGTCACCTGGGCTTTATCACTTTTGGAAGGATCCCATCCAGCTGACGGCTCTGATTCTCCACACACACCTGAAATCAGCCTTTGGAGGTTTTCGTGTGTTCTTATTAAGCAAATAGACCACCGAATTCTAAAAGAGGGTCCTACGACAACTTTGCCCAGTTTAGGGATTTGGAAATTAACCTTTATACATTGGTTACTACAATCCAAAATAAAATTACAGCTTTAAGGATCGGGTAAGTCATCCCGATCTACCCTAGGAGACTGTCGGAGTCTGGAATGGATAACTTCAGTGCCACTTACTGAGGACCGAGCACGAGGAAGAGCTCTGTCATTACTCTCTGAAGTGTCGTTTCTGTATACTCATAGTTCATTCCCTTATTTTTACTTCTTGCAGTTAAGAATTGGCCCCATGTCTTCACTGAACTAGGAAGGGGTTTTCAGCCTTCACCTTACTTGATTCCTAGGAGACAGCTGACACCTTTTTCTCCACAGCCTTTTAAATAATGCTCCCTCTTGGCTTCGCTAATGCCCTCCTGCAATTCTCTCATCTTGTTGCCTCCCCACAGTCTGTATTTCATCTGTTCTCCACCAGCAATTTGTGCTAACTGTTCCTCAGTGAACCAGGCTTTCTGCTCATTTCATCTACATATATTTGTCTTAGTGGATAAGAGCACTGGATTTTCTTCCAGAGGACCTAGCGTGGATTCCCAGCACTCACACGGCAGTTCACAGTGATCTCTAGTTCAAATTCTAGGAGACCTCTTGCCCTCTTTCTGTCCTATGCAGGCACCAGGTATTCATGTGGTCCACAGATTTACATGCAGGTAAAACATCTATAGAAACGCAAATACACACACACACACACACACACACACACTCACACATACACAATGAATGAATGAATGAATGAATAAATGAATGAATGAATAAAACAGAAAGTCCTAAGATCAAATTATAGTCTTACTACTGAATATGATGTCATTTCTGCTAAGTCCTTCAGGGGCTTCGCAGAGCGACAGAGTTCCTGGATTCCACAAAGCTCTTCACGAGCAGCTGACGTCAGCCTCTTTCCACCATTCCCCACCTTTGAAGTTAGGTTGGAGTAGATAAACAGGAGGCATTATCTCAAGAAGACATCTCAAATTTTCAATTGCTAACATTTCGGTAAACAAACCTCAGAATTATTTTTAAAGAGATAAAACCACAGCTTGGAGTTCTAAACTAGCAATGCAGGGAGTGGGTAAAGTTAGGTATAAGAAGGTGGCTCGGCAGGCAGAGTGCTTACTGGCAAACATGAGGACCTGAGTAGACACCCAACACTTGGAGAAAAGGCTGCATGAACCTGAAAGAAGATGTCCCAGGTGACCTGAGCTGGATCTGATTTGAAAGCTCTTTCCCTGAGGACTAGCTTTTCTAGTACCAGAAGGTGCTATGAAAAACTTCTAAAGGAGGGAAGCACGCCATAGTCCTACCCAGCCATGTTGCCAGGGAACCACAGCAGTGACTATGGCTCCATAAGCCTGAGCAGGTTGTCGTGGTGCCCATACCTTTACGGTGACCAACAATTCTCTAATTGGACTTACAGCCTTCTCATCATGAGGGTTTTTTTTTTTTTTCTGGAAATCTAGCTAACTACTCAGTGCTAGTGAAGTTGTGGGGTTAGGAGGAGAACCTACGGTCACCATTTTACTAAATGTGCATTCCCTAATAACCATTTAAACATATGTCCTTATGTTCACGGATAAGTGTAGCCCTTATCTCTCATTAATGTGGTCATCAATGTGGTCTCTTTGCAACAGACAGATACCACTGCAGAAAACCACAGCTAATCAAAGCACAGAGTTATGGAGCGCAGTACCAATACATACATCTTTAAAACACATACTTACAGCTCAGGAAACATTGTGGATGAGGGGCAGGAGAGATGGTAAAAGGCAGAAGATCAGGGAGTTTGCTGTGAGACTGCGTCTTCTACAAATGTCAGAATCCACACCAACATAACTACCTCAACATTGCCTGAATAAGAATGACACCAATAGACATGCCCAAGTGGATGGGGGAATGCCCACGAGGCTTCAACCCTATACAAAGAACTATAGGCAGCTAAGCAATGCCAAGAGTAGGAGAAATAGTCTACCTCAGGGAAAAGAACGCCAGCTGGTTAGCCAATACCAAATTTCCAGCCCTGAAAATGTATACATAAGAGTAACATTGTATAGGCTGAGCAAGATATCTCTTTGTGCATGTTTACACACACACACACACACACACACACACATATACATATATGCATGTATCAACAATTAACAAAAAAATGGCCATACTGTAGAGAGCTGCGGAATGCTATGCCTTAAAGATGGAGCTGGTTTCCGCCTTCCACCTTCCCGATGGTGAGTGCTCTCTGTCACGAACAATTCCACATTTGGCTAAGGCTGAGGATCTGGCTTGCTTCCATGTATGTGGACCTATCTGCATTGCCCCCGTGGCACGCCTGGGTTGGCTACCCAGAGGCTATTTAAGCTGTGGGCTGGCTTTCCCCAGGGTCCGAGGATTGTTCAAGGTTCCTGAATAAACTGCATTGAAAAAAAAAAAAAAAAAAAAAAGCTAGGAGAGGTATATGGAAGGGTTGGGAAGGAAGAGAGGGGAAGGGGAAAAATGATGAAATGATAATATAATCTCACAAATCAAAGAAAAAGAACTGGTGGACAGTGGGTTTAAAAATAGACCAGGATATTGGGTGTGCAGGGAGGTGGGGCAGATCTGGGAGGAGTTGAGGAATTATAATACTTTGTATGAAATTCTCAAGAACTTGTAAAGTATAATTTTTAAAAATTTAAGCTCACATCAGTGATATTAGTCATCTCCTTTCTCAAATACCTGGGGAAGGAGAGATGGCTCAGTGGTTAGGGCACTGGCAAATTCATTAAGATGACTCAGGTTTGACTTCCAGCACCACATGTCATCTTTTTTTTTCTGTAGCCCCCCCCTTTTTAATTTTTTTTATTTTAATCACAGGTTATTTACTTTGTATACCAGCCGTAGCCCCATCCCTCATTCCCTCCCAATCTCACCCTCCCTCATCTCCTCCCTGCCCCTTTCCAAGTCCATTGTTAGGGGAGGTCCTCCTCCCCTTCCATCTGACCCTAGCCTATCAGGTTTCATCAGGACTGGCTGCCATGTCCTCCTCCGTGGCCTAGCAAGGCTGTTCCTCCCTCGGGGGGAGGGGGAGCAGGAGGGAGGGAGGTAAAGGAACCAGTCGTTGAGTTCATGTCAGAAATAGTTCCTGTTCCCCTTACTAGGGAAACCCACTTGGTTACTGAGCTACCATGGGCTACATCCGAGCAGGGGTACATGTCATCTTATAACCCTTTGTAACTCCAATCCCAGGACATCCTCTGCCCTCTTCTAGCCTCCACAAACACCAAGCACATGTGTAGTAAACAGACACACATGCAGCCGAAATCCATTCATATAAAACAAATAAATAAAAAAAAATTAAAGTTAAAAAGCTGCCCTGAATTTTGGGCCACACTGACCCAAAGTTAAACCCAACAGTAAAAGAGTACAGTGAATTATTTCTTACTTGGTTGCTGTTTTTGCACTCAAGGATTACATCATCCTGGGCGCAAGGCAGTTTTCATCCCTCCTCAAGACCTCATGGGGTAAAGACTTGTGTGTGAGTGTGTGTATGTGTTTGTGGGGGCTTCCCTTTTTTCCCATTTTTTTTTCCTGCTCATCCCTTTTTGCATGGTGTAAAAAATCTTTCTGTTAATGGTGATTTCATTAATCAGCTCCTTAATCGTTTGTGGGGATTCCATTTGATTCCTTTTTTTTTTTGGACATACACTCAAATAGAGGTCTTTGTAATTGTAATTCTATGACACCTTAGCCAAGGATGGAGACCGGAAGTTTCCCAGTAATACATCCTTGTTTTCCCCCTACCATTTCCTGTGTTCCTTGGTCCTGGTTAGAACCACTTGTCTTTAGTTCAGCAGTTCTCAACCTGTGGGCCATGACCCCTTCGGGGATCAAATGCCCTTTCACAGGGGTTGCCTAAGACCATCAGAAAACATGGATGTTTGGTAATGAGCCTCGGCATCTGCTTTGATACACTGCTAGTTAGAGACTTTCAGAGGCCCTCCGTGGTAGGCTCCTGTCCTGTTAACTTGTTTTCTCCTACATCCAATGTCCATCCCATTTGTCTTTCTAAGTAAGGGTTGCAGCCAGGCCTGAAGATACCTGATAAGGTAGGGTCAGATGAAAGGGGAAGAGGTCCTCCCCTATCACTGGACTTGGAAAGGGGTAGGGAGAAGGTGAGTTTGAGGGAGTGGGATACAGCTGGGATACAAAGTTAATAAACTAACTAATATTAAAAAATAAAAATTAAAAAAGAAAACATGGATGTTTATATTATAATTCATGATAGTAGAAAAATTACAGTTATGAATTAGCAACAAAATAAGTTCACGGTTGGGGTCAGCACAGCAGGAAGAACTAAAGGGTCAAAGCATTAGAAAGGGTGAGAGCCACTACCTTAGTCCAGCAGGAATCTGCTCAATGTCTACGCTTCAATTCAAGCACCGCTTTCGGTTTAACAACAAGAAGAAGTGGGAGAGGAATGCCAAGGAGAGACTGCCTCCCTCCTTCCTCCTTTTGCACGTCCGTGAGCTCTAACTCATCGTCTTGATAGGGCAACTATGTGGCGGTGACCTGCCTCTTTGAGGAAGATTAGTTACCTCACGAAGGCAAGGCTCTGACTGACTGCACAGTTTGTTGTGCAACTTTCAAGTTCTCCTACCCATCTAGGGTTATCTAACTAGCTCCGGTTTCACCGTCGTAGGCCAAATGAGTGATCATTTTTTGCAGCAATTTAGTCAGAGCGCTCTCAGTGAAAATTCCAGGGAGCACGGTACGGCGACCACAGTGGCAACGGTTTTGTGCTGTTGTGCGCTGCATTATTAGCACATGGCAAAGAGGAACAGAGGGGGGCAAGAGAGCGCTGGCTCGAGTCACAGTGTCTGTGGCTCTGGGCGAATGTCTTAGCTTATTAGTGCTTCTGTTTCCTCACCTACGACACGCGTAAGCAACACCGGGATCCTGCAGATGAGACTGTGGTGAAGGTCCCTCTGTGCACTTGCACTTACACGCAAGCGCACGCTACATCAAACAGCACCTATCACTGGTCCCTCAGCTGTGTAACCGCATCACAGAAAATTGCAAAGTCCTGTGCAGAAGGGAATGTTAGCATGTTAGTTAAGTAATGAAGGAAAAAAAAAGTTTCAGTAGCCATTAGAAAGATCACGTTCAACCAGGGAGTTGAGAAGTCTCCTTCTTTTACACCCATAAAAACACACAGCAAACTCTCAGCTTTCTAATTAAACTATACGCTGAAAACCAAGCTTGTATGGACTGTGTTTGTTTAGCCCTCTACACAAGGCAAATAACTCACTTGCTGTTATATTAGGTAGCAATAAAAGCAAGAAAAGAATGAGCAAGCTTTTGAACATGCAGTCTTTTATTTTATGTGCAAATACTTTGATGAACGTCTCCTTAAAAAGCTAGAGCAAGCAATTATGGGAACTTCAAACACCGGGGAGTCCTGTTAATATGAGCCACTGGGCAGCTCAGTGTACATTATTCCTGTGTCATTTGCTCCTCATGACAACGAAATTCTGAGAGGCAGGATGCATGGATATTATGGATCTCATTTTATACAGAGGAAAATGATAAAAAAAAAGAAACGTATCACAGTTCTATTTTTCTTGTTTCCTGTTCTATGTACTTTCCAGTGCATTCTTTTTTTTAACTTTATTTTACATGCCCGCTTTTATTTTTTATTTAACTAATTCACCCAAAAAGAGACTTACTCTAGGATCCTTAAGGTCTCTTCAATAACTTATCAAATTCAAGAAACTTGGTGATGATTCTGGAGATAAACCTGCAGTCCCTCAGCCGCTGTTGTAAGACTTCGTACCACCTGGTTCTACCTGCTTCTGGTCCTGATTGTAAGCTGCCTGCTGATAGCCATGCCTCTTGTTCGTGGGACACAGATGGTTTGCATTTCTCAGAATCTTTTAACTGTGAAGGTTTCCCACGTGACTGGGTTGAGTTAATAAAATGTGAACTGAAGTGGTTCTGTGTCATTTTAAGGCCTGGTCCATGTATAGCTGTAGTTCATGTTACTCATTTGCTACCAGATAACTGGTATGGTGATGTCCGTGATAACTCTGAAAGTTATGTGATGACAGACCAGTATCAGGATGAATCTCTTCTAGAGAATCCCCCAGGGTCTTTCATCACCACCTGCGATGGGTGGATACGATTGGAGTGTATCTTTGAAAGTTCATGCATGCTCTTGCAGCTTGGTCCTTAGTGGGGGATGCTGAGGTGGTCAAACTCTAAGGGTGTGGGACACCCTTAGAGTGTCTAAGCGCTTGTGTCTCCTGTCACCAGCAACAATTAAGATTGGTCTTGCGTAGTGAGAGCTCATGAGAGCAAATGTCTATAAAAACAAGGGCACTCCCCACACCCATTCTTTTCTGCACAGGACTTTGAAATTTTCTAATTTTGCTACTTTTCATATTCCATTCTTTGGAGAAGTCTCTGAAAGAACGAAAGAAGATGAGCTCTTTCAATGATTAGCAATGTACGCTGGCATTTGAGATCCCTAGATATTTATTCTTGATTAGATTCCTCATATAAGTAAGACATTCATTTAACACACTGTGTTTGGCTCCTTGCACTTAACTCGGTGTCTTCTAGTTTCATCTTTGTAATCACACACACACACACACACACACAACCCCCATAAAATTAGAGAGTAGAACAGTGGTGACTGGAGTATGGGGTGGAGCCAGGTGATGGAGAAAGGAAGAATGCTAGTGAAAGGTTCAAAATTTAGGAGGAATACATTTTAGTTATCTATTGTAAGATATGGTGATTAAGATTAATAGTGCCTTGTATACTTAAAACTGCAATGGGTAGATTATAGATGTTCTTATAGCATAAAACTGGTGAATATGTCAGGCTATCCATGGCTAAACTAGATAGATTTAATCATCCCACAATGAGTATGTATCCGTAAAATAATTATATATATATATAGTCAGAGATGAAATGAAATGAATAGGTTCCAACATAAAAATTTTAAATGAACCATCATTCTTAGTATGAATATGTGTTGATTCAAGCTACTGTTGTGTAATGAAATATTCCATGATACGTAGAGGTAACCATTTATTGTATATTCTTAACCGATAGCAAGAGCTGCTATTTATTGTCTGTGCTGTTGTATTTCAGGTCTTGTTCTCAACCTTTCTCTCATTGTTTTACTTACTTATTTTGGCGATGCTGTGAAGGAAGCATTGCATTGTGTCCACTCTACAGAGCTGGAGTTGCTGTCACAGGTCCCCCCTTGCTGTGGAACACAGCATCACTCCAGGGCTGGCTCTTGCTCAACATACCATCAGGGCTGCTCCCTACAAATGAGGGGCGATGGTAGATGAGAGCTCTTTCATATTTAACAAGGCCACTTTCTTTAGCTCCTCTCTAGCCCCAGGGAACCGATTTTGCTGTGCACCTGGTAAATCAGCCATCCCTTTTGCACCCTGGGCTGATTTTATAGAAACCTAAATACACTTTACTAGTTTTACATGTTAGCACTAAAAAAGAAAAAAAGTCCCCTGTTTGCCTTTTAGCTCAGGCAACCCTTTGGTTTTATAGGCTGGTTTTAGTAAGTAATTATTCTGGTAATGCCAAGGCCTCCTTTATGGGGCTGTAAATGCATCCTGGACAACTCAGAATAACAAGGAGCCTAGCAGGCAGGCACCCCTGTAGCTGTAGATGAGAGGTGGCTAGGCCTGCGGCCTCTGCAGGTTTCTCTCTTTCTCTGGAAACCTCCTCCGGAATCATGTGACACAGGGGAAAGAGGATCAGATAATTGGGGTCTTTACGATGCTTATTACAAAAAATGTTCTGGAACCAATTCAAATACCAATCAGAAACCACATTGTTCAACTAAATCACTTTCAGATGCCATATAAGATACAAAATACAATTATTTACAGTTTAAAAATATGTTCTTTTTTAAAAAAATCCCATATTTTATTTTATTATTTTTTTATAAAAAATAATAATAATAAAAAAAGATCTGCCGTGGCTAGAATTCAGCCCCCATCACAGACGATGTGCAGACAGGGCTGGAGCTGCTCCCTTCAGATTCGGGGCCTGTAGCCCTCACTGTAATGGGTTTAAAATTCTCTTAAAATGGATGTGACGGCTGTTTTCTTTGTGTATTACAGGAACATACAGAGTTCAGAGGCACCATGGCTATACTTTGGGCATGTATGTCATTAAAAGAATGAAAAAAAGATGATGGCCAAATGCTGTATTAAAATCCCATTAGAAACGCTGGGAGGAATTTATGGCTCCAATCTCTTTTATCTGACAGGCGTCAGTTTGGTGAAAGGGTTCTCTCTCTCCCCTTCCTCTCTCTGTGTCTTCCTTTCTCCCTCCTTCTTGTCTTCCATTTCCTTCCATTCACTCTCCCATCCTGCTCCTCCCCTTCCCTTTCTGCGTTCCTTCTTTTCTCCTTCCCTCCCCTTCTCCCTCTTTTTCTCCCTCTCTCTGTCCCTCCCTCTGTCCTTCCCTCCCTCTTTCCTTTCCTCCATCCTTGTCTCCCCACTTCATGCTCCAGCTCTGCTTGTCCATAGAACATCTGGGAGTTGTCCCTACCAAGGAAAAGGCAAATATTATCAGGTTTCTGTCAATATTTGCTCCTCCTTCCAGTCCTTTGCACTTTAGGGAACACTCACTCGTGTCTCTTCCAGATAAACTTCTCCCTTGAACTGAGGGTTCATTAAATCTGTGCCTGTTTATACAAGCCGTCATCACTGTGATGAGAAGTATGGGGGTTAACACACCGTGCGACCTCAGGGATGATTTCAGTTACCGCAGCTCCCACACGACACAGCAGGCCCTGAGCATGAATTTTAATGGACTCAGCCCTGACTGCCCCAGCCTGAGGTCAGTGGCTCTCAGAGCTAATCTTCCACACACTGACACGGGGCCTGAAGAAGTTGTGTTCTGTCAGGAGAGGTGTGGGTTTTTGCCTTCAGGTCCCCAGGTCATGCTGTCATCCTTCACAGAATGAGGGAAATACCAAAACATTTACAGAGATGCTCAAGGAAGAACTAGCCCTCTGAGAGTCGTGACGAGGTCTGATAGGTGGAGTAGGATGCTGAAGGTTGGTTCTGATTCAGCATCAACAGAGTCATGTGAATACAGAGCAAGGGTGATATTCATATTGGGCACGATGAAGGAAGAGACGGAGGAAGAGGAGGAGGAAGATAGGGGGGAGGAGAATTGTGAGAGGTGGCTTGAAAACACGTAGAGCACATTGTTACAGAAATCAAGATGGAGAGCATCTGAGGAGGGGTCACGCTGAAGGTACTCTGTGTCTCTTTATCACTCAGCTATTTACTAAAAGCACTAGCAGGTGTGCCTTTCTGATTTAAGGTGGACACCTAAGTAAGAGTACATCTGTCTCTTGTGGCTTTGCTTAAACCAGTCTTGTTTAAGAGAGGTAATTCACAAGTAAACTTTGTTCATTTTCAATGTGAACGGGGTGACCTTTTAACACACACACATACACGTGTCTACACACACATACATATTGTGCAGCAATGTTCCACAGTCAAATTACTACCCACACTTAACCATTTGTGTCATAATCATGTGTTATGACACTTAACCATGTTCCAAATTTCAAGTAATCCATCAGGAATCTAAAGCATGCTACTTGCTTGTGAGCTGTAGAAGACCTCACTGTGGTTTAATGTGGACACAATGCGGAAGGAGATGGTTTTCACTAAATACTACATAGTAAGAGAAGACATATATGATCTTGCAGTTCTCTCTTGCATGCTCCTTATCAACACATAGTGAACTTACTAAGTGAAAAGGGACAGATTGGCTTTGGAAGCTGGCAAGAGAATATACCAGGACTCAGAAGAAAGACACCACTCTGGCATGAGTTCAGTCCCAATGACATTGTTGAACGAAATGAATTTGAACTACTTGGTAGCAAAGAATTACTTGAAAACTCAGTAGGAGGTCAGAGTCAGTAGTAAATGGGAAATGAGAAATGGGAAACACACACACACACACACACACACACACACACACACACAGAGAGACTACTCAACAGAGAATTTTGTCTCTATGAAGACTAGCTTAAATAAAGCTATTATGGTGGAATTAAGTACTAACCTCAAATTAGAGACTCATCACTCCAACAGGGAAATAAAGTGGCTTTAGATAATTAGATAATTTGAAGGCTGTTTGAGGAATAGTAAAACACACGATGACAAAAAACAAACAAAAACCAAAAAAAAAAACCCACTCAAAGATTAAAAAAAGAAACAAAAAACAGAAATAAGCCAGAAGTATGTGTTTCTATAGAAAAAAATGTGCCAGAAAATAAGATCACTTTTTTGAGAATAAACTTATAATTTTATTTGGAAAATAAACTGGATGCTGGCTATTAGTATGTTTTACGGGTTATCTGCATTTTAATTTCTTTATATATAAAATGGAGATTGGTACAGTTAATACTTTTAAAATAGAATATATTTTAATTATTACTTAACAACTTCATGCCTGTAAACAATACATCTTGATCTTTTGTACCACCAAATTCTCCCTCCTACTTCCACGAGGAAACCCCCAATTCTCCTTTCTTACTCCTTCCAGATACCCCTAACATGCCTTCCTCGTCACTTCATGAATCCTTTGTTTGTGAGTTCTCCACCGAGTCCAATCAGTGTGGCCTGTTGGAATGTCCACTGTCTTGCTGATCTGATCTTGTGGCACAGCTAATTCAGAGGGTGCCATGGGTGCTGTGGGTGCTGTTGTGTGACATTCTGCCTTTTTCCTGTGATGACGCCGATGCAATCTTTACTGGGCATTTGCCGAACGCTAGGGACTCCTAAATCTTTTTTTGTACGTGTCAATCCATCTGCTGCTCACAGCAGCCCTCAACCATCTAAGCCATTTTATAAGCAAAGAAACTGTTAACTCCGAGAGAAAGTAACTTGCCAAGCTTGTGCGCGTAGGGTAGCAGGGATTCAAACGCAGACAGTCTGACTCCATTGTTCATACCTGGGAACTATTATGGTTATTACTACAACTACTAGGCTGAGCTGAAATTGCAGCAGTAGGAATTTAAATTTCAACATGAATTTCTTAAATATAAAATTATACAAAAATGGGGTAGAAGTTTTTTTTTTAACATAAAGATCTTTAAAGATGCATGAGTACATTCCAGGTGTCAGTTGGGGTCCTACTCTCCTATGCAGATTTAAAGCAATTTGGTCTAAATTCTAATGTGATCCCCATGCAGCTGTACCTCGAATTTCTCTGAATTCTCAATAGCTTTCTTTCCTATAGGTTTCTCTGCTTTGTCTTATACACGTCTTCTAGCATGTAGGCTCAAGTTCCACTTTCCTCAAATATGTCATTAGTTTGGAGGTCTTAGCTGAAGATCTGAGAGTTTGTAACAGAAGTCACCTCACACCTGACTTTACTCACTTCCTGGCATCATCACCACTCTTCCTCGTTTTGCAGGAGGGCATGCATGTTTGGCTGCTTGGCAAGCATGCCAATCTGAAGCATCCATTGCCTGGAGGAGTCAGGATTCCAGGCAGGATCCTGTTGATAGAAAGTTTGATCCAGCCACTTACAAGCAAGGAAAGAAAGCTCTCCCCCCTTCCCTGTCTGTCTACCATTCTTCTTGAGCTCTGCAGTTTGTCTATATTAACAAAAGAAGAAGAAGAAGAAAAAAAAAGGGAATCACCAAAACTAATGTAAACCCATCCTCCAGACAAATTCTTCCTGAAATGCTAAGAAACCAGACTTTTAAACAACGAAATTACATTAAGAGTTGTAAATTGTTTCTGGAACATACTTTGTATAGACTGCAGCAAAAGAATCCTTTGCTGTCTGACTTGGGTTGTGTTGGGATCATGGAAAGCCTTGGCAGTAGACCGGAAGGAGGGAAAATGTGCCAGGCTTTTTATTACCTTAGGCACTTTTTTTAGGACAAGTCATGATCATTATCCTGAAGCTAGCAGCAGAGCCAATGCTAAGGAGGAAACTGGCGGGAAAAGGAGGGCTATTTGCAGTGCCATGTGCTGGGGTGCACCTATAAGTACATGGCAAGAAAGCCAGTTCAACAAACAGGTCCTATAGGCCATGAGATGTATATAATTTTCATTATTGAAAGTTCATGGTGAAAGGAATCTTAGAAACAATTCAGCTTCCTCCTCCTCCTCTTCCAGCAAGTCTCCTGTAGGGAATCTACACAAAAGCAAAGAACATCAAATTCCAGAATAAGAGACAAATCTGGCTCCCAGTTCAAGAGGCAGTGATTGACTGAATGAAGGGCTTACAATAGACAAATATGTTCTCACCAGTGCAACTGATCATTTAATAGAGGATTATTGATATCTGCCTATTAGCACCAGACACTAGGGACACAGCAGTAGACAGCAGTGGCACTCCTGCTCTTGTGACGCTTGCACTTGAGTGGGAATAAGAATTTGTGTATTCTGAGAATAAAACAGGGAAAGAAGACATAGGTTAGGGCATGCTATAAACTCCCATACTGCTCATTATTGAGACCTTGGTCCCCAGCTGGCCAGGCTATTGTAGGTTTTGGAAACTTTAACAGAGGAGGCCTCCACTCCTGATGAGACCTGATAGGCTAGGGTCAGATGGAAGGGGAGGAGGACCTCCCCTATCAGTGGACTGGGGGAGGGCCGTGGGAGGAGAGGAGGGAGGGAGGGTGGAATTGTGAGGGGAAGAGGGAGGGAGCTACAGGTGGGATACAAAGTGAATAAACTGTAATTAATAAAAATAAAATAAAAAATGTTATGAGAGAGAGAGAGAGAAGGCCTATCTGGAAGAGGGGAAGAGGTACATCATCAGGAACGTGCTTTGTCCCAGGGCCTTCTCTGTCCTTCCTCCATTTTCTGGCTGCACGAGGTAGGTAGCCTTTGCCCCTGCTCTTGGAATCATGGGACCATGAACAACAGAGGTGGCCATGAAGAAATAAAGCCCCTGGAACCAGGAGCCCAAACCAGCCTTCCTTCCTTTCAAGTTGGCAGTCTGTCACAGCACCAGTAAAGGTAACAGAAAGAGGGAGGAAAGCCTTGGGAGCAGGGGACGCTGCACAGGATCTAAACAGGGGGAGACAGTAGGCTGGGTAGAATCCTACAGGAAGAACACGCTAAGTGGAAGGCGCAGCCAAGCCCAGAGCGCTGGAGCTGGGGTGCGCTTTGTGAACTTCACGAAGAGCAGGCACCATCCCGGGAAAGAGCCAGTGGCTATAGAAGAGAGTGAAAAATGAGATGCAAAATTAAGTTTCCTTTTTCTGGCAAACTAGGATAATTTGACCTTTATTTCTTACATTCTGAGGAGGACTTTAAGTTCAGAACACCATAAGGTGATTGACAAGAGCCCTAACCAACGTTCCTGACATGGGGTAGGGGGTCACAAATTCCTTCCAAATTCCTCTAGACCCTCTTTCTACCTTTGCAAATAGGCTCATCAAATATTCACATCATTCAAAAAGACTACGACATTTTTAAAAAAATCGGTCTGGTTTCCAATTGACTTTATTTCCTTGGCTCCATTACAAGCAACTTTATCCTGGAATTAGTTTCCAGCCCTTCTTGTTTTTTCTAGTTTGCTTGTGTGGCCATGGTTCTCTGCTCTAATCGTCCGTCATTCCTCTGGATCTGTGCTTTAGACAGGGCAGTTCTCTATGCACTACAACATAAAGAACTCTTGCAGAATTTTAAGGACGTTTTCCTCTTATGAAAAGTAGTAAAAGTATTAATTTCCTTTTCAGATTATTTAAATGGGTCATAAAACAGCCTCATTTACTGAACTTACCTTTTCTTTATGCTCTTACTAACCATGAGAGGGTTATGGTCTATGTACTTAAGCATTGATACACTCTGGTGGTCTGAAAGGTTTAATGTCTCTTCCTGGAGTGCTTAATTTAAAGCAGGGAGACTGCTTCAACATTATTATTTCATCTTAAGTACATCTGGAAACCCAGAGAGAAGGCCTTGTTCAACTCTGTCAGAGAAAAAGTAATACATGTTCATAGTTTTTACACACTACAGAGACCATTTGACATTTGCTTACCTAGGAAGCAAAATTCACAATATGGAGGAGGAGGAAGAGGAGGAGGAGAAGGTAGGAGGCAGATGAATCACTGCTGCCTATGGGTCAGGCGTTGGCTTAGGAGGTAGAGAAAAATCAAGTGTGTAACTAAAGCCTGTATAATTTCAGGAATTATGAAAGCTACCCTAAGAATTTAGAGATTCAGATTTAGAAGAAAAGAAACACACCAAGTAACAATTTAAAAAAACTAATCTGACCAATACAAAAACAAACAAATAAACAAAAAACAAAAACCCAAAACATTTTAATTGTGCCATGTATACCGCTATGCTTTTCTCAATAGTTTTGATTGTGTGCTCTTTATATTAGTCATTTTTTGTTCCTGTGATAAAATTTTATGATAAAAACAACTTACGGGGCAGGGTTTATTTTTGTTCGCATTTTGAGTGCTGTCTATCAAGGTTCTGGGGACCAGTTGAAGAAAAAGTGAAACTAAAGTCATATTAGACTAATCATCACAGCATACTTAGTGATTATACAATCTCTGTGGAAGGAAATCCCATCATCAGTTGGATAAGTACAAGGATGAGTGATTTTGCCCTTCCCCATCGTTGCATCTACTCAGCCATTCAACATTCCTTCCAACAAATGGGAATGCCATCTACTGAGTGTTCTGGAATAAACCAGTAGGACAGGGTTGCCAACTACAGCTATTCTCGTTAGTGTATTGGAGAATGTTACTAAGAAGAACTAGTTTGGGCTAAGTTAGCTTTTTTTGAGCAAATCAAGCAGATTTGAAGCATCCTGTGCTTTGGAGAAACTTTCACTGTAGCATAGTACAGTGGGAAAAATACTCCATAGGAGAGAGAGAGAGAGAGAGAGAGAGAGAGGAAGGGAGGGAGGGCGGGAGGAGCTGTCTTATCAGGTCCTGGGATCTTTTTTACTGTAATAGCTGGAGGAGCCTGGTCCCACCTTCCAGAATCACCCTTTGGCTACTTTATTCCATTCTTTATTTCCAATTCAAGTTTGTTTGGGGAATATATTCATAGCTGATTTTATGTAAGTAAAGTGTTAGTATCTGCCACTAGATACTGTATTTTGTTGCCTATGGGCATATAATTGAACAAATGGGAAGTATAAGGTTAAGCCAATCTATTGGAATAGTAGAAGCCATTTTTTAAAAGGGTCACTTGTTGCTATTTTAGAAATTTGTCTGTAGATATACAAGAAGGTAAATAGGCCATTTTTATTTATTTATTTTTTTCCCCAGTGAGAGCCTTCTGGCGAGAAAGGAAAGACGTGTAACTGGTGAGAACACGAAATCCCTGCTGGGTATAGCACTCACTCTCTGGCTGGAATTCTCTGGCCAGAGAATGTGCCTCTGAGGCAGAGAAGGCTCATAGTTGCTGCTCTGATATCTCATAAGCAATTTGAAAAATTTCTTCTCCTTTTCATCTTTGAGTTGACAATGAAAATATTTAATTAGAAGCTTATGCCACTACAAAGGCTATTGTTTTTTGTACATTTAAGTTGAAATTTCAGACTGGAAGTGTCTCTTCACTTTTAAATGAATCTACAACAACATTATGTCTCCATCATTTATTTTCAAAGGCATGCATATTTCCTAAACAGCTAAATGACTTCTAATAATTTCATTTGTCCATGATGTATGCTCCCCTTCAACCTGTATCCTAGAATTTAATAGCAATGTAAGATATTTCCTTTGGTTATATGATTTTTTTATTTCATTTTCACATACCTGTACAACAACGATGAAAAATTATGTTATTGCTTCATTTTCTATTCTCCATACTTAAATTTCATGTTTAAATTAAAATCTCTTTAGTACAATTTAGATCAGCCCAGTAGTTGTAAGAAATTTTTGGTAGCTTTAGAGTTTGAATATCTACACATACCTTTTGTGTTATATTTAGAATTATTCTCCAAATGATCAGAACATGAATTGTAACTATAGTTGTTAAGTATCAAAAGTAAAAATGCCTTAGGGAACTATTTTTAGTATAACAAAGAGAATCTGTGGTTTTGATTAAATGAGATGACACAGACACGTTGAATTTGCTCTTTTATTTGACATCACAGAAACTGTAGCATCTCAGACAGTGGACTGATCCCAGAGGGAAGGGATCACGATGTACGTTACACCTGTCAAGTAGAAGAAAGCCTATGCATATGAAAAGAAGAATGATAAGAAGAAGGAAGGCTGTGGAACGTCCAGGCCGGGCGATTGCTCTTTAGGAAAAATAAATGCACATGGAAGTCTTGGAATCGATTTCTTTGAAACTGGGTTTGATACTCTTTGGAAAAGTGTTGAATGCGGCCAGAAAAAGCATAATTGTTTGAAGATATAGCCCAGTGCCATTGTTCAGCCAGTACACTGACATTTCTCTTGGGAGTAGTAAGAGGCAAAAGCATAGAGAAGAGAGAAGGTAAGGGCAGCTTGCAAAGACCGCTGGGACTCAGGTCATGGCAGCATCATGTTGGGGGAGGTTTTTGATATGTTTTAATCACTGGGAATCCTGACACAGTCAAAATATTTTTTACTATTCTGTAAACCTCATTGCCATCGCCAAATAGTCTTATTTTTGAAGAATAAGCCCAGGGGGTCCTGCACAGACTGATGCACCAACGGAGGACCATGCATGGAGAGAACCTAGACCCTCTGCTCAGGTGTGGCCAATTGGCAGCTCAGTCTCCACATGGATCTCTGAGGAAGGGGCTCAGGGGCTGCCTCTATCATGAACTCAGTTGACTGCTCTTTGGTCACTAGTCCCTCCTGATGCAGCCTTGGTAGGCCATGGAGGAAGAGGATCCAGGCAGTCCTGATAAGACTTAACAAGCTATGGGCAGATGGCAATAGTGGAGAACTCCCCCTTTCAGTGGACTAGGGGAAGGGGATGAGGGGAAGACGGAGGGAGGACGGGACTGGGGGAGTGAAGGGAGGGGGCTTCAATCAGGATACATAATGAATAAATTGTGAAGAAAAAAATAAAAATTAAAAAAAGAAAAAAATGCCTATATAATCCGTATAAATTTTTATCTAGGCAATAGAAGTTTATCAGAGATAACTGAAGTTATCTGTCAACTTTAGTTACCTCCACTTTATGTTCAAATGAGAGTCTCTGACCACAAAATGTCAGATATCCCAGAGAAGAGAGTAGAATGTGCTGGAACACCCATACAAAAGGTGTTGGGTTAAGTTTTATATTTTCAAATGTCAGGCCTATAGCATTGCTCCTGTTCACTGTTTACTTTAAGATACCAAATAATTTGATTTATTCAGGAAGTAAACCCCACTCTTAAAAGCCTGCATTTAGAAATGTGAGAAGTAACAAGAGCTAATTAGAAACTAATTTGATTTCAATTACAGGCCTTGAAGCACTCTGTAGTTTTAATCTGAAGCGAAACAACAAACAACAGCAAAGCACCTTTCTTTCCAAACACCCTACAGAAAAAGTTTTCGAAGATTATGAGAAAGTTGTCCTTGGATGACACCAACACCCAAAACTTCACTCTGCTGTGACAACTACTGTCTCACCTGGGTTTCAATTAAACATGGAAACTTTTTAAAAAATCTTTAGATGAAGCAGAAGCCTTGTCTAAGCAAGGGTGATACAGCCAGAGGCTGGGCAAACTCCAGCCTTGATGGTGGGAAAGGCCAAGCAGGAGGAAACTCTGAAAGAACGAGCGAGGAGGAAAAAGAGATGCCGGGGGAGAGAGAAATGGAGCTGTGTGATCGGGAACGCAGGACTGCGTGCTGGTGCCATCGTTACCTAAGTCTATTTAGGGAACTTTCCAAAACACAGGGCAGCTCTGTGGGTCTGCCTTTCAGAACTTATGTAACCAATTGTTTGGGGGGAGCTGACTGGAAAATTCACAAGAAAACTGATTTTTTTTTTTTTCAAGAGAATGACAGTTTGACCAAAAGATCAAAGGTTTGGTGCATAGGGCCTAATTTTCAGAAAGCCTTCCAAATTGTGAAGATTTTCCTCCTTGTTATAGCAGTCAAGACATATGAAAATAGTAATCTGAAACACTTAGCAGCAGCTTTCTTCTTGGTTCACAGTGTTCCACGTACGATGATGCCCTCCAAACCCATGAAAACAAAGTTGGCAACTGGGGTGGTTGCCTCCCAGTCAATGAATGGTAAGCAGGGACTTGCAGCGACTGAGCTGTGGTGTCAGAACACTGTATGGCTGGCCTGATTGTGGCTACTTCTTTTGAGGCTGACAGGTTTCACAGCAGTGTGGAAAAAAGGAGGCCCTGCAAGAGAACATGGGGGATAGTCAGGAGGGTAGCAGTATTTGGAGTGCTCCCCCACACATTTATCAAACCAGTAGTGAGATTTAAGACTCAAACAATAAAACTTACCAGGAAACCCCACTATAAAACAAGTTAGTACAGCCCATTGCTGCTGAAGATACTGCTGATAAGTGGATACAGCAGGTCTTTTATGCTTTAATGTCTATGATTAACAGAAGGTGGCACAGGAAATTCAAACAGTGGTTAGCCATCTTTAAAAGCCACCAGATTCTTAACAGTTATTTATTTTGATGTTAAAGTCGAGGACCAAAACCCTAATCTCCCCCACTAGATTTTATGAACCATTCTTTTGGCTACGGGGAATAAGTTCAGACAGGGGACCCACAGACAGCATCTTCCATCGGACCAGCGCTGCAGAGTCATTGTTACTGAGGTTCAAATCGGGCTTCACAACCATGCCAGAGGCTTACTAAACCACCGAGCCCAAGCGTTAACATGGATTTTCATTATGGTTAAACTTACCTGGATTTAAAAACTCTTAGCTATTTTCTGACTTCTTTCCTTTTCTTGAGTTGTATTAGTTACTTTTCTCTTGCTGTGAAAAAACACCATGACCATTGCACTTTGTAGAAGAAAACGTCTAATTGCCGGAGTCCATGATGGTGGAGCTCATGCTTTGGCAGCAGCACAGCGTGAACAGAACAAGTCTTTTGAAACCTCACCAGCTGCCCCCAGTGACGTACTTCCTCCAGCAAGGCCACGCCTCCTCACTCTTCTCAAATAGCCGCCAATTGGGCACTGGGTATCCAGATTCATAGGACTTATGGGGGATATCTACAGCAATCTTTACACTAAACATGATACTTGGAAGTGTTCACTCACATTGACTACCTGTGGAGATCTATTTTTCAGTGCTCTGAGTATTCTTAAACAGGAATATGCCTCAAAGCAGGATTTTTAGGCCTATAAACATCTATGAGCCCAGGATTTACTGCTTGGGGTTTGAGCCGTTTACTGCTCAATTATCCGCACAGCTGATAAACTCTCTAGTTTTCTCTTGTGCCTTGTGGATAAAGTCATCTTCATCCAAAGTGATGAAAATAGAAATTGAAACGAACTACATAGAAATTCACTTGGTACAACACAGCTCCTCCTCCTGCACCCCACCCATAATTTAGGAAGCTTAAACTTTGATTCACCAAGCACATTCTGAGGGTGATCGACCAATCACAGTCGAAGGGTTTGGATAACAAAAGAGCAAAGTAGGAAAAGGCTCGGTTAATTGTCATCTTCGTCTAAATTTCAACATGATGATTGACCCACACTGCAATGAAATTAAGATGGTTTCTCCAGAAGAAGGGAATGTTCAGACATAGTAAATTTACAAGGGAGGCTTCCAAAAAACAACATGTGTTTCTTCTCACTCCACTCATAATTTCAATTAGGAGCACACTGATTAACCCCAGAACACAGCTCTTTTTTTTTTTTTTTCTCCCGGGGGTGGAGGGGAGACTCTTAATGTCTATTATCCTAATTTCATGAACTCGAAGGAAAAGGGAGACACTTAGAACTCATTATAGCAAATTATGCAAAGCCAAACCTCTGACAGGCTGTGTCTATAAAAAGATATGAGACCGGAGTTTAATTTCCCCTGGAAGGATGAGGAGCTCTGAATTCAGAAGCTGCTTGGGAGGACTGACTGCTTCACGACTGCCTTGTCCACTCGGGTGAGAGGGAAGGCTAAGTAGCTGGCTGAGTTTTGCCGGCATGGTGAGGAACTCATTACAGAAGGCTGTAAGAACAGTGGCCACAGCTCATCAGAGAACACACACGTGAGTGTGATGTGATACCAGGGTGTCACAAACTCAACAAAATGGGTTGAGTGAAAACACGAGTAGTGCCCGAGTGCTTATCCATCTTGAATCCATTCATTCATATTCAGTTCTAGCAGCTGCGGCTGGATCACCTCCCTTAATCTGTAGTTCCCCTCCTGCACCCTCTTTGGATCCCACAGAGCTACTAAGCAGATTATGCTACCCCTTCACTTAAAATTCATCAAAATTCTCATTGCACCTTGGATAAAAATACACAGTCCTTGTTTCTTATCAGCTCTTACTGAATTCCTTTTCTCCTTAACACTGACCTTCTTTAAAAAACAACAACAACAACAACAACAAAAAAAAAAACCAAAACAGTAAAATAGCCAATATGCAGGCCCAAGGCCCCTACTTGGAGATCTCTTCCCCACACATAACCTGGCTGACTATGAGCCGTCAAGAATTCATCCTTCATAGACATCTCATTAATCTGTGTGCATTATTTTTTTAAATCTCACTATCTTGTTTACTTGATGACACACTATCTAAAAGTATCTTTTAAAATATTCTTATTTATTCTTTGAGAATTCTAAACACGTATGTAATATATGTTGATCACACGCACCCCAGTTTCCTTTGTTCATTTTTTAGCCCCTGACCCAATCCAACTTGTGCTGCTCATATGTGCATGGGCCATTCACTCCATGAAAAAGTCCAGTGCCCATACCCCAAAAGAAAGATGATTCTTGATCTTCCAGTAGCCATGGATTGCCCATAGCTCTCACATAGGGGTGGGGCCTCAGTAGTACCTCCCACACTTGTCTTAGAATTTTTAACTGCCTTGATCTTGTACAGGAACCACAGCGGAGTTCATGTGCGCAACAGTCGTGTCATGTCCAGAACATAACATTTCACGACATTTCTTCCTATCCTCTGGATCTTATATTTTTCTGCTCCCTCTTGTTTAGTGTTCCCTGAACCTTAGGGGGGTGGTTCATATAGATGTTCCATCTATGGCTAAGCATTTGGTCACTTACTTTCAGCACTTTGAGCATTTATGAGTCTCCACATGAACCATTACCTAGTTCAGTAAGAAGTTTCTCTGACTAAGGTTGAGTGTTGCACAGATCTATGGGTTATAGACACGACTGTTCAGGAGACAGTTTGACAATGTGTCCAGTTGGCAAAAACAATTGTAGTAAGTGCCTCCTTAAAGCTGATATGACTTTCTTCTCTGTTAGACCAGAGCCTCAAACTTCAGGGAACTACCTGAAAGAATTCTGAGGAAGGCCTGCCATATACTAAGTCCTCAGTGAATGAGTGTTTGGCTCCTCTGGCTGTCTTTTGTTTAATCTACAAATTAAGAATACTTTGATGTCTCTTACAAGAACCAAATGCTTACAGGATTTTGTGGAATTGATATCTTTGGTTTTGAACTGTGGAATTGTTTTGTAGCTAAAACAAAATTGTAACGTCAGCCCTTGGGTATTTAAAAACCTATTAGGTAGGGATTTATGAAACTTCATTTTAGAGGCAAGTAAGTAGGGTTAAGAAATTGGAAGTGAGGATTAAAGTAGTGTTTTTTGTTTGTTTGTTTTTTAATGATCAGAATGCTTTACACGTGGCGGAGGGACACTCAGCATGTTTAAAGATGATGTATAATCTTCTACATCACTATTTCACACTATTTAGACTTTTTATGGTGAGGTTAAGATTGAAACTATGTGATTAAATTTGTACAGAGGCAAATGGAGTAAGGGATGGATAAGGGACGTGTGGGAACAGTGTGGCACTGTAGAAAGAATGCCAGCCTCAAACTTAATTTCCAACTGTGACCACAGTGAAGGTTTGTCCTTTTCATTGATAAGTGCTTACCAAATGAAGGCAGGGATAGACTGTCAGTTCACTTAAGGTCACATATTAAATACGATACAAGTTTGGATCCTTAATTGCATCAGATATAATGTTCAGGATATCATATTCGGTTGTACTTTCTTGTGGGAAAGAATATGTGTATATGTTAAAACCAAGTTTAAAAAGAAATCTGCCTTTCATTTTACAAGTTAACATTACATTCTCCCCTTTTATAAAGACTAAATATATTCTGTTTCTATTGTGGAACATTTTAGTAAGTTATAAACAGCATTTACAAAGAGCTGCACTAAAATATTGTTAACAAATCTAATTTATATGTGTGTTTGTGTGTGTGTGGAAGGCAAACTCAAGCAGGCGCCCACCATTTACCGAGTGGGGGCCCCTCATCAGAGTCAAGACTCTCTTTAGCTGTGGCAGTTCCTTGTTACCCTTCTTGACAACCCAGCAATACCCGTTTCATTGCCTGGATTGACCAAGGTATGGAATTTAAGCAAGAGGAGGTTGCTTGGCATTGGGGTATCCAGAAGGATGGGCCAGCCATGAACTATGACAAGTGGAGCCGTTCGGGCATCATGCAGAAGGTGGCTGGGGAACAGTACATTTACAAATCTGTCTGTGACCCGGATGCACTTTTCTCCATGGCCTTCCCAGAGAATCAACGTCCTTTCCTGAAGGCAGAGTTGAAATGCCCCCTCAGCGAGGAGGACGCCCTGCCACTGACTCACTTTGAAGACAACCAGGCTTACCTCCTGGACGTGGATGGCTGCAGCAGCCTCCTCTATGTGGAAGGCTTTGCTTACTAAATATCTGAATGGCTGAGTAGCCAAAGCCTAGCGCTAGCAGTCCCCATTCAGGCAAATGAAGGCAGGGTTCTGTTTGTGTTCTTGGCTGCTCCTAAAGCTTGCCCTTTGGGTATTATATGGAGAACCGAAGCTGTCTCTGGACTTGACACCCTTAAAGACAAAATATCTTGGCTAGGGAGTGGGGACAGGGAGAGACAGAAAAAACCCCAAGCTGCTGGTGATTCTGATTCAGTTCCCAAGAAGAGATGAAAGTGAAGCCTCCTGGCCATTATGGACAGTATGCACAGAACAATACCCTTTTCAGGTTAGCAATGACAAAAGGGGACGGAGTGTGTGACAATCAGCGTTGCTCACGGACTGCTAAATGCCTTCGCACAGAAGAGCTTTCACTTGCACAGTTCTTTGGAGAGAAACCGCACACCTGTAGGAAAGTCGGTAGGCTGTGTTGGGGAGGCTCAGACCATTGAGGCTTGGAATTTGCAAAACTCTGGTAGCTCATTCTGAAAAGTTTCCCTTACTTAGTCCAGTGCTAGGGAGGCCAGCACAGCTGTTAACCCACTTCATGGTTCTCTGACCACTGCTCCCCTTGAGCCTTCAGGCAGAGTGGTCACCAGGTAAATAAAGCCCATCTCCTCCCAGTCACATGGCTGAGCACCTGAGCACCGATGGCTTTCATTTTAGAGGGAAGGCGATCAGCACCTGACAGTATTTTGTTTTGCTTTGTTGGGGCTCATTTTGGTTTTGGTGGGAAAAAAACAGTTTTTATAAACTGATTTTTGTAGGTTTGGTATTAAAAGCAAAAAACCAAAAATATTTTCGGTAACTGTGCTCTGTATCCCTCAGGCAGGGCCGTGCCCCCTTCGGAAGATGCTGCAGCCTCAGAGAGGCTTTGCTGGGGCTTCCCATTTGCTGCATGGAAGCCTGCTTCGTGCTTTCTGCACCAGGCGACCTGTGAAGACACCTACACCCGATCTGTCCATTTTTGAAGTGTGCAGGGCAGCCTGGACACAGCTTAGATTTCTATGTGTCTACTTCTCCACGCTCACCAACTTGACCTCTCTGAGAAGGAGATGTACATGTCACATCCCTTTTAACGACTGGTCACCTGGAGGGGGACCCCGGGCATCAGTCTCTCTCTTCCTTTTTCCTTTCAGTTTTGGGCTTTGAACCCTGCGTAATGGTTCCTGGCTTCCTGCTACTTTTTTTTTCTTTCAATTTTTATTCTGATTGCTGTATTATTTTGGGAATGTTCTGAACAGCCAAACTAAAGCAGCATGGAAGCTGGGTTCCGAGTGGAGGAAAAGTCACCCGGAAGTACCAGTACCTTGCGCCTGCGGCCCTTGTCCTTGCCACTCCACGCGTTAGAGTGTTCCAGAATGGATTGAGTGTGGGACACCTTTGCTGTCCTACGAGCGAGGTACTCCACACTCTCTCTTGGGACCCACAGCACACCTGTGAAGAGGTCACAGGAATCAGGCGTGCATTTTACAGCCCCGGGAAACTAAGGTTTTCCTCTTGGAAGCTAGTCAACCCACAGAGGTCTCAAACCCAAAGCTTGGGTCTTGATCAGCATTGCACTCTATTGAAAGGACTCTCTAAACCTTATTTATAGTTTTTCAGTCTACACACAGTCTATACATAGATGCTGGCTACAGATTATGTGTTTTAAATGCTGTATAGATCCACCACCCCTCTCTTTACTTATAGCTTCTTGGAGTATTTTTTTTTTAATGAATTTAAGCTGTTTTATTGGGTATGAAAAAAATCTTCTGTAGCCTGAGCTGCCTCTCTCCAGCCTTGACTGCACAGCCTGTGCCATCAAGAGACATGGGACAGCAGTAGCATCATTTTGCATTCCCATTGGATTCATGAACCTCCCAGAGGGCAGTTTCCTTCAGGCTGTGTGGGAGTTGTTTTATTCATTTGCTTCTTTTCCAGAGTGTGGGATGTCTACCGTGCAGAAAGGCTTTAGCCTGCCAGTTGGTGTGAAATACTCTCCCCTGCGTAGGGCTGTGTGCATCCTGCTGAGCTGCGTTATCTTCTGTACTGTGTACAATAAAGAGGCTTCCTTTCCTTTACACGCTCCTCAAAAAAAAAATGGATGTATGTGGAACATAGATAAAAATAAAACTGACAACTGATGCTTCCACAGTAGGCGCTATCTAAAATATATTATGCTGTATGAAATTTAGTCTTGGAAACTTAAAATAACACTACTAAACTGAATTGTTTTAAGAATTCAAACTGAGCACCCCGAATCCTAGCTCTCAGGGATGCGGAGAATCTCTGTGAATTTGAAGCCAGCCTGGTCTACAAAAGTTAATCCTTGTTGCAGTTGGATGATGTAACACAGTGACTCATTGTACCATTCAAACTAATTGTAGTCATGTGCATAATTTTCGATGAGGTTAAAAAGATTTAACAGGAGGATATTTGAATCAAGCAAGAAGATCTATCCATCCTAATCAAAGAAACTGAAATAAAAATCATTTTGAAGATTGCTTTCAAACTGAATAAATTGGGAACGGAAACAGTGTTATAAAAATTGGCCTCAGTTTACAGTCCAGGTCCGCTACACAGCTTCTGCATAGAGCTCTGCCTTTGGAAGTCTTGATGTCCACTTCAGCATCTCACCAGACACTGACCTCACTAAATGACATAGTAATACACAGACCAAAGTCACATCTACCCCACACATCCATGTAGGCATGTCCTGGCAAGCAGCTGAGCAGTCCAGCTTAGAGCCATTTTTTTTCTTGTGTATACATGCCCATACCTTATCATCCCGTGTCTCTTTAATATTGCCGCAGCCAAGTCGTGTGACCGTTAACAATGATTGCTAAGACTGTTAATTTCATCTGTAGAAACTGACTACATACTGTACTGAAATGAATAGGAAAATAGACATGATTAATATAAATGTTCCGGGATATTGTGTTAGCTAAATGACATTAGACAGAGTTACTCTTTGAGCCTATAAATATTTTATAAAAATTTAAGTAATAATATAGGCAAGACCAATGGAAATGACCCCCTGATTCTGACTAGTACAGACCACATGACATATAAATAATTCATGACATTAAAATAGATTTTAAGAGTTTTATTTAATTCCCAGTTACTTAATTCTATTAGGCCCCGAGGTTTTTAATGAAACTCTACTTATGAATTATTCACATCCTTTAAAAAAACTTTTCCTCCTTTTATTGAAAATAGCTCTTAAAAAAGTCCTAACTGCAGTTCTCCTTTTTAAAATCCTGATTACAGTTCACCCTCCCCTGCTCCTTCCATCTCTTCTTCCCTCTGTTTCTGGATCCACCACCTTTCTCTCTTTTATTAGAAATCAAACAGTCTTAAAATTATAATAATAAAATATCATAAGATAAAAACAAAAACTAACACTTCAGAATAGGACTAAGCAAATGAACAGAAGGAAAAGAGCCCGAATAAGGCTTTCCTTCCTTTCAGAGATCCTTGTCAGATATTTTGTCACTGTAATAAGAAAAGGTATGGAGGCAGCATCCATTCACGAAGGGCAGATAAGGAGATTACATGGAGTCATAGTGGATATTGTTATTCAGGCATATGAAAGAAGTAAGTTCTATCCTCTGTAACAACGTGAAAGAACCCATTGGAAACAGCATGTTAAATGAAATAAACTAGACACTGAAAGGCCAGTATCACATAATCTTATTTATATATAGAATAAAAAAATTATTGATTTTCATAGAGGTAGAAAATGATGTGGGAGATACCAGAGGACAGAGGGAGATGTGGATTAAAGGACACAAAAGTTATAGTCAGATAGAGTAATGAGCTCAAGAGATCTATTTTAAAACATAGTGACTTCTTGAAAAATGGCATACAAAAGAGAGGCAGAGGGTAAGGAGAGGTGGCTTATTTTAATTACTTATATTTAATTATTTCATTATACATATTAGTTTTAAAAGAGTTACTTATTTTTATTATACATGCATGGATGTTTTGCCTACATGTCTGCCTGTGCATCGTGTGTGTGCCTGGTGCCCGTGGAGGCCAGAAGAGGGCGCTGGATCCCTGAGACCCAGAGTCACAGACAGTTCTAAGCCAACATCTGAGTGCTGAAATCTAACTCAGGTCCTCTGGAAAAACACGTGCTCTCAGCCACTAGCCTTTCTTCATTCTGACTATTACAGTGGGTATTTTAAAACATCACATTAATTGTGATACACACAATTTCATATTGAATCTAAGCAAAACGAAATACTTGCGGTTAATTAGAAAACTGTCAGTGTGCCTAGTAACACAGGACATTTAATTGTGTACTATGTGACAGGTGTTGTGTTCAGATTTTTTTTTTTTTTTACATCTTAAATCACTTTCTTTTAAAAGAGAGATTTATCTTTATTTTCTGTGTATGCAGTGTGTGTGTGTGTGTGTGTGTGTGTGTGTGTGTGTGTGTGTGATGTCTATGCAGGTGCCCACAGGTTTAAAAGAAGACGTCAGAGTCTTTTGGAGCTTGTGTCTGGTGTTGGTCTGTTATGATCCACCAGATGTAGTTACCAGGAACCACACTCAGGTCCTCTGGAACACAGGGGCCATCTTTCCAACCCTGACATTCTGTCTGTTTAACTAATATTACCCTCCTTGCTTTGTGACTGTGAATACTGGGTCACAGTGAATAACGGTTCAATTACACGTTGAATAATTCAGAGCTAGAGCCTGAACCCACGGAGACTGGTCCAGAGTCTCTTATCCATGATCATCTGTGTTCCCCCCACCCACAAGTTGTAGCATTCCTCATATTTTATGTCACTGTACTAAAACAAAGTACCCAGCTATCCTTTTTCTAAATTTCCCATTTTCCATAAAGGATTTGAAGAAAATTTCCCCCATGATCTTTGAGATACATGAATTTACCTTCAAGTCTTTCCCTCTTTTTCTCACAAAGGAGAACAGTTAGGAGAGCCATTCTACTCTCAAACAACAGAATGAAACTTTCTCTGAAGAACATCCAAAACCAAATTTATTATCTGTCTTAAGAAAAAAGATTCAGTTACTTTGTTGGGTCAGGTTAAAAGATCATTGCGCTGACCACTCTCTGCCTGCAAAATGCCAGCTTCAGTTTTGCCTTTCCTATTCATTTCAAGGCCTTGAGTTCAGGGGTGATTAGATCTTACCTTATTTTGAGGGATTGTGACTTAGAATATATGAATAAAGACAGGCACTGCTGTTCTCCATTTTGTGTTGGTCTTAGAGGGAGGGGGACAGAGTACCCTGTTTGTAGCAGGACTAGACTATGAAGAAAGAAAGAAAGAGAGAGAGAGAGAGAGAGAGAGTAAGAAAGAAAGAAAGAAAGAAAGAAAGTAAGAAAGAAAACAACTAGAAGCCACAAGGATCAAATAAAAAAGAGAAGTATGAAAATTAAATGTGGAAAAGAAGCAGGAGGTCTGGACAAAAATCGAGAAGCCGAGGTCTGGAAGGTGGAATTGGTATTCCAGAACGTTGAAAAGTCTGATTCACTCTGTCTCTTATTTGTGAAAACCACAATTTTAAGGAGTTTCCCAGAAATGACTCTGCTTGGATACTCCTTAGGCATCAAGGAAATAAACAATTAAGCCTAGTTCTGGCCACATCCTTTGTCTCCTGGCATCTGTATCATCTCTCCATCCTCCAAATTTCTGGTAGTGTTCCTGAAGTTAATTACTCATTTTCTCTTTGCATCCGCTCATCTCGGCATGCACAGCTCTCACTCCAGCCAGCATCTATCATGGACCACAACACCCTGGAAGCTACTTACTCAGTTATGGGGAGACCAAAGAAGGTTCCTAATGTGCTAGTCCTGGCCTGTTTGCCGCCATTATATTTTCCTGTTCTCATTCTCTTGTCTGGGCTTTCCTTTCGGTATTTCGTAAAGGATTTAACTAATACAAATACCAGATCATTAGAGACAACTGCACAGAAAAAAACCTTAGAGGAGTTACTCTGAAATAACCCAGTCCATGGACTCGACTTCCTTTCACTCAGAATTGTGCCACAGATTAGCCCCTACCTCAACTGCTCTAATTAGTATGGCCCCATAAAGTTCTGTTTCCTCAGCTTATGACTCAAATGGAGTCTTCTGCTCTATCAGATGGATAATTTCGGACCACATCTTTCTTCCAGTTCTTAGACCTTATTACATGTCTTTCTCTGTTTTTTCCCGTCATCTTTCCCAGCGGTATCTCTTCCTGTCTCCACTTGCACTGTGATACTGTCGAGAAACGGCTCTATGATCTTCTCTTCCCCATTTTCTTTATCTCTTACGGGCTGAATTATGAACTGCTGTACCCCGCCTGCCGGAAAGATTTGAAGATGTAGTTTCCGGTACTTTAGAGTATGACCTTATTTAGAAATAATGTCGTGGCAGAGGCAATTATCTAAGTTAACCTGGACTCGTACTGAATCAGGAAGGACCTACATCAAATGCTACTAGTGCCCCTAACAGATGAGAATAATTTATGTTGGTGAGACAGACGTGTAAAGACAGCAGTAGAGATTAGGGCTAGATTTGTACATGGCAAGAGCACCTTGGATTCCAGAAAGCGGGACTTTGTTTTGGCGTCCTTAGAACATTAAGACAAACTAACCTCCCTCTTATCCACTCCTTTCTCTCCTATTACCCCCTTGCTTCACTTTGTACTCCTCTCCACTCCTTGATTCTCCCTTTCTTCTCTCTAGACCTTCTTTTTGCTTTTCTTTTGTGTTTCACGTAAAACATCTAGCCCAATGACTTTTTTTCTTTTTAACTATGTATATACTGGTCACTGTCAAATACCCTACATTGCAGTATCAAATTTATTGTTTTCTACCTTTGTGTGTTAAAGGCAATGGAAATGCAATGTATACAAAACAGGGCTGAAGCTTGCTCTTTTAGTATTCTGTAGCAAGTTTTATTCTCCGATACTGGCAGCCATTACATCCTCATCAGAATGTGACATTATATCCTTCCATTGGGACCTGAGGATCTATGCCAATCTGTAGATCTAGTGGAACCTTGTGACTACCATCGCCAGTGAAGAGATTGAAGCCAGAAGTTACTTTATGCATTTTCCATGTCAAGGTCATAAAAATATCATTCACACGGGGCACAGTGGCACACCCGTATAATCCCAGCACTTGGAGATGCAGAGGCAGGTGGAGCTCTGAGTTGAGGCCACTTGTTCTACAAAGTGAGTTTAGGACAGCCAAGGCCACACAGAGAAACTCTTTCTTGAAAAACCACGTGTGTGTGTGTGTGTGTGTGTGTATTTCACTCCTAGCCTATCCACTTGGAATAATTGATATTGAGTTAAATATAGCATGCTACCTTGGAAAGCCTAGGCTGCTTGGGGGTGGGGAGTTTACATACAGATGTCCTGATCGATAACCCCCCCCAGGCACTTGAGTGAAAAAATCAGACTCAGCCACGATTTGAGTACATTATGTGAGACATTCTGAGCAAGACCCATGTAGTTTAGCGTCAATAAGGGACAGTGATAAAATATGTAATTTTAAGCCACTATATTTTAGAGTATATCACTATACAGCAATGGATTACTGGGACGGCTGGATAGCTTGGGTAAAGAAATGACGCTCACTACATTACGTGTGTTTTAATTCTCACTCATCCCGAATTCTTCCTCCTTTGCAAATTTATTCCATTCTTTAAATCTTACTAGTTCTATCTCACAACTTTTGGGGACCATATTCCCTTCTTATAAGCCATGTATGTCCTTGTGTTATTGAAGCCATTGCTGCAATGCATATGAAGAATGATGAATATGTGAAATGACATTTATCTGTCTTTCAGTCTGTCTATTCATTTATTTCCTCATCGTGCATTCTCTACCAATGCCACTCTATTTATAAGAAAAGCACAAACACATAAGTCTTCTTAATTAAAATCCTCCTTAATTAAAGCCATGGTCTTTTATCTGAAGAGCTGACAGAGTCTTTGGAAAACAACCTCAATAAGAAAAGCAAAACACATGCTCATGAATCTGGAGTGACAATTGTCCTGTATGTCAATACACTGCATTTTCACAATAAGACGGGAAAGTAGCATTTATTGTTCAGCAAACTAACACTCAGCTTTCTCACCCAAGTTTATGATTAAGTAATCATATTCCTCAATATAAATCTAAGACCGTTGATTCTCAAGTGTTTTTTTTTTTTTACCATAGGCACACGTATTGTCTTCTTTTGTTATCACTGATCACCTCTCCTGTGACAAATGCTATTCCAGTATTGACATATCACACAGGTGTCCTGCGATGGAAATATCTGAATGGGCCAGTTATCCCCGGCCACTTTTTTACCAACTCTCCAGATTTTGGTCCCCTCCGTGAACTACACTTTAGTTTTCTTCCACGCAATTATTTCGAGCATGCAGCCATTTGAGCCCAAGTTGAGATTTCATGAGAATTTTGTAAAACAAGACTGACTGGGGGAATTCTCGTTAGTGGTAACGGTGTCTGCGTGTGTGACACAGCTGAGCACAGGAGCCCCGTGGTGTCTGTGTGGGGCGTGTGAGAACACAAGCACATGTGCTGTCTGCAGAATCTGGGGCTGGAGTCGTTGCCCTGCCACTGGGTGTTTTTATGGTCTGCCTGCCCATGTGTTCTTACGTGCACATGTGGTCTCTCCATGGGTGTGCCAGGCCCGTCTGTGGATGGCTTTCTCTGAACACGTGGGACTGCTGGAGGAAGAGCCAACTTCTGAATATCTTTTCCAGACTTCCCTCCAGGACGCAGGACTAGGTGGAAATGATGTCAGAAGCATGAATGAAATTAGCTACTGATAACTGGGAGGTTTGGAAGAGTGAGGGGGTGGAATGCGGAACCCACTGCACGGCCTTCTCCTCTTGCCTTTCTAGTGTTAAAGCAGTCTTCTCCCCACTTCCGCCTGATGCTTTGTCTGTCCAGATGAGCATTTTTCATTGTTTTCAGTGGATCATCAAATTAATAATTGTTCAGTGTTTCTGCCTCTAAAAAGGAAAAAAAAATAGTCTGCGAGATCTAGGGAAAGACATGCAGAAGTGTCTCCTTGAAAGTCAATGGGTGGATATTTGTCCCACCACTTTGACTCATCTTCACAGCAGGGGATATATACAGCTTCCCTCTCCCAACCAAAGTCTCCAAATCTAAGGGTAACACCATATGGGATAAAAGGTACATTAACGGATATACTTACAGGGGTGCTTGAAACAAGCAAGTTATCTGGGAGATTGGCTTAAACTACAACCTCTTTTTGTGCTGTATGGAAGCAAAATTTGCAAGGTGTTTGTCAAGATGAAATACCATTAGAAAATATCTGAAAAATATTGAATGGAAAGGACTAACACCTATGTCACACTGTCCTTTCCCAAATGTCTTAACTAATGTGTACCTTGACTCATAACTTTGTAGTTAAAAACAAAAGGCTGGATTTTGTTTGTTTGCTTTTTACATTACTGTGGCTTTGGGCTAACTAGGAAGAGAGAAAGTAGAATAAAAAGGGTAGAGAAGATTGACTCAACTTGCCTAAAAAGCATTGGTACAGTTTTATTCTATTGTTGAACGCAGCAATTACAGTAAGGACAGCAATGAGCACTTAACTTGGAAAGGGAGAAAACATAGTTTGTTATCTGTGGGAGAAAGTAAGCCCAGAGACTGGCTGTAACATGTGCATGAAATATTTGGGAGCGCACACACTTCAACAAATATCACCTGGGTGCAATTTTATGTAGGCAGTTCTAGAATGAGGTTTCGGTCTTAGTAACTGGAACCCAGTTGTACTGTACTTTATAGAGAGAAAAAGTTGAGGTCATAGAAGCTGTTCAGTCTGGAAAAGTGGCAAAAGGAACTATAATGGTCAAGTCTAGACACTGAAGTCAAGGACACAAAGGCTCCCCTCCAGGGTCCCGCAGGACAATGAGAATCACCTGTAGCCCCCACTATCACTACAAATACAAATTAAGCACAAAGGTCATATTTATTTCCATTTCCCAATTCTCTGTTCACGATATAGATATAGACTCTGGGGAGAATATCAGTAAAGATAATAAGCACAGGAAGCCACAGGTTGTTATTATTGGTGTACTACTCTCTTATGAGTTTGATTCACTTGTGACAGGTTTCTCACAACTAATGACAGTAGAAACACCTGGACAGATCCAGTACTTCGAGGGCTTTTGATGGACAAGACACTGGCAATCTCTGAAAAGAACTTAACCATTATACTATTGCCTCGTCCTTGTGAAGAAGTAATTTATGAAGTGGGCTAAATATCAACGAATGGATATTTCCAACTTTTCCCCTCACTAACACTAAGGTTCTGCCTTAGCTTCTTTAGGCCATTTTCTTTGCCTACTCTGCAACTATAGTTCTTGTTTTCTTGTATAGATTTTGGAATTTTGTGATGGGGTGTTAAGAGGAACACGGAGTACAGAGAAGGAAATATGAGAGGAGAAAGTAAGAGGCACAAAAAGATCAAAACCGAATGAGATTATGTACAGATTTTAACAAATTTTGTGCGAAGACTAGCTGTGATCCGTGGGAGATCTGGATTAGGCAGAGACCTTGTTCCAGTTTCGGGAGGTTGATGTACCACAAAGTACAAGATATTCTGAAATTATTGTGGTTGCCTGGAATGCCCTCTTGAATGCAACACCGGTTATGGATCAAACCAACACAGACTAGGATGATTTAGAAAGACTCTGTAAATAGTATTGCTTATTACCTTACCTTATTTATCCCAGAACATTTTGTTAACATTTTGATACTAAGACCCAAAGAACATTTAATCGTGACTGTTTATTCCTTCCCTGTTGCTTAACATGACACTTTTTAATACCAGACCATTTGCCATTAAACAAAACCACCCACCTACTCATTGCTCATGTCCACTGGACTGTTTTCTTCAGCATCTCAGACTCAAATCTGCAATTATGATTTCTGACTCATCTCCCTTCGGGCTCTATAACCCCATCAATGGTTCTATTTTGTGATCATACTTTGAAGCCCAAACTGTAGGTATTTCTTGACACTTCTTTCTGTAATATCAAACTTTTAATTTGTCTAACCTGTTCTGAAATCTTAACGTTCATTTTTACCTTGAACTCAAAGCTGTTGTTCTTTACCATATAATTTTATTGATAAACAGTTTAGTTTTATCCATGGAAGCTTTACTGTCTACTTTCCTTCCTTTTTCTATTTAATTTTTTTGCCATTCCCACTGATAGGTCTTTTCTAATTTATGTTGCTTCACATTTGATAAGACAAACTCTTAAATATGCCCTTCATTTAGAGAAAATTTATCTTATCTTTTAGATTCTTTCCCTAAATTTCTTTCTTGTTAGTCACATCTTCCAGATTTGTCTTTTCCCATGTTTTTTTTGTTTCTTTTTCTATTTTAAGTTATAAAAAAATAAACTGAATCATGTTCTTCTGACCCGTTGAAATTTTATTTTGAGAATTTAATTTTAAATTCAGTCTGATGTTCCATTGTGTTACATGTCAGTGAAATCAAAAGCACTGTTATAACTTTAGACTTCTTTCCAAACTGCTTATTGAAACCTGATTTTTGATCTTCCACTGTTCTGCATTTTATGCTTGGCTCCTATTTTCTTGGTTCAGTCTCTAATTTGCAGTCTTATTTATAACCTTTGACACTGACATAGAAGTTCCCAAATGCTTTGTAAGCTGCTATGTGCATCCTTAAGACCCCACAGAGACTTGCCTGCATGTGCACGACTGTAGCTTTCTACCATCACGTGTTGTCAATTTAGGAGAATCACCTGTGTTTCAGTTACCCCTATTATAGTTGAAGAATCCTTGGGTGACATAAAAATAGTAAGTAAAATAACGGAAAATAAAATTGCCATTTTCTCCCCAACCCTGTGTTAGGAAAAGCAGCCCAGAAGCAGGTAGCTCTTCATAACGCTGTGCATTCTATTTTGTAAGAGCAGGGATTGTGTCTGAACATAAGGTGGGTTGCCTCCCTTCTGTTCAAAGCTGGATCAGAACAATAGAGCTGATGATATTAGGTACTTTGGGAGAAAGGGGCCACATCTGCTGCAGAGACTTCTTGAGAAGCGAAAGAATAGACACGGAGAAGTATTTCCAGAAGTTATGCGTACATGCAGTAAAAGCATCCCCTATCACATTCCCATCTCTCTGTCTCTCATACTGCCGGCACTCTCTGCTGTTTCAAAGCCATTAGCAGTAGTGCACAGTGGCTGGGAGCCAGGGCAAGTAAGGTCAGACAACTGTGGATTTAAATTTCTACCTCATCCCTGAGGGATTTTCATCCACACAGTGCCCTGTCATAAAATCATGATCTTGAAAAGAGTGTGACTATACTCTTCACCTTGCTCTATGCTACAGTGTGTGTATGATCTTATGCTCTGGAAATTGACTGTGTGCTCTCATTGATCTGGGCCTTCTGGATGATGGGGAACCTCAGGAGAAAACATGGAGAATGAGATGTGTGAGGTTCCTGCCCACCCCCCCCTACTTTTTGCTTAGATTTTCTTTGGGTGGGCTGCATCTTTTTACAAAGGGACTTGGTAGACAATCTCCCTTCACTTGGCTCTCTTTCTAGATTTTAGAGATCATTCCCATCCTTCCAATAGGGATGGCAATGGCCCAAGAATTTCTAATAGCAAGCTACTGTATTAATCCAAGTCATCTTTTACATCCTGGTAAATACTTTTTATTAAATGTTCCTCTAACTGGCCTATCTTGAGTGAGACATCTACTTCCTATTGAAACCCAATGAATACCTTTGCTAAGACTCAATTTCCTTCCTGAAAATGGGCACAATAATATTATTCACAGATTTGTGTGAGGACTAAGGAAGACATTACATTTAAAGCATTAATTATGGTGTATAGAAACACTTCATGGGCACAGCTGGTAGAACCAGCATGGTGCATGGAGAGAACTTACTCTGGCAAGTTGTCCTCTGACCTCTACATGTGTGCCATGGGTTATATATGTATTCATACATATGTGACACAGACAATAAATTAATAAATACATTTATAGAAAACACTGGATAAGTATCAACTATTGATATTTATAGTGGCAACAAAATTCATCTAAAGATAGGTTTGTCACTATTGATCATCTTGCACATGAAATATTTTCTACATTAGCTTTCAGTAAGCTATGCTTATTTCTAAATCTTTCTTCTTTCATGTCTTTTCATTTAAATTGACCGATATGTTTTTCAGATGATGACCATCAGCTACAACTAGAGGAGCATTTATTATTAGGCAGGCTGGGTGAGATTAAGGTTTAAGTAGCGATGTGAGTCTCCCCAAAACACAGTTCAATTAGCACCATGCTCACAGAACCAACAAAGAGTTCTTGGAGACCAGAGCCTGCAGCTTAGTGGCAGAGTACTTGCCTAGCATGCAAGGGTCTTGAATTCCATCTCCAGTACCAGCAATAAAATAAAGTAAAATTGCACATAAACAAATAGTACATCCTCAGGGCAGGGATGAACCAACAGCTTAGTGATTCGTTAGTTTTTACATCCATGAGCAGAAGAGAAAAAAAAAAAAGCCAACATAAATAGAATAAATCCAAACAACTTTGTTCTATTAGGAGTCAGTAAGGTGAAGCCATAGACCTTAGCTTTTCTCATCTGTAATTTTATTGCTTATTTCATTGGACACGCCAGGCAACAAAAGCTCCCCAGTGGCAGTCCCTCGCCGCTAGCACCTAACACCCAAAGCTTCACTCTGTGACGATCTCAATGCCGAGCACAGCTTGGTAAAAGGAGGAGTTTCAGGCATCTCAGGAACAGATGTAAGGAAGCGCTCTTCTGTTTTAGCAAAAATGTGGTTGCCATAGGCCACCACGGCAAGAACCAGAGGACACCATGCTGATTAATGGGAACCAGATGCTCTGGTAAAGGAAGCTATGGATAAATAAGAATTATTTTCAGCTGAATGACCTTCAATTGTCTCCCTGAATGTTGAGCCCTGGTTCGTTGCCATAATCTCTCTTTGGGTACTTAAAGGAGAGAGCAACAAAGGGGCAGCATTATAGAGTGATTTATGGAAGACATGCAGAAGGGTCACTTGTGGTATGTGAGAGAGAAAGGGAGGGAAAGGAGAGCAGAGGGAGAGAAAGCCAGAGAGCACATGAGGAAGATTGGGAATGAGTTTGAGATCAAAACAAAAAACAACAGAAAATACAGCTATGAGAGTAGAATCCTGGCTGGGAGCCACAAGTGCTGGGTTCCAGTCCTTATTTTAGTGTTGACTCATTGTGACATGTGGAGCCAATTCAAAATATCTCTAATATTAATCCATTCCCTTAGGCTCATTATGCTAAGAGCCTTCTACCATTGCACCAGGGCAAGTCTTGGTAAATTTCCTGGCTTCCAGGGACATCTCGAGACTGCAGAGTAAGATGATCCGTTTTCCCCGACTCAAATCTCCATGTGCTGACTGCTTCATCATCTCTTTGTTCTGGCCCATAGTTAAACATCGGAAGACACAGAACCGCCCCAGACAACCTCACCCCACATCACATTTCCTGACACTTTCGCTGGGACGCGTTTCCCTCTGTCGAGCCCCTCTCCTCAGCTTAACGACTGTACTTTATAAGTACTGCATTTTGTCTTTCTAAAATGGATGCTATGGCAAGAAACAGTGAGGAAACTGTTTTGGGAAAATACGGTCCTAAAGAGAAGAATCACTTGTCGGTTCATTCCATCCTTTTCACTGAATTTTGCTAAAATTATTCCCTCAGAAGTCCTCAGTTGCTTCTAATTCCTGATCTCGGGGTAGGCTCTGATATCGCCCCCCCCCCCCCCGCCTTAACTTCAGCATTCCTATTGGTAATAGTATTGTTTAGGTATTGTGTGTGCAGCCGTTCATATGAGAGACCGTTTCAAAGAGGACTTCCTGGTAGTCTGGCTCTTGGAGTCTTTCTGCTTCACCTTTCATAGATGCCAAAGCTGGGGTATAGATGCTTCTGTTAGGGTCAGGCTACTCATAATCCACTGACCTCTGCTTTGTGTCCAGTTGGGAATTCCAGTGACGGGCTCCATTTGCTGCAAAGAAAAGTTTATCTGATCAGGGTTGAGAGCTGCATTTATTTGGCAAAGGTGGCTCACAAAACCTATTTTTTTTTATAAAATAATCTTAAAGTCTGTTCAATAGCATATTTTGAAAATTTGTGCCTTTGTTTCAATTTATCCGAATTCATCTCCACAACCTAAACCCTCCAAAATCTATACCTCCAAATGCATGTAATTCCACGTGACCTAACACTTCTCAAACTGAATCCCTAAAATACCAACTTCATAATTTGACTAACTCTAACTCTTAATTATTGTTTTGAGAATTTCATGCCACTGTAACTCTTAAACTCATTCATTTCTCCTAATTTAATATTTTTATACACATTTCATTTTGGTAGATTATTATCCCCTGGCTCTCTCCTCTAATTCCTTTCCTGGGCTTTCCATCAAGCAGGATTCACCCTTTCTGCCCTGTTCTTTATTCTTACCTCTCTACCACCACCTTAAAGCCTCCTTTTTTTTTCCTAGTCACACAAGCCCCTTTCTAGTTTTCTGGTCTCGCCTCGTATTTACTCCCACCTGGATGTGCATGTTTAATAGTTAGGATACACATGTGAGGGAGAACATAGAGTATTTGTTTTTCTGAACCTGAGTTATTTCACTTAAAATAATGTCTTCCAGTTCTTCTTGCCTTCCTTGGCACAGTCCTTTCGCTGTCCCTCCTCTAGTGTGATTAATCCCATAAAAACTCTTCTCTATTCATTCTCTTAATGAACATATTCAGTCTCATAATTTTAAATGTCGTCATACACTACAGTCCAGAATTTATGTGTAGCTTTCTCTCTTGAATTTTAAATGCCCACTACCACCTTCATAAATCCATAATCTGTAACACGCTGAATTTATAATGAAGACCTAAAGCTGCTCCTCTTTAATCTTCCCCACCTCAGTTTTCGGTGTCTCTATCTTCCTGGTTGCTTGGACCCATGACATTGAGTCATCCTTGACTCCTTTCATCGTGTATCTTATTCAGCACGGAATCCTGTTGGCTCTGCTGTCAGAATGTCCTTAAAAACAGAGCACATCTCACTGTCTTTACTACTATTAATTTGAGCCAAGACATGTTCTTTCCTCACTTGGATTACTGTAATTGCCTCCCAAGTGGTCTCCTTGATTCCATGCTTGCTCTATAAAGTCTATTTTCAGCATAGAAGCCACAGCTATGCTTTTAAAATACAAACAAGATCACGTCACCTTTTGATCTAGACCCCTCCAGTAGCTTCATATATCAGCCACTCAAAAGAGCCAGCCCTTGCGATGGAAGAGCCTTGCTAATCTGATATTTTTATATTTTTAGAAATCTCATCTTCTAGTAGTCTCTCTCTAACTTACTGCCCCCGGTCACATGGGTCTCATCTTTGTTATTCTAGAACACAGCAAGAACATCCTT
This sequence comes from Meriones unguiculatus, assembly GCF_030254825.1. Lineage (NCBI taxonomy): Eukaryota > Metazoa > Chordata > Mammalia > Rodentia > Muridae > Meriones > Meriones unguiculatus. The sequence goes on along the minus strand of NC_083359.1, from coordinate 84,724,927 downwards.
GTCTCAGTGAGCTAGATGCTCTAGCTGAGGAATTCTGCACTCAAATACCCTCATGGACCACCAATTTGTTTCTCTTTTGATTGTGCTCAAATTTCTTATTTCAGCCAGGCTTGCCCTGACTGCGTTTTCAGAGTTGTAAGTATAACTTTATAAGCAAAGCCAACTCCACCTTTGCAAGCCTCCCGACTTTCATTTTTTACCTGTCTTATAGGACTTATTGCCATCAACTATACTCTATGATTTGTTTAACAGTTACATCTCAAAATTCAGATCTTACCTTGAAGTGATAGTATTAGGAGATGGAGCCTTTGAAAGTGGTCCAGGAGGACCTTTCTGAGTAGTGGTGATGTCCTTATAAAAAGGGCTTCTAAGAATCCCGCTGTCAAGAGAGGACTATTCCATCTTACCCATCTTAGAGGATTTATTATCGTCAGCTATGCTGTGCAGTTTGATTAATCATTCCATCAATATTTTCTTTTCATCTACTATATCACCAAATCCTGAAGATAGTCATTTTTAATTTTAATCTAGTTACAAATGTAGGCTAAGCTCATAGACTCTGACCTAACAAATACTAGTTGTATATTAAATACATGCTGACTAGTGAGTGATTTATGAAGGATATCTAGAGAAGGAAGTTCACGTCATTGGGGGAATATTCTATTATTGTGATCTGCTTTATTGGTTTTGCCAAAAAAAGCTCCTCATAGTTTCTTTGACCTAAGGACCATCTGAAAGAGTTATGGAGGAAATGCTACAAGTCCACATTTGTCTAAACTCTCTTGTCAGAGTAACCCTCACTGAAAGAGATTCCAGACCTGAAGTCTCTTAATTTCCTGATATTTTCTTCCACTTATATCTTCCTTGTTCTGCCAAGGGATTCTATGTATAACTGGTGCCTTTGGGCCTCTGGCTATCTTGTATCTGTACCTCAATCTCACTTCATGCTATCTTTCCACAGCGAGTCTTAGGTAACTCGTTGCAAAATGACTAAAATGGACATTTATCATATTCTGTATAATTTCCGTGATCTGGGTGTTTGTGTCTTCTAAAATGTAATGCCTTAATCTCCAAAGTGATAATATTAGGAAATAAAGCCTTTGAATGTGGTCAAGGAAGATCTTTACAGAAGGTATTAGTAAATCCTTGAATTCCTTGCCCCTCTGCCTCAAGAGAACCCAGTTACCACCTATTATACAGGAATAAAATTCTCACCAGACCAAATCTGATTTGGTCTTGGACTCCTCGACCTAGGAATACATTCTGTTCTTTATAAGCCACCTTGGTGTTTTTCTATGGCGGCCTTAATGGAGCCAGACAAGCAGCACAGCATTCCACCTGTCATATTCTTTTTGAAGATATTTACTAGTATTTATGGTGACATGCAAAATTATCTCTCATCCTCATATCTTTGGCAGCTCCCAAAGGCTGCTTATTGGAGTCTGGATAGTACACTTTAGTAATACAGGCTGCACATAATCTAACCACGTTAACCTCTTTAGCCTCACTTCCCACTTTTCTCCAATGCATACCTTGAGCTTCAGACAAAAATAGAGTTGGAAGCTCTTTCAAGCAGATACGGATTTCCCATGGTTATTCCTTTCATATATCAATTCCATCTGGGGTGTTCTTTATCCCCATTCATGTCTCCTCAAATCTCAGACCAACCTTAAACCTCATCTTTCCTATGAAGTTCCCTGAAGCTTCTTTAGGTTTACCTTCTCCAACCTTCCACAATGTATGGCTTGAACCTTTTCTTCACGCATGATCACCTCTGCCTTCTTCTGTATTTAACCACATACTTGTTGGTTGTTTCTCCTATCATTTCTTTTTCCCCTCACACTCTACACAGAGAGCATTCCCTCTTAGAGCTATAGTTTGTTCCCACACTTGTGCCCGACAGTTCTTAGTTTGATGTCCAGCTCCTCAGAGACCTTATTTGCAAGTCTGTTGAACAAATGCTGAATCCCAAGTTTCTAATTTTATCTGTTAGCCTATTGATCTCTTATTCTTTTTCTCTTAAAAAATGCTTTACTGTTCTGCTCTCAGCTTTTGGCTTTGCCTCTGACCCCACAACTTAAGATACCCAGTGATAAAAGAGCATAAGTTAATAAGGAGAGATAACAAATCATTTTCTCACTATATACTTGCTAAATTGGTTTGTGTATCTTTATTTTTACAATAATTTATTTAATTTTATTTTATGTACATTAGTGTTAAGGTGTCAGACCCCTTGGAACTGGGGTGATAGAAAGTTGTGAGCTGCCATGTAGGTGCTGAGAATTGAACCCAGGTCCTTTGGAAGAGCAGACAGTGCTCATAACCACTGAGCCATCTCTTCAGCCCCAATTTGTGTATCTTAAAGGAATAAATACATGTTCTGTTTATAACACTTGTGTATTGTGGACAAGTGTGGACAGATAATTAGAATGCCTTCTAATTTGCGTGTGTGTGTGTGTGCACTTGCCAAGTTCTCTCAGTTGTTAAGGAATAAAGCATACCTTACTGATTATCTTTGGCAATCTGGTATTAAACACCAGACACTATGGTCCTATTTTTAAATAACCTTTCCTGCTGTAAAACCATGTGTCACAGTATGGCCTGTAGATAAGATGGTTGGAGAGGTATGTGATTCTTACACTTTAATCTCTTCTATTTGGGATTGGATTCTTCTCGGTCCTGAGTGTACAGGAGGAAAGATGTTGATAATGCCAAAGATGTTGATATTACCAAAAAGAACAAAGCAAGATGTCAACTGGAATTGATGGCAATTCGATAGTGTTTTTTTTTTTTTTATCCCTTCAAAGTAACAGTGTGAGAACTGACTAACCAATCAGGATCTACTGAGCATCTTCTCTGTACCTAACCTCATGCTAAATTACAAAGATATTAAGAAAAAAAAACTCTTACTGAGTATTATAATCACCTTTTGCCTACAATGAGGTCACATCTGAGCAGGGGGTTTAGGTACTCTCCATGTATGATCCTCCATTGGTGCATCAGTCTCTGCAGGACCCTTGGACTCAGGTCTTTTACTTTTGTCTCCTTGTGGAACTTCTGTCCCCTCCATGTCCCTCTAATCCCACCTCTCTCCTTCTCCATAAGACTGGCGCTTTCTCAGAAAATTGGGAATAGCACTACCTCAAGATCCAGCTATACCCCTGGGCATATACCCAAGAGATGCCCCACCATTCAATAAGGACATTTGCTAAACTATGTTTATAGCAGCTTTATTTGTAATAGCCAGAAGCTGGAAACAACCTAGATGTCTCTCAGTGGAAGAATGGATACAGAAATTGTGGTACATCTACACAATGGAATACTACTTAGCTATTAAAAACAAGGAAATCATGAAATTTGCAGGCAAATGAATGGAACTAGAAGAGATCATCCTGAGTGAGGTAACCCAGAAACAGAAAACCAGGCATGGTATACATTTACTAATAAGCGGATATTAGCTGTATAATATAGGACAGCCATCTACAGACCCAAAGAAGCTAAACACTAAGGGAGACTGTATGGAGGATGCTCAAATCTCATTCAGAATGGCAAACAGGATAGACACCAGAAGTGGTGGAAGAGAGGAAACAGGGTGGGAGTCTGTTATAGTGGGTCCTCTGAAAAGATTCACCCAATAGGAGATCAAAGCAGATGCTGAGACTCAGGGCCAAACTTGGAGCATTTTCTTAACTAGTGATTGATATGGGAGTGCCTAGTTCATTGTGGGTTGGGCTATTCCTGGGGTGCTGATCCTGGGTCCTATCAGAACGCAGGCTGAGAAAATCATAGGAGGAAGCCAGTAAGCAGCGCATAGCCATGGCCTCTGCATCAACTCCTGCTTCCAGGTTTTATCCTGATGATGAACGAAGTGTAAGCTAAACAAACCCCTTTCCTCGCAGCAACAGAAAGCCTAAGACAGAAGGTCAACTGTAACAGTATAGTCAGGAAATGGTAGAGTCAGACAAGAGCAGGATCACCTTGGGAGAGGCAGTTTAATGAAACTCTAACACTGATTTCCCCAAGCCGAGCCCACTTAAGATCCACAGAGGACTACTGAGGTTAAATTCTTGATCTGCTCATCGGGTAAGTATAGACCCATTGGTCAGCTTATGCTGAAGAAATTCTAATATGCGATTTAGAGTTAAAACTGGAAGAGTCACCTGCATTATTTTTTTAGGATGCGAGACACTTTGATCCTCTGGACAGAAATTATATTGTCATCCTGTGTAGCTATAAACCTTCCTTTGCCAGTTTTTGTGGGACATAGAGAAATAAATCCTGAATAAATGTGGCAAAACATGTCTGTAAAATGATCTGCCTTTGCTTAGCAAAAGGTAGGGAAGTCTCTAACCAAAAGATGAGTTTCTTGCCTCTGGGAAAGAGAGAGTTGGATCTTATTTAGTGTCATCTATCATAAATTGCCAGCTGAAGTCCAACAGTTGAATATTTATTACAAGCAACGATGGAAGACGCAAGCAGAGCCCAGTTTTGATTTTCCAGATCTAAGGCTGTGTTTTGAACCAGAACTTAGAAAAATGCTTTGACTTAAGCCCTGAGCCAGCTTGATTTGGAACTGTCACCACCAGGAAAGAGCATGTGTGGAACACTGCAGTGTCATTTCTGGGGAGTCTGTCTTTTATGCCTGGCTGTGAATTACCAAAGGGAGACAAGTGGATACTATGTAGGAATGGGGAGTGGGGGTTACATGAAATCATTAGTGCTGTCATAGCGGGCAGAAACAAGACCACCCAACACAAAACATGAGGTCCCATTAACAGCACTGCGGAGACTGTGCGCCCTTGACATTTGCATTTCAGAATGGTGAGCCACCAAGCATGCTACAGGATAATTACTGCTTTGTGATGACGTTTAGCAACTCTCACAGTATGGACCACCAATTCTGGTTTGGGTTTGTTCTTTTTATTAGCACCATCTGAGAACGTCTGCGGTGGAGTCTTCGGTGAATTCCATCTGTCCTGTGGCCAAAAGAATGAAAAGAAGAGCAAGTTGGTTTGTTAATGTGGAAGAATTCAGTAAGAATAAGGCCATGACACATGTCTGAGAGGAGCTTCATTGAGATTGTTTTTAATTTTTTCAAACAAAGCATGCCGGAATGCTTTACTACCGCTTACTGAAGAACAAAGGGCCTGCATTCTAAATACAGACATCCTGTATTCATTCCTGAACTTTGGGGGGGATCTTTTAGCCAATAAACCTTTCTGGTCAGTATTTCTGCTTGTGACCTTGCTGTTTCATGATTAAAAAAAAAAAAAGCAAACAAAAAGAAACAAAACCAAAACCAAACCAAACAAAACAAACCTTTTCTCCCCAAGAGATGTTAATATGATTAAGATAGTTACTTAACATTTTTTTAGAGAAAACAGTCAAATTTCTTTGTCTTTCTCCCTTCCTCTCAGACATTTTTCTTCTCTTTATTTCATTTTAAGTCACCTCTTCTACTGTCTTATTCTTAAAAACAAACAAACAAACAAACAAACAAACTTTGACTTTATCAGTCTGACTTGTTCGTTTTCTAATGAAGTTTTCCTGTTCATCCAGAGTTTTGCTTGCTTGTTGTGGTTTGATCTGGATATTGTCCTCTCTTATTCCAGTTCTCTCAGCCGGTGTTTTATTGACGTCTATTTAACCAGATCCTTGGTCATTTGCATCCCATTAACCAGATATGTCTCAGCTTCTCTCTATATATGTGATTTCAATTTAAGTGCAATTTTTGAGACAGTTTGAAAATTGTTGATCACAAAGAAAAGGAATCCTTGACCTTATGACCTCCAACCTCTACTTTTCTTATTGGAGCTTATATGAAATTTGTTTGACATATTATTGTCAGGAGTGCTTATAACAAAAATGAATTCAGTGATATGTAGAAAGAGAAATACTAAATTTTGTATAAAGTGTGTAAATCTTTAGATTGCACGGTTTGGACAAAAAGAAATAGAAACAGCCATGCCCACCAAAGTCAATCCCAGAAGAATGGTACCAGCAAACTTCTCGGCCATTCCGTTTCTTGCTCTGCAAAGTGACACTAACAAGTTACAGACCAGATTCTGACCCAGTTACGTTCATGCAGAAGATTCCATCTTCTAACCTTTTCCACCCAGCCAGAGCAGGCTATGAAGACACGCTGTACAATGTGCCACTACGAATATTTGATGAATGATTCAGAAGCTAAATACAAGTAAAAGAATGCTGCAAGTAAAAGAGAGAGAGAGAGAGAGAGAGAGAGAGAGAGAGAGAGAGGCAACGTTTTAAAAGTGGAAGGAAAAAAACCATTAGTGAAGGACACAGATCTTAGACGTTTCATCTCTACATATGCATTATCTATTCTGGAAGCCACTGCACATGCCAACATTTCCAGGAACCAATCCCAAACTGAATCTCTTGGAGTGTTAAGGTTTCCAAGCACTATATTATTTACCACTCACAGAACAATAGATTTCTCATCAGCTTACTCGGACCTCCACTGACCACCATTTTCTAAGTTCTAAGAAACTCTGAGTTTCCCATGTGCATATACAATCTCTGGCTTCACATATGTGAATTTGTCTTTTTTCTCACTCAGGAGCTCTCTGTTTTCTCATGCCCGGCATCCTTCTTTCATCCCCAGGGGCTGATCCATCTATTTCCTGTGGGGTAAATGCTTGGCCCAAATGTGTGTAATTATGAAGTTTCCCCTCGAGATCTGAGGTTGTGGGAGGGAACAGTTCTCAGAGCCTGGTGCGCACAGATTGTGTCTCAGGAGAAGAATCACAAAAAAACAATTAACTGAGAGTTTGTCAAAAAATTTGGCAAGTGTACACGTCTTCTCACTCCCCAAAGATTGGCTCTCTGCTTTGCTAACCTCAGGATACTGGCCAGCCAGATGGAAAGACTGCCAAGCACAGTCAGCATATGTAGCCAGAAGGCCACTCCACTTGACTATCTGGAAATCATTCTTTCAGTCACTTGGGAGGCTCTGGGGCCTCTTTATTTCCTCAGAAACAAGGCCCACCCAAATGATTTCAAGAGCACGTTGCAGCACAGTCTCCGGATCGCAGACAAGCTGTGAAACTTGGAAAAGTGTAGTTCCTTTCCTTCCCCACTGAGTGCAGTATGACCTCTTCTCAGCCACTCCGGGTTGCAGCCTCCCAAGGCCTCCCTTGTGAAAGGCAATGGAACCCAGTGTCAAATTAAATTAAGATGAGCAATCAGGGGAATCGGGAACAACAGAAAATGGTGTTCCCAGATGAGCCCCAGCAGCGACAGCAGAAGAGGGCTTGCCTCTTTTCTATCTGTTGTCAAGGTTAACAAACTGACGCAGGAGGCTCGGATCTGTCTTGCAAATTCCCAGCTATGTTTTCCGTGATGCACTGTGCTTGGAATGGGACTTCTTTCCCATTTTTTCTTTCCTTGGTTGTATGGCGGTGGGCTGGCCACATCCCAGATGGAAAACAGGAGCCAGTTTGTGTGTGGGCGGGACATCTCCTCCATTTGAGGTTTTACAGGCAGGAGGCAACAACACCAGAATTAAGGAAATCCCATCTTTTGCTCTTGTTTCCTATTCTGCCTTCCTCAGGCTGATGTCGACTTCCATTGTCAAGCAAATACAACAAACATGTAAAAGAATCCTGTCTAACAAAAGACACAAATTTAGATGAAATAAAGTTACACTTTATTGTTTTTTTTTCCTCCTTTCATTTTTTTCCTTTGTATTCCCTAAAACAGAATAATAAGTTCATAATGGTTGTCTTAATTGATTTTCTGTTGCAGTGGTAAAATAATCCAACAAAAGCAGCTTAAAGGAGAAAGGTTCTGTTGTTGTTTACAGTTGCCGAGATGTGCAGCCCATCATGGCAGGAATGACAGGGCAGGAGATGGGGCGGAAACAGATGCTGACCTTATCACAATGCATAAGAGCTCTGGAAGCATCCTGTGAACAGGAAATGGAACCAGACTGTAAATCCTCAAAGCCTCCATCAAAGCCACCTCCTGTGAGGTTCTCTCTAAGACAGTGGTTCTCAACTTTCCGAATGCTGCGACCCTTTAATACAGTTCCTCATGTTGTGGTGACCCCCACAACTATAAAAGAATATTTTTGTTGCTAGTTCCTAACTATAATTTTGCTACTTTTATGAATTTCACAAAGGAAATGTCTGATGTACAGGATATCTGTTATAAGACCCTTGAAGGGGTCATGATCCACATATTGAAAACCACTGTTTGAAAGGTACCGTAACCTTCTCAAACAGTAACAACTGTTTAGAAACACAAGCCTTTGAACGACATTTCACATTCAAACCACAATTGGTCCAAAATGAGTATCACACTCATTTCGGTCCTTTAAAATTTCTTTAGCATCATACCATCGCTGTAAACTCTAGCTTGCTCAGTTATGGTGGCTTTTGACATTCCTACCTGTATGCATAAGCCACTTACGCCTTAATTTCGCCTATGTATTCAGAAAACTGTTGCTTAAAAATGCAGCTTAAAAGCCACCCTTATTTGTCAGTTTCTGCACTTATAAGGGTGGCATTTTCCATCACCTACAGACTTCATTTGTAACTTACTATGTTGTTTTGCTGTTGTTTATTTTGCATGTTTGCCTCACAGTAATTTCTTGGGGGTTAAGGATTTTGTATCATTATAATATTAGATGAAAAAATCCAGAATGCCTTCTCGTAGCTGTTTTGGGGGAATGAATGGCTGTAAATGAAAAATATCATACATGTGACATATGTGTACAGATTTTATATTTTCCAGAATTAGTTCAGTTTCTGTCTATTTCCCTTGTTCTTGTTCATATCATAAATTTTGCTTTCAATTTTTGAAGAGAGGGTATTCAGTTTCTCTCTCTTCCCCCCTCCCCCGCCACATCTCCTAATCCAACTGTGGCTACAATTTACTATCAGAGACTAGAATACACGAACTAATGCCCATCAGCCCTCTCCTGGAGTACCCAGGTCCTTGGGTCTATGTCTTTCCTCTCTCTGTTGAAGCCCGAGATAGAGATCTCATTCCCTCTGCTCAGTGCCTAACTTACTCTCTCTGTCTCAGCCCTTAGAAAAAGGTCTTTGCCTTTGGAGCAGGCCAGTTACCTACTTATACCCTGATAATATTTTTTAAAATTTTCTTTATTAATTACACTTTACTCATTTTGTATCCCCCCCGTGGTTCCCTCCCTCCTCCCGTCCCAATCCCTCCCTTCCTCCACTCTCTGCATGCATGCTCCTTCCCAAGTCCACTGATAGGGGAGGTCCTCTTTTCCTTCCTTCTGATCCTAGTCAATTAGGTTTCATCAGGAGTGGCTGCCTTGTCTTCTGTGGCCTGGTAATGCTGCTTCCCCCTCAGGAGGAGGTAATTAAAGAGCAGGCCAATCAGTTCATGTCAGAGACAGTCCCTGTTCCTATTACAATGGAACCCACTTGGATACTGAACTGCCATGGGCTACATCTGTGCAGGGGTCTTAGGTTATCTCCATGCATAGTCCTTGGTTGGAATAGCAGTCTCAGAAAAGACCCCTGTGCTCAGATTTTTTTGGTTATGTTGCTCTCCTTATGGAGTTCCTGTCCTCTCCAGATCTTACTGTTTCCCACTTCTTTCCTAAGATTCCCTGCACTCTGCCCAAAGGTTGCCCATAAGTCTCAGTATCTACATTGATAGTCTGCAGGGCAGAGCTTTTCAGAGGTCCTCTGTGTCAGGCTCCTGACTTGTTCCCTCTTTTCTCCTTCTTCTGATGTCCAGCCTCTTTGCCTTTCTGGATAGGAATTGAGCATTTTTGCAAGAGTCCTCCCTCTTGATTAGTTTCTTTAGGTATACAGATTTTAGTAGTTTTATCCTATATTATATACCAACCCTATATCTTACAGAGGGCTAATATCCAGTATATATAAAGAACTAAAGAAGTTAAACAGCAAAAAATCAAGTAATCCAATTAAAAAATGGGGTACAGAGCTAAACAGAGAATTCTTTGCAGAGGAATATAGAATGGCAGAGAAACATTTAAAGAAATGCTCAACCTCATTAGCCATCAGGGAAATGCAAATCAAAACGACCCTAAGATTTCACCTTACACCCATCAGAATGGCTAAGATCGAAAACTCAAGAGACAACACATGCTGGAGAGGTTGTGGAGAAAGGGGAACCCTCCTCCACTGCTGGTGGGAATGTAAACTTGTACAACCACTCTGGAAAGCAATCTGGTGCTTTCTCAGACAACTAGGAATAGTGCTTCCTCAAGATCCAGCTATACCACCCCTAGGCATATATCCAAAAGATTCTCAAGTACACAATAAGGACATTTGCTCAACCATGTTTGTAGCTGCCTTATTTGTAATAGCCAGAAGCTGGAAACAGCTCGGATGCTCCTCAGTGGAGGAATGGATGCACAAATTGTGGTATATCTACACAATGGAATATTACTCAGCAATAAAAAACAAGGAAATCATGAAATCTGCAGGTAAATGGTGGGATCTAGAAAAGATCATCCTGAGTGAGCTATCCCAGAAGCAGAAAGACGCACATGGTATATACTCACTCGTATAGACATATAATACTCTGGTAATTAATTATACACACAGAAATATTGAATTGCTACTTATTAATGTCCTAATAAATTAAAAATTGTGATTTCTTTGACTTAATTTCAGGTTTCCTTTTTTTCCCTATAATTTGTTTTTCTACTTCTGCATGCATGCTATACATAATGGCAATGCATTTTTTTTCAACATTTCTAGAGACCAGTTTGCATTTGGAGGATGGTTTCAGGCCATTGTCTTCCCTCCCTTTCTAGCTTCCTTGTAACTATCTAAATTAATATTTTAACCTTTGCATAAACATGGACATTCAGAATAAGCCCAAATTTTTATCTAGACTCCCACAGATGCTCTGTGACATTTGAGAACAAGATGCTCAGTAAATACCAATAGAATTTAGTTCAGCCTGGCTCAGGTTTTTTTTTTCTACATTGTGTTATAATTAGTAGTTTATAAACACCAGCAAAACATTGTGTCACTTTTCACGAGCATTTTCAGTTGCATTTACTGATTGCTTCATGAGCACCTGTTGCGTGTTATACTTTGCTTGGTGCTGGACTGTACCGTGGTTGTGTTGAGAGTGGCATGTCCTTTACTTCCAGATTGTGTGGTCCATGTAGACAACAGTGTGTGTGTGAGAGCATGGTGGAATCCCCAGAAGAAGCCAAGCTTTGTTCTGCCTTATTCCCCAGTGTGTCCATAGTATCGGCAACAGCGAATTGGACATGGCTCAATAAATATTTGCTGGATCTATCAAAGCATTTTGAGAACATGGCATGAGGGATTGAGCTAGAATAACAAAGCGATGGTTCAGAGGCAAAAGAAAGCATCGTCACTCCAGAGTGCTGTACGCTTATCTCCAGTAGGAATGGTGTATAAGGAGAGTGCAGCCTGATCCGTGCTAGTAGCCCTTGTTACCTGCTGGCTATCTTCTACCTATCAGGACCATCACACACTCATCTTAAAGCCCTACAACGTTGCTATGGAAAAGTATTATTCAGCTCCCGTTTCTTACTGCAGCTGGATTTAACCTGAACCGTTATTTGAGAACAGCAGTGGAACTGTTTCTGGCTGTGCATGCCTTTGATGATAGACAGATGACCAGAATCTGGGAGCTGAGTTCAGTTGCCTCTGAGAGAAAAGTCTGGATTTCAAGGGTGTTCTTTCAGCCACTCTTAAGCTCGTTTTCTGCAAATAACTTTGGGAAGACTTTAGGTAATAAATAGTCTGGAGACTTCAACTGTGGCGCAGAAAAAAAGACAAATTTCAGTAAAATGTGCCATAAGTAAAACACAGTAGGAGGACCCGGAGCAGAGCAAAGACTCTTGAGAAAATACTGTGTTCTCTGGCTAGCCCATCAAAAGATGTGAACTTTAGAAGAACCAGAGTATAATTTCAGAAATTCTGACTCCTTGAAATTCTAAGTGCTTTTAAATTAGTGGTTGGAGGTTCTGGAGGGATGACTCAACAATTAAGAGCACGTATGTATTGTTTTCTTAGAGGACCCAAAGTGGTTCCCAACATCCATGTTTGTAGTTGACAGCCACCTGGAAGTTCAGCATCAGGGGTCTAATGTTCTCTTCTGGCCTCCTTGGGCAACTGCATACACATGTGCACAAACTCACATACAGACACTTGTACACACACACACACACACACACACACACACACAAACAAAAACAAACTAGTTAGTGGGTGGAGATTTACACCGGCGAGTATCCCCAAGAGATTTCAAGAGCCTCAATTTTTTTTTTTGCGTTTGAAGATGTCAGACAGATCTTGCATTCTAACTTCCTTGAGCGGTAGCTGGAGCAACAACCAGAGGAAACTCAAGATCTCACAGCTGCTTTGAGGGTCAACACTTCCTCCATCAAGTGTGTCATATCCTGATAATTTGAAATGATGCTCTTCTGCTATTTATTTTATGGATAGCATGCACAGAATTGCACCCCTCTCATCAGTTGCTTAAATCCTTATCAAAAAAGAAGATTACTCTCGATTCTGTAAGAACGTTGAAAAACTCCATCAAGAAAGGAATGGAGTCAGTCAACACAATCCTACTCCATTTATCTGTGTTACTGTTTCTGTTGTTAAAATGATGCTAATCCTTTGATCTGAAGAGCTTAGACTCCTTTGTCAATATAAGTGCTTCGGTAATGTTGCAATGTATGGCAACATTGAGTTGGCAAAAATTAGGAGAGTTTAGAAATCAGAAACTTCACTTGGCTTGGGCTATGTACACATGTATCCTTACCATGTTCTTAGCAACAGGACAGTCTTTCTTGCATGGAGTTTCACACATGTCCTCATTCAAACAATCAAAAGCCTCCTCCTTTCAGCACCCCTTTTGTAACCTCCTTCTCGTGATCAGGCACATCCTCAAACGTATCTTGAAACTAAGAGAAATAGGACAATCCAGCCTGAAGTAGTTTTGGGTACACGTACAGTAAGGCAAACTGTCCTTTGAATGAACTTTGAGGAACAATGCTACTTACTATGCATAATTGTGTGGACATTGATTAAAACAAATATATCACAGGAAAGGACATAATCCATGAGGGAAGGATTATGTGACCCAAACCCATCAGTCAAAGCCGGCGGACTACCTTTACCCCATACCTAGCAACTGACTCCTACTTCCTCTAAACTCACAAAAGGAAACCTGGGACAATAAGAAGTGGGCCTCAAGTACTCTCACTCAGGCAGCCTGATTCTCCACATTCCATCTGTCCTTTCACTTTGCCTCTGAATAAAATCCCTCTGATCAAATGAGCTTTTGTCAGATGTGTACTGTAATTCTTGTACTTGAAAGACAGAGGTGGAAATATTGTTGAGTTCAAAGCTAGCCTGTAGTACATAGTAGGGCCTCAGTGGGCCTGACTCAACAAAATGAAACAACCAATTGAAAGGGGGTTTTCATGGGAGCTTCATAGTGTTCTGTGTGTAATATGGATACCGTTTTTGGCTTTGGAAAATTATTCTATCTGTAGTTTGTGACTTAAATTAATACAGTTTTTTCTTTTTTCTTATTTTCATTTATTATGATTTATTCAATTTGTATCCCAGCTGTAGCCCCCTCCCTCATATCCTCCCAATCTCATCCTCTCTTCTTTCTCCCTCGATGTCCCTCCCCAAGCTCACTGATAGAGGAGATCCTCCTCCCCTTTCATTTGACCTTATCCTATCAGGTCTCATCAGGACTGGTTGCATTGTCTTCCTCTGTGGAGTGTCAAGGCTGCCCTCCCCACGGGGAGGTGACCAGAGAGCCTGTCACGCAGTTCATGCCGCAGAAAGCCCCTGCTCCCCTTACTAGGGAACCCACTTGGAGACTGAGGCTATGGGCTACATCTGAGTCAGGGTTTTATGTCCTCTCCATGCATTGTCCTTGGTTGGGGTATCAATCTCTGCTGAGACCTCAGGGCTCATATTTTTTTTTTTTTTTTTTTTGGTTCTGTTGGTCTCCTTTTGAAGCTCCTGTCCTCTCCAGATCTATTTCCCCCTTCCTTCATAAGATTCCCTGTACTCTGCCCAAAGTTAGGCTATGAGTCTCAGCCTCTGCTTCAATACCTCGATCAGTAGAGTCTTTCAGAGGCCAACTGTGGTAGGCTCCTGTCCTGTTCCCTGTCTTCTCTTGCTTCCAACGTCTATCATCAAAGGAAAGTACAGTTTTAAGTTTGGTTTCAAAAATATTTTAAAAATTTTTTTGTTGAGATTTTTTTTCTCATGCATCTCTATGACTGAAATAACAGCCCTTGGCCAGAGTATTATGCCAGAAATATTTTATACGTAGTGTCACAGGTCAAGGGCCAGTTCCACTATTAAAGCACACAGAGGTAGGGAGACAGATTTTTAAAAAAGAGAAATCTCTGTAGTCTGGTTTCTCTTCTTGTGAAATAAATCTTTTACAAAGAGAACTACTGGCTGAAAATCCCATTTTGTAATGAAAACACTGAACTTAATTATCACATGTTCCACAAAGCCTGTGGTAGGAGTATTGTTCAATTGTGAAACCCTCGGCTTTGCAGAATTGTTGTTTTGTTTCTATACTTTTTTATATCTTGTGATTCTTAATTTTAAGAGTGTCCTATGCACAGTGACAGACAGAAATGTTTTCCTATACTGTATGGAGGGAGGCTGTAGCTATAGCTGGATATTTTCTCCAAGTTCTTTTCCAGAGTATGATTCTAATCCCAGATTCATAGCCCCACCAATTTCTCAACTAAAGAAAAACGAAAAGTCCTTTGGCCAGGTCCAATTCCTTCTGTAGACCTCTTTTCATAGAGAATTCCTAGATGAAAATCATGGTTTGGATACCCACTCCCATCTCTCAAGTCCTTAATTATCATCCTCCGTATGTGTATGCATACAAATGGAGTCCAGAGTCTCCCTGACCCCTTTCACACATACATGACAGCCACATCATTCCGATCCCTGCTAATACAAAAGGAATCATCTTGTTTTTCAAGTTCTAGCCGAAGGTTATACCTCTTCCATAATGACTGTCCTGTCTGTTGGATCCATTCTTTCTCTAAAGTTCCAAAGTATTTTACACTCAAGGAAAAAACATTCTGCAATGCAGCCGAACCTTTGATGTGTATTTAATCTGTCTACAGTATAGAAACTCTCTACAGCAAAGTACTAGATCTGTTTGTTTGTGCCAAAATCACGTCATAGTACGTAGCACAATGTCTAGCCTATTTTCTGCCCAGTGAATGTTTAAAGAATAAACAGTCAGAATAAAACAAGTCACAAAAAAAACAAAACCCCACAAACAAACCTGATTGCTTTCTGTCTTCAATATAAGTAGCTAAAACAAAAGTCATAGTAGCAATTGACATGTGTCAGTGTTTTGGCTGCATCAGTAATATCACATCTTGCAAATAACCAGGACAATATACAGTAGGGTGGTGCTCTTGTGTTAATTTCACTGATGGAGGGCTTCAGGCAGAGAGGTTATAATTTACCTACTCTGTATGAGATGGCAACCGAAGGGACCAGCATTAAAACTCAGGCAGTCTGTCTCCAGAGCCCTCACTCTTAATTTCTTTACAAACATTTCACCCCTTTTTAGCCTTACCCTATGCATTCCAAATAAATAAAGTCTCATGTGGGTACCTCTTTGCCAGTTAATGAAAATATTTCATGCCCTCTCTTTAAAAGACCACATGTGTTGCCGTTACCAGCATCGACTGGGGCTTTGGCCATCCTCAAAAGAGAGCCACAGTGTCTGCTTGATAAAAGCCATAATTTTCCTGACCTGTACTAGGCTGGCCCCCTCAAAGAAAATGCAGGCAGACGCTTGGCAACTGGGTTCTCCCAGACTCTTAAGTGCATGGCTATGTTAGTGTTGGCAGTGGGGCATGGCTCGCTTCCTCCCTGTTTCATGAACTGTCACATCAGTCTCTTTGATCCTCCTAGGGTCTCACGCATGCCAAAATCATTACTCCAGATTATTACTCTGTTTCAGATAATTGCCAGAGAAAATGCTAAGGTCGGCAATGACCAAGGTAGGGAAATGGCTATGTGCACGGCATACTATGCATATATTACATGCTCAGAAAGGATCCAGACTGGAGGCTTTGCTTATTTTTGTTGTACCAAAGCCATGAAAAGGAGGGGAAAGGAACGGACAGAAATTGATACATCTGGAGCGAGAGCCAGGCATGATTTACTCACATTTTTACCTGACCTGAAATTGCTTATTTAGAAAAAAGAAACATTATAAAGTCTCAGGAAAATGTCACGAATCAGAGCCGGCGTGATTTCACATTGGGGCTCCATAAACTGCTGATTTTTTTTTAAGGCAAAGAAACTGTCCAGGAAAACCAAATGAGCCAAAGGTAGCCCTGCCACCATGACTATTGCTATAGCAACAGTTTCACAGCTTGCTACCTTTGAAGGCCCAGCCCGGGAGCCCCAGACACTAGAGGCTACACAGGAAGGAAACCTACTGGTTCAAGAATGTGGTCCTTTCTACCAGTGCCGGGGAGGGATCACCTGTCGGGGACAGCAATAGACAAATGACAAGACTTTCACTTATCCAGGGTCACTGCATCCCTGAAATAGACAACTATGAAGGCTAGAGAAGAGGAAGAAAAAAAGAAAAGGTTGTTTAAAGCCTTCCACCCTACAGTAATGATTCCCTTATTGCATGTGTTCATGGTTCTTTGCAACTAATATACAAGGTTTTGAAGCAATTAGATAATAAGTGCTATTTTTATAGCTACCAGCTGGGGCTGTATTTAGCGACCATCATTTTTTTTTTAATTAACTAAACTCTAGACTTTGTTTGATTTTCATTATTTTAATAGCCTTCTTCTGTTCCAAAATTCAACCCGGAGTAGCACGTTGCATTTGGCTGTTATGTTTTTCCAGTTTTTTGTTGTTTTTTTTTTTTTCCTCCCTAGTCTGTGGCAGTTTATCATCTCCATTTTCCTGTGGCATGAATAGGCTTGGATAGGGTTCTGAAGGAAGCCCTCTAGGCTGAGTTTATCTGATGTCTTTCTATAATTATTCTGAGGTTATAAAAACTTTGTAGAAGGAGACCACAGAGATGAAAACCCTCTCCACCACACCATGCTGAGGCACTTCATACCTGAAGCACATTGCTAGTGATTACACCCTCTGCTCAGTTAATAGACAGCATGTATGTGTTTTATTCCTCTGTGGTACAAACTTGTTGTTTTCTCTTTACTTACTCTATTAATTGGGAAATGAGTCAGTAAACTTGATCCATTCTCTGGGTGAATATAGAGAAGAGTCAAGTTCTTCCTTTTTTTTTTAATTCTCAAATTTCTTGAATTCTTGAAAGACTGGGCTTCTCTCTCCCTGGGTTGTTTTATTCAGTCATTTATTTACATGGTCATAAATGTGACCATTTAAATTTGATTTTTGCTTCTAATAAAATGTTCTGATTTATAATGTTGGTGAAGTTGGTTCAGTTTTACCCATTTGGGTTCATGTGTTGATCGCTTCGTCCTCTTTCTGGTTCACAAGATGGCCTGTTTGTCTCCTATTGTTCTGCCTCAGTCCTGGCACCAGGTGTGTCTCCTAACACCTGTGAGCATCTTTACAATGGAATGACATTGAGGAAGATATAAATTCTTATTTTCATTAATTGTCGGGAAGCAGAGATGCCGGTGTGAAACAGATTATTTGAAACAGTTGTCTTGTCTGACAGTGGGTGGCACGAGGGCTTAGGACCTGGTTGAACATGGTTCCAGAAGTCTTTCCCGTACTCCAGTGTCCAATCTGGAGAACGTTTCTGTGCTCTCCCAGGTAGCTTGTGTGATTTTTGAAAGTATAAAGTATATTTCCCGTTCTTGTGAAGCCCGCATTGTGCCTTCCTTGGGGGCGGGCTCTGAGCAGATGCTTCCCGCCGGGATTAGCTCTGCTCTGCTCCTCTACTCAACCCCCTTCTTCTCTACCCAGAGCAGACTCTCAGTAGCACAGCTGTTGGCCTCACAGTTTCCAGTGATGTGGTGGTTTCTAACTAACTCTCCTAGTCACAGCAGTCAAGTATGCGCTTTGTGCTTTCATAACCTTTCAGTATCATCTCAGGGCAAAGTTTAACTAGCAGCCATTTGACATTCTCTCTCTCTCTCTCTCTCTCTCTCTCTCTCTCTCTCTCTTTCTGATTTCTTCGAATAGTGAACAGTTTTCTCCACCATCTTCTCAGCTATCGCTATGGCTTAGTCACAGAAGACAGAAGCCTTTACATCTAGTGCCACCCCCACTCTCTTATTTTCCTACCAGACCTTGCATCTCTGTTTTCCACCATGCCCTTGTACTGCTGAATATGACTTCTTAGAATTACCTTCTGTTCTCTTCAGCCCTACTGGCTAACTTAGTTGAAATAAAGATAGGTGAAATTCTTCCTCATTCTTAAAAATGACGAAGGAGTGCCTGCTGCTTGTGTCTTCTTCATGCCATATATCCTGACAATTAAAACCACAATAACAAATCTCTACTCAAGCTTTTTACTTTCCTAATACTGTGAACTCGCTGACTTACCTATTAGGATTTCCAACTCTCAGGTCGTTTTTGCTTGTCATGGTCCTGGTAGTTACATACTGAAAGTGTTAATCTGATAGAGTGATCCTAAGTGTAGCCATGTAACCCTGTGGGGAAAATTCAGGGCCCCAAACATAGTTGACAAGGCTCTAGCTGAAGTAGAAAGGCAGATGCAGAGTAGTGTGGCTCCAGAAGGAAGCAAGAACCGCAGCTGGAGGATTAGAGCTACCCGTCTTCCATGAGGAAGATGAACTTCTGTTCGTGCAGCTGTCCACAAAGCTGAGGAGAAGCCCTTCTCTTCTCAGTCCCTTTGCCCTTTGCGACTAATCTCTCCCTTTGATTGACACGACCCTAAAACAAAGGGAATAAGAACCCAGGAAATTTAGTTTGTTGGAGTCCATCTTCCCTGTAGGCACAGAGAGTAGGAAATGGATCCACTAAGAGGCTACAAAGAGGGCAGTTGACAAAGTTACTGTGGGGAAAGCTGTCCTCCCGGCATAACAGACACCATCATCAGAGCAGCAGTGAACACCTGCGGGGATCAGCCAACATCAGTCTGCTTGACGTTTGCTTGTGGAAAGAAGGAGCCAGGAGGTTCATCAGCTTATTGCCTGCAATTTCAACAATCCTTCTTGTGCCTTCTCCTGAGCTGTAGCTAATGCTGCCCCAGATCTCGTGGCTTTGAGAAGGAAGAGCCAGAGAATATAGAAAAAGTGGAGGGATAAGTGACAGCGGAACCCATCTATGTAGCTGTGGTTCCAGAAGTCTTCAACTGTGCAGAGGTGAAACTTTCAGTGATGTCATTGTCTAAGGGACATCTGTGCTCCTGTAAGTATCCCGTGCTTACCCTAAGCCCAGTAGACCCATTGGTTCACCCAGCCAGGCCTGGATGAATCCTTATTTTGGTTGCTACCCGATGCCCTGTTGGAGATGCAAGGACATTTGTTATAGTTACTATGCTTACTTAACTTTTGGGGAGTATTTTACACTGTTTTTCTGAAGACTTCCCTCCCTTTGAAATCCATAATACTATTTCCTACTTTCTTTCAACAGTTCATTTAAAAGAAAAAAAAGAAAAGAATCTTTGTGAGGATCTGCTGAATGCAAAGAAGCCAGTGGGACACAGACAATGATCCTGTTGCACCCAAGATCTAAGCATCTGGCATTCTTCTTGTTTTTGCCATATCCCCCATTTGCTTTTGCCATCCTTGCAATCTTATTTTAAGATTTATTATCTCTCTGGGGAACAGTATTTCATCCTTAGAGCTTTTGTTCTCACACAATACAAAATTCCAAACCATCATACCAAATCCAGATTATTGGCAAAGGGTTCAAGGTTCCCCAAACCCAGCCCTCAATCTTTTCACACTTATCCTCTTATGCCTCTGACAATTCCTGTCCTCTACCTCCCCAAGATGTAAACCAGGTCAGGGATCTCTTTCCTTCCTTCCCTCCCTTCCTTCCTTCCTTCCTTCCTTCCTTCCTTCCTTCCTTCCTTCCTTCCTTCCTTCCTTCTCTCTCTCTCTGTTTTGTGATGGTATACTCTGTTTTGCTCACTGAGGTATCACAAACGACTCTACCAATATCTGGCATGTGAGAGACAGTCAACGAATCTTTATTGAATAGTGACTGGATCACTTCCAGTGAGGTCAGATGAAGTTTCACCCTTCTCTCCAAATGCACAGCCCTCTTTATTTCTGCACCTCTTGCACCATCTCTCCTGTTTGTTCTAGTGTGCTTTTGAGACACACCTCACACCATTTCCCCTGAGCTCTCTCAGCTACTCTTCAACAGACACAATCTATTTGTTATCTACACAGTTATGTCTCTTCTTTGAGTTTCTGCTTCGGCAGTGCCATCCATCAGAATTATGTGGATATGATTTTTATCTCCCCCAATAAAACCACCCAAAGTGTCCTGGGCTGACTCATTTATTTCCAGCTTTCATCCACGTCGATATTCAGCTTGGAAAGCGCTTTGTTATGATATTTCCCAGACATACGTATTAGGAATTCTTAGTTTATAGAACTGTACATGACAGATGCATCCCGATGTTCCCCCACCAAGAAAGGGCATGTTGCAATTCAGTGCTGCAGTTCTAGGGTATTGACAGAGGGAATAACTGAATTGTCAATGTCAGGGGGCCTCAGTGGGATATACAGGCTTTGCAGCAGGACGAATCCTCAGTTAGGGGTCAGCCTTTTGGATATTCAACACTAAGGTGTCACATGCACCTACCTGAATTCTGAAATCTACACATCCTGGGGATTAATGAACTCAATTCTACTGATGAAGTAACAGTAATCTACCTCTACATTCTCATGGAAACTGATTTTTTTTGTAGACAAAAAAAAAATATCAAGAAAGTACAAAAGTCTAAAATAAGTTTGTAGCTAACTTATAAGTACTAAAGCTCTACATGGAGATAATTAAAAGTTTGTTTGCAACAATCCAGCTGCACCTGTTTTGAATCTATTTACCATACCCCACGAGTTAAATATCGGCAGCCATATCCAGGTTGGCTTCAGCAATGCTGCTCCAGCTGCCTTCTTCTTCCCTCCCCTGACATCTGGTGAGGATCATGCTTCCACTTTTCTCTTTACGTTCTGGTCTTGGCTTCTGATCCACCCTAGGAAACTGTAAAGACTAGAACACACACATAGCTTGCACAGCCTATCTTTGCTAATTAATCCTCTGACTTCTATAACAGTGCAATCTCTCGTTTTGTTCAGCTTGCAGCATCCTCAGGAAAACTACCAATTTACAATTAAGAAAACTAGATTCCTAGTGATACTAGGATTTAATGGTGGCCAGCTGTTTGCCAAAACCATCTGCTTCTTCCCCTTGACTTACAGCTAGTCTAGTATGTTTTCCAGCCTCTATTAAATCCATGCCATGTGACTGGCTTTGACCAGAAGATTCTAAGCAACAGTAAAATCTCTGATGCTTCAAGATCCGTATTCTCCCCCCCTTTTTTAATGGATTAGTGCAAATTGTGGTTTTATGAATAAAAATAGTCTCCACAGTCCCATAGAGAGTGCCACTGTTAGGAGGTGTGGCCTTGTTGGCAAACACATGTCACTGCAGGGTACACTTTGAGGTTTCACAAGCTCGAGTCAGGCCTAGTGGCAAGCTGTCTTTCCTAACTGTCCTCGGATCCAAATGTAGAACTCTCAGCTACCTCTCCAGTGAATACCAAGTCATCTTTCCACCACTCAGAAGACTGAGTTGTCTCTCCTAGTTACACTGTCTTGTTTAGTTATGAGAAGCACTTTAACTCTTTCTGGGTTTGCTGACTTTAGTATTTCCATCCCAGGAAAATAACTGTCCTTCTTCTGAGTGAGTCAGTCATTTCTGAGATGGTTACCCTGGCTCATCATGGTCTCAAATTTTACCTAACGCCTTTACTTCCCTGGAGGAAGCAAAACACTTAGACTTTAAATAACAGGCTCTAAGCAAGATGGGTTCCAAAGCATGTCTGATTGGGTATGAGTTGTAATGGCTGTGCATACAGAATTCTTTTATCCTAGTTTTTTTTTTCAAAAGTAAGATTATATTTTGAAGTTGATATATACATTCAAAATTTTGTTTTCTTCACAAAAAAATTCTTGAAATTAATAGTTAAAATGTTCAAGAAAGTCAGCAATAGTCTGACCGTATTAGATTATATAAATAAAGAATGGAAGCATTAAGGGTTATACTGGTTTAATAAAATGGTGGCTGTAGGTTCTCCTACAAGAGCAATGACTTCACTAACCTCAACACAGGTCAATTTTGTCTTTCCTTCATCAAAGAAACTTCTCACACAACATATGCAGACCATCACGGAAAACCAAAAACAATGAAAATGCAGTTGTGGAGCTCAGTTCTAATGGACAGATCTATAAAACAACATCTGCACCCAAGGCTCAGTGACCATTTTGGAAAGATTTTCGTAAGAGCCAGAGATCAGGAAGTTTCCTGCGAGATGGTTATCTCCTAAGAATGCCAGAGACTAGACCCATTAAAATCGCACAAACATGACTGCACAAACATGAGCTTAAAAACAAGGGTGATATACTAAAGGCCACAGGAGAAAGCACAGCGAGGCCTTGGCCTTACACAGAAGCTACAGAATGCTGAGAAGAAATGCTGAGAGCAGGAGAAATAGTCTTTCCCAGGGACTATTACACCAATTATCCAATACCAAATGGTCAGCCCTGAAAACATAACTATAAGCAACATTATATAGATTAAGCAGATTGTATTCACGTATTTAGGAATATATATATCAACAATTAAAGTAAAAGAGGCCATGAACTTGAAAGAGAGCAAGGAGGTATATACTGGAGAGTTTGGAGGGAGAAAAGGGAAGGGAGAAACGATACAATTATAATCACAAAAAGTAACAGAAATATTTTTTTTTTAAAGAGTGGAAATGTTAGAAAATAATTTGAGATGAAGTCGACTGAAACCAGAACCATCCATGGGAGAACCCGTAAAAATTAAGATAGATTATTGGCCAAGAGTTTTGATCTTGCTTTCTGGAAAAGCAACATTGTGTAATTATGTTGAGTAGATGAGGGTGTATAATCCTAGCTTATATTCCTTTTGGTGTTAGACTCCGTCCCAGACCGCTTGACAAAGCTACTAATCAAGGCTTCCATGTGAACAATTCCCAAGGGTGTTGTATGCAGCATGGCCAAGAGAATGTGGCCACCAATTTCTGAAGGATCAGCAGAATCTCTCCATGCAAGGCCTTCTTTATGGTCAGATAACTCAGTGATTAGACTTGAGCAACTTGAAAGGAAAAAGAGGCCAAGCGTGAGAGTCCAAGGAGGCTTCCCAAGAAATCTGTGAGAAGAAAAGTCATTCCAGAAAGCTCACGGCACAGCAGCCAGCACTTTCCAAGCCCTGGCATCCTGTTCTCTTTCTCTAGATTTATGGTAAGAAACAGAAAACTAAAAATAATAATAATAATAATAAGAGAAAGAAAACTGACATAAGATCAAAAAGTATAATGTGCCATCCTGTGTTTTCTCCTCGCAAAAATTAGTATAATTACTAAAAGAAATTCCAGGGTCGTGTATATAAGGATATAATTTAAAGTATTTACTTAGCCTTGGAAGTTTGATCTTATTCCTCAGGATATCAGCCAGAAATTCTATAAAAATAGGCAATATGATGCCAAAAAAGTTCTATTTTGAGTCAAACGTGATTGCTTTGAGAGTGACCTATAATTAGTGACCAAACAGTACTTGAATATTGTTAGTATTTTTACTTATTTATAACATAATTTAGCCCGGTGCTGACTGGTGCTGGCCAGTCACTAAGCTATACAGCTTTCTTCCATTTATTCCTTTCAACAATGCTTTGGAGGTATGCCTCACTTTTGTTCATAAATTAAACTTCTTGTTCAATGGTCTGCAACTTGTAGCTGGCAGCTCTTAACTTGTGCATTCGTGGGGTCAACTTAGACTTAGTGACTCCCCAGTGCTCTAGAAACTGTCTTTATCCTGCACATTGAAAGGCTTAAAAATCCACCTCACGGTATGAAATGAAGTAGCCAGTCCATGTCTGCTTCACCCTCATGAAATATAAACGTACTCAGATCCAAGTAGGATGTTCCACACTTTTTCTTTGTTTTCAGAATAAACACAGAATGAAATTTATGCCTTTCTCCTTTTCTCAGTGTAAAATATTTTAAAATGTTGAATTAAAATATATCAGGTTTAACAACTTAGTACACCGTATATTCTGTGGAGGCACCCCTTATATTTTATCCTAGATAAAGTGCAGAGCATTTTCAGCTAACGTTACAGCAGGGATTAGGCAATCCTCAAGTTCCAGAATCAAAGGAGAGAAGATAATAAATGGGTAAAGGAAAATGGTGGCTAGGTACAAATGGGCATGTCTTTAAACTAAAGATATACTCTCCCTTAGCCGTGAACAAACAATTGATGAGGACTTTGAGTCAGGGAAGCAGGGAATTAGCACAATGACGTAGAGATCCAACACCTTAGAATGTTGAATCTTTGATTAAAGGCGAGAGCAGAAGAAAATTAAATCCCCAATATGTGAAATCATGGCAAGAAATCTTACATACCATCATGAGCTATGAGAGGACATTTGAAACCATTTCACCTATCACATCCTCACCAGCGTCATGTGGAAAAAGAGAAAGCCTCATTTCCTGTTGGTGGGTGGGTGCCAATTACTGCAGTCACTGTGGAAGTCAGCGTGGAGATCCTTCAAAATGCCAGATCTACCATAGGACTCAGCCAACGACTCCTCAGTCTACACTCAAAGGCCTCTGTCCTCCTATATAGGTACTTGCGTATCTGATGAGCTCGTTGATGATCTGGTTTTAACAGCTAAGAAATAGGACCAGTCCAGATGCCCCTAAAATGATGAATGAATAATGAAAATTATATATATGACTATATATAATATAGATATTAATTTTACTCAGTTGCAAAGAAAACCGAAAATTTGAAATTTTCAGGTAAATGGGTAAAACTGCAAACATACTGAAAATTATACTGAATGAAGTAACCAAGGCCCAGAAAGACCAATGCTCTGTATTTCCCTCCAAAGTGAATCCTAGCTTCAAATCTTTAAATGTGTACATTTAACTTGGAGAACCTGTAGAAACCAGGAAACCAGGGAACACTGGTCAAAGGACACCGTAAGAGAGGAGGATAGTAGAATACAAGTGATTGTAAACCTATTGAGGGAGAAATTTGGGAGGAATGTTCAAACAGGAACGGAAGCGGGAAAGGTGGGGAGATGTGACTGCCAGAGAGAGGTTTAACCAATATGAAGCATATATGAAAAAGCTATACAGAAACCTATTATCTTGTTTTTGTTTTTTAATAAGTTTATTCATTTATTCACTTTGCATCCCGATTGTAGCCCCTTTTTTTCTCTCTTCCTGGTCCCACCCTTGCACCCCCTTTCCCACATTTCCTGAGAAAAGGCCCCTTCCCCCGACCTCCCTACCAACTGACCGAGCAATCTAGTTGCATCAGGATTGAACACATCTAAAACCTATTATCTTTTATGCCAACTACAAAGCATAAATCAAAAAAATATATAGTTAGAATAAAGGTTTCCTGCTTGGTTGGATGATTCTGGCTTGAGAAGCAGTGAGTTTAAAAAGTTGTGGTATAAAAAAAAAAAAAAAAAAAAAAAAAATAAAAAGTTGTGGTATATATTTGTCTCACATGCTTATGGTGTTAAGTTCAATTCTCAGCAAGTCATAAATAAGTGAATAAAACAAATATTTAAAAGTATTTAAAAATATTAAAAATTTAAAAATATTAAAAGTATAGGGGATGAGGGCGTGGCTCAGCAGTTATGATCTTTTTTTTTTTTCTCTTCCAGAAAACTCAGAATCAATTCCTACCTCACGTGGCAGCTCACAACAAACCATAACACCTGTGTCAGGCTATCTGATGCCTTCTTTTGAATGCCACAGGCATGAACACATGCAGGTACATAAATATATATGCAAGCAAATGCCTATACTCATTAAATACAATTAAAGTGTACGATAGATATTTATAGTTATTTATGGCACGACCAATCTTCCTTATATTATTACGTAGAGACACCAAAATTTCAGTGTTTTAAAGCAATGAAAGTTGTACCTTGGTCATTCCATATGTCTACAGTGATTCATCAGGCAGTATGACTCATGTCAATTCAGAGGCACAGGGTTAATGGAGCACCAACATGTCTGCTCCCATCAAGAGCCGTGGCTGGGATAAGAACATTCACTGAGCCAGCTACATATTTCACTGTAGAGGCAATTCACATCACCGCTACTCACAGTTCATTGACAGAACTAGAATGACGGCTTCCTCTAACTGCAAGGAACCAGGAAACTCAATCATTCATGTACCCTACAGGAAAAGAAAACTAGGTGCCAATACACAGGACCACCATCTATCAACTGACAAAATATTTATATGTGGAATATATAAATGTCAAATGCATATTTAAAAGCCAAACAAACTTAAGACGAAGAGAGAAAGGTACAGAACTAACCTGCAAGAAGAATCCCAAGGGGCTATTGAATGTGAAAAATAAAAAAAGCTCAAGATTGACTGGAATTAGAGAAATGCCAATTACACATTAATAACACATAGCATCCAGTACTCATTAGAGTGTCAAAAATCAATGGAATTGCAGTACATAACTGTGGACTTTGCTTTGGCACAACTGTTTTTAGAGGCCATTGAAACATTGATTAAAGGTGAAATGTCAAAACTCCTGGACAAGTGGTTCTATGTAATGCAAGAAGAACTGGAGGATGATTCAGCTCACTTTGAAATCTCAATAAAGGGAGCACAACTTAATTGTTCTGATTATAAAAATGTGAACTATTTCTACAATGGAATGACATACTGTAGAGAAAATAAACTAGTTAGATTGTCCGCAACATATAAAAAAAACTCACACAGTGAAAACTCAAGAATACGGTATAGACATTTACACAGAATGATTTTATTGTAGGTTTTTAAGGCATGGGGAGACATCCATAATTCATGCATGCATTCTAAACTGACAGGAATGGCAGGTGTTACATGAAAAAATAATGGTCCCCATTAGGAAAGAAGCAAGAAGGACAGAAGAATTTTATAATTTGAATGGGTTTACCTCTTAAAAGAAAAAAATCTAAGTATGACACTACTAACACCTATTTTGAGATGTTGGTGTGTAGATGAATACAGCATTTTCTGAACACAAATCTTCTTGCCATCCCAAGGTCTACAATGAGTCAATGCCCGTTGAGTCTCCTGTTAACACAGACTTACCCGTCCTGGTAGAACCCTCATACTGTCTCGAGAAGAGATGCGTAGTTCTATTCTTCAGTTTCTCTCTCTCCCTCCCCAACACTCAGACTTGCCCCATCTTACCCCAAGTCTGATAGCCTTGTGGTCTAGGCTGTGAGAGGCCCTTTCATTTCTTGTTGAAAAGACTTCATCAGTTCAAACCATTCAGATGGAGGGTATTCCTAATTCTGGGAATATGGGGGTGATTTTTATGCCTGTGTTACCTGAACGGGCATCTTAGATTCCTTGCCTCAAAATAAAGCAAAGAAGCAGAAAACTAACCAGGTAATCGGAGCAATTAAATGAGATAAGATATATAGAGAGATCTGAGATAATCCTTTCTCTACCTTCTCACATAACTTTTTCCAAATATTAATCTTTGGTTTTAGAATGCAGTAGGTTAACTGGAATTATTTTTCCAGTTGGTATGAAGGGTTACAGAGCCAACACACTGAAAATCAGGTCAACATCTACAGGAACTTTACACTTCCGTACTCCTGCTCCAGACAGCTAGTAGTTTGCTTTTTTGTCTTTCTGTATCTTTCCTATTTTGACTATTTCTTATAAAGAATTCAAATATTTTGCAAATGAGACGGCTGGCTTCTTTCACCTAGCGTCATGTATCAAGAATTGTCAGTGCTGTCTTAGGCACCAGTACATTATAGTTATTGATGAATACTAGTCTGTTGCATGCAGGCAGCTACCACATTTTGTTTTGTCATTTACCAGGTGATAAACACCCAAGTTGCTTCTAGCCATTGGCTATAATGGATCACACTGCTCTATGTATTCATATGTAGGCTTTTGGATATACTTTATTTCCATCTATTTAAAAATTATATCTAAAACCAAATTAGCTGACTCAGACTGTGACTCCTTATAACATGAACACTGTTCTCCAAAGCGTTGCTTCATTTTATTTCTCTGCCTTCAGTCTATGAGGGTTTTAATATCCCTTTTCCTCCCCCCATCAATGTCTTTCTTATTGTGGCTGTTATTTCAATGGGTTAGAACTGGTATTTCATTGAACCTTTACAATGTTCAAGAATTAATTTTTAGGTTTTTTTTTTCTCCAAGAGCAAGTGAGCCTCCTAATACTGGGTGTTAGGCAAAGAAAATTTAATGGATGCATGGGCGCTGTGTGCAGTCAATGCCTTTCAAAAGCCGTATTTCAGGAGAAAGAACCCTTTGAATGTTTGTCACCCCAATCCAAGTTCTGAGTAGTGTGAAGGTTTCAAGATCTTTGGGGGAAACCTATCTAAAATGGATTGGGGTGATGGCACTACAGGAAAAGAAAGCACTTGAATTGATTTTTCATACACTAACGTCCGTCTCAGGGTCAATCCATTAATCTAGTGGCTAACAGAGAGGGGGAACACTGAGCCTAAGAAGGTCTTATCTGTTTACTTTGATCTTCTTTAGTTTTTTTTTTTTTAACTAAAAAACAAGACTTTTTTTTTTTTTTTTGAGTGTGTGTATGTATAAACGTGTACCATTGCCTGCAGGGGCCAGAAGAGTGTGTCAGATCTGGAGTAACAGAAGCTTGTGAATCCACCAATGTAGGCGCTGGGAAATTGAACTCTGGTCCACTGGAAGAGCAGGTTAGCAGAAACTAACAATAAAAATTTTAAACTGCAGCAGAGTAAATTATATTTTTTTGTTGATGTTTTTGTATAAATATTCTCCCCATGTGAGTAATATTGGCAACTTATTTTTGTGGTCACCATAATATTGGGTCAAGCATAGGAAAGAAAGTAATAATCATGTCCCCTGCATCTGTACAGAACAATGTACAGAACCTAATATCCTCTATCAGAAATATCTTATGATTTAAAAAACAAATTTAGCGAAACTAAAAAAGTAAAAAAGAGGAAGATGAAGAAGAAGGAGAAAAAGAAGAAGAGCTACTGGCAGAACCTATAAGGTGACCTTAGTTTGTGAAGGTTTTCTTATTTCTAATTAACGCCATTACAAAACAAACTCAAGAATTTAATCACCACCATGAACTTTTTACCTTTATATTGTATGATGACTGTTTTAAATGAAAACATCAGAATATTTAAGTCTTATGCAAAAGCCACCAACAACCTCATTTCATCTCGAGTGGCTTATTCTTGGAGGGAACCTCAGTTTGACAGGAAAAGGAAACACAAACTAGCAATTGAGAGTACTTCTTCCGCACCATAACTGACCTCCACAACAAAATAAACAAAGACCCGATGAGCATTCTTTTTTAACTTTAATATTTTATTAGACTATCTCTCTCTCTTGTTTTTAATGGTGAAAGGTAGGCTGCTTGCTTTTAAGGAAAAGAATAAGTAAAGAGTATCAATCTTTAACATTTCTATTAACCATTGTATTGGAGAGTTTAATTGCTTTTTAAAGCAAAGCAATTTAAAAAGAAGAACAAATAAGACATATCTTGACATGAAAGACATACAAATACCTCTATTTGACAATTTTATACACACATAGTCCTAGGGAATTCATGAAAAATAAGAACTAAGAAACAATTAGACAAATTTGGAAGATGGAAGATTGATATACACAAAAAAAGATCAAATGATTTTCTATATAGCAGTAATAAGCAAGCTGAAAATAAGATTAGAAAACAGCTGAAGTTACAATAGCTTGAAAAAATTGAGTGTTCAGTTTTAACAAAGTAAAAAGGTGAGACTTCACTGCACACCAACAGAACACTCTAGTTTGCAGTGTATTCTGTGTGTTCTCACGCAAATCCTTCATTCCTGTGGTGGTAGTGAGCTGCTCTTCAGACCCTTCTACACAGTTATTAGTTTAGGAGAAAGTTCCTGACTCATGATGGATTTAATTTCCTTGCCAATAATAGATCAGCAAAATCTTTGGAGATAGTTGACTTGTGCAGCAATAATAGATCCACAAAGATGACATTTGTATGCAGAGCCAAGACTCTGCATACAAATGATTCCCAGAGCCACCCTGCTGTTCATAAACTATCTGCCAGTTTGATGGATTCTATGTTCCTCATCCAAGAGTCAGGAGAATACTCCCAGGGTGGTTTCCTAAAAGTGAGCCACAAATTAGTAGACTATGAATTAAATAAGAACTGGTTAAAATGAACGTCTTTGATATGGTTGATTTTGGTGGAAACAAAAATATCAGAGCAGCCAACTCTGGCGGACTTGCCCTGCTCAGGTGCGGGCCACATCAGTCAGAAGAACAGAGACATCCTGATGCACCAAAGGCCAAGCTAGCTATCAGAAGTCCAGCCCACAACCTAGACAGAGACTCCCTACTGAATCAGAGGTCATACTGGTTGCCAGAAATCCAGGCCACAAAGACCAGACGACCAAAGAGGAAACTGAAACTAAGGAATAAAATGCTAGTTCAACAAAGGTAAACTCAGAAATTAGAACCTATACCTATAATCATCCCTAACCCAGATTCCTAAACACCAGTGTAAAGACACAATCAAGAATAGCCAGGGCAATATGGCAACAGCAAAGCTCAGCTAGTCTATGACAACAAGACCTAAAATCTGTCAATGCAGCTGAAGCACAAGAAAATGACCGTAAAACCAAATTTATGAAGATGGTAGAGGTCCTTAAAGAGGAAGTGAAAAAATCCTTAAAGAAATCAAGGAAAAGACAAACAAAAAATTAGAGGGTGGGATTGGGAGGGGAGGAAGGAGGGGGCTACAGCTGGAATACAAAGTGAATAAAAAGCTATTAAAATATATATATATGTAAATGAAAAAAGAATAACAGGGCTAGAGAGGAATCATAGCTCAAAAATGCAGAAAATATATTTAATGAAATCATAGAAGAAAAACATTCTAACATAAAGGAGGACATGCCCATAAAGGTACAAGACTCTTACAGAACACCAACAAGATTGGACGAGAAAAGAAATTCTCCTCACTGCATAATAATCAAAGCACTAACCATAGAGAACAACAACAACAAAAAATTTGAAAAGCTACAAGGGAAAAAGGCCATGTAACATATAAAGGCAGACCTATTAGAATTATACCAGATTTCCCAGTGGAGACTCTAAAAGGCAGAAGTGTCTGGACAGATGTTTTGTAGACTCTAAGTGACCCTGGATGCCAGCCTAGACTATAATACACAGTAAAAATTTCTCTCACCATAGATGGAGAAAACAAGATATTTCATGACAAGCCAAATATAGACAGTATCTGTCCACAAATTCAGCTCTACAGAAAATACTAGAAGGAAAACTCCAACCCAAGATTAAGTACACTCATGAAAACACAGGAAAAAACTAATCTCACACCAGCAAAACCAAAGAAAGGAAACACACACACATACACACCATCACCACCACCACCACTATAAAAAAAATTAAAAAAACCCAACATGAAAATTATAGGAATTAACAATCATTGGTCATTAATGTCTCTCAATATCAATGAACTCAATTCCCCAATAAAAAGACACAGGCTAATGGAATGGATATGAAAACATACAAGAAACAAACTTAAGCATCAAAGATAGATATTACCTCAGAGTAAAAGTTTGGGAAAAGATTTTTCAGGAAAATGGACCCAAGAAGCAAGCTGGTGTAACTATTCTAATATCTAACAAGACAGGTTTCAAACCAAATTTAATAAAAAGAGATGGTGAAGGACACTTTATACTCATCAAAGGAAACATTCACCAAGATGATTTTTCAATTTTTAACATCTATTCCCCAAAATGCAAGGGAATCACATTTGTAAAAGAAACATTACTAAAGCTTGAGTCACACATTGAACCTCACATATTAAGAGAGGGAGACTTCAATATCCTACTCTCACCAGTGGACAGATTATTCAGACAAAATTCAGAGAAATAATGGAGCTAACAAACTCTTTGACCCAAATGGACCTAACATATCTATAGAACATTTCACTCAAACATAAAATAATATACCTTGTTTTCAGCACCTCATAGAACATTCTCAAAAATTGATCACATACTCAGTCACAAAGCAAGTCTCAACTGATACAAGAAAATTGAAATAAAACCCTGTATCCTATCAAACCACCACAGGTTAAAGCAAGGTATCAACAATGACAGAAAGCCTACAAACTCATGAAAACTGAACAACTCCCTACAGAAGGAATACTGGGTCACGGCAGGAAAGAAAGAAATTAAAGACTTTCTAGAATTCAATGAAGATGACTGCACAACATACCCAAACTTACAGGACACAGTAAAAAGCAGTGCTAAGCAAGGAATTCATAACACTGCTTTCATAAAATAAAATAAGTGAGATCTGATACTAGGGACTTAACAGCATATCTAAAAGCTCTAGAACAAAAAGAAGCAAGTGTACCCGAGAAGAGTTGACAGCAGGAAATAATCAAACTCAGGGCTGAAATCAGTAAAATAAAACTAAGAACAATATAAAGAATCAATGAAACAAAGAGTTTGTTTTTTGAGAAAATCAACAAGTTTGACAAACCCTTATTTGACATAACTAAAATACACAGAGAGACAATATCCAAAATAACAAAATCAGAAATGAAAAGGGGAACATAACAAAAGACACTGAGGAAATCTAAAGAATCACTATTAGGTCATACTTCAAAACGCTGTACTCCACAAAACTGGAAAATCTCAAAGAAATTGACAATTTCCTCAATAGATACCACTTACCAAAGAAAGTTAAATCACGATCAGATAAATAATTTAAATAGACCTATAACCCCTAAGGAAATTAAAAACAGTCATTAAAAAATCTCCAAATCAAAAAAAGCTCAGGGTAATACGGTTTTATCACAAAATTCTACCAGACTTTTAAAGATTCAATGTTAACACTCCTCAAATTATTACACAAAATAGTAACAGAAAGAGCATTGCGCAATTCATTTTATGAGGCCAATCATTCTGATACCCAAACCATATAAAGACTCAACAAAGAGTCTTTTTCCCTCATGAATTGTGCAAAAATACTCAATAAAATACTTACATACCAAATCCAAGAACACATCAAAACTATCATCTCAGAAATGCAGGGATGGTTCAACATACAAAAATTTGTCAAAGGAATCCACCTACTAAACAAACTGAAAAACAAAAACAAAAAAACAACAACATATGCTCACTGTCTTAGACGCAGGAAAAGCCTTTGACAAAATCCAATACTACTTTATGATAAAAGTCTTGGAGCTACTATAGATGCAAACCTAACATAATAAAGGCAATAGCCAACATCAGAGCAAATGAAGAGAAACTCAAAGCTATTTCACTAAGAGTCAGGAATAAGAAAGAGCTGCCTATTCTCCCTGTAACCTATTCATTATGGTACTTGAAGTTCTAGCTAGAGCAATCAGACAACTAAAGAAGATCAAGGGGATATAAAGTGGAAAGGAAGAAGTGAAAGTATCACTATTTGCAGAGGATATGATGGTATATGTACGTGACCCCCAAAATTCTACCAGGGAATTTCTACAGCTGACAAGCACCTTCAGCCAAGTGACTGGATTGAAGATTAACTAGAAAAAAAAAATCTATATCTCTACTATATACAAATGACAAACAGGCTGAAAAAGAAATCAGGTAAACAACATCCTTCACAATTGCCACAAATAATAATAATAAATCTTGATGTAACTCTAATTAAGCAAGTGAAAGACTTGTATCATCAAAGCTTCAAGTTTCTGAAAGAAGAAATTGAAGAAGATATCAGGAGATGGACCCATGTTCATGAATTGGCAATAGTAACATAGTAAAAATGGCTATCCTACCAAAAAAAAAAACATCTACAAATTCAACACAATCCCCATCAAAATTCCAACACAAATTTTTCACAGATTTTGAGAGAACAATACTCAGTTCCATATGGGAAAACAAACATACAAACAAAAACCAGGATAGCTAAAACAATCCTGTATAATATAGGAACTGTATAATATAATCCTGTATAATATAAGAACTTCTGGAGGTATCACCATTCCTGATAACAAGCTGCAATTCAGAGCAATAGTAATAAAAACTGTATGGTACTGGCTTAGAAACCAACAGGTTGATCAATGGAATTGACTTGAAGACCAAGAAATAAACCCACACACTTACAGACACTTGATTTTTAACAAAGAAGCCAAAACCATACAATGAAAAAAAGATAGCATCTTCAACAAATGGTGCTGGTCTAACTGTATGTAAAAGAATGCAAATTGATCCATATTTATCACCCTGAACAAAACTCAAGCCCAAGTTTATCAAAGACCTCAACATAAAACCAGGTACACTGAACCTGATAGAAGAGAAAGTGGGGAAGAGCCTTGATCACATCAGCACAGGTGCCGACTTCCTGAAGAGAACATGAACAGCTCAGGCTTGAACAATTAATAAATGGGACCTCAGGAAACTGAAAAGCTTCTGTAAGGGAAAGGACTCTATCAACAAGACAAAATGGCAGCCAACAGAATAGGACAAAATTTTCACTAATTTTACATCTGACAGCAGGCTAATATACAATATAAAGAACACAAGAAACTAGACAGCAACAAATTAAATGATCCAGTTAAAAAATAGGACACAGTTCTAAACAGAGAATTCTCAACAGAAGAATCTCAAATGGCTGAGAAACACTTAAAGCATTGTTCAACATCCTTAGCCATCAAGGAAATGCAAATCAAAACGACGTTGAGAGCCCATCTTCCAGCCATCAGAATGGTTAAAAATAAAAACAAAAGTGACAGCTCATGCTGGTGAGAATGTGGAAATGGGGGGAATTCTTCCATTGCTGGTGGGAGTATAAACTTGTACAACTACTTTGTAAGTCCATATGGTAGTTTCTCATAAAACTGGGAATCAGTCTACCTAAGATCCAGCTATAGCATGCCTGGGAATATACCCGAATAATGTTCCATCCTCTTTCAAGGACATTTGCTCAGCTATGTTCATAGAAGCTTTATTCGCAATAGCCAGAAATTGAGAACAATTTAGATGTCCCTCAACAGAAGAATAGGTAAAGAAAATGTGTTTCATTTACACAATGAAGTATTACTTTACAGTATTACACAATGACGCTATGACATTTGCAGGCAAATAGATAGAACTAGAAAAAAAAAAGTCATCCTGATTGAGGTAATCCAGACCCAGAAAGACAACAACGATATATTCTCACTTGTAAGTGGATATTAATCCTAAAATAAAGGATATCCGTGCCTCAATTCACAGATCTGGAGAGGCTAAGCAACAAGGAGGGCTTAAGGGAGGATGGAAGGCTCTCTCTGGGAAGGTGAACTAGAATAGATTTCACAGGTGGACTGGAGGTTGGTGGTGGGGAAAAGGAAGGTTCAGGTAGGGCAGAGGGAGGGAGGAAATAGTGGGAGAAAAGAATGAAACTGGGGGCCATTTTAGGAGAACGGTGGAAACCTAGTGCAATGGAAACCTCATGGAACCCACAAAAGTAACCCTTGCAAAGATCCTAGTAATGGGGACACAGAGCCTGAACTGGCCATCTTTTGTAACCAGACAAGGCCTCAAGCAGAGGGATTTGGTACACCAACCCAGCCACAAAACCTTCCACCTACAGTTTTTTGTTTTTGTTTTTTTTTTTTTTGCTTGTTTGTTTGTTTGTTTGTTTTTTGTTTTCCTGGGTTCAGAGTGTTCTGGGACTGGAATCTAGCAGAATAGTTGTCAAAGAATCAAAGAGAACAGAAAGACTTCATCCAGTAACTGGTGGGAGCAGATGCAGCACAGGCAAATACTAGGCTGAGCTCGGAGAGTGCTGCAGAGGATGGGGAGGATGGGGAGGAAGGATCGGAGAAACCAGAGGCTCAGGGGAACACTGTGAGAACAGGGCCCACAGAATCAACTGACAGGGTCTCATGGGGCTTCACAGAGATCAGGAAGCCTGTAGGGGTCTGACCTAGGTCCTCTGAATATGTTATGGCTGAGTATCTTGGTGTTCTTGTGGGAATATTAACAGTGGGAGTGGGGGCTGTCCCTGACTCCTTTGCCTGCTTTACGGGACCTTTTTCCCCCTACTGGGTTGCCTCATCAGCCTTGACATGATGGCATGTGCCTGGTGTTATTGTAGCTTGTTATGGTATTTTTCATTGATGTTCCTGGGAGCCCTGCTCTTTTCTGAGGGGAAGTGGATCTGGGGAAAGGAGGAGTTACAGGGGTTCTGGGGAGAGGGAAAGGAGGGGAGATTGCTTTCAGGATGATATGAGAGAAGAATAAAAAAAATTCAGAGCCAGATAAAAACATTAAGTCGTCTACTGCTCATCAAATAAATGTATTATTGCTTCATGTACATTCAGTTGATGACCCACAAAATAATAAAAGAAAAAAGAAAAACAAATTTTAGTGACTTAGATCCCCAGGCTGGTTCATTTCCCTGTTTAATTCTCCATAGCAACCCTGGAGTTATACACCATATCTCTTCTTTCCAGCTATGAAGGAAACTAAATTTACCATGCTTCCCAGATTTTCATTTTATAGTAGACAAAGTTATCATCAAAATCTTTACAAGTAAAACTTTAATCAACTTAAAGCTTGCCAAAAGGCAGTTGAATAATTGTTTAGTATCCCTAAAACTACTTCCTAGAGTTAAGATTTAACATTTTCCAAATTCTATAGCTTTGACCTTATGTCTTGAAACCTGAGAATGTCATATGTTCATTTCTTTATCTTATGCAATGTTAGTCGAGCCTTACTTTCTTGTGAAAATCTGTAGTAATTAATAATTTCCAGTAATAATCACACCGCTTTAATAAATTTGTTGTGAATTGATCTATTTTCTTTAATGGTGTTTTTATTTTGTTCTGTTGTGTGTGATAGTTTATCCAAAGGTACAATAAAGTGGCGTGTTGAACACCAATGCTATTTATAGAATGCAAATGTATCTAGTTGAACGGAAGGGCCTCTTCCCCACTCCACGCTGCCATTGGCCTTGATTTGCCTTTCCTTGAATCTATGTCCCCATAGAAGCTTGAAATCAGATGCCAAGGTCAGGCTCCAAGTATTTAGCCCTAAAACTGATATGAACCAAACTCAAGGCCTTGTGAGTACTAGGACATTGAAACCTGCAGTCAGCAAGAGAGATGTGGAGTCAGGTTAGCTGTTCAAAGGCCACAGAGTCAGCATACTGTGGGGAGGAAGGGAGCCAAGGGTTTGTGAGGTCATTGGCAGAGTGTCCTCATTCTAATGTGTTCACTAGCTTGGACAAGGCAATGATATCTCTTTCATAAAATGGTGGTAAATTGGGGGAAGGAAGCTTGAGGGATGCATCTTAGTACTCAGGAGAAAGAGAGAAGAGCATCAGGAGCTAAAGGCCAGCATCATGTACAGAATGAATTCTAGTGAAGCTTAGGCTATAGAAAACGCTCTCTTATAGACAGACAGACAGATAGATAGGTAGATAGATAGATAGATAGATAGTCCAGGCATAATGGCATATAGCTGCCATGCAATCCCAACTCTGGGAAAGAAAGGCAAGATAATTGCTCAGAGTCGGAGGCCAGCCAATAAATAAATAAATAGGAGGATAACTTATTTTAAAGATTCCAATAATGATTAAATGACATCATCTCAGTGTGTTCAACTAATACAGAGCATGAATGCATTGATCAAATAATGGATACTTTTATTCTTCTGTATTAAAAGCAAAGGAAATTGAAGATCAAAAAAAACAAAAAATGGAAGAAGGGAGAAAGCATCAGTGATGAAGTAATAACCGAACAGGAAGAGTTGCTGTGGCGTATAGTCCTGTGGGAGAGAGCAGTGTCCTCCTATTGAAGCCTGCCCTGCAACATCCAGGGTCTCAAAGACAGTGAGGCAAGGTGCAAAGTAAAAGCCAGGGTAAAAATGAAGCAAAAGGAGATCTAACAAAAAATGTAAAGGAAAACATAGGCGGATACAAAGATGATGAAAGTGGTGCAGGCCTGCAGGCAAAGGGCCACCAACTGTCCTTATTAATCAAAACCACAAAGAACAGGTCGCTTTGGGTCTTCACAGTCTTGACATTTAAATTTTGGAATTTTGTTTAGATTTATGAGTCGGAAGAATTATGAAAAAAAATGCTTCATTTAAAATTCAGTTGCCTGCCAATCCTCTGTCCTGTGAGAATCAGCAGCCAGCTCAGCCCTAAAACAAATAAAAATGCTTCGATGAATTCATTTGGCAACAGAAAAACTTTTTTTCTTTCTGGTATACTGGACACAAATGAAGTAAACTCTGTTAGGACAGAGCTGGAAAGGAAGAGGCCTGAAGCCTTATCAGGGAAGGACTCTATGATGGAAAGCACACAGGGGACTCAAGGTAGCAACCCTAGTTGAAAACATCATTCAAGCCTTGAGCTAAAGTGGCTTTTCAGGGATCATGTATCTTGGAAACTATTCCACACTAAATGTTTTATTTTCTGGACTGAGTGACAAGAAAAGATTCTCATTCCAACAGAAAGGGGGAGAATGCAGAAGGCAAAGAGAGGGAGAGGGGGGGGGAAGGAGGGAAGGAGAGAGGAAATGAGAGGAAGGAACGGAAGGAGGAAGAGTGGGTTAGTGTAGCCTTCCCCCAAACTAAAGCTAACATCCCTGTTGGAACAACTTACAAGACAAAATTCCATAACTTTGCAACATGTATGCTCTCCCCTCTGTCCTGCCTACTGTACTTCTAGGTGAGACTGTCACAGGAGAGCAACAACCAGATGGAGTGTGAGAAAGTTGGACCTTGTGCACAGCCAAACACATACAGCAAAGTTACTCCAACAAACTTTGTGAGCCATCATCTGACTTGTTGTTTGTTTTCTCTCCTCCTCCTCCTCCTCCTCCTCCTCCTCCTCCTCCTCCTCCTCCTCCTCCTCCTCCTCCTCCTCCTCCTCCTTCGAACTATCACCAATCTTTGACAGGCTCAGACTCTGCGGCTTGGGAGGAAAAGAGGCATAAGGAGCTTGGAGGTTGTGATATCTGGAAGGGTTTCTGGACAGGGAAACACAGATTCTTGACCTCAAAGGACTGGGTTTCTTTGGGAAGGTCCTACTGGTGTTGGGGAAGGTCCAGGGAAGGCTCTTTCATTAGAGAAATTGAGAGATGTTGAGGCATTAAACTCAGCACCCCTTGCCATTCACTCCTCTATGCCCTTGGAATTTATGATTGTTTCTGACTTTGACATGGGAGAATGTCGGGGCAAGGGTTGTCTTAGGAGAGGAAAAGTTCCCTGACCTGACCCAACCTTAAGTATACATGATTGTTTCACAGAGGTCAGCAAAACAGACACTAATTCAAGTTGTATAGTTTGGGGGAGTCTTTGTTCAACACCCTCCATCTTCTAGCGTGATCTTTGCTCATTATTAACTTATCTAAATTTTAGATGAAAATGTTAATATTGGCTGAGAAGGATATAATGAGCCTTAAAGGAGATGATTGGCCTAGCAGTCTGCTCTTAGTAGGGAGTGTGGGATTGAGGAAGGAATTAATCAAACAGCCAATCAGCTCTATGAATGAAACTGACAAGAACCCAATTATTTTTATCCCATTGCTCTGTACTGTCTATACAGTATTGTATGTACTATTTGCAACTCTTCCTACACATACATATATGCAGAATAGTAGCAAAAACAGCCCCCCAATGTTTCATGTAGTGAGCAGAAGGCAAGGAGACCGGCCTTGGCACAATCCCCATAGCCCACGCTAAAATGAGACAGAGTGCTGTCTAATTTCTGAATAATAATACTAACAAGTGGTTGCTTTGCCAAGAAGTAAAGGGTTAAGTGGTGTTGCTGGTTGTCACATGATGCTGGGAAAGAGCTGAGCAGGAACCTCAGGATCCTGGGATCAGGAGGAGGCACATCTTGACTGCACATGTGGCCTCTACCACTAACACTTCAAAGTGCCTCCTCGGACCGACACAACATTCTGACGCCGACTGTAAATGCCCTTGACACGCAGAGTGGAAAATATCAAACACTCCACCAGTCCCCAAAACTTAGTGTCTCTGCACTGGGAAAGGCCTTAATGAGCCTGCCGTGAAGGGGGGAGTGAGAGGGAGGGGAAGGGCTCAGAGCCAGAGAGGGGGGAGGGGGGAGAGCAGCACGGGTGGTTCTGATTTAAGGCTTGTACTGATACATGCCGGGCGTGTGCAACTGGGCTCAGACCACTGTGGATTTGAGTGCCCCAGGACCTTGAAGAACAGCCCTAGGCATCGGTTCCAGGCCTTTCTGAGTCAAGACCCTACTGAATCTGTTTTTCCTTGCACATTCCAGAGCACATGACTCCTCCGAAGAAGAACTTCCCAGCCACAAAGCTGTTCTCTTTTGCAAAGGCGGCTCCGGCCCAGTTTCTTCCCACAGCTTCCCTTCCACTCTCATTGCAGATGTGCTGTGGTGGTTTGGGGGAGATTTTCGTAGTGGATATAGCTCGCAACTTAAAAGGTCTCTTTCATCCCATCAAAGGTCACTTGTGTTAGAAAATCTCTCGCAAAGAGTCTGTTGTTATAAGCTACCAAGTGAGCCTCTACAGAGTAGCTCGGCCAGTTGGACAGTCCAGACCAAGAGAAAGTAGAGGATGGATTCCTCTTCCGTACCCCATCGTCTCTCAGACTTCCCTTTCACACAAGTAGGTAAGCTCGCTGAATCATTCTTCTGCTCACTCACTAGTTTTGAAGAACTGTAGTACATAAAATTTATAAAACATGTTTCTTGGCCTCTAAAGTGAACCTGAAACAATAGAGGAGGTTGACATAATTACAGACTGTTGGGCACAATGCTACAAAGTAGCCCCATTACAGAGTGTCCAGAAGCGTGGGAGAGAAGGGCCAGCCTTCATTGCTGTCGGGTGTGCACTGAGACTTCTTCCCTGGGACTATATTTAAACAGGGTGGGATTTCGGCCATTGAAAGAAACAGCCAGTGCAAAGAAACAGAAGGAAAGGGGTCGGGGGGTGGAGAGAATATAAATCATGTTGAGTTTTAGAAGGACAAGTAGAAGACCTGAGAGAAGAGGAGAGGAGGGGGGAATCTGGAATGGCTCTAAAGTGAAGGCCAAGGTTTCCTGAGCAATTTTAAGAGCTTTATGGAGAGGCTCCAGGCAGCCTAGCTGAATGTACATCTAGTCGTGGAAAGATGAACCCCGAAGGGGAAAGGATGGAGGCCTCCTGTGCCTACTGTGTTCTCAGAGTCTTAAGAACATTATTTGGCTGCTTGTCTGCTATGAGGTGGTATGGGTTTGGGAGAGATGCCCTCTCTACCTCTTGCCACCTATGACAGGTAGGAGAGCTGGCCCCAGGATCATGAGAGGGAGAGCTGGCCCTGCCCCTTGCAGGCCGGTTTTGGAGAGCTGGAGGGCTGACCAACTCAGCTACCAGGCCCAGATCCATGGCTTTTAGTTGGCCCACCCCAACATTTATCCCATCTATGAGCTGCTGAAGCACATGGGGGGGGGGCAGGTCTTGTGGATCCAAAGCTACAGGATCTCCATGACACAGGGCAACAATAGAAAGTATGAGAGGAGTCCAGTGAGGATCCAGTATTCATAGTGTAGCAGAAGCCAGAGACCTTGAACCAAACCAGTGACTCATTGTAATAAACATTTGCAAGTAAAGATGTGTGGACAAATGGCATAATGTGTGACACACGACAGCTTCCATGACAAGGTTTTTTTAAAAAATTTATTTCTATTTTTTATTTTCTTTTGTGAGGGAGGTTGCAAAGGCAGAGGATGGATATGAAGAGAGGGGGTGATGAGTGTGGTGCCTAATGTGAAATCCACAAAGAATTGATAAAAACGTTAAAAAAGAAAAAAAATGTTATTTAAGCACTAGAAGGGGGACAGGTTGATATTTCATTTGCTTTGATTGACTGGATTTTACTCTCTACCCCAGGCTACTGGTCTGGAACTCAGTCCACAGGTAGAGCTGGCATTGCACTCACACCAATACTCCTGCCTTATCTCCTCAAGTGCTGAGATTATAGCCACGAGGCACTACTCCCCCACCTCCCCCCAGTTCAGAATTTTTTTTCCCCCAGGACTGCTGAACTCTCCTGACTGCTATTCCCAGTTGGTGGGGCTTAGTGTCTGCATTACCAGTGTTCCCAAGGCCCCCTCTGCTCTTCCTTTACCACTGCTTTACTCTCTGCTGACCCTGTGTTCCAGGAGATAGAACTTCGGGAAGTCATCAAAACCACTGCTCTGTTACAGAGCTGCACCCCAGGGAAAGGGCAGAGGATGAAGTCTATCCGCTGTAAGAGCATGAATGCATTCTTATGTAAACAAGGACATTTGCATTCTGGCACCAAGCATATATCATACAGGCCCGATGGGACCTGTCAGGCGTTTTCCTGCAAAATACATTGGCATGTTTTTGATGGTGTTTAGTGGTTGCAGGTCTCCCTGTACAATAACATGGCAACGTAAGCTATGTGAGCAATTAAAAATGGCAACTGAATGCCCTGTGTTAGAGTTTTCATAGGTATAATCTTCAGGGAAGATTTCCCAGGAAGAAGAGACTTCTGGATGGCTAGAGATAGTGAGCAGTGGGTTGGTTGGTTTGTTTTTGCAAAATCTGAATGGTTGGAGCAGGAGAGAAGACCTCAGAATGAATGAGTGAATTCACATGATGAAAAACAGCAGACTGAAAAAAAAATGTCATTTGAAAATAATTAATGGGAATCTTTCTAAAAGTATGTCTTGTGTCTTGTGTCTTCCCCTCAGAGAAAGAGTATAGACCGTGAAAGCCATTGTTTTGTTGGGAATGTTGGCTTTTACTACTATCTTAAACGAAGACTTGGTTATTTGTTATTGGGACCTTGTGGCCGTGTTTTGATGTGATGACCAGCTTGGACATGCCCTTGGATTTGTACACATGTCTGTGTCAACCACTTTTGGAATGCCAGGCACTGTGCGGAGACCTTGACACACACCGTGTTACCTTATCCGACAACCACTGTTTTTAAACTCATTTTTACCTGTGAGCAAAACTGGGGATCACAAGGAGCCTTAACTTGTCCCACATTAAAGTTTGACACTCCCAAGTGGGCAGAAAGGAGATTCCAGCCAGGCTCTGACTTGGTTGCACTCTATAGCTTATTGGTAATTCTAAAGAAGGTCACTAAATACTGTTTCCTGAATATAGGGACAGGAAAGAGGAAGAGATATAATCCTTTGACATAATCAAACTGAATAATGATCAGACAGCTACAAAACAAACAAGCAAAACCGATGAAACACAAAAATTCATCCTCCCACCCCTTTCCTTTGGGCACCACTCCACTCTCTAGAAATCTGGAGGAAAGGGGAATAGTTGTTACCCCTAAGCTTTGAGTCAAACTTAGCAGGTCACAGTGCAGGGCTAGGAAATATCACATTGCAGCAAGCATGAGGTCTGAAAGCAATTTTCTTGACCCTAAAAATAAATGGGCTGCAAGCAAAATAGAATTTAACAATAAACATTTAATTTCTCAGCCTTTTCTGCTCTCACTAGTTTCCTTCTGCTACACGATTTCAGCCGTCAAAGATACTTCCCCATGCATCGTGCAGCCTTTCTGGAAACTCCCAGTGCAGACAGTCTGTCCTTGTGACCTTGCACCTTGTTCATCTCTCATCAATTACAAAGGTCCAAGTGGGCACACAGAGACTGTACCTTTGAGGCAAGCTTGCTCCCAGCCATTAGGGCAAGAGACCAAGCTTTGATGGCATTCTCTTCTCTTAGTTCCCATTCTTGACTAGAGTAAAGGCAAAAATAACAGTGTAGACTTGGTTGTGTTTTTATTGGGTTCCTGTGGCACTCTTCCTTGAAAGAATCTCAAAACAAACACCCCTTCCTCCAACACATTAACTGAGAGTTCAATGCTCATGAGAAAATAACCCCTGGATAGCTATTAGACAGCGAGGCAGCAGTGATATTCCTCTCCACGTGGAATCCTGCTCTGAACAGACCCTTAAAGTTTGGATTCATCATGTACAATGGCATGGTTTCTGTTTTGGGTTAGACTAAAGAATTAGGACATGAGAGGTTGTGGTCACCTAGATGTCTGACAGGTCCCCACTGCCTCCTGCAAGAGTTTTGTTGTCTACCCCCTCTTCACTCAGTCAATAGCTCCTTCATATTCCCAAGCACCCATGCTGGAATCTAGTTCCCCTTTCTTCTCTCTCTCATGCATGTTTTTTGTTTTTGTTCTTCTTCATTCATACTTCCTTCTCTCTTTCTCTCTCTCTCTCTCTCTCTCTCTCTCTCTCTCTCTCTCTCTCACACACACACACACACACACACACACACACACACACCAGGAGAACAAA
This sequence comes from Meriones unguiculatus, assembly GCF_030254825.1. Taxonomy (NCBI): domain Eukaryota; kingdom Metazoa; phylum Chordata; class Mammalia; order Rodentia; family Muridae; genus Meriones; species Meriones unguiculatus. The sequence continues at coordinate 84,680,337 of NC_083359.1, read as the reverse complement.
GGCCCTCTGAATCCACTGAGCAAACTCACATGAACTCACAGAGACTGAGGCAGCAAGCACACGGCCTGCCTGGGTGTGCACCAGGTCTTCGGTGTATACACTATAGCTTTCAGCTTACTATTTTTATTGAACTCCTGAGTGTGGGAACGAGTGGATCTCTGATTCTTATCCTTTCTTTTAGGGATATTTTCCTTCTGTTGGCTCACCTTGTTCAATTTCAATGTGATGGGTTTTGTTTTATCTCATATTTCATTTTGTCATACTTTGTTGTTATGTGTTAGAAACCTATTATCTTCTAATGAGAGACAGAAATGGAGTAGATCCAGATAGGAGAGGGAGTAGGGAAGAACTGGGAGGAGTAGAGGGAAGGGAAACTATAATCAAGATATATCCTATGAGAAAAGAATCAATTTTTATTAAAAGGGGGAGAGAAAAAAAACTGCCTTCCCAATGTCTGCTTTTCCTCTCAACTAACAGGAATAGAAGTGTGTCCAGACTGCTGCGCTTCTGAGATTCCTTGTAAATAGGTGTGGGCACTTAGGTCAGCCTATTATGACCTTTGACTCTAGAAACTTCTTTCAGTTATTTCTAGGAAGTCCTCAGGAGGGTGTCAGAATACTGATGGTCCCTTTTGCCCTTCACACCCTCCCTGAAGCCCAAAACTAACACTAGAGGGCTGCATCTCTCTCCATCATGGACCATTTAATCAGAAGGTATCTTTAAGCAGATCACTGGAAACTTACAGTGGGCCAAGGTACTGACTATGGGGGTGCTGGCCTATGACAGTGCATCCCAGAGAAACACTGAGCAGGGTTCATTGCTCTGTCATCCAGTTTCAGGAAAGAAATTGCACATTGCACTGAACCTTCTACAAGACTGACTAGCTAATTAGAATTTTAATGATAATGGAGGGATTGCAATGTTGCAGGTCCAGAGGCAAACTGTAATCTGGGCTGTCTTTAGCCCCCTTATTAGGCATTTCTTGCCCACTTCTGTGTCTCACCTAACATCTTGTGACTATCCAGTGAAAGTTTCTGGAATGTGTCAACTTGATAGGTCAATAGCTCCCACTAACCAAAAGGCTAAGACTGTCATCAGAAGGCATGAGGCCTATAACAGAGATTGGCTGCTTTGCTGTATCCCTCCCACCAGATCTTACCATGATGTAGATAAAAGTGCCTTGATTTGTTATTTTTTACATTCTGTTGCTATAAAATTTCACACATTGTTACCATGTTGAAACATAAACTCTGGGGACCCCCCCTACCTCTGTGTATCCTTGGCTGTCCTGGACTTGTTCTTTAGACCAGGCTGTCCTGGAACTCACAGAGATCTGCCTGCTTCTGCCTCTTTGAGTGCTGGAATTAAAGGCATGCGCTACCAGGTCCAGCTCTGAGGAACCCGTCATCTGTGTCCTTGGGCCATGGACATTCATATTTGGCTCTAGAATAAACTATCATAACATTAACGAGTAGAACTGTGTTTTTACATTGACAGTTTGGTGCCTGTGATAGAATATGGTTAGCTCACCATCAAAGAACTCACATCTTTCCCCACCACATTTTCCAGAAAATTCTACTGCTTTTTCACTTAATCACTATGTCCTCTTTCTTACTTCTGTCTCCAGTCTTTCAGCCATGTGTGACACTCAAATCATTTTATAAAATGGATCAACAAAGAAGTCTGGGAATTTTACTTCTCCAGATTACTTTCTAGCCTCTGAAGTACAGTGTGACATATAAGAGAAGCCTGGATTGGGAGATAAGAGGTCCAGGTTGGCCATTCTATCTGCAATTCATTTTGTTGAAGTGGACACTTTTCAGAATTCAGAGGCACTTGTTGCCATGAGGAAGATACATGGGAATTATTTCATGAACATTATGCTTGGTGAGGAAAAGTTACAAAGCTTCGATAATAGAGGCCATAGTGTCAGTTTTCATTTGCTGTAGACGGTGTGAGTCAAGGAGAACAGAGATTTACTTAGCTCATGGTTCTGTAGGCTGGGAACTCTAAGGCATGGCACCAGTGTCTACTGGGGACCTTCTTTGTGCACTGGGACATGGAAGAAGTCAGCGTAGGGTGTGACATGAGTGTGTCAACTGTGTGAGTTATCATCTGCAGACACCCAGGAGCTAAATTATAGGCATGCCCAACTACACCTGACAGAAATAAGCACAGTTCCACATTTTCTCCCATATGTTGAGGATTGAAGCAGGACTCACATAAAGGCTGGTCAAGTGCTCTATGATCGAACTGTATCTTGAGTTACTTCTTATAAAGACACTAATTCTGTCACAGGGTTCTTAGCCACACAGGTACATCTACGTTTAATTGTTCCTCAAAGGCCACGACTTCAAGTATCATTGACATAGATACTTGGGAATTAAGTATCCAGCAACGTGCTTGAGAGGGACAGGTTTGTGAAGATTACATTTGTAGAAAACCTTATAAGATCTACGACCAAGAGACACGCCTCTGGGCACCTGTCTGAGCTTACTTCCTGAAAAGATTGTCTGAGTGGGGATGACCCTCCCTCAGTGCGGGAACAGCATGGACTTAAAGAGGTCTGATGAGAAATTTGGGCTGCTTCCTTCTGCCTGTCTTCTTTCCCTGGTGACTGCCATCTTTTACTAATAATGAAGCCCAGCCCCGCCAGCCTTCCAGCCTGGACTGAAGACTTGAGGGTCTCCAGGGATCTTCCAGGCCTTCATCAACATATGGGGAACCACTGAGAGATTCAGCCTAATGGATCAAGCTGTGGGTTCTCATTTCCTTTGATGTGCAGGTGGTCGTTGCTGGGCAACCTAACTCATACTGGGCAAGGCAATTTAGTAAATCTTTGCAATCCATATTCACCCTATGGATTACGTTCCTGTAGAGATCCCTGACTAATATAACTTCATGGCAAAAACTGTCATTAGAATTCACTGGATCTAGAACTCTGGATAGCTGAGGTTGCTTCGTAACCAGCCTCTTGGTCAATCCCTATGCCAGGGTCACCTGATCTCAGCATTTGTCCTTTACAGGACTACTCTTCCCCTATAGCCTTTTCCTAGACATCAGTTTTTCTAGTGGCGTCTCTGGACTATTCATCTTTTTTTTATTTTTTAAAATTTAATTTTATTCATATATTTATTTATTATAATTTATTTACTTTGTATCCCATCTGCAGCCCCCTTCTTCATCTCCTCTCAGCCCCACCCACCCTCCCACTTCTCCCTCTCTGCCCTTTCCCTAGTTCCCTGATAGAGGAGGACCTCCTTTCCTTCTATCTGATCCTAGTTTATCAGGTCTTGTAAAGGCTGGCTGTATCATCTTCCTCTGTGGCCTGGCAAGGCTGCACCCCCACCCCCCAAGGGAGGTGATCAAAGAGGAGGCCACTGAATTCATGTACCTGTATCTCTTACTAGGGATTCCACTGTAAACGGAGCAGCCAATGGGCTTCCTTTGAACACTCTGTCCTCTCCATACATGGTCCTTAGCTGGAGTATCAGTCTCTTCAGGGCCCCCAGCCCCAGATATTTTGGCTCTGTTGTTCTCCTTATGGAGTTCCTGAGATTTCACCTCACACCCATCAGAATGGCTAATATAAAAAACTCAAGGGATGATGCACGCTGGAGAGAGGGGAACTCTCCTCCATTGCTGGTGAGAATGTAACCTTGTACAACTACTTTGGAAATCAATCTGGCAGTTCTCAGAGAATAAAGAATAGTGCTACCTCAAGATCCAGCTATACCACTCCTAGGCATATACCCAAAAGATGGCCCACCATTCAATAAGGACATTTGCTCAGCCATGTTTGTAGCAGCTTAATTTGTAATAGCCCAGAATCTGGAAACAACCTAGATTTTCCTCAATGGAGGAATGGATATAGAAAGTGTGGTACATTTACACAATGGAATACTACTCAGCAATTAAAAACAAGGAAATCATGAAATTTGCAAGCAAATGATGAGAACTAGGAAAGATCATTCTGAATGAGTTAACCCAGAAGCAGAAAGACACACATGGTATATACTCACTTATAAGTGGATATTAGACATATAATATAGGATAAACATACTAAAATTTATAGCCCTAAAGAAGCTAAACAACAAGGAGGACCCTAGGGCAGATGCTTAATCCTCATTCAGAAGGGCAAACAGGAATGACATCGGAAGTAAGAAAAGACAAGGAACAGTTCAGGAGCCTTCCACAGAGGATCTCTGAAAGACTCTACCCATCAGGGTATCGAAGGAGATACTGTGACTCAGCCAAACTTTGGGCAGAGTGCTAGAATCCTTATGGAAGAAGGGGGAGACAGAAAGACCTGGAGGGAACAGGAACTCCACAAGGATTATTCATCTCTTAACTAGAACCTCTCCTTTCCTACCAGCTTCCTTTTCCTCTCCTTTCCCCACAGTACTGCTTATAAAATGCCACGGTTTTACATATTTGTCTTATAAACTTCCAAATCTCACCTCTGTGAGGTAGGCCCAGTTGAGGTACAGGTGTTTGTCTCTGTTCTTTATCATTGTCACCACAGAAACCAAAGAAGTAAGTTATAAATGCATGCTGAATGGATGGATACATGAATGAACTAGCTAAAGACATTGGGATGAAGAACAACACATTGGGAGATGATGACCTTCTCCCACAGAGAAAGGAAAGATCAAATATAAGGAAGGTTTCTAAGGAAACAAAGAGGGCTCTCTAATGTGTCCTTTCTCTCAGGGCTCCCTCTGGGAAGCAGTATGGAGATGCTTTGTGGGGGTGAGTCTCTATAGAAGTGCTTTGAGGGTGACAGGGTTGCGTCTGGGGAGAAAGGCTGATCTTGAAATCAAGGGAGCAGGTTCAGCCTTGACCCTGTTCTTTCCACCTCCTTAGGAATCCGGCTGCTGTTAGTCCTTAAAATGAACTGGCATTGGAAGGAAGACCTGTTGAGTGGGGCTTTGCAGTCTGTGGGTGTAACTCCAAGAGTTTGGGAACTCTATTTCAGGCCCTTAATTCCCTCCAGGAAGGCTCATGGTTGGAGCTATCCATTCGCCACGACAAAACAGGGCAGGATGTGCTGGACCGTGACCTCTTGCAGGCTCATGTTAACACTGAGTCATTGAGAATGTCTGTGGTCACCCTGTCAGGACATCGTGTTCTGTACGGGATGACAAGCTTGTCACCCATCCTCCATCCCCACTCTGAACTCAGAAGCAAGCCCCACACATTTCACACGAGTGTCTTGAAGGAATCCAGGGACGTTTTTCTTTATCCAGCCTGAGATTTATTTTGGCAAGAGTTCTAAAGGCTGGAGTCTTGAGAGATTTGAGTTTTGTTAAATTATAGACATGATTTCAGTGAGGTTAAATAGTGCAGGCAATAACTGGAGTGCCTTCCCCATCACTCCTGCCCTTGGGACTCTAGTTCATCTTGCAAGGTCAGACTTTAGGGCTACCATCTCAGTGAAGCTTTCCCCAAGTCGCTGGACTGGAAGTGCCTTTGGGTCTCCTGGAGGCTCTGTGGAGAACTTTCTCCACGCAGAACTTTCCAGTGGGTAAACTTGAGCAAGTTCACTAGCTCCTATAGCTGGCTTTCTCAGATTTAATGCTGGCAATTCATCACAGACTTGAAATTTGCCAAGACAGTGCATTAAATATTCGCACCACGTGAAAGTGTGTCAGGTAATGGATACGCTGATAAGCTTGATTTAACCATTCCGCAGGACATCGATATGAGAATATTATGGCAAATGCTGCCAATGTTTACAATTTCACCAATTTTAACATTTTATTTGTAATTGTGTGTATATGGGCAGAGGGTAGGAGCGGGAGTGGTTTCTGCATGAATACAGTGCCAATGGAAGCCAGAAGAGGATGCTGGATGCCCTGGAGCTGGCGTTGCCAGTGGTTGTGAGCTACTCCTCGTGGGTGCTGAAAACAGGATTCCCTATAAGAGCATCAAGTTCTCTTGAGCACTGATCCATTCCTGCCCCATCATTAAAAATTTTTAAAGTGATAGTGAGGACAATGGTAGCCAGCATTTGCTGTGTGTTTATTTTCTTAGCAACCTGGGAAGAAGAGAGTGAATGTAAAATGATATGATAATTCATATCTCACTACTGGTAAAGTTTTGGGAACACATGCATCATGGCCTACACTAGGCACTCAGTAAGTTCCCTGCACACTATCCTTACAGAAACAGCTTATGTCATTATAATAACATGCTCTACATGTTCCCTGAGTGTGTGTGTGTGTGTGTGTGTGTCATGTGCTTGTGGAATTTAGAGGACAACCCCTCAGCTATCATTCATCAGGTAACGAGAGAGAGGGGGAGAGAGAGAAGGGGGGAGAGAGAGTTCTACTGGAAAAGTTCTTCCTGTCCCCACCTCTTGGCAATGAGATAACAATATTGCTCTACTATGCTTATATTTTTACTGTTTGACAATTTTCACCTGGGTCCCGGGATCAAACTTAAGTCCCTGTGCTTACAAGGCATGTATTTTACCAACTGGGTATCTTCCCAGCTGCCACATGTTGCCTCCTGTCGTGATTTATGGTATAAGATAGCCCCGGTGAGATAAGACAGGGTTTGGCTTTGTCTGGAGTGAGTCACATCTGGGGCCCTGCCCCTGAGTGTGTCATCTCATCTTTTAGTATTTCCTTCCCTGGAAAATGGAAGTAATAACGTTATCATGAGGATTCACTGAACTGGTAAGTGAACATAATCCAAAGTAAAAGCTGGTGTGTGGTAGCTATGGTGATAATGATAAGTTACCATAACTGTTAAAATTTATATCACTTTTAGTTTGAAGGGGTTTTTTTTTGGGGGGGGGTCTAATCTGTGGCCTTATCCTAATCTTGTGTGTTACAAAACTGTTTACAGTGATTCAAAGGGCCGCCTGCATTAGTGTTCTGAAACCTTATCCAAAGGATCATTTCTGAGCAGTTGACCCCGAGCTCTGAAAAAGACCCTGGACACTAGAGTTTGAGGACAATGGAAAGCATCATATATCTGTCAATGAAATAAAGAAACAGAGAGAATCAAAGTTTGGAGAGAAAAATAGCACCAGTGAGCCCTGCCTCCAACCTTACTCTCCTGCAAAGGACTTCCGTTGCACATTTAGCCTTTTCATGCCCAAATGATCCTTTAGACCATTTCCTCAAACAACAGGGAAGTAATATATTGGACTTCAACACTGTTTCATTAAAAATTCCTACGTTTTAAATCTTTGATTTTGTGCACTAGTTAAAATTTACATGCTGAAATGACTCTCTAGCTGGACCCAGGTTTCCTTAGGTTCTGAGGGTTCCTGGGGATGGTAGAGCCCAGCTGGAAACATAAGGGTCTGATCTGGCTGTAAGCATCCCTTGAAGCCATCCTGAGACAAGTTACACTAGTAAAGGTGACAAGGAAACAAATATTGTTAAAACTGGCTTTAAAAAAATATGTCAAGAGATATAAATCTCTTTGTTCTTAGCATTTTAGCCATGGAGCTGTGACAGAGATCATGAATCACATGAACGGTATGAATTGCTGACACATATATTCTGCATTTATTCATGCCATTTTGTTTCATGTTAAGGGCTATTTTTAAAGTGTCCTTAAATAAAATCTTATTTTCCTCTAAGCATGTCATAACAGTCCATCAGTGGAACACTATCCCTTTAAAAATAAAAAGGGATTGGGGGGACCATAATAGAGGGGTGGCCAGCACAGTAACAAATTGAATTCACCTGGCAAAGCTTGTGCCTCAGGTCTGAGGAGTGGAAAAGAGGCACACTTGCAGTGAATGAAAAAGAAAGTCTGAAAAGAGAGAGAGAGAATTCTTCTGCAACATAAAAGGAGAGCCTACAGTGCAAACCCACCATCCACGGCATGTCAGGGTGAAGAGTCTCACTCCCGGGGGGAATTTCCAGAATTTCCAGACCAAATGTGTAACGCTTTACAAGCCACGTAAGGCTGTCAGGTCCCATCGACCGAGCCCAGGCCAGTTTAATTTCTCCAACAGAAAAGGGGGATGACCGCGGCCTAGAAATGAACACTTTTTTTAAAAAATTAAAAAGCACGTCTTTTACATTTCTGGTTGAGTTAAGCAGTAGGGGTGGGCAACAACTGTCCACCATTCTGGATAGAGTCCCCCAGAAGGCAAAACTACAGTGGGTTAAAAAGATGAACTACGGTCCTCTTTGCATCTCCAGAGTCTTAGCTATGGCGTAATTTGGCATTTCAGGCTTTAACGTCTTCTCCTTTAACATGGAAAGGGGCTCGTGCCTGTCTTAGAGAGTGGCCGTGGGGGTGGGGGATGACACACATGCCACAGTGACCTCAGAGTCCCTGGTACGTGCTCCGGCTTGGACATGAGGGTCTGCTGCTTTTGTTGGGGTAAGTAACCCGTGATCACGACAGCGATAATAATAATTCAAATATGGGCAATTCTGTTTTGTGCCTCTGGCAGAGAAATTAAAGCAAATGTGGAAACTGAGGAATGTGGAGGCCGTGCCAGTTGAGCTGTGGGGAGTGTTTGATATCCACTTGCTAGATACATCTTAAAGGAGATGGTATTTTGAGGCACGCCTCATGTCATGAAGTGGTTTCTGTGCCAACAATAAATTACAGTGCCGTCATGTCTCTAGACACTAGAGCCAAAGGCAACACCAGACCGATCTGAGTTCTTGTGTTAGGAATTACGGTCATGTGTTAACTCCTTTTCCTCTGAAGACCACAATATGCTGAGCATGAAGTTTTAGTTCACGTAGATTGTATTGTGACAGTAAGGGGACAGGCAATATCATTTTTTTAATTTGCTCTTGGGTAGAAGGGAATCCAAAACATTAGACCCTTTCTCATGAAGTCACTCAACTGAACCAGATACCCAGTCTCTTAAGGTTTTCCTTCTAGCTCGACCCTGGAAACTCACGGCCTTTACCTAGGCTTGAGGGCACGGTAGCTCGGCTTCCTCCTCATTTCCTTTTCAAGAGTAATAACTCATACATCTAAACCAGATCCACGCTCTCTTCGTCTTTCTGGGCACCGGTGAGGGTGGTTTTCTTTTCGACTTCTAAGTAAATGTGTTGCAGGTGTGAGTCTCTTGCTGCGAGGTTCACAAGGCAGAGCCTTCAGGAGGCTCTGGGGAGCCACACCTTTGGAATTCTATTACAAGCAGGTGAACCAAGCTGTGATCAAATAGGAGATCTGAGCGAAAGAGGCCTGCATTCCAGGAAGCAGCCTCCGAACCCAGGCAGGATGCTTCTCAGTGGTTGACGGAAACTTGAGCAGCGGAGTCACGGCTGGGCTGAGGTGAAGCCCCGTCAGTGGAGATGTTTTCGATATTAAGAATGGGTGTTGGCGTTTAAGATAATGAACAGTCAAGATGAAGCACTGGAGCAGAAGAATCATCTGGGAAGATTCTTGGCAGAAGGCCCACTAGTTTTAAATCAATGGGCAAACAGAAAAACAGACTACAAGAAAAGTGTGGTCCTATACCAACAGAGTATGTGGAACAGGAGAAGCATAAGCTTTCTGATTCAGGCTTTAGTCAAGTAAGTTTTGCTTAGGAATCACAATACTTCTTGAAAACAGCATGCTTTAGGGAAATTGTCAAAAATAGAGATTTCTCTTAGAGATTGTCCATCAACCCTGTTCTGCATGCTAGTAAATAATGGAAGCAAATTTAAGATCCAACAACATGACCATTTAAAAACAATTCAGTACATAGTAATACAATGAAATATTAGACACTCATTAAATAGCAAATGTTTAAAGAATATTAATGTCCTAAAAATGTTTGCAGTATCGTATATCATAAAAAAAAGAAAAGAAAAGCAGGACATAAAGCGTATATACCATATGGGTATAAAGCTATGCAGCTATGCATACAACTTTAGTTATGTATAGAAAAAAATGCAGAAGTTGATACACCATAAAGAAAATGATTCCCCCTCTTTAGGTGATATGGGTATGAGATCTTTCTATATTCTTCTTGGTTGACAGAGTTTAATAACTATGCAGACTAATCTGTGTTCTCTCAGTCATCTGATGGAATATTGTTGGCAAAACAATGAAGTCACAAACCCACCAAGAAAGATGGTCAGCATGACTGGAAGCTATTTTTTTTCTCTCTCACTGAAGCCCGATACTCACACTTAGCCTGGATAGGGTAACTCTAAATTATTCGTTTTCAGCACCACCCCTGTGGCTACCTTGATTCAAACGTACAGGAATTCACCAGGACCACACCATTCAGCTGGCCTCAGGAATGCACATGTCTGACCCATTTCCCTTCAGCCATGTGGAGAACATCATTCCCATATATCCAGAGTTATATATAGTCCAAATCCTGTCACTTCCAATGGGAGAGAGAGAGAGAGAGAGAGAGAGAGAGAGAGAGAGAGAGAAAGAGAGAGTGCTACGTGATGGCATGCATAGAAATGATCACCAACTTTTTTAAGGCACAAACCCCGTAACAGTGTTGTTGCAGTTTTTTCCAGTCCAAGGTTTAGCAAAGATTTGCTAAATATGAGAGGTGTCTATTTTGTCTAGCTTCCTTCAGTGCTGTTCTTAGTCACTCAAACAGGTGGTAGGAAAAGAGAGCTATGGAACTTGCTTTATGGCTTTTTTTTTTTTTTAATGCTATGGATTAAATTCTCTTTACTGTTTTCTTGGATTTTAATGATTCTCTTGTTAGGAGGTGACCATTTGCATGGGCTACAAGTGGGATTGTGAATCACCACAACATTTTGGGAGAGATATTTTGATTGCAAAAGTTAGGCTGAACATCTCAACTCTAGTTAGATGGAGGGAAAATATATGTACAATTTTAGGTTGAAAAGGTAGTCTTAGGTTCTCTTAGGCACAGTTCATTGACCTGGACAACCCCTAGACCCAAGTGACCTGGGGGAGACCTGGAACCTCGGATAAGGGGGCATGGAGCTTGCTACTGTGTTTGATAAGATCAGAACAGTTACAGATCACTCTAGGGCAAGATAGACCTCCTATCCGCATTACTCTTCACCCAACACATCCCTTTTTTGCCAAGAAGAGGATTATAAATCACTCACTAATCATCCTTCATCTGTTTCCCAGATTGTAGTTCATTTTCTTGCACTGGAGCTCACTGCGCTTTGCTGGACTCTATGATATTGAAACCAGGCTCATCTTCACAGATCTACAACTCATATTTCTCTTCTGTGACGGAGTCCAGTGCGAAATCTGTGATTCTTCCATTCTTTTTAGAAATTCCCTGGATCTCGTATAAGCAGGATGGTATCCTTTGTTACCTCTGTTGGCCTGAGGATAGCTTAGGTGGACACTCTCAAAGCTCACTTCCTCTCTTTCCCTGGTTCTGCTTACTCCGCACTCCACAAATGTGGCCCATACAGTGTCTCCGAGACAAGACATTTCTAAAGCCTCTTAGAATGTTGTTCTTTCTTAGTACATTCTCATAAGGGAGCAAATGTGGCTGAGTATGCACAAAGTGTTAGCCCTTTTCTTTTTCAGGGAATTGTAATCGCTTTCTTCCAAGTTTTACTTTAATCTCAGGCAACAGGAGCAAAGAAGAAACTCAGTTTTAGACATGGAGAATAGAATGCTAGACAAAGAAAGAAACATTTCAAAAACTCTTGGGTGTTAAGTGGCAACATGAAGAGAGGCAGAACGCAGAGATTTTTTTTTTCATGGCAGTAATTATCACTGGTGATATTTTAAAACGTGATTATCCCTAATATACCAAAAGGGCGCATGTGGTTTGATGTATCTGTAGAAATTACAGGCTGAAACACAGAGCTGAGATGTTACAAATGGACAAGACTATTTAAAGAAACAGCATTTGAAACTTAAATAGCAGACACAGAAATTATTTTGGAAAAAAAAAGAGAGGAAAGAGAGATTTATTAAGGGAAGCAGAAAGACCCCTAACCAAAGAGAATACGGTATCATGTGTGGCTTTAAATAAACAACATAAAAGGCAGCATTGTGGAGGCCTTCCAGCATGTAGTCGTAAATGTCAGACATAGAATGCAAGGACTGAATATGATGTGTGGAAGCAAGGAAATGAGTAAACAATTATTTACTGGGCCACAATCCAGCATAGGGACGAGGAAGGAAACACTGAGCTACAGTTTTGCCCAGAGGCTGCTATGGTCTCAGATTTGCCTCACTCAGTAAAGCATTCATTTAAGGAAAGGTTCTGGCCAGGAGAAATGTCTTTCTTTGGCCCCCACAACCAGCAAGGTGCTCGGCAAACATGTATCTTGCAACTCTTTGGGCATTCCAGCCCTCCTCAGGAGAATGGAATGTCTTAATTTCCCTCCACAACTTCGCCTGGTAACCTTACATCTAGAAATAAATGCTGCAGTTGGAGAGCATTTAACTGAATGCTGTCTGGTCTCTTGACCCAGAGGCAGAGCCAGAGACAAGGAGCAAGATGCAGGTTAGAAATAATGGGTAAGTTCATGAAAATGGGAGGAAAATAGGACAGTGAGAAAGGGAAAAGGGACAGAGGAGAAATGGTGACATCCTAAGCTGCAGTCAGCAAGCACACTGGAATTGGATATGATGGCAGGGATGTCCTCAAAAAAAAAAAAAAAAAAAAAAAAAAAAAAACACCTGCAGTGTTACTGTATATAATGCCAAATCCCAGAATCACCTGCCCAGGTAGCCAAAATGCTGAGTATTTACATTCTAGTTCTTACCAGTCATTGGTTAGGAATCACAGGGGACAGGAGAACAATAGAGTTAGTCAATTTTCTGCTGCTTTTACTACATGTCCAAGTGGTTGCATGATCATTCCATCTAATGGTTGCATGATCAGTTCCACAGCAAGGCATGCAGAGACCAACAGTTGAAGCTGGTCATCTTGAATGATACCATTAAGGCTCAAGGGATATTGGCCGGCCATTCACTGAAAGCACTTGCTATAAGCACCAATATCTCCTATGTGGGTTTTATGACATACATATTTCTCCACTCCTTTTGAAGTATATGAATACATAGATCATTGTGTCTCAACCTTCAGAGGACATGAGAAGCTTGTTACTTGAAAGGCTCATTAACCAAGTAGAGTCTGGAACCTCACTCACCAATATTCTGACATACAGTTCAGGGATGGAATCCAGGCGTTGGCATCAGTAAGTGTCCCAGGTGATTCTGACACACATGGGCTGAGGCTAAAAAGAAAAGAAAAGAAAAGTAATGTATGGATTCTCACAGTATTATCTGGAAAACATATGTGTGGAGAATGCTTTAGACAGATTTCTGTTGCTGAGATAAAAAAATATCTCAGGCAATCAAAGATGGCCAACTTACAGGCAAAGTTTACTTTAGCTCGTGGTTTTGGTATGTTGGCCTCATTGTTCTTGGGTTGGCAGCAAGGCAGCAGGCCATTAGGAGCATTTGGGGAAGAGGGATGCTTGAACAACAGTGACCGGGACGCAGAATGGTGAGAGAAAATGAGAGAGACAGAGACAGAGAGTCAGAGAGACCAAAACAGAGAGACAGCAAGACAGAGAGATGTAGTTATTGAGTTTCTAACATCACTTAAAGGGTGCTCCCCAATGACTAATTTTTTTTTTTAAGTAGACCCTATCTCTCCCAATAGTACCAGGGTCTTGGGACTAAACCTTTAACACTTTGATCTGTAAGAGACATTTCAAATCTGAAATTTTTATAAACATGAAACTACGTAAACTACTGGAAAGAAGATGAAATTTAATTGCTATATCTTGATGTCTTTGTACATGAATATTGGCTTTACCATCTAGTTGCATAATCTCTATGCCTATAAAACGGGTTAAAAAAACTCATTTTTGATGATTTTCAGTGACAACAAGACAATGTCTGAAGCAGTGCATAGCGGCATGTTTGTGATAAATGTTCCCTTTTTCTCAGAAGGTTAAAATACAGTAACAAAGCAGTGTCAAGGGCGATTGATAATACCACTCAGACATTGTGCAAGAGTTAAACAGAACCTCACACTATTGTAGGCCTCAGATCTAAATTTAGCACCAAGTCTTTCGATGTACTTATGAGCTGAGTTACTTTCTCTTCATCACATACAAGTACATTAGTTGATTTATTCTGCAGCCATAGAAACCAAAGTCCCCATCATTAGGGTCAGATCAAGTTGACATGGCTTTCAGGTCTGACTCTAAAATCTGGACTCTGGAGTTTCATCCTTTGACAATGAGTTTCTATAACGATAAGCCATTTTACTTCATGACTCTTTGCATTTCTAGAATGATGTTTTTAAAAACACACTGAGAGGCAAACGAGAATGTTCCTAGAAAAAAAATGATAAACAAAGCTTCTGTAGGACAGTTTATGCCTGCTATTGCTATTATTACATCATTTCCTAACTGGGTATCAGAAAGAAATTGGGATTATTGTAGTGTTACCATAATACACACAGTAAAAGATGAGCACTGGGACACAAAGCAAAATATTTTGTTCTAAGCAGATGTGCAAGTGTTTGTTAAGTTTGATACATTTAGATCACACAGTTACCTTTATGTTTCTCTGGGTGGTTTACCGGCATGGCTCATATTTCTCTTAATGAGCTCACTTGGTTTAAGTTAGCCACATTTCTCCCACTTGCCCTAATTTAAGATTGAGTTCTGCAGAGTCCTTGGACCATAAAGAAAAATATATTAAAGAAGGAAGCTTTGATGACTTACTTGTCTAAAGAAGACATACTCATAAAATAGTAAATATTTTAAAAGGACAAAAATCTTGCATAGATCTCATTTAGTCCCGGTAGAGCCCCTTTGTCATTGCATAATGCCACTCACAAACATGGAGCAAAAGGTGCCTTTTTCTTTAATCTCTTATATCTGAGACACACAATTCAGCATCTTAACATCCCCAATCAAACACATCTACATTTAGAGCAATAATATATGCCATATATAACTCAATTTATGTATGCAAGATTATAGACTTGGATTAAATTATTAAACTGTCATCATCTGTCCCATCCTTTGTCCCAACTGAAGTCATATTTCCCAGGTAAGTTTTCTGTATTATTATCTTAGGTTTCTTTCCTGAAGTTGTGATGAAATAGCATTGCAAAATAACTAGGGCTTATTTGGCTCATAATCCCAAGTTTCAGTGCATTCCTGTGAGGAAGTCAAGGCAGCACGAGCTTGCAGCATCAAGCCATGTCACAACCATGGAAGAGCAGGGAACAATGAATTAATGCATGCATTCTGGTATTCAGCGTGCTTTGTCCACTCTCAGACAATCCAGCACACTTTGCCCAGGGAATAGCTCCACCCATCAAGGGCGGGTCTTCCCAGCTCAGTGTTAATCAGTGAGCTAATCCCTTAACAGACATGTCCACAGGCCAATCCAATCTAGACAACCCCTCAGTCGAGAGTCAGGATTCTAGATATGTGGAGTTGGTAGTTAAAACCAACCATCTCGGTTACATTTCTCATGGCAGCAACAAAATACCTAATAACACAACCCGAAAGAGGAAAAATTTTGTTTTGGTTATGTTTCACATCCATCACAGAAAGGAAGGCATGAGCAAGTTCGTGGCAGCTGCAGCATGTGGTAGAGGATTTTCACTTCCTGATGGGTGAGGAATTGGAGACATTTTGTCAGAACTGAAGGTGGACCTAGCCTTCAAAGCCTGCTTATTTTTAGCGAGGCCACAAATCAGTTCTACAATTTCCATAAGCAGTGACACGACCTGGGGAGCAAGCATGCAAGAACATGTGGTCTGTGATGGACATTCAACATTCAAGCCATGATAACAACTTTCCTAGTGAAAGCAAAACAGGACGAGCGACAAGAAAATACATCGATAAATGTTGAATTAGTAGTCACCAAACCGTTTCTTATAGGGGAAATAGGTTCCTACATGCTTCTGAGAACATTTTCATCAACTGATCAGTAACCAATTATTTTATGTTTGCTTTGTTTTAAGATACAGTATTTAATTGAACTACTAAGTCATTTGAGTCATTAAAATTGAACTCATGACCAATAGTAGCCATAAATGCCTGAACGATGCTTATCTACCAGAATGTTTTTCTCCCTAAAATACAGAGTAGGTCTCTTGTGCTCAGAAAACTTGAAAATGTTTCAGCATGAGGCTGGAAGCAGTTTAAACAGCAAAATCCCCATTAAAAGAATATAATTGCAAGCATGGTATTTAATAATCTCTGAGAAGAACACACAGGACAGAACACTACCTCAGTCCACCACAGATAAGGATTTTGGAACTACACACTAGCTGTAGCAAATAAGAAAATACAGAACCGACTACTAATGACGATTTGCTATAGTTTAGGAAAACAAACAGTTTTTAATGTCACAGTCTCTTGCATCTGTAAACAGAACACTTGCTTTAAACCTCCACTTTTTAGCAATTCAGTCACCATCTAAGTTCTGCTACGTGCTTGGCAAACTCACTTCTTCCTGCCAAGAATGGTGATGTGGCAATGTAGGGCTGTTCTGAATATCACCAGACCATGTGACAGCAGAGCCACACCGGCTCAAGACTGTGAAGCTGATCTCATGTTTGGTCCACTGTCCTGTCCTCTTCCTACTCAACCATCCACCATCATGTTAGCTGTCCTTGCACGTAAGCTCTGCTGTGAAAGACTGTGAATCATTTGGGACATGCCTTCTGAAGCTGAATCAAGTGACTATTGTGAGATTCTGTATTTTGGCTCCCCTAGAATGTCACCTGGCTGCTTTTTCACCATATTTTCTATTTCGGAGATGACATTGCTGATATTCATCTCCAACCTGGGCCTCCAGGCAACAAACATTCCCAACTCCACACTGTCCTACTTAGAGCATTTCAGCCTCTTCTGCTGCCATATACATGTACCTAAGAACCACAATAAAGGTAAGAATCAGTTTGTATTCATATTTTTTAATTTAAAAATTATCATATGATCAAAATCTTTAGAGAATTCAGTGTGATAATGCAATGTAAAATAAGTAATGATCAAGTCGGGGCAAGTAGCATTCCATATTTTTAAATATTTACCATTTTTCTATGTTGGGAGCCACTGAAATCTTGTCTTCTAATATTTTATAAGCTACAGAATAAATTAGTATAAACTATAGTCATCCTACTTTACTATCCAACACTTAAGTATAACTCTTCTATATTAACTGTGCTTGTGCTTTTGTTTTTTAAATCCTCTCCTCTTGCTCAGCATGTCTTGAGTAGCTCCTTGGCAGGACAAACTCAAACACCTGAGGAAACTGAATTCTGTTCTACAGTATTTCCAACACCTCCAAGCCTTACAGTCAGAGGAAATTGTACCATGGAGTATTTTCAAGCTTGCAAAGTACTTTCCTTTCCTTTCACCAAATCTTCTCAACTCTCAAATTGCCTTGATTCTCATGTTATCAGTGCAGAAACAGGTATCAACAAACCATGAAGTTATTTAGCTAGTGAAGGCATGAAAAGGATTGAAAAATGGAGCTTCATCTTTCTAGGAGCCATGGTATATTGTCGGCAGCAGTACCTTGAATTTTACCAGCTGTCGTTAAAGTCAGCGGTTGGACATGACTAACCTGCCACCCACAGGCTGTGGAAGGCCAAGGATAACCTACTGATGTGTGACGCCGTGGCCTAGCACAAAATCATAAGCTAACTTAAAACGCTGAGGCATTTTCCAATGCTTTGGAACTCCCTTGTGCTGTTCTTGGACATATATCTTGTACATGACAAGGCTGTGTCACCTTTAAAAGGCTGGGGACACATGATGGATAATTTAGGTCTAAAACCAAAAGGAGTTTACTTCACTGCCTATCGCTGAGATCTTCATAGATAGATAAAACACTGTGGAAGAGTGTTAGGGCTGTAGAATGCGGGTTGAGATGAATGACGTTTTGCTAGCTGCTCAGCAAAACTTAAGAGTGTTTCTGCTAAGAAGATGAATGTTGTTATTGTCTGGGATGGCTATTTTATGATGTTTATCTTTCAAAAATTGGATATTAATGAAAATAATCTTTCATAACTTGAATGCAAACATCATGACCAGGAACCTTTAAGCATCATATACAAACTGATTTAAATTTAACATCCATTCTTCTTTATGTATTGAATGAAACCAAAGAGTACTTTAGCATTTGAAGCTTTAAGTATATTGTGTATCCCAAACCATACAGATATATCAGATATATTATATTAAATACATTTAATAAACATTGCAAAGAGAAAGGTCTCAGGATATAGCTACACAAAAAGGGAGAAAACCCCGAATGCTCTGTTTTCAATGTGGTTGAAAATAACAAGGTGAATACCACCCAGCTAGGGGCAAGGCTTGCCAAAGTCTTCGTCAGACTTTAGCTGTGTGCTTGTAGCCTCTACTGCAGCCTAACTACATCAAATAACTACATAACCTCTTGATCGCCTATGTCTTATCACCGAAACTATAACCTCGCTGTATTGTACATATGTTACCATATGGAAAAAGTACCAAAATGTTATTTTCCAAATTTAAAAGTATATTGCCACATGGAGCTCTTCCTGCCTCTCCAATTAATTGCTCTGTCCTCATCTTGTTAAATCCCAACTCAGCCTTGGGGAGGTATGAAAATTCCTGATAACATTAGCTCCTTATACAAATAAGAATTCTAAAACCTAAAAATGCTTTTAATGATGTCCTCAAAGACTCCAGGCAAGTGGAGAGCTGTTTCCAGAAGCCCCAAGGCTTAACTTTCTCCATTCATGTATTTCCTTCCCTCAGTGGAAACTTTAAATATCCACGTAAATGTTAGTGGTACTGGTCTTCATTCAGACCCAAAGATGTTAGTAGTTATTTTGCTTAGGAGAAAGATTCCACTCCATGGCCTGGGGGTGTTCTTTCTGAAAATTATAGTCAAGACAAAAAGCTTTTTAGTAAGAAAGATGACCTCGGGAGAGTATGGACTGTGGTGTTGGAGGCAACCTAACATGGGTGACATTTTTATTAAAGGCTGTTGTTTCTGAGAACATTCTTATGCAGAAAGCAACCTTCATTTATCTGAATGTCTTCTCCAGGACTGACTTCAAAAGACTGAAGGACAGGGATCAGCACAGCTCTCAAACACCCACACTCTCAAGATCGCCCAAAAGGCCTTTCTGTGGGTGTTGAGATATCAGCAGCTCACAGCGTTGTCTGCGAGAGAGCATGGATGCTTCCAGAAATCTGTCAGCTGTGGAAGAAATGGAGAGATCCTTGAAAAACACAGAGGGATCAAAGGTACTTATTAAAGCAGTTTCCAGAGAGCTCTGGAATTAATAAGAAGTAAGGAAGATGGGGTGGAGAGGAATCCAGAGGCGGATTCTGGCACAGAAAACTCCTTGTGGCAAAGACCGGAAGAAATGAACATACCGATGGGAACAGAGCTTAACCGGAAGCAGAGTGCTAAGCAATGTACAAACGAATCATTCTGCTCTTGAACCTGGGCGCATGTGCAGAAGTAAGTGATCTGTTGAAGAGTGCATTTTTCCTAAGAAATTTGATCCAAGAAATTGACAAAATACAGCAATAACATTATGTGTGTGTATATTGAGGAAATATATATGTATGTACATATATATATATATGAATATATTTACATACACCTATGAGGGAAACACTCGATTATTTCTTTTAGTAAAGAGCTATTTTCTCTGTCACATAGAATGTTGCCCCCTAATCAGTCCCCAGCACTCTGGTTTAAAAACTGCTTTAGCTTTATTAATGTTTCTTTTGCAAATGTGGGTGCCCTTGCATTTGATTAGCATTCTAGTAACTGGGAAATCACAATGAAAATTGACCAACATGATTGCATCAACTCAAAGCTTCCCCACTGCAAAAGAAACAGCAGTGTGATGAAACCACCTACAGAATATATAAAAGAAAGAAAACAACCAAATACTCAGAGAGATGATAGTCTCATCAATGTCAAACTAACTTAACATTTTTCAAATCAAGTATAAATACCTAGCAAATCATCTGGGAAAATGTTCACTGTGTTTGACCATCAGGGAAAGTCAAATCAAGACTACACTGGCATCCCACCTCACCTCATTCAGAATGATGATCACTAAGCAAAGAGCATCATGGTTGACAAGGATTCAGGAGGAAATGGATCCTTATTTGCTATTGATGGGAATGTAAAATTAGCCCAGCTACTATGGAAATCAGTATATAGACCACAGAGAAAATTTAAAATGCAATTAGTCTATGCTCCAGCTATATAACTTCTGGGTATATAGTCCCCCAAAATCAAAGGCATTTAGACTCATAGTCAAACTTTGGGCAGAGTGCAGGGAAACTTATGAAAGAAAGGGGAGATAGTAAGACCTGGAAGGGTCTGGAGTTCCACAAGGAGAACAACAGAACCAAAAAATCTGGGCCCAGGGTCTTTTCTGAGACTGATACTCCAACCAAGGACAATGCATGGAGACAACCTAGAACCTCTGCACAGAGGTAGCCCAATGGCAGCTCAGTCTCCAAATGGGCTGCCTAATAAGGGGAACAGGGACTGCCTCTGACATGAGCTCAATGGTTGGCTCTTTGAGCACCTCCCCCTGAGGGGGAAGCAGCCTTACCAGTCCACAGAGGAAGACAATACAGCCAGTCCTGATGAGACCTGATAGGCTAGGGTCAGAGGGAAGGGGAGAAGGACCGCCCCATCAGTGGACAGAGGGAAGGACATGGGAGGAGATGAGGGAGGAAGGGAGGGTGGGATTGGGAGGGGACAAGGGTGGGGCTACAGCTGGGATACAAAGTGAATAAACTGTAATAAATAAAAAATTATGTTAAAGCAAATTTAAAATATCAAAGGCATTTTACTATAGAAATACCTGCACATCTATTTTTACCACAGTGTTATTTACAAACAACTCAGGTGCTCATTCCCAGATAAACTGATAACAAAAACATGGTGAACGTGGCACATATACAGATGTAATCAAGTCTTATCTCGTCATAAAGCACAACGGAATGAACTTGTTTGAAGGAAAATGGACAGAACTGGAAATCGTATTACGGGATACAAGCCAACCTCACAAACACAAGCCTCCTTTTCTCTCATGTGGAGAATTTAGAGGGCTGGCAGGGGCAGTGTTCTTCAGTAGATTTTACTTTAAGCTCCTTTCTGATTCAGTAATTCCAGATGTTGAAATGCATCCCAAGGAAAAAGCCAAATGCACAGGCTGTCTTGGCGTCAAAGTTGTCTAATGCAACTTTGCTTTTAAATGAAAACTCAAGTGAGAAAGATTGTATAATTTAATTAGAACTAAGAAAATATAATGCTTTCCTTTAGTAGTCATTTCATAGCCTATTAAATAATAGAATTTTAGTGATTATTTAGTTACATGGAAGTGCATATAATTAAAGGGAAGTTATAAAATAGAATTATATTATACAATATCAGTAAAGTATATCAATAACCTTTTCATATTGAAATTTCAATTAAATATATTTATTGAAAGTATTGAGGTTTAAATATTATACTTTGTAGTTTTATATTCTAAATATTTGCATTTATAGACATCTGATGTGTTATCCAACCTTCCTTTGGAGTTAGCATTTTAAATCCATGGTCTTATTGAGCAAGCTACAGTTCTTTTGGCATGGGGGATTTTCTCATTGGAGCAGGGTTGAATTTTTTATTCAGTTCTATCCATCATTACACTAGCTGGTAAATCTCGAAACAGCACTAGTTTAAAATGGAATAATGGAAGATAAAGGAGTGTTAGTGGATGGGAGAGAGAGAGAAGGAGAAAAGAATGAGACAGAGATCAAAAGTTACCTCCATTTTCAGCCATATTCTATTGCCAATTAACCTTGTATTATATAGCAGGAACTCCCCTTCTCAACTCTGTTGCAAACAACTCCAAGAATACAGTAACACCAGTAAATTTAATCTATCATAATTTTGGAAGATGCTGAATTTTATTTTCAAATAAGATTGTGGCACAATAATAAGATTTTATGCTCTCTCAATGATAAAATATAATTAGAGATGTTTTGCATCCATGGCACTGCTGAACAGCATGTGATTTTCTCAGGCAGAATGTGGTTGCTGCCAGGATGCTCTATTTTAAAAATTTGGATGACTCACAATATTTGTTTTGCTTGAAGCTTGGATAAAATTTAATTCCTATTTGCAGATCTACATCTTGGAGAAATCCACCCATTTTGTCTCTTTCAGTGTGTGTTACTGATCTCAGCTCACCACAACTTGGAAACTGCAGGAATTCACCTGTGGTCTGAAGCTGAAAATGATATTTTGGAAGATATTACTATTTAGAGGAATAAGTGGATTTTGTGTCATTCAGATATGTTTCTCTTGTCTTTGATCTGCTATCATCTGCTTAAAATAATTTTTGAGTCCTTGAGTTAGGAGCTTCCATAGGAGAACTGTATTTAATGAATGGCTCACTCCATAAAGACAGGCAGAACTGCCTCAGCTCCAGTAAAAACCATTTTGTAGAGCTGTACTTTATGTAAACAATTTGACTTCAAGTCACTGATTCAAGTCACTCATTGAGCACTGTTATGGATGTCACACAACTCTGCAAAACAAATTCTGTGGTCTTGCCACTGATGAGCTTCCTGAGTTTCTTCTAATTCAAGAGCTTTCAGCCAAGTTAGGATTTCTAGAGTTCTTGTCACTTGAACAGCTGAACTTTTATCCACATGGTGAAAACTGAAGGACTGAGTCTCATCTGCATAGCTGGCATTTCAGGGGTGGGGAATAGAAAGGACATATTGTACCCTTTGTCCCAGACATGAGACACAAGTGTGAGCAATGTGGAAAAGGAGGCAGCATCAGTTAAAGAATTTCTTTCCTGAGACACTCAGGTATGTTAAGTTGAGAGCAACATTAGAGTGCGGGTAGTATGTTAGAAAGCAGCCCTCCTATAATGGAGGCTGAAAACACGGAATGTCCACGGAGAGAAACATGACTCCAGCTCTCTCTTTATTCTTAACAGCCTGAGAGTGCAAGGAGACAGTTCCCTCGATCAAGGTACCAGTATCATTTTTATAGTTTTTCAGAACTGTGTGCTTCTTGCTGGATCCTTCGCCTGGTTGCCAGCTACAGTGATGAGTAATTAGGCGCAAATGCTTGCAATTCACCGACAGTTGTTGGAGGCAAAACCTCGCTTCTTCAGCGCCTGAAAGCTACAAGACACTAATGTGTGTCTGTGTGCCAGCAGTTTAGAAATGAAAGTTTCCACATTCCTTATGCCTGGTTTCATTAGTTCACCCCACCCTGTTGGTGTTAAGGTTTTATAAATAATCAAGACAGGATTGATTTGTTCCATTTCAGCAAACTGTAAAAGAAAACAGTCAAGAAATCACTCCCATCATCATTTCCCCCAATCACGTTACTCTTTAAAATTGGGCATAAGCCTGTGTAGCTTTTCTCAATTAGGTGAAAGATGATTTCATTTCAGTAATCTTCAGGGAGGTTATTTCTGGTTTTGTGAAAACAAGCCAAAGTAATGCAGCCAGTTTCATAAAGAGTCCAGTTTGATTTGTCCCTGGCTAGAGGGAGACTCAAGATGCAGGAAGGCTGACCACCAGTGTTTTTTGAATTTATGACTCAGACATAGGATGATGAAGCCTAGAGGAATGGAAGACAAATAGAGGAGAATCAGAACCGCTGGGGGCTTAAAGGTCTGGTATTGTGCTTAAAAATCTTAGCAGAACTCTTTCAATCCAAGATAAGGGTTACCTTTGGGATACAGAAAGAGAAAGAGGCAAGAATCTTTAACCAGAGTAGAAATACTTTATGAGGATTGACATGCTAAGTCTGCACATCTGACCAGTCTCATCTATAGTATAGCCAGAAGTCCCTGCTTTTTTCTCCTCCAACCAAGCTGATTAACCCATCATACCTATATCTAAATAGCTGCAAACTCTCCCAATGCAGCTGCCATCTCTCAGCCCGTGTTCCTACATTTTCTTTTATTTCCACTTGTCTATGCCAATGTCTGAATGTAAGCAGGAAATACAATGGCATGAAGACAGAGACTGAAAGCACTTGGCTGACATGGCTCATCAATCCATTATAGCCAATGTTGTTATTATTCTGTGTTTGTTATTCATAAAGTCAATGTGCACAAAATATCAAATTTATTTTCATGCTGTGTGTGTGTCTGTGTGCATGTGTGTGTATTACTACGTTTCTTGCCTTGACACAGGGTGTTACTTTTTCTCTTTCGAGAGGAAAAACTTTCACATCAGGATTGATTTAGTTTTTTTCTCCCCCTTTTAAATCATAAACAGTCTTGGTACAAGAAACAGTAGCTGTTATTGATTAAAAGTTCATTTGCCTTGCCGGGCTGATGATTGATACTTGGAGGGCAGGAGGGGCACTGGGTTTAGGCTGGGCGATTGGAAGTGGAGCCGCTTTGCCACATTACCTGTTCTTTGTAGGAGCATTAGTGTTGGAGGAAATTTGGGTTTGGGGGGTAAGCTTTCTGTTCTTTGTAAATCTTAGTTTACTTTATTTTAGTTTTGTTTTTGTTTTCTTCTTCTGGGTTCGCTAGCTTTAAGTACCTGTTGCAGACATAAGCATGTGAGAGGTCCTCTGAATGGGCTTTTAATGGCCTGCTGAATAAAGTGGCTACTGAGTCAGGCCATGCTTGCATTTTATGGCGCACGCTTTCAAAGCTCCTGTTTTGGAGAACCAGCCGCGGGGGTGCCTTTGTAAGTGTTCATCACAAACCCGGTACAGCGATCAACCGTGCCTTTGTGCACACTTAAACATGACCAAGATAAACAAATAAAATACCTTCTCCGATCTAGGCGACTAATGTAAGGGATAATAATTTTGTGGTAGGAAACCTTTCCCCTTGGAAAGTGTGGTCGCCAAAAGCCGTGGACACACGCAGCTGTGCTGTGTGCAGTTGAAGCATGGGACCACAACAAAGGCGAGGTGTGAGCCAGGCTGAAGCTAGAACTCTCAGCCTTCAGCGTTCCCATTTTTTTTTTGTCCTGAACATTATCTCCTATTAGTTTCCACTGTGGCAAACATATAACATGCATCACAGATCCTTGAACTTGTCAGTTGGTAGAACATCTGGAAGTAATCAAGATCTTTGCACGACGCTGTTTAATATTGACATATTAAATTTGAAATAACAGAATATATAATATGACACCAGGTTTTATTAGATTCTAATAAAGTCAATGAGCACCAGCACCAAACCTTTGAGGGGAAAAATGTGGTAGGAAACTTTAGAATTGGAAGATATTCCATTAAATTTATTATTTCTTTTTAAAAATTGGAAAGACTGTTATTTATTCATGTGAAATAGCACAGCCTCCTGGCTAAAACTAAGGAGAAAATGCAGTTCCATAGGAGCAGGGTGATACTGAGCATCTTGTATACAGAGGCACATGGAAATCCTGAATGAGTTTTTACACCACTTAGGTCTGACTTTTGCGAGGTCAATTTAATTTGCTCAAAATTGTCCAGACCATTATTAGAAGGGGGAAAGAAAAAGATCATGGGTAAAGAAGGTGACTAGTAATTTATTTTCAAAGAGACGCATAGTCAGTGGGGCAGAGGAAAAGGTTATTCAACATTACTGAAAATAAAAAAAAAAATTATTACAACGAAATGACATTTATTTCTGCCAATCTGCCGGGTTTGGGAAAATGGTCCCGGTAGTACATCACATTTATGTTGGCTCGACTTTGAGAAGAGTCATCTGGGAGCATCTATCCAAAGCTTTAAACGCGGTTCTGTCTTTCAAGTAAGCCCAGCTTCGTACTGTTCTCACGTTTCTCATCTTAGAGGTCACCCTTTGCCTCCTGCTCCCAGCTGACCGTCTTACTGTCTGGCTGTAGATGACCATGCAAGTGAGTTATGCTGTGGCACACATCATGTCATAAAGATGGCTTATTGTAGTATCATGCTACTTCTGTGTTGTTGTCAATGGCCTTTCACAACAGGACAAGGAGCACAGCGTAGAGATTTGCAACACTGTGCTCCTATTCGTGCTAAATTATCTGAGCAGAGAAGGTATCTCAAGCTTGGTATGTGGAGTGCTCACCTCCATTGTAGGTTAGGTGGATTTGTAAGTATTTATCTGGCTTGGTGTTCAGCCTAAACATTTTTCTTTAATAAATATATGTCAGTTTACAAAAAAAAATCAACATTTATTTTTGAATATCATTCAACAGAAGCAATCTAAGGAGATCAAAGGAATAGATCGCCTAAGACCTATTACTGTTTTTAATGTGCTTTTTTTTTTTCTTTAAAAAATAGCTTCTCACAGATTTTCTTGTGGACACAAATCTTTCCATCCACATTGTTCATGGGTGGCTAATGCCGTAATGACTTTCATGTTCCCCTAAGGGATCGTATGGCTTATTTCCAGTCAAAAATGTCTTCCAATCACTAATAGTGAAATAAGAAACCACTCAAAAGTAAGGTCTTGGGGAGGGAAAGGTGATGTCAATGAAGAAGTTTTATGGTTTGAATGAATCTCTGAGGCAATGTGAGACTCCTGGATTCCATCTTACTCCTCTCCTCCAACATAAATCTGAGGGAAACAAAACAAAAGTAATTAAAAAAAAATAAGAAGAAATGTAATCAAGGAAGGGGACACGAGAGAGAGGGACTAGAACAAAAATTTAAATGCTTAGTGTCCATTACAAGGGTGAATGTACTCATTGATACCATTTTCAAATGCCCATCCAAAGATTAGCATAGGCTAAATCTGTCTAAACTGGATAAACTTAAAGGAAAAAGAAAATAAAAACAGCAACAAACAACTTTCTCCACAGCTCAGGTTTGCAGGTGCAAGCTGAGGCTGTAGGCCCAGTACTGAATCTTCTCGAGCCTAAATAAAGCAAGGTTGCTGTGAATTGTAAATGACAGCAGAGATACACCTTGCACCAAAGGAAAGCAGAAAGGCCCCTTCTCTTCCAACACCGTGTTCTTAGTGCTTCTTAGTCCTCCCGTGTGGCGGGGATGGAAGGGATGAGCATTTGGGCGAAAGAAGCATTTTCAAACAATTTTAACATCCATCTCAGACCAAGAACAAAGAAACCCGTGGTCATAAAGTGCAGGAACCGTAAGACACCGTAGAAGCTGCCTTTTATTTGAAGTCAACGGATTGAGGAAACTCTGGGCCAGCGTCCATCAATCACACTTTGAAAATCAGCAGTTTCTCCAGCGTCCTGCCTCTTACATCCCACTGAGGGACGTTGGGCATGGATTTTTCTGCCTTAGCCTGCTTTTAGTCCTCAAAAAATAAAAAAATAAAAAAATGCTACCATTTTCCACCAACAAAATGCAAAGCTCTTTTAAAGTGTTGTGAGGTCACACTTGAATCCAGTGTGTGGGAGCTATCATTTCGGGTGTCACTGCCCACGGGGGCTTCCTCTTCAAACTGTGAACACGGAGGAAAATGCCCTCTCAGCACTGATTTCAGAGGGGACGACTCTGGGGAAGATCTGAAATCTTAACCACTCTTGAAACGCGGCTGATGGATAGGAAGTTGGATTGAATGGGGAAAATAGCGTGTGATGTGTGTTACGGCATCTGAGGCCGGGTTGGAAGGTGGGAAGGGACATGTGGGTGCGCACCCCACGCCAAGTCGGTGTGGTTTGGGAAGGTTCGTGTGAACCAGCAAGATCACGAATGTGAAATCCATCTACCGCAAGGTCTGCTATTGTGGGTTTGAATTTGAAATACGGAGGTGTTTCTTTAGGATCAAAGCTTTGGCAGAGTTAGATGGGCAGGGACAGAGTCCAGTCTGGCCAGAAGAAAAAAAAATTCCACAATTTCTCCAGGAAACATGTAATCTGAGAAAATTGCTCCTGGTTTCTCGGAGTGTATGCTCACACTTATTTTGAAGTGCCTTGGGAAAATTCTTTCTTTTTTTTTTAAATTTAATTTTTCTTTAAAATTTCATTTATTTTTTATTAATTACAATTTACTCACTTTGCATCCCAGCTGTAGCCCTCTCCCTTGTCTCCTTCCAATCCCACCCTTCTTCCCTCTTCTCCTCCCATGCCTCTCTCCCAGCCCATTGATAGGGGAGGTCCTCCTCCCCTTCCATCTGACCCTAGCCTATTAGGTCTCATCAGGATTGGCTGCAGTGTCCTCCTCTGTGGCCTGGCAAGGCTGCTCCCCCCTCAGGGGGAGGTAATCAAAGAGCCAGCCACTGAGTTCATGTCAGAGACAGTCCCTGTTCCCCTTACTAGGAAACCACTTGTAGACTGAGCTGCCATGGGCTACATCTCTGCAGGGGTTCTAAGTTAATTTCTTAAACAAGGTAATAAACCAAACTAAACCATGTCTATTTCAAAAGAGGGCAAGAGTGATCACTGTTACTCTTTCCTTCCCTTGCCACTTCCCTCTTCCTCTTCTTCTCCCTCTCCATGATTTGCTGCCATTACTTCTCAATGTTCTCTGGGAATCAGGGAGCCCTGAAACCTACCTGCAATCCTTTGTCTGGCCACCTGGAGGAAGCAAGGGAAATTTGTCTCCTTCTTTATATCGCAAGTTTAGCCAGCTCTATCTAAAAGTAAAATGTGAATGTTCCAAGTATGGAGGAAAAAAAAGAGAGACCTGGACAAGGTCCTTTTTTGGTCTTTGTGCCTCTCTCTTTACTAGAGTAGATGGCAGCGCTGAACAACTATAGTGCAACATGATGCCTGAGTCGGCAGAACAGCCCTAAACCGTCAGACCAGAGGCTCAGTGCATCCTGAACCTTCTCAGGAAGTTAGTTCATGACAAAGGTAAATCAAATGACTAGAAAAGACCCCTGTGGTGGAAACAAAATATATTGGAGGAACAAAATGCATAGTAAATAGGGTTTCTAATGAGACATGGTAGAGTTATGAATTGTAGGATATCTAGAGCCACATAGCATGATCCTGTCAAAAGTGTGAGGCTGGGCAAGGTGTCTTCCAGGGTAAAAGCTCTTGTTGCTAAACCTGAAAACCTGAGTGAGCGTCAACTTCATTGAGAAGCCCTGTCTCGGGGCTATACAGCAAGAATGCTAGAGGGAGAGAAGAGACATCATCAGCTGTCATCAGTATGTATACCCACATCCATATGCTCACATGCACTAAATGTGCATTTATTATTATTATTATTATTATTATTATTATTATTATTATTACTCCTCTCCAGGTGTAACTCTGAAGTGAGATTGCCTCCCTTATCCGGGTGGTAAAATAATTAGATGTTACTTATATTTATACCCCCGTTGCCCGGTAGAGAACACCATATACGAGGAATTTGATTGACATGCTTTTATTCAGTGCATGAACTGTATAGGTCTAACGTTGGTCTGTTGTGTGCACATGTTCTTGTGTGTTCGCGAGCACACGTGGTGTGTGTGGAGGCCTCGTATCATCGTTGAGTATCGTCCTTCGTTTTTCTCCACCTCATTCTTCGGATATAGGGCCTCTTACTGGGCCTGCAACTAACTTATTTGCCTAGATGGACCAGCCAACATGCGTCAGGGACCCTTTTGTCTCTGCTGGCCGAGCGCTGGGCTTACAGATGTGTGCTGCCGTCCCAGGCTTTCTCCATGTGTGGCAGGGATCCAAACTCATGGCCTCATTCTCACAAAGCCATAACTTCACCAACTGAGCCATGTCTCCAACTTGAGGTTATCTTCTACAAAGAAGATACAAATGCAGATACAATTTGTATGTACTTTTGCCTGTGTGTGTGTGAGGGCACACATGTTTATGGGTGCTAGTAAATTTGAGTACACGTATATTCGGAGCCACGGCTGATGTTGTAAAGTCTTCCTCAGTAACTCTCCATCTTACTCATTTACCCCTTACAAACAACTACCCCACAATCTGTGTATGAAGACCGTCTCCAGGGATTTCCCTTGTCCTGCATTGACCAGCTTTTAGGAATCTATGTTTATTATTTCTCAATAATTTTGACTTTTCTTTTTTTCTTTTTTCTTTTTTAATTTAATTTAATTTTATTAATTACACTTTATTCACTTTGTATCCTCCCATAAGCCCCTCCCTCTTTCCCTCCTAATCCCATCCTCCCTCCCCCTTCTTCATGCATGCCCCTTCCCAAGTCCACTGATAAGGGAGGTCCTCCTCTCCTTCCTTCTGATCTTCGTCTATCAGATCACATCAGGATTGGCTGCATTGTCATCTTCTGTGGCCTGGTAAGGCTGCTCCCCCCTCAGGGGGAGGTGATCAAAGAGCAGGCCAATCACTTTATGTCAGAGGCAGTCCCTCTTCCCATTACTATGGAACCCACTTGGACACTGAACTGCCATGGGCTACATCTGTGCAGGGGTTCTAGGTTATCTCCATGCATGGTACTTGGTTGGAGTATGAGTCTCTGGAAAGACCCCTGTGTTCAAATTTTCTGGTTCTGTTGCTCTCCTTGTGGGGTTCCTGTCCTGTCCAGATCTTACTATTTCCCACTTCTTACATAAGATTCAATGCACTCTGCCCAACAGTTGTCCATAAGTCTCAGCGTCTGCTTTGATAGTCTGCAGGGCAGAGCCTTTCAGAGGCCCTCTGTGCCAGGTTTCTAGGTTGTTTCCTGTTTTCTTCTTATTCTGATGTCCATCTTCTTTGCCTTTCGGATGGGGGTTGAGCATTTTAGTCAGGGTCAGACTTTTCTTAAGTCAAGTATCCTTAGTGTTTTGAGTGCAATATTTCCTATAATATGCTATAAGTACTCAGCATCTGAAATAAGAAGAGAAAATGGAATAGGAAGGCAATAGCCAGCTTGATGACAGTGAAACAAAATAAATCAATGTTGATTTTACCAATTTTTATAGGTGCAGGTACTTAATTTTTTTCATTTCAAAGTAGATAAGAGTTTTGTTTCCTTGACTTGGGATTTCAATTTTCAACAGCGCAAGAACAGGCTTCCCTATGTTCTAGATATATGTATTTTGGGAGTGAGGATGCTAATCTAAGCTTATTAAAAATGTCATAATGGTAGGTGATTTCATGGGACTAGGACTTGACTTCCTGAAGGATATCGTCTTAGTTACTGTTTTATTGCTGTGATAAAACATCATGACCGAGAAAATCTGTAGAAGTAAAAAAAATCCTTATTTGGGGCTTACAGTTCTAGATGGTGAAAGTTCCTGACCTTCGTGGCGGGGAGCACATCAGCAGGCAGACATGCGTGAGCCGTAGGTGAGAGTTCACATCTTGGGACACAAGTACAAGGCAGAGAGGGGGCACTAGGAATGGCTCAAAACCCAACCCAAGTGACACACCTATTCCACCAAGGCCACTCCTCCTAATCCTTCCCATACAGTTCCACCACCTGGGGACCACATATTCAAATAGATAAGCCTCTGGAGGCCATTCTCACTCAAACCACCACATATATGTAAGTATCCAAGCAAGTAGGAAGGAGGTGGGAGATCACAGGTCCAGGTAACATGGAGACAGCAGCCTGTCTATGCCCTTTCGGTGGCCTCTGCCTTTGCAGAGGTCTGGGATAGTGGCAGTAACCCAAAGAATACCGATTGCTTGGTATAACTAAACAGGTGGTTGGAGGTATGTATAGAGAAGAAGCAGAGATGCCCACTTCCAAGAACACGGGTGTGCTTGGAAAACGTCAATGATGACAAGTGTTGACCAGAGATTAAAAGGTAGCATTTAAGAAGATAAAAAAGAGAGCTTCCCAGTCTCTCATCACTCAGTTTTAGAGGTTTATTGGTTTATTTATGTGTATGAGCATAAGCATACATACATACATACATACACACACACACACACACACACACACCTGTATGCTGTTGTACTTATACCATGGTCCATGGTCCATAGGTCGGAGGACAGCTTGCAGGGGTAGGGTCTTTCCTTCCACTGTGTAATCCCAGGAACCAAGCCGAGATCGTCAGGCTTGGTAGCTGGTACCTGTACTCACTTGTCACCTTGCTCCCACTCTTGCATGATTGTGTTTTTACTAGTGTTCATTGCTGTCTTGACAATAATCTAGACTAACCTGGAAGGCAGGTCTCTGGGCATACCTGCGGAGGTATGATTATTTTTTCTACTTTCTGTGGGAAGACCTGCTGCTAACTGTGGGTGGCATCATTTTCCTCTCGGCACCTGGACTGAGCAGAGACAAAGGGAGGTGAATAGAAACCTGCATTCAACCCTGTTTGTTCCCTGAGGGTGGATGATATGTGATCAGCTCCTTCAAACTCCTGCTTTCTTTGCCTTCCTACCATGAACTGTAAGCCCAAATCCTTTCTCCCTTAGGTAGCTTTTGTCACAGTATAATAGCAATGCAGCAGGAAGAGAAAACAAATTAATACAGTGGCAAAGAGCACTTTCTTCTCTTATTGACTACACCAACATCCTATACAAATGCACAGGACAGATTTTCTTTCAATATCCTAAACGGAACAAATCCACTTAGGTTTATAGAAACAAGTGCATTTGCCATTCTCCACCCTGACACTGTAAAGCTGCTGCAAAGGTATGTAACTTTCACTTTGGACTCGGATAGACAGCCCGTGTAGAACATATGTGAACTACTTACCAACACACATGGAATTGTTTTAATTAGTAAACGTGTCTATACAAATGCATTTGTGAAATCCTAGTAAAGGCTTCCTCAAGAAACCATCATCTTCCTCAATTCCTCCTTATGGTTGTATTTATGGATTGGCTAGTGCTTATACTTTTTAAATAGCCTTAGCCATGTAACAATCTCACGAGGTTGATGATATTATTAACATTTGAAGATCATGAAACCTGAATGGCAGAGACCATAATTTCTCATTTTTGACTCTTGAAACTTCTATATTTATGAGTGATATAGAAAAGATAAGTGTGTTCTACAAACCAGCACTTATTGATTCTGGATGTAAAGCACTTATGACAGGTGTCTTGGCCAACAGGAAGTGGATGGCAGAGTTTTCTAATAACTGTAATTTTAAGAGACAGATCAAGAAGACATGACTGTGAGATGGCTAACAGATGTCTTTCATTCCCTGTTCCTAGAGAAGGCAGCGTGAAGAACGCACAATCTCTTTACTTGTTTAACACTTAATACTCTCTTCTGCTTAAGAGAAAGATAAACATAATATGATATTTGAAAAATAAACACATAATATTTGAATCTGGGCATTTAAAATTCTTGCGAATTCTTAGAAGATGGAGAGAGAGAGAGAGAGAGAGAGAGAGAGAGAGAGAGAGAAAAGGAAAATAGAAGAGGGAAGAAAAGTAGGCGCAGTAGGAGGAAAGGAGGCAGGAAGAAGAAAGGCCCAACAACAGCACTTTGGTCTTGGTTCCTGTAGTTCCTCAAATCTGGTTCAGCAAGATGTGTACAAACAGTAACTCTGCTGATATGTGTAAACGTGAAGGGAAATCTTCATGTTTGAACAGTTGGTGGCATACAGTAGCCTGAACTATAGATTCTGTAGCCTGCCTTTGTAGGTTGATCATCAAATATTTTGGTTGATGAAAACAAAACAAACAAAAAATGAACAGCTTTCACTTCAAACCTTGTCTGGTCTAAAATAATTTTTAAATAATATGGAACTAATTTAACTTTGTCAGCAAGCCCTAAGTTCTCCCACGCGTTCCGAGGGCTTTTCTTTCTTTCTTGATTGTTGTGAGGGACTCAGACGACAATCTCTTGCCTTAAACTCCTAAACTAATCTTCCTGCTGAGTCTCTATTAAGTTGGCCCCTTGGCATACGGTCATCTGATTCCAACTGCAAAGCAACAAACCTGCCAGCTGCCCATTCTTTCCTCTCAGGGGGGCCTGCATTTATGCCAAATAGTATGTCTCTCTAACCCCTTAAACAGAGCCACTCATTCAGCTGGAGAGGGTGCTCACCAGTGTATGTAAAGTGTCTGTTCTCAGAGTGACTAACTGACAAACAGCCAGCTCAAACAAATACAAAATAAAAAGTAACTTTAGTAGAAGTGTGGTTGACTGTGTTTTGGTTCCCGGGGACAGAGTTCGGGATTTCATGTGTCTTTTGCAGCATATCCAAGAGGAATTACAGGAGGCGCTAGATGAAAGACTCTCTGTGAGTGATAAATAGGGGCAAGAGAAACAGATTCATTGCCTTATGAATTTGTCAGGTTACTTGTGGACATGGGCACAGGACAATGTGAACACTGGTCCTTCTTGCTTGTATTCCTAAAGCCCCGGTTTTGTTGGCGCAACATTAGTGTTGGATTACCCCATCAGAATTTAGTTGACCCCTTTTGTCTTCTATTTGTGTGGATATTTATTGGATACTTTCCATGCGCCGGACAACAAAATGCCAGAAATGATGAACCAGACAGACAAGGGTTCTGAGCTCATTATTCAGCTTCCTCAGTACAGTTGGAGGAAGCAGAAAGCCGACAAAGGTACTTCATAAGCTGACTTTGAAGGAAACTAAAGAAATGAAACGGGGAGCGATCAACCCGGTGGCTGGGATGCTAGAAGGTCAATTAAAATCGGGTCTTCAGGGAAGCCCCCAGACCGTAGTACAGGGAAGTGTAGCTAAGCCTTTAAGAGGTGATGGAGCCAGTGCAGCGCTAGAGGACTGAGTGTGAGGTGAATGCAGGGGCCAATGCTTGGAGAAAGAACAATATGCACCGCCCACCCAAGGTAGGCCAGGAAGGATGGGCGTGTCCACGGGAAACGAGACTAGAGCGTGATAGAGAAGGTAGACAGCAGAACCAGACAAGTCAGCAGAAACCTCCGTCTGCAGTAGTTAAAGAGGGAAGATAAGGCCACAAATGTGCTAAAAAGCTGTGGGACAGTGTGGCCCCACACGCCACGTTCTGCTTTCGTCAGTGCAATTCAGTGTTTGACAATTTGATTAGTGATAACAGATGCTAGCTTTTGCCCGGAACGGAGTCATTCCTTTCTGCTTAGATTTGCTCAGTTCTCACAATCACTCAGGGTTCTCCTCTCCAGATTAGATTCTGTCCAGGGTCTATGATAGTTTCTGTCTGTTTAGTCACTGGGCATTTTATCCTGGATATGATCATATTCTTCCCATCTATTCAGTCTTGAACTATAGTGAGTACTCATCATTAAACATGGTATTAAAGTAATAAAATCTGAAATTCATGATGCTTCATGAACTGTACATACATAGGTTTCCAGTTTGGTTAGTATGGCTCTTCATGTCAAACCTTTTATGGTAAATACAAATGTTTCCCTTGTTTGCCATTGCCCAACCTAATAATTTCCCTACATTCTCTATTCTAACATTCACAAATGCAAGAAATAGCTATTAATCCAAGCGAATGGCCTTAGGAAATGTGTTTTACTTTTGACAGTTACCTGAGATGGGACCTTAACAGGGCGTCCTATAAGAAGAGTGTACATTGTCCTGTTTATTCTGTTCTAAATGGTTGATTTGAGATAAAGGAATACACTAAAATTATGACACTTTCCAGTGCTGATAAGAAACAGTATGTTAACTAGAGCAGTGGACCTACAGCTAAACACTGAGTGAAATCAGAGATTCAAGCGTTGAACTAGTTTTTCCAAAAAAAAAAAAAAAAAAAAAAAACAACTTTCAGTAGTTTCTGTTGTCCAATTTCATTTTCCCTAAGCATCTGGGTTCATGAATATTCAGATATATTGAGTGCCGAATAGTTTATAGAATGATGACATCTGGCATCCCTAGATTAACTGGTACATCTAGTTCCAAGAAAAAGACAATAGATTGCTACCACTGTCTTTTTTTAACATAGGCTCATTGACAAATGAGAAAACCTGTGCTCTCTATCAGTCCGAGGTTTTTCTAGGCATCAGCTTGCTGCAAGATACTTGGCTATAGTCTAGTGGATATTATGAGATGCCACATTTCCACATGTGTGTCAAATATTCACTATTTTTGGAAAATTTAAACTTTATGCTCCTTTAAAATATTGAGTCTACTTGTGTCTCTGGAAATTTTCATAGTATTGTGGAACTCTGCTGGATACGACTGAAGTCTGACATATCCAGATAGCCAAACTGAGCTTGGTCTATCACAATGTACCCTCTTCTCTCAGCAGGGCCTTGTCTTTCCCCCTGATCTGGGTAACCCTACATTTTGTAAGGAGCATCACATAGCCCTCAGGATAGATTACAATCCAGACCCGTTCCTGATAGGAAAACCTGTTTAGCCACCTGGGGATTCCTGGACATACCCACCCCATGCTAATGAGATGTCTTGGTGACTTTCCTAATGACCTTTGGATTTACCTTAACATTTCCCCCCACCCATACGATAATTAAATATTATGTTCTCCCTCTTGCAACAGGACTGTGCTGCTGCATGTAAAATGAGGCACTGTACATGTAAATCAAGTATCTCTGACCCCCTGACCCTGGCAAATCAAATACATTCACCCTCAAAATGCCTCCCACCCCGAATTGTCCAAGGTTTATAAATCCCTGCTTTCAAATAAACGTACAGGATGTGCGTGCTCCTGGTTGTCTGCTGCGTGATACCCATCAGCCTTCCACCATGGCCACCTGAGAGTTTGCATTTCTTCCTTGGGGACGGTGGGTGTCCCCTCTTCCATGGGAATTTGCAGCCCAACAACCAAGAGCTTGTAGACCACCAGAGCTTGCAATCACTGGCGTGCGGAACTTCCTCAGCAGCCATTGGCCAGCTTCCTGCTCGGCTTGCATCTCCCTAGGCCTGCCTTCACCTGCTGGGCCTGAGGCTTGCCAGGCCTGTGTCTGGGCTGGCTGACCAGGTGTGGCTTCTGCCCGCACCTCTGCCATG
Organism: Meriones unguiculatus; assembly: GCF_030254825.1. Taxonomy (NCBI): domain Eukaryota; kingdom Metazoa; phylum Chordata; class Mammalia; order Rodentia; family Muridae; genus Meriones; species Meriones unguiculatus. The sequence continues at coordinate 84,643,691 of NC_083359.1, read as the reverse complement.
TTTAGCACAACAGCTTAACCAAGAGCTGTAACACTTTGGTATCACCGTAGGCTTTGGAATGCCTGAGCTTCCATTGCTACTGGTGATCTCATGCTAATAGAGCCAAACTGTAACACTATATGGAAAACCTTTTGCACACCCCAGCCTAGAGAATGGGCTTCTCCCTAAAGCACCCTAGCTGTTCTTGAGATCTGGAAACGGAACCTGGATCCCAGGATCACTCTGCTCTCCATCTGGAAGCCTAGGTCCAGGCCCATGCCAAAATCCAGGCCCCACCACAGAACTGACAATGACAATCATATAATTTTATGAGCTACAAAAAGATATTTGTATAAAAGAAATCTGAGGAAAGGAAAGGGAAAATGATGTAATTCTATTTCAATCTCAAAAATAAAAGACATAATCAAAATAGAAATGTTGTGTACATAGGTATGTAATATATATATATATATATATATATATATATAGAGAGAGAGAGAGAGAGAGAGAGAGAGAGAGAGAGAGAGAGAGATGAGATGAGAGATCATGGGCTCCAAGTGTTAAACTGATCATGTGGAAAGATTTAGAAATGTAGACAGTCACAGTGAACTAATGGACCCTGCTCAACATTATTTGTCCAAAGACCCTTAGGACATACTCATGTGTATGAAAATCTTGTATGAATTGTGTACGATCTGTGTTCCCATTTCTAAGGAACACAGTTATAGCTGTTGATTATAGGAACACTGTTTACATTTCCGAAGCTCTTGCTTCTCATTCTGAAACATGCATTCATTCCAGGGTGTTGGTGCCATGAGAAATCCACAGACTTTGACATGCCATGCTTCAAAGTACAAGCTATTAAATATTTTTCCCAATATTGGTAACTTACTGCTCCTCTGGGGGCATAAATTCTCTGCATCGACGCTTCATTTCTTCGCTAGCAGCTCTCCGCCCCCGATCCCGAGTCCATGAGCCACAGTAGTTCAGAACTGCATAACCGCAGTACCTACTATGCATGAGTCTTTCCTCTAAAAATACCAAATTGTCCAGAACTGATGGCTTCTCGTGGAAAATCCATTACTTTGTTACTTCTGGCAGCTGCACGTGTTTTTCTTTGGCTGGCCAGGCTAGTGGCATTTCCAGCAGCCTGGATAGCCAACAACCATGTGCAGTTCCTTCTCATGGGCCTGTCAACATGTCCTCTGACATAGGTAAACTGGACTTGACTATGTAAACACACCAGCTTTCTTGGTGCCACCTCCAAATTGTCACATTCTCCCTAAAAGCCTCCCCAGCGTGTCAGTGACTACTTAGTGCTTGCTAGGCCCAGCACATTACATCACCTCAAGATTTCTGCAAGCAGAACTTACTCCTCAGGGTTTGTATTATGTTTAAACCTTGTAGCTCCAAAGGTCTTAGGTCAAGTACCACTGACATTGATCTTTTCTTTGCCATTTCGAACTGGATGGTGCCACCAAGGACTTTCTTTCTTTCTTTCTTTCTTTCTTTCTTTCTTTCTTTCTTTCTTTCTTTCTTTCTTTCTTTCTTTCTGTCTCTCTCTCTCTCTCTCTCTCTCCCTCCCTCCCTCCCTTCTTTCTTCCTTCCTTCCTTCCCTCCTTTCTTTCTTTCTTTCTTTCTTTCTTTCTTTCTTTCTTTCTTTCTTTCTTTCTTTCAACTATGGTCCCATTGCTTTCCAGATATGTTTCTGCCCCCTTCACCGATAAACCCAGAGTGTGTTAAACCAATCCATATTCTGACTTTCTCTCCTGGAATATGAAACAGACTTTCAAATAGGGATTCAGATGGGGATTTTTATTTTCATTGGTGTTGTAAATGAACAACGAGAGAACAGCTTCTGTGCTACCAAAATTTTTTCTTGTCCTTGGATGGGCCTACCCTTAGAGACAGAGTCATTAGCTTTCTCACATTCCTCAGAGGCTGCAAGAACAGGCACAGGAAAGTTAGAAATTTGTTTTGTGAAACATCCCTACACTTAGGTGTTGATTTCTCCTGAATTCTGTCCAGCTAAATATCTCTTTTGAATTGCTTCTCTGTTTTTTCCTAGACTAGAGCTCTCTTAAGCTGGAGCGATGATAGCATTTATTTGGCTCCATGCTTCTTGCACACGATGAACTCTGAGCATGTATTAACCAATTTAACTTTAAAGCAGTTTCATAAATGGGTTAGCTTTAGCTTTTAAAACAGCACAATCAGTTGATGACCCTGCTGCATCTGCTGTGTTAAGGCCTGCCTTGAACCTTTCAGGTTTAAACTTTTATTAAACAAAATGCCTAATATTCCCCATCCTTTGCCAAAGTGGTAGATACATTTTACTCCCACCAGGGAGCTGCCAGTTCACTCAGAGTTTGAATGTGTGACAAAGCTACAGCTTGACTGTGTTGGTCAGGTTGGAGAAAACAGACCCAAACACCACTCCTCTTCATTCAGTTTCTCTATTTGTGCCTTGAACTTTATCCACTCTACAAGTTCAGTGGGAGTGAAAATTACCCAGTAGATTCTAATCACTCTCATTACCTTAGCTAGTCTAGTATCCAGATACTTGGATTTTATGTGTGGTATTCATTAAATTATTCTAATGGACCCTTGGTTCAAAAATACATTGTACAGCTAGAATTGTATACATGTACATGTTATGTATTTCTAATTGATAATCTGACTTCTTCCTGAGAGAAAACAAAGATATAGTCAAATATAATATTCCAGAAGTAAAAATAGAGATCTTGTCAGTATTTCAGGATACTTAGTAAGAAGGATTTTTGTCTGGCTTTGGCTGAAGTTGAAAGCCACAAATAAAAAAGCTTAAAGCTTGATGTTATCAAAACATCAAGTATAAATTCATCATCTTTATTTGCCAAGACAAGCATAAGAAGATGTATTCTGTAGTTGATTATATTTCAGATCACTAAGCATTTTCAAGACTACATTGAACTGTGCCATGTCAATGCTTTGAAGCAGTTTTTAATCATACCAATTATTGTTGGACTTTAATGAATATATTATTTCCAAGTGGACCAAAGACCAAAGAGCCAGTTTGTTTAATATTTCACATGGTTTGTCTATGGGAAACTTTTGAACATGTAAATGACTTGCAATCATATCCAAGACACAAAAATCACATAAGAATTCATTGATGGGGATAAAACCCAGCTTTGAGTTTTGAAATATGTACAGGAGCATTAAAAACAAAATAGACTGCATCAAGTACAAAGGCAGTTGCTTAAGGTCCACTCACCTACACATTGTGGCTTCTCAGAACAGGAAAATACAAGCCTCACGCTATAGAATGCAAGAGACAAATTGGTGGATGGAGATAGGAATGGCGCGCGTGCCTTGACCTTTCTTTATAGAGAAGGCTTTCTGAAAAAGAGAAACCGGTACATGCTCTCTGTCTGTGTGGTTCACGTGGTTTCTCACTTAGAAAATTTTCTAATATTGACTGTACTGGGTAGAAGGCCCAGGATTACTCATATAATAGTACATTGTAAACTGTCTTGTCCATTTATTGCTTTCTGGGTTATTAGTCCTGGTTGTGTTTGATCTCACCAATCAGAGTATGTACTTGTGGGCAAAGAGGCTTATGCTACTTTAATAAACAAATGCTCATATCAAGTGTATATGTAATAGCCTAAAAATAGTTACAAACCAATGTCAATTAAGGCTAATAAAATCAATAAAAGGAATGAACTATTAATAAATACTAAATCATGAACAAATCTTAATGCTTAATAAAATAAGGTTTGGCCTTGCATGCTTCTGCTCTGCGGAAGTGCTAAAAAGAAATCATTTCTGTCTACAGAAGTAGATTAGTGATTTCCCAATGGGTCAGAGAAAAGGAAGGCAGAGTAGAGGGAGAGGCTACAAGAGGCATAAGAACATATTTACAGACTGTGGTAATTTATATTCCTTATCTTGATTGTGATGATGGCTTCGGTTATGCATGTGACTAGAAATTTACCAAAGCATAAACTTGAAATATAGACCTTTTATTATATACTAATTAAGCAATATTAAAATCTAAGTTTTTCTGGGACTCAGTTAAGGTGTTACTTATGGTAAAGATTATATTACTGAATGCTTACACTAGAATAAATCCAAAGAAATTAAAATTGTAGTATGGTTACATATATAGATAACATGTACATGCATATTAATAGACATAAGATTTATAAGATTTGCAGCAAAGCCACATTTACTATTGGCAAATAATAGATTCATATAGAAGTGAAGAATTGGAAGTTTTGAAAAAGGGCAGGAAAAATAGGGTCAAGATTTCATTGTTGTTAATGTGTATGTGTTGGCCAAGATGTTAAGATATTACAGCAGTGAATACATACCTTTAGCCAACAGATGTTGCTGGAACCACTAGATAGCCATGCATAAACAAACATAAAGAAAAATCATTAAATTCTCCATATGAAAATATCAACTTAAAACGAATCATAGACCCTAACTTACATAAAATTGACACACTTCTGGAAAAATAAGTGAGAAAATTCTTTGGAACATTGAACTATATATATATTTGAATAAACACATCAACACATACACACAAAGACATAATACACACAGTGACATATTGGAACTCATTTTAATTAATAACTTTTACTGTGAAAACATCATCAATAAGATAAAATGATAATTTTTTTTAATTGGGAAAATAGGTAAAATTGCTCAGTGACTAAAAGCACTAGCCACCAAAACTGATGACCTGAGTTCAATCACCAGGACCCACATGATATAAGAATAGAACTTACTCCTGAAAGTTCTCCTCTGACCCTCACATCTGAACTGTGGCATGTGTGTCCACACACATACACACATATACACACGCATACAAGTACAAATTATAATATACATATTTTTAAGAAAAGGGTAAGCCATAAAGTGGAAGAGACAGTTTCAAATGAGTAAATGATAAAGTAGGTATCTAAAATATGTAAAGAACGCTTTTTCTCAGTGATCATGACATTTTTAAGTAAGCAAAATAGACACTTAAAGTAGATGTGCATACGGCAAATGAAACATTGGACAACTTTCAGGATTATGACTCACTAGAAAATTCAAGCACACACCCACACGCACCCACTGGGATGACAAACATTTTGAAGCCCACCTTTGCAAGTTCTGTAATGAAGTAAGTGGAGGTCCCTAGTTGCTGGTGAGATGTAAAAATTACTCAGACACTCCTGAATATCATCCAAATAACTTACATAGTTAAGCAGGCGTATACCTACCTACAACCTAGCAAGTGCAGGGTTTTCCTTTTCTTAAGAGAAATAAAAATATAAGTCCACTCAGAGACTTATACTCATCAGTTTAGAGAAGTTTATTTTAAGCTCCTCACACTGGAAACAGCCCAAATTTCCATCATCAAGTATTTTAATTCAGAAGAAACAACTTACCCAAACTTATGGGACACAATGAAAGCAGTACTAAGAGGAAAGTTCATAGCAACAAGTGCCTTTAGAAAGAAGTTTGAGACATCTCATACAAGCAACTTGAAAACAACACACCTGAAAGCCCTAGGGGAAAAAAAAAGCAGACAATCCAAGGGGAGTAGACAGCTGGAAATAAACTCAGGGCTGAAATCAATAAATTAGAAACAAATAAGGCAATTCAAAAATCAATGAAACCAAGAAGTGGTTCTTTGAGAAAATCAACAAGATAGACAAACCCTTAGCCAAACTAACTAAAAGGCAAAGAGACACTATCTAAATCAGCAAAATCAGAAACGAAAGGGGGACATAATGACAGACACTGAGGAACTACAAAGTACCAGGTTGTACTTCAAAAGCCTAAACACCACAAAATTTGAAAATCTAAATGAAATGGACAATTTTCTTGATAGATTCTATTTACCAAAGCTAAACCAAGATCAAATAAATAGATTAAACAGTCCTATATTCCCCAAGAAAATAGAAGCAGTCATCAAAAGTCCCCCTGTGAAAAAAAGCTCAGGACCTCATGGTTTCAGTGGAGAATTCTACCAGACCATCAAAGAAGAGCTGCCGCCAATACTCTTCAAACTATTCCACAAAGTAGAAACAGAAGGAACATTACCAAACTCATTCTATGAGGCCATAGTCACCTTGATGCCTAAACCACACAGAGACCAAACAAAACAGGAGAATTTCAGACCTATCTCTCTTACGAAAATTGACACAAAAATATTCAATCAAATACTTGGAAACCAAATACAAGAACACATAATAGATATCATCTACCATAACCAAGTAGGCTTTATACCATTCATGCAAGTGTGGTTCAATATATGGATATCCATCAATGTAATCTACCACATAAACAAGCAGAAGGAAAAAAAAAAAAAAAACAAAAAAAACACATGATCAGCTCCTTAGATGCCCAAAAAGCATTTGACAAATTTCCAACACCCATTTATCTTTAAAGTCTTGGAGAGATCAGGGATACAAGGCACATACCTAAACATAGTAAAGGCAATATACATCAAGCCTATAGCCAACATCAAACAAAACAGAGAAAAACTTAAGTCAACCCCACTGAAATCAGGGACAAGACAAGGCTGCAAACTCTCTCTGTATCTCTTCAATATAGTACTTGAAATCCTAGCTAGAGCAGTAAGACAACTAAAGGAGATCAAAGGGATACAAATCAGAAAGGAAGAAGTCAAAATATCACTATTCACAGATGAAATGATAGTATACTTGAATGACCTGACCCCAAAAATTCTACCAGAAACTCTTTCAGCTGATAAATGCCTTCAGCAAAGTGGCTGGATATAAAAGTAACTAAAACAAACAAACAAAAAAACCTGTAGCCTTCATGTATATAAAAGACAAAACAGCTGAGAAAGAAATTATGGAAACAACACCCTTTACAATAGCCACTAATAACATAAAGAACCTTGGGGTGACTCTAACCAAACATGTGAAAGACCTGTATGAAAAAAACTTCAAGTCTCTGAAGAAAAAAATTGAAGAAGATATCAGAAGATGGAGATATCTCCCATGCTCATGGATCATTAGGATTAACATAGTGAAAATGGCCATCCTACCAAAGCAACCTGCAGATTCAATGCAATTCCCATTAAAATACCAACAAAATTCGTTACAGAACTTGAAAGAGCATTTTTTAATTTCATATGGAAAAACAAAAAACCCAGAATTGCTAAAACAATCCTGTACAATAACAGATCTTCTGAAGGTATCTCCATCCCTGATCTCAAGCTGTGCAACAGAGCAACTGTAATAAATATTTTATGGTACTGGCATGGTAACAGAATGGTGGATCAATGCAATCGAATTGAAGACCCAGAAATAAACCCACACACCTATGGATACTTAATTTTTGACAAAGAAGCCAAAACTATACAATGGAAAAAAGACAGCATCTTCAACAAATGGTTTTGGTCTAACATAAATCCAACACCATTTATGGTGTAGAAAAATGCAAATAGATCCATATTTATCACGCTTCACAAAACTAAAGCCAAGAGGATCAAAGACCTCAACATAAAACCGGACACACTAAACTTGTTAAAAGAAAAAGTGGGGAAGAGCCTTGAACTCATTGACACAGGAGACAACTTTCTGAACAGAACACCAACAGCACAGGATCTAAGATCAACAATCAATAAATGGTACCTCATGAAACTGAAAAGCTTCTGTAAAGCAAAGGACACTGTCATCAGAACAGAACAACCTACAGTCTGTGAAAGGATCTTCACCAACCCTATATCTGACAGAAGGCTCATATCAAGAATATATAGAGAAATGAAGAAGTTAAACAGCAGCAAACCAAGTAATACAATTTAAAAAATGGGGTACAGAGCTAAACAGAGAATTCTCAATAGAGGAATAGCAAAGACAGAGAAACACTTAAAGAGATGAGGGAGGGAGGGAGGGACCGGGAGGGAATGAGGGATCGGGACAAGGCTGGGATACAGAGTTAATAAAATGTAACTGATAAAAAAAAAAAAAAAAAAAAAAAAGAAATGCTCAATGTCCTTAGTCATCAGGGAAATGCAAATCAACATAACGCTGAGATTTCACCTTGAATGGCTAAGATCAAAAACTCAAGTGACAACACATGCTGGAGAGGATGTGGAGAAGGGAAACCTTCCTCCATTGCTGGTGGGAATGTAAACTTGTACAAATACTTTGGAAATCAATCTAGCGCTTTCACAGAAATTTGGGAATAGTGCTACCTCAAGATCCAGCTATGCCACTCCTAGGCACATATCCAAAATATGCTCAAGTATAAAACAAAGATATTGGCTCAACCATGTTCATAGCAGCTCTATTGGTAATAGCCAGAAGCTGGAAACAACAGACAAATGGATACAAAAATTGAGGTACATTTACACAATAGAATACTACTCAACTATTAAAAACAAGGAAATTATGCAATTTGCCGGCAAATGGTGGGGACTAGAAAAGATCATCTTGAGTGAGGTATCCCAGAATCAGAAAGACACACATGGTATATATTCACTCATAAATGGATATTAGACATATAATATAAGATAAACATACTAAAATCTATAGTCCTAAAGAAGCTAAACAACAAGGAAGACCCTAGGGAAGACGCTCAATCCTCATTCAGAAGGACAAATGCAATAGACATTTGAAGTAGGAGAAGACAGGGAACAGGACAGGAACCTACCACAGATGGCCTCTGAAAGACTCTACTGATAGAGGTTTCAAAGCAGAGGCTGAGACTTTGGGCAGAGTGCAGGGAATCTTATGAAAGGAGAGGGAGATAGAAAGACCTGTGTGTATGTGGGGGGGGAACAGGATCTACAAAAGGAGACCAACAGAGAAAAAAAAAAAAAAACTGATTCCTGAGGTCCCTGCGAAGACTGGTGCTCCAACCAAGGACAATACATGGAGAAGACCTAAAACCCCAACTCAGATATAGCCCATAAACTCAGTCTCCAAGTGGGTTCTTTAACAAGGGGATAAGGGGCTTTCTCTGACATGAACTCAGTGACAGACTCTTAGATCACTTCTCCCTGGTGGATGCAGCCTTGCCAGGTCACAATGCAACCTGATGAGATTTGATAGGCTAGGGTCAAATAGAAAGGGAGGAGGACCTCATCTATCTATCAGTAGACTAGGGGAAGGGCATACAGGGAGAAGAGGGAGGAGGGTGGTGATATTGTGAGAAGATGAGGGAGGTTGGCACAGCCGGGATACAAATTGAATAAATTGGAATAAATGATAATAATAAAAAAATTAAAAATGAATGGTTGTTGGGTTTTGTCAAATGCTTTTTTGGCATCTAAGAAGATGATCATGTGTTTTGTTTTGTTTTTTCCTTTCAGTTTGTTTACATGGTGAACTACATTGATGGATTTTTGAATGTTGAACCACCCCTGCATGCCTAGGATGAAGCCTACCTGGTCATGGTGGATGATATTTTTAATATGTTCTTGGATTCAGTTTGGGAGTGTTTTGTTGAGTATTTTTACATCAATGTTCTTAAGTGAGATTGGTCTGAAGTTCTCTTTCTCTGTGGGGTCTTTGTGTGGTTTAGGTATCAAGGTTACTGTGGCCTCATAGAATGAGGGTAATAATGTTCCTTCAGTTTCTATTTTGTGGAATAGTTTGAAGAGTATTGGTATTAGCTATTTTTTTAATGTAACATTTTTTGAGATTTTTATGAACGTATTTGTTTAAAACAAAGCGTTTTGATCATTCCTCTCACTAACTCCTCTTGGGTTTACCTCCTGCCTCTTTCTAACTCCATGTCAGTTTGATACCTTGTCTATTTAGTAAAGCAGCAGTATTATGTATACCTCGTTCATAGGGCTCATGTTCACAGTCTCAAGCATGAACTCCTTCCTGCGGAGTGAGCCTCAGATCCAATCAGGGTGCCACCAGTTACCTCCAGAGGAGCTGTAGCACTGTGTTAGTGGGCATGGCTTTTCTGGCAGGTCATGCTGTAGCACATGGGCCACTAGGTTAGATCCCTGGTGACTTTTCTCCCTGCTCCAATAGTTTTCTCTATGATGTCCAATCAGTGGAGTGGGAACCTCCAGCTCAGACTCATCCTCATTTCTCTGTCTTGCAGCCTACAATTTATCTTCAGCCCACTGGTTTAACAGTGCCTCAGCACTAAACGGATATCTCTATCACCAATTCCGAGACCCAGAGGAAACATTAATTGTTGAATTAATGTGCATGAGAGGCCTCTTCATCTTCTAGAGTGTTTCTCAAGTTCTTAAGTATTAAAATATTCACTGTGGAGGTCTTTCAATTTCTTCATTAAGGTCACTCTATGGCATTATATTTTCTTTGAAGCTGTTGTTAAAGGGATTCCTGCCCTTGCCCTAATTCTGTCAATATTTTTTTTTACATTGGTATAAAAAAATAAAAACTAAGTATGTATATGCGTTTGTATCCTGAACACATTTGTTGACTGTGTTTATTGGCTGTGGGAGTTTTCAGGTGGTGTTTTTTATATTTGGAATCATATCATATGCAAAAAGGGATACCTTGACTTCTTTTCCCTTTTTATTTTTCCTTTTATTTTCTTTTGTAAGCGCTGCATACTGAATTAGAGTAGAAAGGTAGATCATTATCTTTATCTTGCTCCTGATATTAATGAGAATGCTTCAAGTTTTCTCCATTCATCATGTCTTTTGCTGTGATGTTGTGGCATTCTACTTTTCTTATTTTGAAATATGCCTCCTGTCTACCTAGGTTCTCCAAGATTTTATCGTGAAAGTATGTTCTGTTTGTCCTTTTCTGCATTCATTGAGATGGCAATGTGACTTCTCTATATATTTTTATATATTTATTGATCTGCATAGGTTGAACTATCTTTGAGTTTATGGGATAAAGCTAATTTGTCCATTGTGAATAATATTTTTTTATGCTTTTCGGCATTCAGTTTTTAAGTAGTTTGTTGAGAATCTTGGCATCTACTTATATTGGCCCATGGCTTCTTTTGTGTTTATGTTTTTAATCTAGTTTGGTTATTAGAGCAATATAGGCTTTGTAAAAGAGGGCAGGAATAATTTGAGAAACACTGGTTTTGATTCTTTTCTAAAGCTTTGGTAGAACTCTTCAGTGAGTCTATCTTCTGGGTCTGGGTGTTTTATAAGCATGAAAGTTTTTATTATTGCTAGAATCTCGTTACTTGTTACAGGTCTGTTTAAATTATTGATTTTACACTTGGGTAGGCAGAGACAGGCAGATCACTGTAAGTTTGAGGCCAGCTGATCTACAAAGCAAATTCAGGACAGCCAGGGCTTTTTCACAGAGAAACCTTCTAAAAAAAAAAGAAAGAAAGAAAGAAAGAAAGAAAGAAAGAAAGAAAGAAAGAAAGAAAATTGATTTCATTTAGGTTTAAGTTTGGTAGGTCAAATGCACCCAGGTTGTTGTCTCTCCTTCTTCTTCTTCTTCTTCTTCTTCTTCTTCTTCTTCTTCTTCTTCTTCTCCTTCTTCTTCTTCATTTGTTATTTTATTTCTTTTTTTTTAAATTTTTCAGTGTACTGGAATATGTGTTTTTAAGGTAGGCCTTTATAATCTCTAAATTTGTCTGGTATCTATCATAATGTCCAGCCAAATCAGCAATTTGATTAAACTGGGTCTTCTCTTTCTGTTTAGTTGGGTGATGGTTTATCCATAATAGTTATCTTTTCAGTGAACCAACTCTTTATTTCAGTGATTTTATATTAGTTTTTATTGTTTCTGCTTTATCAATTTCTGTTCTGGTCTTAGTTATTTCTTCCCATCATTAGCTCTCAATTTGGTTTGTTCACATTTTTCCAGAGCCTTAGAGTGTTTATTTATTTGAGTTCTCTGTGATATTTGAATGTAAGCAATTAGAGTTTTAAACTTCCTTATTAGGACTGTATACCTCATATGCCAGTGGTTTTGATGTGTTGTGTTTTCATTCGTGTGTGTGTGTGTGAATTTAGAGGGCACGGGATAGGCTTAGGTACATTCCTCGTGATCCATCTACCTTGTAATTTTGAGAAAAATCTCACTGGTCTGGGCTCAACAATTAAACTACAAGCTATCTGTATAGCAAGTCCAAAGATTGGATGAAATCCATCCTCCAGGCTAATTTGTAATTTCAAGTCTAATTTGTGGTTGTTGTTTGTTTGTTTGAATGCAATGTCCTTATGCTTGCAAAAACAAGCACTTTACCAAGAGAACAATTTCCCAGTTATCTAGCCTGCTGGACTTCCTTTTCTCTTCTTCTTCCTCCTCCTTAATTTAAAACGATTTTAGACCAAATGTCGTGTTGCACATCTTTAATCCCAGCACTCTGGGAGGCAGAAGCAGGCAGATCAATGTGAGTTCGAGGCCAGCCTGGTCTAATTAGTGAGTCCAGTACAGCCAAAGCTACACAGAGAAACCCTGTCTCAAAAAACAAACAAACAAGGAAACAACAACAAAACACCAAGAAAGAATGGAAAAAAAGAAGATGAGTTTAGACTGGTTTTCCACCATTGCACACGAAGCACACAGCTGGTAAATAACTAAATCCACAAGACCTAGCCAACATTGGTTTCCAGTGTTCTGGGTTAATTATATTATAAACTGGGTGTGGTATGTTTCACAAGTAAAACTCAACTATGAAATAAAATTATATCAGTAAGTGTTAGGATAAGAACTTTGAGACTATTCTATTTCATCACAGAAAGTGATTTGTAAAAGAACTGGGGGTGAGGAGAGGCAAGTGGGGCTGTATTGGGAGGCAGGCTTCCTTGGAGGTCTTGGGCGATTATCGGCATTTTGGTGATACAGCAGCCTTCGGCAAGATGGTTTCATAAAGTGTGAGCTTCCCCTCCCTTGCACAGTGTGGAGAGCTGTCTTGAAGTCATCAAGGATATTATAAATGCTCTTGCTCCCTCGATTTCTCAATCACATCTTTCCTCTTTATGATTAAAGTGAGATCCTGTAACAATGTAACGTCTAAGTGTCCGTTTGGCTGATGGATTGCTTTTAATGCAATGAAATTTAAAACGACGACGACGGAGTAATCTGTAGTGGGTGGTGACCTTTCAGAGGTGGTGTTGAAATTTGGTTCATGATTAAAGCAGGGTGCGGTTCAAAGGGGCAGAGATGGAAAATTCTCTTTTGGCAACTTATTAGAGACGTAGGGTCAAACTGTTGAAACAGCTACAAACATCTGTTGCCAGAGAGAAAACTAAAAATTTAACAGCAGCCTTATGCCAGAGCAAGTGCTGTGCTAAGTGCTTCAGGCCTGGTCTCGCTCTGTGTGTTGGTGATGCAGGTTGGCCGCTGATGGGAACAGGTTACAGAAGAAGACTCAGGAGGTAAAACTTGTCCAGGGCTTTGGATAATCGCGTAAAGGCTAGGTTCACACTCAGGGTCGTCAAGTCCGCGCCTTATGCTCTTATCCACTAAAGGACAATTATCTCTGCCTCTGATCCGTAGTTTTGACGGTTTATCTACCTCGTCCTTTTCACGCGCAGAATCCCGCCCCTCCCTCTGTGATTCTCATATCAAAATCCACAGCACGAAAAAGCACACCCTGGAGATACTGACTCTAAACCGAAATCAGTATTTTTCCTCACTTGCCTTTGAGCTAAAGAGCTCTTTCCCCTTAACAACCCGAATTCTCTAACCCCGCAGAGGATGCTGGGATGGCGGGGATGGGGGAGGGCTGTTCTTCCCAAACCCTCCTGTGGTGAAGATTTTTCATATCGCCCGACATCTCAGAGGTCTATAAACTCAGGGTGAGCGTGCATGCTGGCAGGAAGGGTTGGGAGGTTGCACGGCGGTAGATTGCCTGCTTGGCAAGGCCCTAAGCTGATCACCAGCCCCGTTGTCTCAAAATAAACTATTTAAGCTTAGTCCAAGATTTCTAAAATACATGGCATGAATTTTATCTGCAACAGCTATTCTCACCTCAGGGGGCAAAAAACTAAAAAGCATCAAAACAGAAACCATCTCAGGGGGGCATCAGGGCCTAATGAATGAGATTAAAAATCCCATTGTTGGTTTGGGGCCAGGGCTTGGTGCTAAGAGCGCTGCTGTGTTAGCTGAAGGTCACAAGTCCCAATGCCCAGCGCCCATGCCAAAACTAGAGGGCAAGTTGGGTGTGGTGTGGTGTGGCAGGTGAGGGAACGAGAGGGCGTGGAGGGTAAGAGGGTGGGGGCGGGGTAGAGACAAACAGACCCTGGATGGCCAACCTAGAGGAAACTGCAAATTTCAGATTCAGCAGACTCTACCTTCAGAAAACAAGGTGGTCAATGATTTAGCAGGATACCTGACTTCTTCCCTTAACCTCTGTTATCACGTGTACAGGCATATGCATACATGTCTATAACACACACACACACACACCAAAGAAGTGATATTGTTGTATGCGGTGGTAAGGCTTATTTGCTTTCTTACGTACCTCAAATCTCCCTCTTTAGAACAGAAGAGCTCTTGAAGCCAGGACCTCTTCCTACTTACTCCCCTGCCTCCACCAAGTCATGCTTCATTCCCGAAAATGTCCAGCATAAATGAATCTATCAGGCCATCCATATTCCGTGACATATGGAGACATTTCAACTCTGGATCTGAGAGGTCTCACTTGTTACTCTAGAAGGATTACTGGCTTAAAGTCATACAGAAATATCTCACTTCTGTAGATGAGTTGAAACTGAAAATGAGAGAGCCCAAACGCAATCTTAACCTATATGGAAGTGGTCTAAGGAAAGAAAACAAAGAAAGTTGCCTGGTCATGAAGCACATGCGTAAAAGCACTGTGCCCAGGTCAGTGCACTGTAGGCCATAACCTGTCAGTAATGATACGAGGATCCCTTGAGGGAGTTTCTTAAAGCTCACTGGTCCAGGATCCCCATTACAGATGCACTGGATTCTTTAAAACTAACAACCCAGGATGGATTTTTTCGAAACTAAGAACCCAGGATATCTGCAAATGTGTCTCTCAGCCAAGCTCGGGCTTGTTCAGGATGATATGGCCACAGACTCAAATGTGTCTCTCCAGGTTCCTGATTGACTCTATAGCAGTTGAAATTTGACAGCATCTTTTCTAAACAGACAACATCTAGCATTTTAGAAGTAAATCGTTCCCCATGTACATGTGGGGGAAATAGTTGCCTTAAGAGACAACATATTTATCGCGCTGATGTTGCTGCTTCTTGATCCAAAGCTATTTTGGGAAGCTCTCCTTGTATGTTGCCGTTGGGGCCTCTAGCACATTATTTGGTATCTGCTCAGTGGTGCAAAGTTTCACTTTGAGAGTGGATTTGTATGTTAGCAGCTGTCACAAACATTTAGGAGCACTCCTGGTGAATGAGGCAAATGACCAAGCAGGGTAATGTGGTTTGGGGTCTTAAATAGGGGGTGATTATGAAACGAATTAAACTGGTTTTCTTGGATGCCTCTCAAAAAGGATGAGTTAAGTGTAATAAAACATATGGACGCTTTCACAGACATGGTATTTGGTCATAATAAAAATTGTTAAAATACTGCATTTGGCCCACAGAAACACGTATTTTAAATGTTCTGTTTTCTAACATTCCTGAAAACATATTTATGCATGGCTCTTGTACAAGAAACGTGTACACAAGCACATTAATTCAACGTGATGTCTCACATTTCATCCATACTGATGGCATTTAGCACAGATATTCTCAGATGAAGATGATGAGGTTGTAAGCCTATGCAATGAGGAGAGCTAGAGCCCAGACTGGAAGGAGCCTGTGGACCTCATCCCCAAATCTTGGATAACACTTTCATTTGGCCATCACTGCTTGGTCAGATGTGAATCCTTTGTTTAAAATGCCTACTTTCTTTGTACTAATTGCTTTCTCAACCAAGGTTGCTGCGTTGGCGTCTGATCCCTTCGTGGCGGCTATTTGAGCATTTGAACTTGGATGCACCTTTTCTCAGCACAGAGTAGAACAGCAATGATCGGTCATCAGCTAGTCAGCTTATGATTTGTTAGACTTGGGTGTTAAGGCCCTTTAGGTTTCTAAAATTTACAAAAATAATTTCAGTATTACAAAAAAGATTTTAAAAATTGAATGAAGTCTTCTCCTAGTTAAATTTAATTTTAAGGGGCAGGAGAGATGGCTAGATAGTAAAGATCACTGGCTGCTCTTCCGGAGGTCCCAGGTTCTATTCCCGCCCCTTGCATAGCTGCTAACAGCTAGCTTATTCTAGTTCCAGGGGATTGGATGCCCTTTTCTGGCCTTCATGGGTAACGCATGCTCATGGTGCACAGAATCACATGCAGGCAAAACTTCAATACATATAAAATAAAAATAAAAAAACCCTTAAAAATTAATTTTAAGATGTGTGTGCATATGTGTGTGTGTGTGTGTGGTGTTTGAATTTGTGGATCCCTGTGTGTGCACCTGTGTGCATGTGTGCATGTGTGCAAGTGTGTGTGTGTGTGTGGTGTTTGTATTTGTGGTTGCATGTCTGCGGGTGTGCTAATGGAGGCCTAAAGTTGACCTTAAGCATCTTCCTTTGTGGCTCACCACTTTATTTATGGAAGCACAGCCTTGTCTTAAACACAGAGCTTACAAATTATAGCTTGCTCGCCACCCAGCTTGCCCCGTGGCTGCCCTGCCTTTGCCTCACAAGTGTTGGAATCATAAGCAGCCTGCACCTTGCCCAGCTTTGTTCATGGCACTGGAGACCCAAACTCAGGACCTTTGGTGGCAGATCTTTGTCCACTGGGTCTTCTTACCAAAGCCAGAATTGTAACCATTAAGAAAAGCAACAAGTTTTCCAAGCCTGAATTTTATCCTCTATAAAGTGAATGTAATACTGAAATTGACAGCAAGGTCATTACTTCCATTATTATTGTGTGTAGCATACTAAAAGGGTAAAAATGTCAGCTATGGTTACTGTAATTTAAACACTGAAGTCTTATTGACATATGTATTTGCATAATAGTAGCTATAACAGTGTTTTCATTTTTTAACTTATTGATGGGGATGTCTCTAATCACAGCATACAGGAAGACTGTAAATTAAATTCTATGTACATAAATATGTCTCAAAAAATTCAAAACAGGGAATTATGACAAGATGGCGGCACAAGGAGAACATTGCGTCTGAGGAGCAGGGCAACATTTTCCATACAGCGACCAAGAGACTGAATTCTGGGCCCTAAAACAACTATGATCATGTTTCCCAGGTGAGAGGAAACCCCCATGGCATGGGAATCAGTCGGGTCCATGCTCAGGTCACCCAGCCAGAACACGGAACAGATCCAGGGTCCCGCAGGCAGTAGGTTGTCAGACCAGAGCCACACAACTACGTGTCCTGATCACCTTCCCAGGCTGAACAGTGGGCACAAAAAAACACCAGATTATGGGAGTCCCAGTCATGAGAAAACCCCACAGGGAAGGAAGGAAACGGTACTGACTTGGGTCACCCAGTCTTTCCCTGGAAAAAGTCTCACAGACCAGCGGATATGAGCAGCCATCACTGAACTGGGCTCCCCTTGCAAGCACAGACAGTTGCTGTGTGCCCAGCTCTCCGACACAGACAGAGCTGTGCACCCCAGGGCACCAGAGACTTGGAGTCACTGTCGGGAGAAATCCTCACTGGGAACGAAGCAAAGGGGACAGACTTAGGCTACCCAGTATATCCCTGAAAAAGGTCCCACAGACCAGCCCAACCCAGGGACCTGCTGTGCACCAGATAGCTTGCTGTTACCAGGAGAGTGGTACCCATCTGCCACAGATTACCGCTTGGGTACTGGAGCACAGAGCCCCAACCTCAGACCTACAGAAGCCCAGAATCCTGGAGATCAACCCCCAGATACTGCTCCAAGAGGCAACCAGTTATCCCTAACAAAACTGGCCAAACCACAGGACACACAGGTTACAACAGCAGCTCACTAAATTTACATAAAGAAACCCAGTAGCAGGGCAGTTGTCTCCAGGACTTCTCTGGGTGAGAGGGGAGCCCTCTCGACTAACAAGGACCACAGTTACCACGCAGGTCTCTATGCCTGAGGTGAGCAGTGGCAACTCCTGAAAAGCATCAGCCATCCAGTGACTATACCCAAAAACCTGAGAAGGCTTCCTTCAGGAAAAGTGATCTTGCTGCCAAGGGGATTCTCTCCACCACAGGATTCCAGGAACCACCAGAAACTAACTCCAAACACCTAAGATAGCCCAATGGGTAGAGGCCAGCGTAAAAGCTCAACCAACAAAAGACAGAGCAATATGGCATCTCCAGAACCCAGTTATCCACGGGCAAGTAGCCCTGGACACCCCAGAATAATTGAAATTCAAGAAGATGACCTAACATCTATGCTCATGAAGAGGATAACAGAGGAAACAAACAAAATGTGTACAGACCTAGAGGAAGATAAACTCAAACAGATTATGGCCATCTGTAAAGAAATAGAGGAAGATAAAAACAAACAGATTATGGACATCTGTAAAGAAATACAGGAAGTTGCAGCCAAACAGTTTGTGGCCTTTAGGGAGAAAATGCTTAAATCACTGAAAGAAATAAAAGAAACAGAAGATTCTCAAACAAACAGCTAAAGGAATTGAAGAAAAAACAGGAAAATACAGTCAGACAGGTGAAGGAAATCAACAAAACGGCTCAAGATCTGAAGATAGAATTGGAAAAATTAAAGAAAACACAAATGGAGGAAATTGTGGAGAGAAAAAACTTAGGGAAGAAAATAGGAACTACAGAGGTTAGCATAACCAATAGACTACAAGAGATGGAAGAAAGAATCTCAGGTGTGGAAGATATAATGGAAGAAATAGATGTATCTGTCAAAGAAAATGTTAAATCTAAAAAATTTCTGACACAGACCCGTCCAAGAAATTCAAGACAACATAAAAAGACAAAACCTAAGAATAATAGGAATAGAGGAAAAAGAAGATTCCCTGCTCCAAAGCCCAGAAAATATTTTCAACAACATCATTGAAGAAAATTTCCCCAACTTAAAGGAGAGGCCAATAAGAATACAAGACCCAATAAATTAGACCAGAAAAGAAAATCCTCCCATTACATAATAATCAAAACAGTAAGTATACAGAACAAAGAAAAAAATACTAAAAGCTGCAAGGGAAAAAGGCCAAGTAACATATAATGGCAAACCCATTACAATCATACCTGACTTTTCACCAGAGACTATGAAAGCCAGAAGGGCCTGGACGGATATCATGGAGACCTTATGGGAACACAGATGTCAGCCCAGGCTGCTATACCCAGCAAAACTCTCAGTCCTCAGAGAAAACAAAATATTAAATGACAAAAAGAAATTTCAACAATACCTACACACAAATCCAGTGTTACAGAAGACACTAAAAGGGAAAATACAACCCAAGAAAACTAGCTACTTTCAAGAAAACACAGGAAATAATTAACCTCACTACCGTAAAACAAAAAGCAACCAAGCACACAACCTTATGACCACAGCCAACATCAAAATCAAAGGATCTAATAGCCACTGATCATTAATCTCTCTCAATATCAATGGACTTAATTCTCCAATAAAAAGACACAGACTAACAGAATGGATGTGTAAACAAAACCCAGTAATTTGCTGCATACAAGAAACACACCTATGTAAGAAAGATAGACATTACCTGAGGGTAAAGGGTTGGAAGACGGTTTTCCAAGCAAATGGACTCAAGAAGCAAGCAGGAGTAGCCATTCTAATATCTGATAAAATAGACTTTCAACCAAAATTAATAAAAAAGGATGGGAAAGGACACTTCATATTCATCAAGGGAAAATTCCACCAAGAAGACATCACAATCCTGAACATCTATGGCCCAAATACAAGGGCACCCACATTTGTAAAAGAAACATTGATAAAACTTAAACCACACATAGATCCCCACACATTAATAATGGGAGACTTCAACACCCCACTCTCAACAAAGGACAGGTCAACAAAACAGAAATTAAACAAAGAAACAATGTCTCTAACAGAAGTCATGGATCAAATGGACCTAACAGACATTTACAGAACTTTACACCCAAACACAAAAGAATTTATCTTCTTCTTAGCACCTCATGGAAACTTCTTCAAAATAGACCATATAGTTGGTCACAAAGCGAGCCTCAATAGATACAAGAAGATTGAAATAATCCCTTGTATCCTGTCTGATCACCATGGAATAAAGCTGGACCTCAACAACAACAACAGAAATAGCAAAAAGCCTACACACACATGGAAACTGAACAACTTGCTACTAAATGACAGCTGGGTCAGGGAAGAAATGAAGAAATTAAAGTCTTCCTAGAATTCAATGAAAATGAAGACACAACATACCCACACTTGTGGGACACAATGAAAGCAGTGCTAAGAGGAAAGTTCATAGCACTAAGGGCCCTCAAGAAGAAATTCGAGACAGCTCACTCAAGCAACTTAATGGCTCACTTAAAAACCCTAGAAAAAGAAGAAGCAGACACACCAAAAGGGAGTAGACAGCTGGAAATAAACAAACTCAGGGCTGAAATCAATCAATTAGAAACAAATAAAACAATTCAAAAAAATCAATGAAACCAAGAGCTGGTTCTTTGAGAAAATCAACAAGATAGACAAACCCTTAGCCAAGCTAACTAAAAGGCAGAGAGATGTCATCCAAATCAACAAAATCAGAAATGAAAAGGGGGACATAACTACAGACACTGAGGAAATCCAAACAATCATTAGGACTTACTTCAAAAGTCTATATGCCACAAAATTTGAAAATCTAAATGAAATGGACAATTTTCTTGATCAATTTGACTTACCAAAGCTGAATCAGGACCAGGTAAATCAATTAAATAGTCCTATAGCCACCAAGGAAATAGAAGTGGTCATTGAAAGTCTCCCATCCAAAAAAAGCCCATGACCAGATGGTTTCAGCGCAGAATTCTACCAGACCTTCAAAGAAGAACTAACTTCAATTCTCTTCAAACTGTTCCACAAAATAGAAACAGAAGGAACATTACCAAACTCATTCTATGAAGTCACAGTCACCTTGGTACCTAAACCTAAAAAAGACCCAACAAAGAAAGAGAATTTCAGGCCAATCTCCCTTATGAACATTGATGCAAAAATATGGAACAAAATACTTGCAAACCAAATACAAGAACACATCAAAGATATCATCCACTATGACCAAGTAGGCTTCATCCCAGGTATGCAGGGGTGGTTTAATATATGGAAATCCATCAATGGGATCCACCATATTAACAAACTGAAAGTAAAAAAAAAAAACACATGATAATCTCCCTAGATGCTGAAAAAGCATTTGACAAAATCCAACATCCATTCATGTTTAAAGTCTTGGAGAGATCAGGGATACAAGGCACATATCTAAACGAAGTAATGGTGATATACAGCAAGCTTATAGCCAACATCAAACTGAACAGAGAGAAACTTAAAACAATCCCAGTGAAATCAGGGACAAGACAAGGCTGCCCACTTCCCTTCAACATAGTTCTGGAAGTCCTTGCTAGAGCAATAAGACAGTTGAAGGAGATCAAGGGGATACAAATTGGAAAAGAAGTCAAATTATCACTATTTGCAGATGATATGATATTATACCTGAGTGACTCCAAAAATTCTACCAGGGAACTTCTACAGCTGATAAACACCTTCAGCAAAGTGGCTGGATGCAAAATTAACTCAAAAAAAAAAATCAGTAGCCCTCCTGTATACAAAAGACAAAAGGGCTGAGAAAGAAATTAGGGAAACAACACCCTTCACAATAGCCACAAAGGACAGAAAGGACCTTGGTGTAACCCTAACCAAGCAAGTCAAAGACTTGTATGAAAAAAATTTCAAGTCTCTGAAGAAATAATTAGAAGAAGATATCAGAAGATGGAAAGATCTCCCATGCTCATGGCTTGACAGGATTAGCATGGTAAAAATGGCCACCTTACCAAAAGCAATCTACAGATTCAATGCACTTCCCATCAAATTACCAACACAATTGTTTACAGAACTGAAAAGAAAAATTCTCAACTTCATATGGAATAACAAGAAACCCAGAATTGTTAAAACAATCCTCTACAATAAAAGATCTTCTAGAGGTATCTCCATCCCTGATCTTAAGCTGTACTATAGAAAAACAGTTATAAAAACTGCATGGTACTGGCATAGAAACAGAATAGTGGATCAATGGAACTGAACAGAATATCCAGAAATAAATCCACACACTTATGGACACCTGATCTTTGACAAAGATGCCAAAACCATACAATGGAAAAAAAGATAGCATCTTCAACAAATGGTGCTGGTCTACCTGGATGTCTACATGTAAAAAAATGAAAATAGATCCATACTTATCACCCTGCACAAAACTAAAGTCCAAGCGAATCAAAGATCTCAACAAAAAACCAGACACATTAAATCTGTTAGAAGAAAAAGTGGGGAAAACCCTAGAACTCATTGGTACAGGAGACAACTTCCTGAACAGAACACCAACAGCATAGGCTCTAAGAGCAACAATCAATAAATGGGACCTCATGAAACAGAAAAGCTTCTGTAAAGCAAAGGACACTGTCATCAAAACAAAACGACTGCCTACAGATTGGGAAAAGATCTTTACCAACCCTTCATCTGACAGAGGGCTAATATCCAGCATATATAAAGAACTAAAGAAGTTGAAAAGCAGCAAACCAAGTAATCCAATTTAAAAAATGGGGAACAGAGCTAAACAGAGAATTCTCTGTAGAGGAATATCAAATGGCAGAGAAACACTTCAAGAAATGCTCAACATCATTAGCCATTAGGGAAATGCAAATCAAAACGACCCTGAGATTTCACTTGACACCCATCAGAATGGCCGAGATGAAAAACTCAAGAGACAACACATGCTGGAGAGGTTGTGGAGAAAGGGAAACCTTCCTTCACTGCTGGTGGGAATGTAAACTTGTAAAACCGCTCTGGAAATCAATCTGGCGCTTTCTCAGACAACTAGGAATAGCGCTTCCTCAAGATCTAGCCATACTACTCCTAGGCATATATCCAAAAGATGCTCAAGTACACAATAAGGAAACTTACTCAACCATGTTTGTAGCAGCTTTATTTGTAATAGTCAGAAGCTGGAAACAGCCCAGATGCCTCTCAACTGAAGAATGGATGCAGAAATTGTGGTACATCTACACAATGGAGTATTACTCTGCAATGAAAAATAAGGAAATCATGAAATTTGCAGGTAAATGGTGGGAACTGGAAAGGATCATCCTGAGTGAGCTGTCCTGAAGCAGAAAGACACACACGGTATATACTCGCTCATATAGACATGTAACATAGGATAAACTTACTAAAATCTGTACATCTAAAGAAACTAATCAAGACAGAGGACCCTGACTAAAATGCTCAATCCCCATCCCGAAAGGAAAAGACGGTGAACATCAGGAGAAGGAGAA
The DNA here is from genome assembly GCF_030254825.1 of Meriones unguiculatus. NCBI lineage: Eukaryota > Metazoa > Chordata > Mammalia > Rodentia > Muridae > Meriones > Meriones unguiculatus. The sequence continues at coordinate 84,620,353 of NC_083359.1, read as the reverse complement.
GAGAGGGAACAAGTCAGGAGCCTGACACAGAGGACCTCTGAAAAGCTCTGCCCTGCAGACTATCAAAGCAGACGCTGAGACTTATGGCCAACTGCTGGGCAGAGTGCATGGAATCTTATGTAAGAAGTGGGAAATAGTAAGATCTGGAGAGGACAGGAACCCCACAAGGAGAGCAACAGAACCAGAAAATTTGAACACAGGGGTCTTTCCAGAGACTCATATTCCAACTAAGTACCATGCATGGAGATAACCTAGAACCCTTGCACAGATGTAGCCCATGACAGTTCAGTGTCCAAGTGGGTTCCATAGTAATGGGAAGAGGGACTGCCTCTGACATGAACTGATTGGCCTGCTCTTTGATCACCTCCCCCTGAGGGGGGAGCAGCCTTACCAGGCCACAGAAGATGACAATGCAGCCACTCCTGATGAAATCTGATAGACTAAAATCAGAAGGAAGGAGAGGAGGACCTCCCCTATCAGTGGACTTGGGGAGGGGCATGTGTGAAGAAGGGGGAGGGAGGGTGGGATTGAGAGGGGAGGAGGGAGGGGATTATGGGGGGATACAAAGTGAATAAAATGTAATTAATAAAATAAAATTAAATTAAAAAAAGAAAAAAAATTCAAACCAGACACACCATTAATCCTAGAACTCAGAAAGCGAAGGAATGTAGTAGCTCTCTGTGAGATGAGGACAGTCTCATCTTCATAATGAGACCCTATCTCACAAAAAAACAACCAGTTAAGTAAACAAACATAAAAATTTAAAACAAACAAAACACCTTACTGATGAAATGGGAAGATCCTTTAATTAATAATCTAATTGACTCTGCATCGACTGGCTGAGTAGGCAAAATGACCTCTCCTACTATCTGAGCCTAGCCTGTCAGGCCTCATCAGGACTTTCTGGATCCTCTTTCTCTGTGGCCAGGGGAGGTGATCAAAGAGCAGGTAACCAAGTTCATGCAGGAGACTACCTCTGCTCACCTTACTAGGGAACCCCTATGGAATCTGATCAGCCCATGGACTATATCTGAGCAGGGGGTCTAGGTCCTCTCATGCATGGTCCTTGGTTGCTTCATCAGCCTCTGAAAGCCCCTGGGACCAGATTTTTTGGCTCTGTTAATCTCCTTGTGGGAGGTCCTGTCCCCTCCAGGTCTTTCTATCTCTCCCTTCTTTCATAAGCTTCCCTGCATTCTGCCCAATGTTTGGCTGTGAATCTCAGCATCTGCTTTGATACCCTGCTGGGTAGAGTCTTTCAGAGTCCCTCTGTGGTAGGCTCCTGTCCTGTTCCCTCTCTTCTTCTACTTCCATTGTCTATCCTGTTTGCCCTTTTGAATGAGGATTAAGCCTCTTCCCTAGGGTCTTCCTTGTTGTTTAGCTTCTTTAGGAGTATAGATATCAGTATGTTTAACCTATATTAAATGTCTCCCATCCACTTATAAGTGAGTATATACCATGTGTGTCTTTCTGCTTCTGGTTTACCTCACTCAGGCACCTGTATTCTAAGCCAGACACATGTTTTAAATTTTAATTTTGAAGGTCTGATATAGTTTAGTAAGCTTCTTGTTTCTGTTCTGTCTTTTCTATTCTTTCTCCTTTCGAATATTCTTTCTTTCTTTCCTTTTTTCCTTCCTCTCTCCTTCCCTGTCTCCTTTCTTTTCTTTCTTCCTTCCCTCCTTCTTCCCTTCTTTCCTTCTTTTCTCCATGTCATCCATTTCTCCTTACCATCCTCTCTCTATGTCTTCTCCCCCTCTATACTTCTTGGCTCTTACCAAATAAAGACTAGAGGGAAAAAAACTGCCAAAAATTTCTGAGTTAGGTGACTCTCAGGGGTACTTCACATCACACAGGAAGTACCAGAGATCTTGTGAAATATCCAATACAATTTTTTATTTTGCAGATTCTAGAGTTTTGTATCTGCATACACATCTGCATTTTCTGGGTGCTGGGCCAAACTGAAACGTTCAGTTTATCCATTGCTAATAAACATGTCAGCAGGTTTCTTTGCTCTCACATCTGTTGTGAAAAATGTTATCTTTCCTGAAGTGTATTTATTTTGTCTTTAATACCAGCTTTCATGGGCTTCAAAATAAAGATTTGCCTTCACTTAAATTTAATAGCATATGCAGGAAAGAGTCTCACAAGAGTGATGAGATAAATTAAAGATGCAGACTGTGTCCGGGGTCCAAAACAGGAAATCCGTGTAAGGAAAACCAAGGACTCTCAGAGTGGTCATGCCAATTGAAACAACTTGTCTCTTCAGGCTCAAAACAATCCCCCCCCCCACTCAGAACACCCCATGTATCATAGGACTTCAATGGAATGCATTAAAAATCTATTCTCAATTGTTTCATTAGTGAGGCTGTCTTTAGTCAAGCCAATAACTTCCTTTGCCAGGGCCACAGACTCAAGGTGCACTCCATTCTAATTCTGTATGGCCAAAACAAAACTCCTACCTGGTTCTTACTGATAGTGGGGCTTCTAGAAGATCAACTGAAGCTTTGTTAGATAAAATTATTCATAAATAAATGCATACATTATCATATAAATGGAAAATAGCTTTCCACTTATGTGAAATTATTTCACAGTCAAGAACATTTATTTCAGGGAATCGTTCCGTTCTCACCTCTCCTTATTCTTATTCTCTCTCACTTATACTCAACCATCTTAAACTATTTAACCCACAAGAATGCTATTTATCTCCCAAAGATGAGGAGACATGAATATTGAAAAAGTCGACACCAGGCTCTCTCTCTCTCTCTCTCTCTCTCTGCTTATGGATCAGGATGTAGTTCTCAGCTACCAAGGACCATGCCTGCCTTCAGCCATGCTCCCCACCATCATGATATTGGACCAAACCTCTGAAACCGTAGCAAGGCCTCAATTAAATATTTCCTTTTAGAAGGGTTGCCTTGGTCTCCTCACAACAAGAGAACAGTGACTAAAACAGAAGTCAAAGGAGCAAGTAGAAAACCCTAGTAGTAAGTGTGAGCCATTGTGATTAGAACTGTCAAGGTGTACACGCATTGTCTCCAGATTCTTCTGATACTATGAATGTTTTTAAACTTGGGTGCTACCCTCTGATATCTAAATTCCCCTTCTGCCTGATTGCTCAACAGTTATTCTGCTAACATCAAGGTGTGAATGTAAACAAACAAGCAAACAAACAAAAAACCTCCTTGTTCTGTTGACCTGAGCTTTCAACACTCCAAAATAGAACAGGAATCTCTATACACATGTGTAAGGTTCTTTGCTGAAGGGTAGTGACAATGTAAGAAGAAATATGCTATTTAACAGTGATTTGATAACAAGAGGGCACACATAGGCATGAAGAAAACGGAGGGGACCAACAGGGTCCAAACTGTGTCTTTCTAAACTCTAATAAAATTGACCCACTTTTGAGAAGAGCAGCTAAAGAGAAAACAAAACAAAACAAACAAACAAAAAACAAGAAGGCATAAATAAATAATGATTTAAAGCTCAGAAGACGAGGCTGGAAGGATGGTCAAGATGCTCTTGCAAGAGGACCCAAGCCTGTAATTCCAGTTCCAGGGCATCCAGTGCTCTCATTTGTCCTACGTCAGTTATGCTTGTGGTCACATTCATGCAGAAAAAAAAATCGTACAAATAAGATAAAAATAATTTTTTTATGAATACAGAAGGAAGTATTATCTAGAGAAGCATGCCAGGCAAGAGGATGTAGGGTGCATCATGTAAAGCAAAATGCCAATTTCAATTCATCTGAGGATTTGGGTAAGATGTGCACATCACTAGAAAAATATAACAACAAACATGATGTGAGAAATATACATCGCAAACAATCTTTTATTGTGAAGCTTGGCTCAGAGGCTAAAGGGACATGTGGCCCTGGAAAGTCACAGCACATGCATGCACTCACACACACACATACACCACACACACCACACACACACACCAAACACTCAGAAACACACACATATGCAAGTACACATGTGCATGTACACACATATGTGACACACACATTCAGGTACACACATGCATTCACATATACACACATATACCATATGTGCACGCATGCAGGTATGTACATACATCACATACACATATGCACACACATCAAACACACATACATACCCCTCACTCCCTGCACACACAGTAACTTAACAATCGGAAAAGTAGAGTTGGGTCTTGGCTTTCTTCAGTATTTTCTAGCTCCAACATCCTACAGCGCTAAGACCCAGGAATCCACTGACTACCTTCTAAATGTGGTTTTCCTGTTCAGGCAGAGAAGGACAGAAGAAAAGCAGCATGTACTCCCCCACTCTCCATCAGGCAGGGACACACTCCGTCCCTGAAACTGTCAGCCCGGGCTTTGAGTACCTTCACCTCTGGAGCGGCACTGACCCGGATAGTCAGGATCATGGATTCCTCAGTCATGTCCGTGGGTCAGGCTCAGTGCGGAAGGGGTGTCCCTTTACCCAGAAAGTGTTTTTTTGAGAGTAATCAGCAGCGAAGCCCTCTAAGGTTTCAGTAAAGAATGCTTGAAGGTGAGGGTGAGGATAACTTTTTCTTTTGTTTTTCATTTTACCACATGGATTTTTGGTTTTACGGCCTTCAAAAAAAATGAAACAACCTTTATCTCAAAAGCAAATATTCCTGCTGCTCTTAAAAATGTTAGCATTTGAAAACCAATATATATTGGCAAATAACGTGGGAAATGGACATGTAGAACATTTAATAATGATTGAATTCATAAAGCATTCTTCTTTTGTTTTTTATGTGACAGCTGGAGGAGTTTCAACTTCCTGCTCACCACACAGCCCTGCACTTCCAACTGTGGGATTTTTTTTTTTCCTTTTCTTCTCCTCCCTTCCTCCGTGCTTCCTTTTGCCTTGGGAATATACGAATGTTTTTGATTACATAATAGCTGCAAACTTTATATCTCCCACTTCCATTGTCACCCATCATAAACAGAGGAGTGAATTTCAGCCTGTATCCAGACAAAGGTGGGTCTGGAACTTTGGGAGGGCGTCCGTATTTGTGTGGAGGGTAAAGACTATAGATAAAGAAAATGCATCAGATGTGATGAGGGACTGAGCCTTGACTCTCAGCCACATCACCCCGCCTCTTAAAGCGTGAGAAAACCTCAGTTCTAGATGAGGCAAAAATGAGACCGAGATCCAGAACCCGCACAATTCCTGCAGGATTCATTTTACCCCGTAGGGGTAGGGAACTTAATACCAACATGCCAAGCAAGTGTAGACAGCATGCATATCAAAAGGTCACGCAGTGTGCACATTGATTCTCCTTTCATCTCCTTCTCTGATGAAGAAATTTCTTTTTAAAATTAAAACTCTATTTTTGCTGTTGCGCTCAGGTAAACTGCCTGGAACCCGGAACCAAGACAGCACATTTCATCGAGCCATTGACAAGTATTTATTGAACACCTCCAGCATGCCAAGAACTGTTCTTTATTTATGAGCCATCTCATGACTGAAACTGACAAATGCCCCTGTTAGAAGGGAAAAGAATAGGATTCTGTTGTTGCTATGGTCTCCTAGAGCAATAAAGCAGGGAAGAAGCAGATGAGAGGAGTAGACAGGGTAGAGGGCTGTGATAGTAAGTAGGGTGCCCAGTGGAGAATATGTGAAAAAGAAAAAAAAATGACTGACCAGAGGATATTTTTGAGGTCTGGGAGGAAGGAGAGCAGGACATTCCCCAAAGTGAAACAAACAAACAAACAAACAAAAGCTATACTAAATAATGACCTGATTCTGCCTGCTCCTTGGCAATTTTTGAATTTCACCTGGCATATGCTTCCAAATGATTATAACTTCTCAGTACACGAAGGACAATCAGTGTATTTAATCTCTACTGTCTGACATGCAGTGTTGACTCCTAGGATCCGCAGATGGAAAAGTAAAACTGGATTCCCATGGGCCGAGACAGGCATGTGAACATGCAAATTAGTTATTTAATTAAAATGTTTTAAGAAGGAAAGACACGTGGATGGTGTTGCCTTTTCATAGCTGTTCACCGAATGGTATCTGGATAACCCTCAGCCTGAGAAGCTTAATAGGACACTCTTTATAGACATTAGAAAGCAAGAATGGCAATCTAGCTGTTTTAAGGCAACACATGGGATAGAAGTTTTATAAAACATGGCACACACACACTGAATGTCTCCTGAATAAAAATAAATGATGTAGTATGTAACTTAACCATTTTATGATCTACTCGGTTCACAAAGCACAGCTTTGGGTGTGAGGGGCTGAACGAGGCTCTGGAAATATTAAAACAAACAAGACTGTGCTTTGGTGAGGGTATGGTTTGGTGGCGAGGATGTACATGAAGATATTCATCTTTGACAGCGAGGGAGGAGTTAGATCTGTGTTCTATAGGAGGATAAACACGGAGGATTCAATGGTGGTCTGTGGGGGTTCCAAATGGTGAATGTGAGAAAAGAATAGTGTGGGAGAACCATGTGATGGACAGCTAGGTAACTTTCTTCAAACCAAAACCCGAGTGGTAGCCAAGACATGATGACAGGTAAGGACCATGGGGTCCTCATAAGACCAGCTCCAACCCCTGCTACATCTTGGAGATCCACAAGAGATGTTAAGCGAAATGTGAGGTGCATGAGTAAGAGTTCTTTGGTTGAAAACAACTGAACTGACTCCAACTAAAAAGTAAGTTTGGGGAGAAAGATTTGGGAAATTTATATAGTTAAAGAAAAATACCCCCAGCCCATCCTTAGAGCAGAGGTGGGAGAGATATTGAGCAACCTCCTTGGGGATGAACTTAAAATGCTTTGAAAAGATTATTTCCTGAAAAGAACATATGTAAGGTACATGTGCGAAAAATATCAAATGGGCACTGCTAAAATATTATAAGAAGGACCTGATCTGTCCTGATCTCCACTCTAAGAAAGGGCTTTAAGCCATTCTAAACATTTGCCTGCTAGAATGAATCTCAGAGGAGCTGGGGCAATGGCTCAGTATTGAGAGTACTTCCTGTTCTTGCAGAGGACCTAAACCGAATCCCAGCACTGACTCAGGCAGCTTCTAACCACTAGGAACTCGAGATCCAGTGTTCTTTTCTGGCCTCTGCTGGTACCCATGCACACATATTCATAAACATCCCACACAGAGACAGACACAAATGTGCACACAAATAAAAAAGGGATAATAAATCTTAAAATTTATCTCTGGAAGTGTAAAGAGGGAGGGGAGGAGGAGGGGAGGAGGAAGAGAAAGAAATCACTGCTAACTAGGAGTAAGTGTGTACATCTTCATTGCCTAGGAAGAGGAGGAGACTGAGATAGGAAAGAATCAAGGTTAGTTGAGGGAATTACTCCATTCAGCACGTGCCTCATCTGCCAACAACATACACCACTTATTCTTATACATAACATGGCTATGATGAGGCAAAATGTTTACTTATCGTAAGTCATAGGGATTAGGTCTGCTTCCAAACATAGCTGTAATGCAGGCAAAGAATGAATCTATTTTAGGGTCGAAAGAAACCCTTATAAAAACAAAGCTATTTGAAATGTGTCAGTCTGCTTGTGCTGAGTCTGTTTTGTTTACCAGCAGAGATGACATGTCACTCAAAGCTTCCACATATTGACAGAGTAAAATGAAAAAATGAAAGTAGGCCTCCAGGTCCTGTAATTATGTTTATATATACATATTTTTGTATATACATGACACACAAATATGCATGTCTATACCTCTGTATGTGCATGTCCATGCGTGGCAAGCTTATTTAGTTTCTGTAGATACAGTCTCTATTTTGGGCCCACGATGTTAACAATTTAGGACTTGGGAGTTAGCACCAAGTCCTAAATTGATGACCTAATTGATGACCATTAATCTAGTTTTTGCTTGCAGTCTTCCATCTCTCTTTATCGCTTCTGTGAAAGTGTTTGTCTGAGGGCCTGGTGACTCTTTGACCTTCATCCCTGTCAATGTTCTCATTCCTTACTGGCCCCTTCACACATTCACACCTTATTTTCTTCTTCTTCTTCTTCTTCTTTTTTAAATTATATTAGTTTACTTACTTTATATCCCAAGGGTACCCACTCCCTTTCCTCCTCCCAGTCCCCCCCACTTCTCCTCTTTCCCCCTTCCCTTCTCACTTCCCCCCCAAAAAAAGGGGGAGCCTCCCCCCATATCAACCTTCTCCAGCACATCATGTCACATCAGGACTGAGCATAACTTCATCCCCTGAGGCCAGGCAAGGTAGCATTGCCAGGGGGAAGCAATCCAAATGCAGGCAATAGAGTCTGTGCTTTCTAGAAATGCCACCCCCCCCACTCGTCAGGCGTCCACTCAATAACTGAAGACAATGACTGTCCCTCCCCCAGGATGCAGCGGTAACCAGTAGCCCAGTGGCTGACTGGCTGATGACAGACCCAGTCTTGTACAGGTCCAGTGAGGTCATGATCTCACACTGCTGCTGTGAGATCACTATCTATCCTGTGGCTGGGGTATGCTTAGAAGGCAGCTTTCGTGTCGCTTCTTCCTCTTTCCCATTTCCTATGTTCCTCCCTTCCTGCTGGGTAATGTTTCCTTGAGCCTTATTGAAGGTGATATAAATGTCCTTGTTAGGGCTGAGCTCTCAACAATCTCTTGTTGCCATCCTTTGGCGAAGCCGTAAGTTTTTGCGTTTGCCTCTGTTCCCTGTAAAGAGAAGCTTCTCTGATTGATGCTGAGAATATCAATTATCTATAGGCATAAACATAAATATTCAAAGGGAATTGGGACCATATTAATTTAGCTAAACAATAGTAGCAAGTTTTACTCTAGGACCTATGTCATGGGTTTTGGTCTGGGTTTACAGTACAAAGCATGAATGCCCTCCTGTAGATTGAGTGGGAAATTCAAGCAGAGAACATATGGTGACCCCCATGAAAGCCACCCCACTATTTTACCAGCTTGCACCTATTTCTGTCTGCTTGGTATTATAGGTCTGAAGATGCTTAGCTGGTTAAAACTACTGATGCCTTTTCTTCCCCAGCAGCCTGAATGGCATTTTCCAGGACCGTGGAAGCTAGTTTCATTTTCAACAGCTTTTAGTTTGAGATGGCTAGTTGATACCCAAATAAAAATATCCAAATAATTGAGAATATTTATTTGGGTATTATAAATAACTATAGTTAGATATATTAATTTGTGAGTCATTAGCATACATAAAATTTAAATATAGTTATATTATATAAAGCCAATGTTGTATTGCTTACAGTCAGAGATAAAATAGGAAGAAAATGAGGATGCAAGGAATAAGTCCTTAGAGACCATCAATACTGAGACAATAATGGGGAGAAACAATAAAGATGGAGAAGGAGCAGCCAGCAAAACCTGTATATCAAAGCAATGTGGGAGGCAGTTAAATCTCCAGCATATTTACAGCTATGTAAAGACACAGGAGCCAGGTTCCAGAGGCTCACTCCTGGTGGCATCTTTATTTTTTCTTGGTGAAAAATAAAAATAGTCAATGAACAACATGGAGTATGAAATGAGACCAATTAGCATGCATGTATTTTTTTTTGTCTATATTCCATCATCAGGAGGAAGGTAGGAGTAGGAAATTGTGCTTGGTTTTCTAAGTTAAATTAATGTTAAGTATGGCAAATCATGGATGCACATAGTATTTAATTGTGCTGGCTAAGGGAATGCTAAATATTTGCCCAGAAAATCAAAGCTAGTTAAATAGGAAGTACAGTTAGAGGTAGATAGAAGACAGTGACAAAAGTAGTAAACCAATATATATCAAGCAACTATTCTCTAATAAAGAAATATCTCCAGGGAATTGGAATTAATGGAGCAGTTGTTTATAAAATCCCATTGAGACATGTGAATTCTTCATCTTATAGCATGTCATATAAATTTTATCATGTTTGGGAAGGGTTGGGATTGATTCTCTGAGGCACTGAAAAAGAGAGCAGAGAATGAGACAAGAGGCAAAAAGTTATGATGCTACAGATAGATAGATAGACAGACAGACCAACAGATAGATAGATAGATAGATAGATAGATAGATAGATAGATAGATAGATAGATAGATAGATAGATGTGAAGCCTTGATATTCCCTTAAGTATATCTGCCATTTCTCCAAATATCATGTCTGGAAGCATAGACTTAAACTCCCATGATTCCTACATCCTAGTCCCTAGAGCTAGAGAATGTTATCTTTTATGTCAAAAGAAAAGTTGTATATCAACCTTTGGGGTATAATCTCTTAAATAAAATGTGATAGAAACTTACTCTGAATTACTCAAGTGAGCCCAGTGTAATTAAGGGGATTGTTACAGGAGGGGAAGCAGGGGAGCCGAAATGAAGGTCATATCTCAAACAGATGAAAACAAGAGCAAAGAAAACAGTTTGAAGCTATTATACTGCTGACTTTGAGGACATGGACAGTAACTCTGAACTCTAAGGTAGGCAGAGACAAGCTCTAAAAGAAGGCAAAGACAAAGAAGCAAGTCTGCTCTTATCAACTCCAACAAAGAACCATTGTTATCTTGACTTTATTCCAATCCAAATAAACTTTAAAAATCTGGACCACAGAACTATGAGACACACACACACACACACACACACACACACACACACACAGAGAGAGAGAGAGAGAGAGAGAGAGAGAGAGAGAGAGAGATTGGGGTATGTTTTTAAACAATTGTTTTTAAACAATATGGTAGGTGGGAGAAGTAACTTAATGGCAAAATATTTGCTACAATATATAAGACCCTGGCTTATTCCCTGGTGCCAAATTGATTGATTGATTGATTGACTGATTGAGCAAACCTAAGTACATTTACAAGGTGCTTAGAAATTAAGAACAATGTTTATTCTTTATGCCTAGCAACGATAGAAGTTTTGCCTTTAAAAGATCCATTTAGAAAGAAGCCAACCCCATCAATCAACTGTCTAATCTAATGTACAAATATCCAAAAGGATGTGCCAAGACAGAAAGCAGTAAGAAACTTCCCAAAACTTGACTGTGTCTGCTTCATTGGGGGCAAGGAAAGAAAAGATAGTCCATCAGTCACAGAAGAGACCCGATAGGTGGCATACGGGGTAAAGAATCTATCTGCTGAAGGTCTTATTTCTAGATCAGTATCCCTGAAAATGGACATGATGTGCACGGAAGAGTAGAGGCAGTATAGATCTAGATAAAAGTTGTACCAGGCAACTCTAAATAGGAATTGTTCTTCCTTAATGCAGGCAAAAGATTGAGGAAAGAGAAATAAGGTCCTAAAATCAAAGAGACAAGTGATACACCTATTATTTGGTTTCACTTACACAGCTTTACCAATGAATTGTGAAAGATAATTCCTAGTGTTTTCAGATCTGACCACAGAGATACTCTGGCTGGATATAGGCATGTGCCTGCTGGTGCCTGCAGAGGCCAGAAGGGTAGAGTTCCTGGAGCTGGAGTTATAGGCGGTTGTGGGGTGCCTGCTGGGGGTGCTGGGAACCAAACTTGCTTTTGCAGTATGAACCTTTAACCATTGGCCATCTCTCTAGCTGCAGGTTTCTGACTTCTGTAAGATGCCAGACCATAACAGAGAAGAGATAGAAATAAAATCCAGGAGAAATAGTACTGAAAGTCCAAGTCAGACTCACAAGATGGAGAATTAAAGAACAGACAACTGTAGAGTAAAATAAGTGGGGGAGCTTCCAAGGCGTGTTCCATGAGAATTCAGAAGAGTACCGAGCTTGGCACATGCCTGTGAAGAAATTGTCAAAGCTTGGAGAAGACTACCTGAGACGTTTAGCGGTAACAGAACCTGGACACTCATCAGACCAGGCGGGCACTTACCGCTACTGGAAATCGTTACACTGCCCAATGAATTAGGAAGAATTCTCAGCAGTATCTTGCCCCGGTAGTGTGGACATGTGAAATAATGAATACTAGGCCAAATAATATTCTTCCACATAAAACATTTTTTTAGAAGTGATACTCGAAAAGATCAAACTGTTTCTGGGTAACTTAACTACATCCCTAAAGAAAGCTCTAGAATATTTATAGGAATATAAAAATATCCAGTGCCCCAGAACATGAAATTCACAGCGTCTGGCACCCAATCAAAAATTACAGTGCATGCAAGCAGGCGGGACAACACAATCCATAATAAGGAGAGAAGGGCAATCTATTGAAATCAACACAGGCCTGACACAGATGTTTGAATTAGCAGACAAGGGTATAAAAACAGTTACTGTAACTGTACTCCATATGTTCAAAAAGTTATGTAGAAACATAAAAGAGAATATTTAAGACCAAATCAAGTTTCTAGCGATGAAAACAAAAATGCCTGAGACAAAAAAAAAGAAAGAAAGAAAAAAAAAAAAAGAAAAGAAAATACATTGAATGCTATTAACAGCAGATAGGACCTTGCAGAAGGGAAGATAAATAAATTTGAACAGAGGATTAGAAATTATTCAAGACAAAGCATATGGGTGAATAAAAACAACTAAAATAAAAAATGGAACAACATCAGCGAATGTGGAGCTACTTCAATCAACTAAATATAGATGTATATAAAAATAGAAGGCCACAACAATTAGTACTTGAATAAATAATGACCATTTGAAAAACTGATGAAAATGTAAACCCACAGATCAAAAAAAAAAAAAAAATCTCAGTCAACTTCGAAGAAGAAAACTGTGTATGCTTCTACCAAGAAATCTTGATGAAGATTTTTAACTATAAGTTCAATGTCTTTGTATCTAGTGAATTCTAGGGCTGTTCATGTTATCTGTGTTTGAGTAACTTGTGTCATTTAAGAGGTATATTTTCTGTAAGTTGCTGATATGGCAAATTCCAGAAACATTTTTTAAAAGGAAGTACCACTGAGTTCATGAACTCAGTGGCTGCCTCTCTGATCACCTCCCCCTGATGGGGGATGCAGCCTTACCAGGCCACAGAGGAAGACAATGCAGCCAGTCCTGATGAGACCTGATAGGCTAGGAACAGAGGGAAGGGGAAGAGAACCTCCCCTATCAGTGGACTTGGGGAGGGGCATGGGAGGAGATGAGGGAGGGAGGGTGAGGTTGGAAAAGGACGAGGGAGGGGGCTACAGCAGGGATACAAAATAAATTAACTAATATAAAAAATAAATTTAAAAAAATGGCAACTCTTATCATAAAATGTTAATTATCTTTATGATGAGATTGTTAAGGACAACGTGGGGAAAGATTTTTCCTAACCCTTTTTGTTTGTTTTATTATTCATAGTTTTCTTTATTAGTGAAAGAAATTGTAAAGAATTTTTCATTTTTCTTAATTCTAACTTCAAGAATCTGACTGTTTAAACAAGGGAAAAAATGTACCCTTTCTACAAAGATAATTAAAGCTGTTTAATTTAAAAAATAAAAGGAAGCACAAATTTTGCATAAAATTTAGAAAACTGAAGTACAGAAAATGCTTTTCACCTTATATTTGATTTTAGAATATAGTACAAAATGAACCTGCATACATATAGATAACTGGTTTTCCAAAGAGACTTTTGTAATGTTGAAACACTAATGCTATCACTCTTGGGAATGCAAACACAAAGGGTGGCCACAATCCACAAATTGTACCACATGCTTAAATTCAAAAAGAATCATAGCCCTAAAAGAAATTCTAAAACCATTGAACTTTTCTTAGGAAAAAAAAAAAGACAGATCTTTAAGACCTTGGTTTAGGCAAAGATTTATTGGAATATTAAAGGCATGATTTATAAAGCAGAACTCAAAAAGACGATAAATTGTATTTCATTAGAAAGAAATATTTCTGTTCTTTGAAATGTGCCTGCAAGATCATGACAAGCCACAGCCTGGGGAAAGTATTTGGAAGCCGCAAATCTCATATGTAACTCATATTGAGAATCTATAAAGAATGCTTAAACTCAATATAAGAAAACAAATTATACAATAAAAAATTAAAAAAAAGGTTGATTAACACTTTCCTAAGAACTCCCATTTGCTAGGTAGGCAGCAAAAAGACACTGAGAACCATTAGTCATTACTCAGCAATGAAAAATAAGGAAATCATGAAATTTGCAGGTAAATGGTGGGAACTGGAAAGGATCATCCTGAGTGAGCTGTCCCAGAAGCAGAAACACACACACGGTATATACTCACTCATATAGACATATAATACAGGATAAACCCATTAAAATCTGTACACCTAAAGAAACTAATCAAGAGGGAGTGCCCTGACTAAAATGCTCAATCCCCATCCTGAAAGGAAAAGAGGATGGACATCAGAAGAGGGAAAAAACAGGGAACAGGACAGGAGCCTGCCACAGAGGGCCTCTGAAAGACTCTACCCAGCAGGGTATCAAAGCAGATGCTGAGACTTATGGCCAACTGCTGGGCAGAGTGGATGGAATCTTATGAAAGAAGTGGGAAATAGTAAGATCTGGAGAGGACAGGAACCCCACAAGGAGAGCAACGGAACCAGAAAATTTGAACACAGGGGTCTTTCCAGAGACTCATATTCCAACCAAGTACCATGCATGGAGATAACCTAGAACCCCTGCACAGATGTAGCCCATGGCAGTTCAGTGTTCAAGTGGGTTACATGGTAATGGGAAGAGGGACTGCCTCTGACATAAACTGATTGGCCTGCTCAGCCTTACCAGGCCACAGAAGATGACAATGCAGCCACTCCTGATGGGATCTGATAGACTAAGATCAGAAGGAAGGAGGGGGGACCTCCCCTACCAGTGGACTTGGGGAGGGGCATGTATGAAAAAGGGGGGGGGAAGGTGGAATTAGGAGGGGAGGAGGGAAGGGTTTATGGGGGGATACAAAGTGAATAAAGTGTAATTATTAAAAAATAAAAATTAAAGAAAGAAAAAAGAAAAAAAAAAGAAGTGCAAGTAAAAACAACCTCACTCTACCTACCGTCAGGACTACTCAGTTTACTCTGACCGGAACAAGGGATGGTGAGTTTGCAGAGAACGTGACGCTGGCGATAGGAGTGCACCCTGGGGTAAGACATCAGAAGGTTCTGGATCTGAACATTGAGTATCCATGTGGCACATTGACTGGGCATTCCATTCCTCCATCAAAATAAAAGCATAGGTTCATAAAGAGCTGTGTACAAGTATTCTCAACAGCTTTGTTCAGAAAAGCCCAAACCAGAAAAACCATCTAAGTTCCATCAACAAATAAAGCCCATCAGGAGGGAGCAGAACCTGTTTTAGCTTCGCAAGGGAATTGTATTCAGGATGTAAATAAGATGATAAATCTATATCTTAAAATAATAAGCATATAACTTCTCTCACTGAATGAGAAAAGACAAATAAGAGGATCGTACGATTCATTACTCAATCGACATGAACAACACAAGCTACTCTGTACCTACCGGTGGAGAAAGAGTAATGGCTGCAAAGAAGGGAAAGTGGGCAGAGACCAGAGAGGGAGGACGCTTGTGGGTGACAGGCATGCTCAGTCCCTTGACTGGGTTGATGTGTACACACACACACACACACACACACACACACGCACACGACACAACCTGTCAGATTACATACTGAGATGTATGTGACAGTACAATTATACGTCAGTACAGCTATTTACTCTTTCAGTTTTACCTTTCTCGGTTTTTTTGTTTTCCCTGCATTAAAAGTGATGCTTGATTAAACCTTTTCTTTCATTTCTAATTTCTCTCAGGAGATTACCTTTTGTTTAAGATTCTGAAAGTCAGTGTCCCTACCCTTAGGGACGTTGCTGGTGCTAGCTAGCTGTATGTAATAGCATTTCCACACCCCGCTTTTATTTTCATAAACACTTCATCTTATGTTAAGCAAGCAGCTATGCAGCCATTACCAGATATTATGGTGTGGATATCTTTCCCTCACAGCATAAAAGCTACCATGTAATACCAACTGCATAAGGAGCCAACTATTTCCTTTCACTCATCACACAAACAAGGGATATTTATTGAGTGTCCAGTATACACAAGCACTATATCAATGAGGATGGCATAGTGCTCACTGTTTCTATCTAGCAAAAACTCTTTTGTGTAGTATATATTAGTACTAATCATAAATTTTTCAGATGAGAATTGGGGAGATTAAGCAGCTTGCTCCATTTTGCATTACCTACAACACATGAAATCTTGGTGTATTGTTTTTTTTTTTCTTTCTGTGTACAAGATAGAAAATAAAAAATATTTCTTCATGCTATACATCTTTCGGAGTCTCTGGTTTAAGTATAAAAAAGCATTTTTGAGTAACATGTTGTTCATACACACAAACACACACAGAGGTATTTCTTTAAGGGTGTTATAACTCTTGTTCAGGTAGCTCATTGCTACTTGTTAGGACTGCTCTCATTCATTTCATACTCTGTAGTTTCAAGACTCATTCACGCTCCCAACCCTGGCCCGTGATAGGAAGTCTCTGGGATGTAGAGTAAGTTGCTTAGCAAAGGCTAGTAATGCATTTCAAAGGGTTTGCTATACATAAATTGAAATTTGTTTTTCTTCCTGGAATATAATTGGTTGAAATGTTGAATTTCCGTTAAAAGCCTTTCATTGGCAAATGGGTTATTGCCAAAGACAGATGAATGACAAGTGGTTTAGTGTGTGTGAGTGTTTCTAAAATAACACCTGAACAGCATGAGGTGTAGGTAATTTTTCAAAGTAAAGTAGGACTAGAAGGAAGGAGGTCGCATGACTTGCAGTAAGGTGAGACATCAGTTATGCCCCTTGGGTTGTTCAAAGGGCAGAGCAACTGTGAAGAAGGGAAAGCTGGGAAGCTGGAATGTAGCCACATAACATATGCCTTGATTTCATTCACTGAGCAAACTGAGCCCAGAGCAGAGGGCCTCTTGCTTTGATGAAGGATCAGAGGGAAGTCCATGGATGCCATAGAAATAGGAACATGCAAAATGCTTTTAGGGGACCATGTGTCAAGGAGATCTCCAGATGGAATAGCTAACTCTCCTCTCCTTCAGCTCCAAATCCATCAAGAAAGTTCCACTGGGAT
Organism: Meriones unguiculatus; assembly: GCF_030254825.1. Lineage (NCBI taxonomy): Eukaryota > Metazoa > Chordata > Mammalia > Rodentia > Muridae > Meriones > Meriones unguiculatus. Next base: position 84,603,384 of record NC_083359.1, on the reverse strand, counting down.
GGATGGTTTGTAAAGAGACGGACAGGATCTGGGGGACAGTGGGATATGAGAAATGCCATGGGCTTTACAAGATAAACATCTCTATGCTCTTTCCAGCCACACGTTCACCATCTCTGTTCCCTGAAAGCCCGTCCCTTCCCTTTATATATAGCCCAACCTTGTCAGTGCCTTATCACACTGCACAGTTCCAAATGTCTTTCATTTCCACAGCCCAGTGGACAAATTAAGTCTTGATTATCAATTTATTGATAGAATATAACAACCACTCTTCATTTAACTAATAATGAATGTTGTGTATGACAATGTTTTATAGATAATTTTATTCCTCTAAGTAGCTTGAGTTCTCAGACTACTTTGAAAACAGGTAAATCTCTTCTGCCTATCACGGTGCTTGGAATATAACACATGCTATGATTACCTTCCTTATATCACTGAGCATGTTGAAATTTGAGAGTGCCTGGATTATTTAGAAAAATGTAATATTCATGGCAGGTACTAATGTTCAGTTGCTAAGGGCCACTCACAAAGAGAAGCTACTAAATGAGATGCTAAAAATAAATCTCACCATCTTGGAGGCAATTGACTTTTATTGTCCTTCTTATTATTCTTGATTATATTATTTATCCATCCGCCTTTCTTCTTTTGCTGGGGACAGAGGTCAGCTAGCACTGGACTGTGAAAAGGGGTAGTTCTTCATTCCTAAATCTTCGTTTACAAATGGTTGAACACTATTGTTTGAGTTGAAAGGAGAGATACAACAATCAGAGCCACAGAATCTTTAACCCAAGACACAGTCCCACAATATTTCTCCTGTGTGCCTCTGACAAGTGCCCACACGTGATTTCATTCTGCAAGCACATTCTCTCCACATGTCTGATACCATCCCCAGGTTCATATCGGCCTGTCTTGGGAACCTAAGGGAATGTACTGGCTTTGAGGTAGCTCTACAATGAGCATTCCTTAGGCAGTGGGACAGTCTCTGATCCAGTCACTGTAGCCGATGGGATGAGATCCTCTGACTGTACAGATTTGAGATACCCACCATTTCATCTTGCAGCCAAGGAAAAGTGGATTGGATACAGCGAAAGAATACAAAGGTTGGCATTCCAAGGAAAACAATAACCCTTATAGCTCACTAACAGTGTGGCACGTGTTGTTGAATGATGGGAAACCGGGCTCAAAATGGAGACTTGCAGAATGAAGAGGAGAGGGGAGTGGAAATGTTCAAAGGAAAGGAGCATGTTCGCTCACATAACCCTCTGTCTAAATAACGCCTGCTGGGAATATTGGTCTCCTCACTTCCTGGACTCCATCTTCATTTTGAAGGCCAGAAAGCTTCCTGAGGCTCTCTGGGTTAACGGAACTCCTGAAATTCAAGTCTACTAGTGAAGATGTGTTCATTTTGCTAAGAGTAGCTGCCATGACGGTTACAAAAAGAAATACACGTGTTACCCTGAAGGTGCTGGAATTCGTTTGGACACAGGCCACATCTAAGAAGACCGGGGTAGTGGCACATGCCTTTAAGTCTAGTAGTCTAGAGACAGAAGTTGGAGGATCTCTGAGTCCAAGTCCAACATGGTCTAGAGAGAGAGTTCTGGGACAGCCAGGGCTATACAGAGAAACCCTGGCTTGAAAAAACAAAACAAAACAAACAACAAGGGGGTCACTAAGGAAATGTACTTTTATAGAAACAACCTTTACTTTGAGTTTCCGCCCTGATTTTATGTTTGCTAGAGAAAAAAAAAATGTGAAAGCAAAACCAGAAGTCGTTTTGCATATTGGCTAAATAAAGAGTGCCATTATTCTGTTAAATGATGGCCAACATATTAGAAGAAACACAGGTTGCTTTATAAGGATCTGAGCTGGTTCTGCAGTTTGTAAGATTTTTTTTTTTAACAAAGATCAGTTCAAACTGGTGACAGATCCATATGAAAAAAAGTAAAAACTCTATGGGGGTACAGCTGTCAATTCTATAACACGAGGGTATATCTGTCATTCCTATATTATAACAAGAAGTGTTTGGCCATGCTAATTTTTAAGCATATCCTGGAAGACACAATTAAGGGATTGTCTTGTGGTTCTGAGACTTGCTCTTTTTTGTAGAAATGCCTCGTTGTGGTTTAGAGTCCCTATGTCATCTGTTACTCATCTTGGCTTCTTTCATGGGGTCTCACAAGTCAGCCCACATCACCTTGTCGCCTCACATGGTTTCCCAGCTTTGAAACATGTGTTCAGATTGAAAAGGGAAGAATGAAATTATGTGTTGTGGGTTCGCTGCTACCTGAATAGGTCTCTGAGAAGGTGCTATTTTGGTTACAGCATTCTCTTTGAAATGAACTTGCAGATGCTCCTTTTGCTCTCAGAGCAAGCCACTGTTTGGAGAGATTTCCTTTCAGATGTTCCAACCTTGTTAGTTTCTAAGCAAGTTTAAAGTCTATCATGTCCACACTTTTGGCTTCTAGGTCTGTGAATCTTGAGACAGATATTGCCTTAATATAATCATCCCAACTGTAGATGATCTGGAGGTATCTCCATCCCTGATCTCAAGCTGCACTCCAGAGAAATACTAATAAAAACTGCATGGTACTGGCATAGAAACAGAATGGTGGATCAATGGAATCCAATAGAAGATCCAAAAATAAACCCACACACCTATGGATACTTGATTTTTGACAAAGAAGCTAAAACCATAGAGTGCAAAAAAGACGGTATCTTCAACAAATGGTGCTGATGTAATTGAATGTCTACAGTAGAAAAATGCAAATAGATCCATATTTATCACCCTGCACAAAACTAAAGTCCAAGTGGATCAAAGACCTCCACATAAAACCAGACACACTAAATAGATTAGAAGAAAAAATGGGGAAGAGCCTTTAATTCATTGGCACAGGAGACAACTTCCTGAACAGAACACCAACAGCACAGGCGCTAAGATCAACAATCAATAAATGGGACCTCATGAAACTGAAAAGCTTCTGTAAAGCAAAGGACACTGTCATCAGAACAAAATGACAGCCTACAGATTGGGAAAGGATCTTCACCAACCCTATATCTGACAGAAGGCTGATATCCAGAATATATAAATAATTCAAGGAGTTAAAAATAACAAATCAAGTAATCCAATTAAAAAATGGGGGACAGAGCAAAACAGAGATCCATCTTTAAAACATCTCCTGTGTTCTAAATCACAGTCTACAGTGGCAGGCATGTAAATGGTTACATTTTTCTTTATTACTCAAGTTTAATGAAAGGAATGTCTCATTTTTTTAAAAAAAGTGACCATGGCCAGTAGTTTTCAGGAATCAGAAATAAAGATTAGATTAGTTAGAGCAGGATTACATGAGGCCCATAATGTCAACCAAACAATTTCTGAGTATTCTCCCCTTCCTTGATTATGGTTACATACATGACTTATGAGGTAATTTAATATTCTCAAAGCAAACATGCCCATGTACTGGGGAGTCAGGTTAAAAGCAAGCAATCAGCAGAATTTGTGTTTCTCTGTGCTTGATGTCATTTACACCATGATCCCAGCCAAGGGCAACAACAGTTCTGACATATGCAGAGATAATGCTGGCCTCCTTTCTACACTGTGTCGATGTTCAGTAAATACCTTTTAATGTCTTGTGTCTTTCAGTCAATATTCTATTAGGTGAGATCCATCTTGTCATTGTGTGTCACTGTAGCTTTGTTGGTTTTCATTGCTACTTAGCTATAGTTACAGTTAGTGTTATACATTTAGTGTTCTATACTTTTGGAACACATTTTTGTTTACCTAGTCTGTTGTGATGGATGTTTGATTATTTTTTAATTCTTTTATCACAACTCATTACTTGAACAATCTTATACTTACATTCTGGCCATCAAATGTATGTATTTGTGTTTTGTTGGTATATACTGAGTTGGTAGGTCATGGGGAAATATATGGTATCAAGCAATTTTCTAAATTTACTGTTCTTATTGACTACTGTCAACACTGAGTAGAAGTCTATTCCTTTAACAACCTTCCAGCTTATTCTTGTGGCTGGGTAATATTACCCTATGAAAGTTTTACTTTTGTTCTTTTGAAGAAGTTACTGAGAAACATCAAGTGACTTCTGATATCTTTCTTAGCCATTTGAATCTTGTCTTCCTCAAATCTACTGTATATCTTAATGAAGTTGTTTATCTTTGTCTTATTAGTTTGTAGGTGCTTATTATTTATTCTAAATATAAGGCCTAAAAATATGTATTACGAAGATCTTTGCTTGCCTTGTGGACTCCCTTTTGATTCTTCAATTGATATCTCTTTATAGACAGAATTCCTCAATTTAGCTGTAGTTATTGTCTTAATGTTGTTCTAAGATATGCTTTCTACTGGGGATGATTAACTTTATAATACATTTTCAATATGAAAATATATATTTAAAATATTTTTATTATTTTTAGGGGTGTGTGTGTGTGTGTGTGTGTGTGTGCTTGCATGTGAATGCAGGTGAGCAAGGAGAACAGAGATATTAGATCTCCTAGATACAGAAAAACAGGCAGTTGTGGGTGCTAGGATTCAAACTCAGGTCCTCCCAGAGAACAGTACACATTCTTAACTGATAAACCATCAGCCCAGTGAGTACATGCTGAAGACTGCACCTGAGTTTTAAATCCAAGGGCTTCCTGTGCTTCATTAAAATGATGAAGTTTTTGTCATGCCAAGAAGTAAACATCTCATTCTAGGTGTAAAATTCTCATTCCTATTAAACACATTCCATGTCTTTCTTCTTTTACATAACATCATATTGAGATTCATCCATGGTGGTGCATGAAACTGTAGTTTCATTACCTGTTTTTTGTTATTTAATGCTCTTACAAATAGAGAGCGATTTATGTATTCATTCTGTCATAGTGAGCATTAGTCTATTTTTTTTAGTAATAGTTGGGAGCTGCACCCTAAGAGACACACCTGAAGAACTATGTGGTGCTTCTCAAATTGAAATGTTTTATCAGTGTTTTTCAAGACAGGGTTAGGCACAGCAGCTTTACAGCCTCCAGTGTGCCCTGGAAGAGCATCGTTGAGATAGATGAAAGAAGGGATTCCCCATTCCTGGGGTGCTAGACAGGTGTTACATATTGTAAAGAGCTGTTGAACCCTGAAGAGCTACCAGGGTCCATAATAACATCTTAGTATAAGCCCTACTTCTTATACCCAAATCCTATAAGCAAGCAAAGAGAAACCCCTAACTGGCATCTGTAGATCTCTTCACTGCTGCCTTGAGCAAAGGACTGTCCAATGTCTTGTTCGACTGCTCTGTTAACACTGGTTGGGGACTGTTCCAAAGATTGCCTTAAGGAAACTGCACAATGATTGCAGCTGCGATCTCCGGCTTCTGGAAGAGCAGCCTATACCAGAATTGTTTCTACAAAGTTTGTATCAGAATTTTTTTGTTATCACCAACCTCAACAAACTCTAGAAGACCTTGCAACCATTCCCATCTATCAACAGGAGGCACGCATGCCCTGGTGGTCTAGCAGAGGGAGGGTGCAATTGGTGCAAAAGAGAAAATGCTGTGATTGGTGTAAAAAAAAAAAAAAAACAAACCTTCATTTGTGTGAAAGGTGCAGTGTTGCAGGAGGAAGAACAGCTCTTTATTTGTATGAAAAGTCTACTGTGATTGGTGCCCTCCTTCTTGGGAGGATAAACAGGCTGTTTGGCTCAAGTGGAGAGTTGGCTGAGGGACTCCCTCCATGCTAACTCCTTTAGTGTTGTAACACTGAGCTTAGTAAAAGGCTTCCCTCCGTAATCTTTTCTTGGATACTTTTAGTAACAGTCTGAACTGAGAAAACAGAGAAACAAACAGAAAGGCAACTGGCTGCGTACCAGCTGAAGAGGCAGCTGAGAAGTTGGAGAGAATTCAGATAGTGGCCAAGCTGAAACAGGAAGGATAGAAGCAGAAATGATAGATGGCTAAGACTCGGGGATTGTAGAGGGTAATAGAGATGACTCAGTCTGATCTAAATTTGGTGCCATATGCCTACATGGTAGGAAAGAAGATTAGACTCCTCCTTTATCCATAGAATGGGAATCGTAGCCTCTGTCAAGAACAAAGGATATCCAAAATCTAGACTCTGGTGAAAGCTGCAACACCAGCTACTGTCAAGAACTAAGGAATCCCACCATCCTGTGCCCGCACAAGGGCTGTGAGACTGCTACCTGAAGCCTGCTCATAAGCTGTAACTTTAGAGCACACTATCTGCTGCTCCTCCTGCCTCTGCTACTGTAGCTTACCAATGCCAAAACCCGCCAAAGACTGGAACTTGAAGAGCTACTCCTTGCCTCGCCACATATTTATCCTCGTAGAGCTAACGGTCCTCATTCAGCTGAATGGTAACAATACCATATCACAGATAGCAGGTGAGGTAATTCCAAGACAGTACTGACAGATGGTCAAAGACTTTCAGCCACACTCTCAATGACAAGGGATTATGAAGCCGTATCTCAGCATTTACTGCAAAAACGTTTCTACCTGATGTTTTCCAAGAATGTTATTGTTTTCCTCAAGATCCAGCTATACCATTCCTAGGCATAAATCCAAAATATGCTCAAGTAAACAACAAGGACGTTTGCTCAACCATGTTTGCAGCAGCTTTATTTGTAATAGCAAGACCCTGGAAACAATCCAGATGCCCCACAACTGAGGAATGGATACAGAAGTTGTGGTACATTTACACAATGGAATACTAGTCAGCAATTAACAACAAGGAAGTCATGAAATTTGTGGGCAAATGGTGGAATCTAGAAAAGATCACCCTGAGTGAGGTATCCCAGAAGCAGAAAGAGACACATGGTATATACTCCCTTATAAGTGAATATTAGACATATAATATAGGATAAACATGCTAAAATCTGTATACCTAAAGAAGCTAAGAAAGAAGGAAGACCCTGGGTAAGATGATCAATCCGCACTGAGAAAGGCAAATAGGATGGACATCAGAAGAGGGAGAAAACAGAAAACAAGACAGGAGCCTACCACAGAGGGCCTCTGAAAGACTCTACCCAGGAGTGTATCAAAGCAGATACTAAGACTCATAGCCAGAGTTTGGGCAGACTGAAGGGAATCTTATGAAATAAGGGGGAGATGAAAGACCGAGAAGAGATAGGAGCCCCACAAGGAGAGCAACAGAATCAAAAATCTGGGCCCCAAGGTTCTTTTCTGAGACTGATAGTCCAACCAAGGACCATATATGGAAATAACTTAGAACTCCTGCACAGATGTAGCCCATGGCAGCTCAGTGTCCAAGTGTGTTCTAGTAAGGGGAACAGAGACTGTCTCTGACATGAACTCAGTGGCTGGCCCTTTGATCACCTCCCCCTGAGGGTTGACCAGACTTACCAGGCCACAGAGGAAGACAATGCAGCCAGCCCCGATGAAACCTGATAAGCTAGGGTCAGATGGAAGGGGAGGAGGACTTCCCCTATCAGTGGCCTCGGGGAGGGGCATGGGAGGATATGGGGGAGGGAGGGTGAGATTGGGACTGAATGAGGGAGGGGCTACAGCTGGGATATGAAATGAATAAACTGTAATTTACATAAAAATAAATATTACAAAAGAATAAAAATGTTATTTAAAGTTTTGGGGTTTTGTTTGTTTGTTGTTAAATATCTGTATATCTATATATAGATATATAGATATATACCTGTGTCTCTGTGTCAGGGTATGGACATGTGAGTGAAACTGCCCACAGAGGCCAGAGGAAGATGGTGATACCTCTGGAGCTGGAGATATGAATGATTGTTGGCTGCTCAATGTGGATGCTCAAGAAAATGAACTCAAATCTTTTTTAAGAGCAATATATGCTGATTGCCATTCTGAATGAATGGCAATGAATTTAAGCATCCTCCCTAGAGTCCTCCTTAGTGTTTAGCTTCTTTAAGTCTGTAGATTTTAGTATGTTTATCATATATTATGTAGCTAATATCCACTTGTAAGTGAGTACATATATTGTGTGTGTCTTTCTGCTTCTGGGTTACCTCACTCAGGGTAATCTTTTCTAGTTCAATCCATTTGCCTGCAAATTTCATGATTTTCTTGTTTTTAATTGCTGAGTAGTATTCCATTGTGTAGATGTACCACAATTTTTGTATCCATTCCTCTATTGAGGGACATCTAGTTTCCAGATTCTGGCTATTACAAATAATGCTACTATTAACATAGTTGAGCAAATGTCCTTATTGAAAGGTGGGGCATCTTTTGGGTATATGCCTAGGAGTGGTATATAGCTGGATCTTGAGGCCAGAAGTGGTGGAAGAGAGGAAACAGGATGGGAGTCTAGGGTTCTCTGAAAGACTCCCCCCAACAGGTGATGGAAGCAGATTCCGAGTCTCACAGCCAAACTTCGGGTAAAGTGCAGGGAGTCTCATGCAAGTAGAGCAGGGAGGGGATAGAAGTATCTGGAGGAGAGCCCCACAAGGAGACCAACAAAGCTATAAAATCTGAACCCTGGGGATCCTACAGAGACTGATGTACTAATGGAGGACCATGCATGGAGAGGACCTAGGCCCCCTGCTCAGATGTGGCTGATTGACAGCTCAGTCTCCATGTGGGTTCCCAAGTAAGGGGAGCAGGGGCAGCTACATGGTTCCCTGCTCTTTTATCACTTGCTCGTGGTGATGCGTCCTCACCAGGCCACAGAGGAAGGGGATCCAGGCAGTCCTGATCAGACTTGACAAGCTATGGGCAGATGGCAATGGTGGAGAACTCCCCTTTTCAGTGGACTAGAGGAATGGGATGGCCGAAGAGGGAGGGAGGGTAGTATTGGGAGGAGTTGAGGGAGAGGGCTTCAATGGGATATATAATGAATAAATTACAAGGGGGGAGAGCAATATATATATTCTTATCCTTGAGCAATCTCTTCAGCCCTCTTTTTTTTTTTTAACAATGATATTTTATTTCAAAGCTGAAATCCCAGTCACACGCAAGCAATAAGCCCTGGCATATCATTGTACATTAAAAGAATTGTTATAACAATAATAACCTGTAAAATTGAAAAAGAAAGACTAAAGGATTTTGAAAGCCTCACCAAGAACAGTAAACATTTGAGGAGAGAGATGTTAAACCTGATTTAGATGTGATACAATGTTCATATGTGTCAAAACATCACACGACCCTATCACTGTGTTCAATTTCTCTGTTTTTACGTATTGGTTTACGTGTCTGTTTTTGCACCAGCGCCATGCTGTTTTTGTTACTTTGGCTCTATAGTACAGTTTGAGGCTGGGTAATGTTATACCCCTGACTATGTTCATTTTTGCTTAGTTAGATATCCTTGATCTTGTGTTGCCATGTAAATTTTAAGATTGCTTTCTCCACTGAGTATGTCACTGGTACTTGATGAGGATTCCATTCAATATGTAGATTAGTTTGTCCTCGTGGCATGGTCATTTTCACAATAGCTGTTCTGCCCAGAGCAGGAATATGAATAGCCTTTCCATAATCTAGCATTTCCTTCAATTTGTTTTTCGGTGACTTAAAGTTTTTTTAAAAAAGTTTTCCTTGTAGAAGTTTTTCAGCCTCCTTGATGAAGTTTATTTCTAGACATTTAAAAACCTATCCTAACTAGATATTCTTCCTAATAGTTTTCTCAACAAATTCAATATTGGTTTATGTAAAAGATTCTACTTTTTGTATGTTGATGTTATAGCCTTCAACACCTGCAGATATTTATCAAATGTAAATGCTTTCTATTGGTATCCACTGGACTTTTACAGTATAATATCATGTCATCTTCAAATAGGAATATTTTAGTGTCTTCCTTCCCCAGTTTTGTCTCTTTTATATCTTTATTTTGTGTTATTGTCCTAGTTAAGTCTTTAAGCACTGTCTTAAATAAGGCACCACTGTCTTTTTCCAGATTTTGAAGAAAATGCGCTCAATTTCTTTTAGTTGCCCAGAGAGGCCAGAGAGTTTTGTTGTGTTTTGCCTTTATTATATTGAACTGTGTTATGTCCATTCCATGTATGTTGGTTTAAAAAAATGAATTTAAGTTAAACGAAAGCAAACCCTGTATCAGTGCAATTGTCATCTCTTGTTTCATTTTTCTGTAGTTACTACTATGTGTGATGACTTTAAAAATAAATTGGAGCTGGGAAGATGGATTGATGAGTAAAGTGTTTGCTGTGTAGGAATGAAGCATTCAGTTTCAATCCTTTGAATCCACTGGAGTCTGGCAGAAGAGGCTGCATGTGTATCTGTAATCCCAGTGGAGAAGAGAGGTGGAGACTGAAGGATTTCAGAAGCCTCCGGAACTACTCGCCCAGTGTAGACTGCAGAGAACAACAAAGAGACCCTGTCTCAAACAAAATGGAAGGCAAGGACCAAAACTTGAAGATGTCCTCTGATCTCTACACATTCATTGTGACACACACACATACACACACACACTCACCCTACACACAAAGATTAAAACATTAAAAAATAAAAAAATTGCAATCAACTTTCTTCATAACCCATATCATAACTATTTCCACATTCTGTCATAGTTCTGATAACGTTCATTTCAATAAGCTAATATTCACCAAATTAAATGCCATGGTAACCTATGATATCATTACATAATTACACAATAACTACACCGCATCTCTTTTCCTTCGACTAGTAGAGTGTCTTAATCTAAATTTCCAAAAATTAAAATTTGACATTGTTGGTGAAATTACTCCGCCGCTTTCTTAATTCTCTATCAGCCACGCATGAGAGCTCCAGTTCTGAATGCATCAGCAGTTTCTTCTGTGTGCTGAGGATGAAGCCCCTGACCTTGTGTTTGCAAGCAGTCTGCTGCTGAGCAACATCCACAACCCAGGAGACTTTCTTTTACACCAACATGGAAAACTTATCTATGGTATAATTAATTGTCTAAGAAGAAAATAAAGCATTGAACAGTCGCCTCAGCTGCTGTCTAGCTGCAAATGCTCAGATAAATTCAGACTGAGAGCAAGCTGAGATTCAGATCATCAGCTACAGAAACTCAAAAGGGCAGTCAGGAATGAGAATTATGGTTCCTGGTCTAACTTCCCCATCTAATGCTTTGTGAGAGGCTTTGGTCATTATCAAACTACACATCTTAAAAAAGATTCTTATTTGGTACAGCTCCTCCTTGAAAAAGCATCGTCAATTATTCCAGTTGTTCTTAAATGAAATCTCTTTTCTGTTGTAAGACAGAGTCATTCCTATGTATCCCAGACCAGCTTTTACAGCTCAGCCTTTCAAAGCTGGGACTGCGTCCATATACCACCATGCCCAACCCAGAACAAAGATTCTCACTGTAACCCGGATGACGACAGGTATAAATAAGGTGACCAGCATTCAGAATCTCCAGCTGAATCTCAACTCTTCTCAGCCTGACACAACTTTTTAAGCCTCACAGTATTCCCAAGGTTTTCCTATAAGACCTCAAGCCAGACATTCACACCAAGACAGTGAGTAGAGTCGCTTATCGCTTTGACGACCTCCTACTAAGGCATTATGCAGTTGTCTTGCCTAGAAATGCTGAGTGTTTATGGGCAAAGATGTGCCTTAGGGTAGAGAATTCCAGTCTTGGAGCATGAAATATGCAACATTGGATCAAGGACAGGGGGCTCTTTCTCATCCCAAGCTGGACTCTGTTGTCCAGTTCACTCCGACAGTGCTTTTGATCAGAAGCACAATCTACTTCCTTCATTGGCCAGTCTTTCTATGGCGAACATGGCTTAGCTCTCGAGTTGGACTCAGCCACTGATAAGATAACAAATTTCCTCTTCTCATCCCCATATCCACAAACCACATGGAATGTTGCCCATGGTTTTCGCTTTTGAGTTCTTTCAGATGGAGAAAGAATATAAGTATGTCGTGAATCGACTCAGGTGTAGAATTTTACAGTCACAAGACTGGTTTCCGTGCTTTTGGTTATGACCCTTTTAGAATTTAATAACAAAGTTTTAGGTGGCCATACTTATCTGGTTCATGCAAAGTCATAGAGAAAGTAGTGGTTTCTGTAGTAGATTTTCTTTTTTCCTTCTCAAGTGCTTTATTAGAGTTTCAGGACTGATTTTAGATTTACTTTTTTTTAATTATTTTTATTTTTAATTAAATTTTATTTACTTTGTATCCCCCCTCTAGTTCCCTCCCTCCTTTTCTTCCAGTCCCTCCCTTCCTCCCCATTCTCCATGCATGCCCCTCCCCATGTCCCACTGGTAGGGGAGGGTTTCTTTTTCTTCCTTTTGATCCTAGTCTGTTAGGTCTCATCAGGAGTGGCTGCATTGTCTTCCTCTGTGATCTGGTAAGGCTGCTCCCCCCTCAGGGGGAGGTAATTAAAGAGCAGGCCAATCAGTTCATGTCAGAGACAGCCCCTGTTCCCATTACTATGGAACCTACTTGGACACTGAACTGCCATGGGCTACATCTGTGCAGGGGTTCTAGGTTATTTCCATGCATGGTACTTGGTTGGAGTATGAGTCTCAGGAAAGACCCCTGTGTTCAAATTTTTTGGTTTTGTTGCTGTCCTTGTGGACCTCCTGTGAACTGAAGAATGGATACAGAAATTGTAGTACATTTACACAATGGAATATTACTCAGCAATGAAAAACAAGGAAATCATTAAATTTGCAGGTAAATGGTAGGATCTGGAAAAGATCATCCTGAGTGAGCTGTCCCAGAAGCAGAAAGACACACATGGTATATACTCACTCATACATACATGTAACATAGAATAAACCTACTACAATCTATACACCTAAAGAAACTAATCTAGAGGGAGGTCTCTGGCTAAAATGCTCAATTTCTATCCAGAAAGGCAAAGAGGATAGATATCAGAAGAAGAAGAAAACAGGAGACAAGTTAAGAGGCTCCCACAGAGAACCTCTGAAAGGCTCTGCCCTGCAGACTATCCAAGCAGATGTTGAGACTTATGGCCAAACTTTGAGCAGAATGCGGGGAATCTTATGAAAGAAGTGGGAAACAGTAAGATCTGGAGAGGACAGGAGGTCTGTAGTGAATTTTTACCACATTGTGTGACGCTAGGTTTGGATTTGGAATGATCTCAAGCAATTGTGTGTTCAAGTTGTGGTTCCTGGGTAGCCATTACCAGCTACCTGGGTAGCTATGGAATCTACACAAGATGAGCCCTGTTGCAAATCTTTGAAGTCACTGAGGTGTGACCTGGGAGGAGGTTGCTTTCTCTTTTACTCCCAGGTGGTAAGGTTGGAGATCTTGCTTCGGTTTGTGCTCCTGCGATGGTATGCTATCTTACCACAGGCCCAAAAGGTAATGCGTCGAACCTATCCATCACTGAAATTCCCAACATTTTGAGCTAAAATTAATATTTTTCTCCTTATCTATTGATTATTGCTGGTATTTGTTGTAATGACAGACTGTTAGCACGTGTGTTGCTTATCTAAGTCATGTAAGGAAATAGATAGTTAATGGATATAAATAGGTTTTTAAGGAACAAAAACAATGTGCACTTGTTAGACACGTAATTCAATCTGTGAGATGTGAAGTGTGCAAGCACACTGAATGCCACTTTTTTAATTGCTGGCTTTGGTAAGGTGCTGGGCACCAGCGGGTGTATTTTGCAGAAAACATGGAAAGTTAAGGTAGCTTAAAGGTGTTCGTTCTGTATTTAGAAGCAGTATCGTGACATTTTTCAAGAAAATTTGAGCGAAAAAAAACCCTCACAAATGTTTTATGTTCGACACTCAGCATTGCTTTAAACTCACTAAAAAAAATGAGATGGGGCAGGGAGCTACAGCAGGGATACAAAGTGAATAAATTGTAATAAACAAACAAATAAGTAAGTAAAGGTGTGAGCTCTATAGTTGTGATTATTACACATGGTACATTTCTCTGAAACTGCAGGAATTCTTCTAAACTTAAAGCCTCCTTTGTACGGTATTAACATGGTCCAGCTTTATATAGTTTGCTGTTGAATAGTAGGCATTATTGTTTCTCTTTACCATCAATATTTTGTAAGTTTCATTAAGTGACACGCAGTTAATGTGTGTTTGTTTTATATTTAGCCATTACTTTACTCATTTTTGTTTAAAAAATATCTTTTTTTGACAATTTCTGACATGCATATAAATTATTCATTCTGGGTACTCTGCCCACCAAACCCTTTTCTCCATCCCACCTCAGTCACCTGCCTTCTCCTTAAGCTCTTTCCCATATTCCTGACTTTCCACAGAGTTTAAGTATGCCTATCTGTGTGAGCATGGGTTTGGAGCTGACTATGCGCTAGAAACTGCTGGGCTCTTTTGTTTGTACACATCTGGATACTATGTATCCCCACTCCTAGAATCCGTTAGTTGCCAATAATTCAGTGGTGAGTGGAAGGACCCACGGACCCCTTTCCCAACGGTAGAACGGTAGACGACCATTGAGTGGGCCCAAACTGCACAGGCACAGTGGTAACAGGTGAAGCTGCTGTGAGCTCGAGTGGCATAACTGTGTCATTACTTAGAAGATTGCGTTTCTCAACCCCCGCCCCCCTGCTTTCCAGTCCTTGCAGCCCTTGCATTGTTTCAGCCCCATCTTCTATCAAGTTCCCTTAGTTTTCAGGGGGTGAGATCAATGTCATGTTTAGGGGTAAGCCCTCAACCATCCTTCATTTTCAGAATCTTCTGTACCCATGGATCTCAGCAATCACCTGTGTTCATTGAAAAATGAGCCTCGTCTGATGAAGGCCGTGAGCAGCCTTTGTCTGTTGTGCAAGTGTACATATTTAGAGGAAAGTTTGAGGATATGTTAATTTAGCTAAGCAGCAATATTTCTCCAACCCCCCACAGGCCTCAGACTTCCTCAGTCATGGGTTCTTAATCAGGTTTACAATACTAGATATGGCTTTCCTCTTGTGAAACGGGCCTCGAATTCAACTGGTGAGGGGTTGGTTACCCTCAAGATAGTCTTACCACTCTTGTACCAATAGGCATACCTTGTCCGGAAGGTTAGTGTTTTGGTTCACAGAACACATCTGGGCAAGGGGAACTTCTGACTCAGTTTCAGTTTGGTTCCCTGTATCTTGCATCCAAGTAGTGTGCTGTCTTTAGCAATAGAATCTCATCAGCTACCTCTTGTGGACAACCAGGAGGAATGGCAAGAGCCTGTATAGTTTGGAGGGGCCACTGGGACCTCCCTAACCAAAATCTCCTATCAAATCTCTTGACCATCTTAATGAGGTGCCTGGAGGTATCGCCTGCCTGTCACAGGGGCGGGGGGTGTTCTGTTTAGTTATCATTACCTCTAAGACAGGCATTATCTAGCATCATGATCCATCTTCCTTCACATTCTCTTTTATGTCCTTGAATCGGGACACCAAGTAGTAGCTCTCTGTGCGGTTTTTTTCATAAGCGCTTTGTACGGACAAATTCTTCTCACTTCAGTCATTTCCGTTCCTACACCCTCCCGTTTGAACTTTTTGACTCTCAGTATTTTCCTCATTCTACCCTCGTTTTCTCTATGGGCCTTGTCCCTGTACGTGCATTCTTAATGCAACTCTGGTCATTTTAGAGTGCTTAGCCTCTCTCACTTAACGTAGCTAATGTTGTATTTCAATTTATGTTTAACTGTTGTAACCACTTGCTTGTTAGTCTTTTGGTTGGCTACTTTGCTTTCTTTATTTTTGATGTTGAGTTACTCTTAGCGATTTGTCTTCCAGTTCACTGACTCTATTTTCAGTTATGTCTAATTGGCTTTTAAACCCACATGTAATTCTTAAAAAGCAGTTATTAAGGTTTTATTTCGTAATTATACCCAGTTGCAAATTCTAGTTCTCATTCCAAATTCTTGACCTAAATCTCTATTTTCTTTATAACGTTAATTATACGTATTCAGCAATCCATGTATAATAATCCTACTTAATGTGGTTTCTATGAATCTGTGTGTCAAGCCTTTACTGCCAACCCCGAGATGTTTTCTGTTTTTTCTCTAGTCATTTTGTCCTGGAATGTCTGACCAGAGTAAAGAGATATTTAGAATATTTGAGAGACAACTTGAAATTTTCAGTGATCCTTTCACAGAATATTTATTTTGCTTTTGGTGGATTATTAGCATATGGAGATTATGTAAAATTAACTATGGACTAAATTGACCTGATAATTTGTTTAGACCTTTATAAAGACTAATTCTGCTCATTACAGCCATGAGGGGGCTCAAACAAAAGCCTGGTTGTTCCCTAATTCCTTTGAACATGCAAAGACACTAATATCAGATTTTGACTAAAATGCCTCCAAGAGACTGTTCCTCAATTCCTTGGCTTTCCTGGCTGAAAATATCTTAATTGGAGTGCAGCATTAAATGCCAGGCTCATCTTTTTGAGAACTTTGAACTCTCAATTTATGATTTGCCTTATAGTTCTAAAATGGTATCAAAATGCTTTTCAAGTTGTGTTTACTAAGTAGACCTCTAAAAGCATAATTCTTGGACAAAACTGTACACTTTTTAAAGCTTTGCAAACATTCTACCCTATTGTATCTCCAGAAAAGACTTTTTTATTTATAGTCTAATAATGAAGCTTAGTTTTAAGTGAATACCTATAACTTTTAATATAAGAAGAAACAGGAAAATATTTTTATTCTTGTAAAGATTTTTACCCACCCAGTCTTAAAATTTTATTAGTGGAATTTTTACTTTATCCTTCACGCACAGAAAAAAAAAAGCCTCTTTTGGGTTTGGTTCAAGGTCTATTAGATTACATACACAAGAATCTATTCCTAGGAAATGTGGTTCGATTTATATAAAAATAAATTTTCATGAAATTCGTGTTAGAATCTTAAATAATCACTGAAATAGAGTTACGGTAAGGAGGTCCAACAGGGAGAAGAGTAACATGGAATTATATAATTCTGCAAATGACTTGACATTTTCAAAGCATTTAGGTGGCATGTCGATGGCTGTCCATTTTCTGTGCCACCCGTTTGGGAAAGAATCCTTTGCATGTATTTTTTTTTTTTAATAAGGGTCAGTAAATTATTTGGCTCTACTCTACAAAAGTAGGGGAAAAAATCCTCAGACTTTTCATTTTGGAATGATGGGAACAAATGAGGTGTGGCCCCCTTTAAAAACAATAACTGTGAGGTAATAGAGGGGTTTATTGGTGCCTACACGGAGGAGAGCGACTTCAAATTATCAGACACATCTATCCTGAGGTGTTGAAAGGAGAAAGTAAAACAAATAGTAAAGCTACAAATAAGGTTTATTTTATCAAAATTAAAACTACTTCCTTCTCTCTGCTTCAGAGTAACCTTGAGATGGAACAGTCTAGGGATTATATTGCTCTAATCCCTCTGCAGGTAGTTCCACAGCAGGAGGTGCCTGCTACAGACAAAATTATAGGGTTAAGAATGTTCACAATTCAGTGAACTGATTGGCTGACTATCCCTCAGGGCTTTAGAGTCAAATATTTATACATCTAAATGGGAGCAAAGAAAAGAAAATGGTTCATAAAGAGAGTCCCAAAGCATGTATTATTAAAAATAACAGATGGAAATGTTGTATTTTTGAAACATTCTTTCTACGAATTCGTTTGAAGTGTGTTTTGGTAGGAAAAGCTAAGCCAAAAGTGGAAGAGAAAGGGAGCAAGGGGGGAAGGCTTTATTTCCAAATGTTGATGTCAGCAAGAGTGTAAAGATAGCACTCCTTAAAAACGGCAAATTACTAAATGTGTTTGCAAGGTTTCCACTTCACATAAAAGTCCCAGAGGAGAAAGAAATTGAAACACACTTTATCCTCAGTGCTCTGTTTTTTAGGTGTGCAGAGCCTCACAAATCTTGGCCCTTTCAAAGGATGCATGGCCTCCCGGTTGAATCTTTCCATGAGTCCTGAAATGATTAAAACCCAAGTTGAAAAGCGGGCAGCATAGTCCGTGACAGAGATGTCTCCCACTCCCCTAACTAGTGGGTTAACATGAAGCCCGAGACACCCATTGGACTTCTCTTCTTGAGGTCTGTGCATTGTAGTATGTCTATTCAGTACTAAATGACTAAAATCTGCGTGTAAGTGAGTGTATACTGTGTGTGTCTTTCTGGGTCTGGGTTACCTTATTCAGGATGATCTTTTCTAGTTCCATCCATTTGCCTGTAAATTTCATGATTTCCTTGTTTTTAATGGCTAAGTAGCATTCCATTGTATAAATGTACCACAGTTTCTTTATCCATTCTTTGGTTGAGGGACCTGTAGGTTGTTTCCATTTTATGGTTGATATGAACATGATTGGGCAATTGTCCCTGTTGCATGATAGAGAATGTTTTGGGTGTATAGCTGGAACTTGAGGTAGCAGTATTCCTAATTTTCTGAGAAAGTGCCAGATTGATTTCCAAAGTGGTTGTACAAGGTTACACTCCCACCAGCAGTGGAGGAGGGTTCCCCTTTTTCACAACCTCTCCAGCATGTGTTGTCACTTGAACTTTTAATCTTGGCCATTCTGACAGATGTAAGATGGAATCTCAAAGTTGTTTTCATTTGCATTTATTTCCCTGATGACTAAGGACGCTGAGCATTTCTTTAAGTGCTTCTCCACCATTTGATATTCCTCTGTTGAGAATTCTCTGTTTAGCTGTGTCCTGTATTTTTCTAATGAATTTTTATTTTTTATATTAATTACTGTGTCCCATTTTGGTTGGATTATTTGGTTTGTTGGTGTTTAATTTCTTGAGTTCTTTATATATTCTGGAATTAGCCCTTTTTTGGATGCAGGACTGGTGAGGATCTTTTCCCAATCTGTAGAACGCCGTTTCATTCTATTGATATTATCCTTCACCTTGCAGAAGCTTTTCCATTTCAAGAGGCCACATTTATTAATTGTAGGTCTTAGAGCCTGAGCTGTTGGTGTTCTGTTCAGGAAGCTGTCTCCTGTGCCAATGAGTTCAAGGCTCTTACCCACTTTCTCCTCTAGCAGATTTAGTATCTGATTTTCTGTTGAGGTCTCTGATCCACGTGGACTTGAGTTTTGTGCAGGGAGATAAGAAAAGAAAACTGAACAACAAAAAACAAATAAAAAAAAAACAAGTCAAGACTAAGAAAATTGTCTCAAAAAAGCCATTGGCCTCAATGTGTTAGTCAGTGTATTGTGACTTTTCTGTTACTCCGATAAACACCATCAAAGGAAGAGCCTATTTGGGTGATGGTTCCAGAGGGAGAGCCTGTACTGAGATGGCATGGCAAGCAGGTGGCCAGATCAGGAAGCTTAGAGCTCATGTCTCATTGGCACACAGAAAACAAGAAGTAGAGTGAGGCTATAAACTTCCAAAGCCCACTCCTCAAAGGATTTGCTTCCTCTAGCAAGGTTCCCTTTCCTAAAATTTCCACAACCATCCCCAGGTGGAGCCACCAACTGGGGATCAAGTGTTCAAATACAAGAGCCTAATGGGGATACTTTTCACTCAAACCACCACTCTCAGGGTTTTGTTGTTGTTGTTGTTGTTGTTTTGTTTTGTCTTGTCTTGTTTGTCACTGTGACTAAATAATCTGAGAAAAGTCAATTTAGAGGCGGCCATTTTTATTTTGGCTCATAGTTTCAAGCAATGGTTAATTGTCTCCATTTTTTTTTTTTGAGTCAGAGTGTCATAGAGGAGAGCATCTTTGAGAGGTAAAAAGGAGGGAGGGAGAGAACAAGTGGAAGAGAGAGGGGCTGCTAACAAGACATAATCCCCCAAGGGCATACATTGAAAGTCCCTTCACCTAGATATCACCACTTAAGGCTTCTATTAGCCCATCAAATTATTACCTTGCTAAAGGAATAATCTACTGATGAAGCCAGACCCCAATAGATCTAGTAATTTCCGCAAAGCTAGTACATAGCATCTTAGCACAGGCCTTTATGGCATATTTTTGATCCAAACCATAATATTTATACTGGCCTATATTTAGTAGGAAGTAGATAAGATTATGGGCTTTATTCCAGAAAGGCAATACTCATGGACCATCAAGCCAGAGTTTTCAGAAACAGAGAAATACAAGGCAGAAATACAAATGAGAAAAAAAAATTACACTTGTTTTATGTTCCTGTCCCCATGACAGAATCAACAGTTTAGGATTTTTCTGTTGTCTTTCCAGGGGTGGGAAAACATCCGGTTCTAGTCAATCAATTTGAAGTTATCCATGGTCAGTCCAATTTCCCCATCACTTATCTCTCAGGACATGGTTGAGTACCCTGCTGTTCTCAATGAAGCTCAAGATCTGCCATGTGATAATGTGATTTACTGCATGGCAACTGGCCAAAGAAAGAGTATTCATAAGAGCAAATCATTCTGCCTGTGTATCCAGACATGGTCTTCATTTGTGACAGAGATATGAATATAATTTCTGCTTTAGTCTATTATCATGAAAAGGAGACAAGCCTGGAGGAGGGATAACGATTAAAGTGCAGGAAATTAATGAACCTTTAAATATTGAAATGCAGTTTAGATGTTACATGGCACTAACCTAGAACTCACTGTACTTAAGCCCAATACCTTCCATCTGACTTTTTGTCTCCATTTATACTCCCAAATCAAAAAGACCTTTAAGCTGCTATGCAGAGGCAGCTAATGAGCAAGAGAGAGGTGATAGAGCAGCACACATTCAAGTCAATATTGATTTACCTCCATGTTAGCAGAGAACGAAACCGACCTACAACCTCATACAATGGAACTCTCACTCTTCCATATAAAGACTCATGGATTAAAAACCCAAACCACGCTTGGTGTTTCCAGGCGGCAGTAATCCGCCAAGTCCATCAAGATCATCGGGAAAGCAGTGTCTTCACTCGCGAGGGCGACCTGTGTAAGATGCTCCATGTTTTAGGATGGGTATCGCCATACAGTGTGCACCCAGCCTAGCCACCCACAAACTCTGTTCTGAGTGCAAACTAGTAGGGGTTGTCCAAAACAAAAGTAACTACACGTGGCCCATCATGTCAATCAGTCACGCCAGTCTTTTCAGTGAATATGTGTGGCATATTTTATCAAAACAGCATAGTTGAAGGCAGGAAACTACATTGTGCATAACTTACTTTACTGTGAAAAAGAAAATTGATGCACTTAGCATTTTGTTTGCTAAGAGGAAAACATGTTTTCTTGTCATTTGGTTTTCTTAATATGTATTAAACTATTTCTGGAGCAACTACAACAACAACAACAAAAAATACTGAAATGCAGGTTAGTAACAGCCAGGATGTCAGCTGATCTCCGTGGCAAGAATTTGAGAATTTCTTCATTGGCCTGTAAGCACTGAGAACCAACATCAGCCAGTGAAGAAAGGGAATAATACCCAGAACTCTCTGAGTTCTAAAATGTCAGGATGAACAATCAGATGGCAAGGAAACAAGGAAGATGGAGAGAGAACAACAACCAAGCATCGATACATTGTACCCTCTAGAGGGGCTATCTCAAGCAGGGCAAGAAAATGTTTGGTGATGGCTCTCTGGGTCACGGCATCCACTCAGGAAAACTGAGCCAGAGAGCCCCAGAAACTGCAGGTTCCAGCAGCAGCAGGAAGGTTGACAGCAGAGCCATTTCCTGTGCTTCCTTTGACACCGGGTCCAGGCTTTGAATGGTTGCACCAGACTCGTGTTTTTCTGGTGGTGTGCCAGCGCAGTCTAGGTGAAATACTTCACCTCTTTCAGGCCAGCCATCCCACAATAGTTCCCAGCTCCATTCCTAATTGTCTGAGAAAGCACCAGATTGGTTTCCAAAGTGGTTGTACAAAGTTACATTCCCACCAGCAATGGGAGAGGGTTCTCCTTTCTCAACCTTTCCAGCATGTATCATCCCTTGAGTTTTTTTTCCCCTAGCAATATTTATTTATTTATTTATTTTACTATTATCATTTCTTACAATTTATTCAATTTGTGTTCCAGCTGTAGCCCCCTCCCTTGTCTCCTCCCAATCCCACCCTACCTCCCTCTTCTCCTGCTATGCCTCTCTCTTAGTCCACTGATAGAGGAGGTCCTTCTCCCCTTCTGTCTGACCCTAGCCTAGTAAGTCTCATCAGGACTGGTTGCATTGTCTTCCTCTGTGGCCTGACACCTCCCAGGGGGAGGTGATCAGAGAGCCTGCCACTGAGTTCATGCCAAAGAAAGCCTCTACTCCCCTTACTAGAGACCTGTTGAAAATTTTTTGTTTAGTTGTGTACCCCATTTTAAAATTGGATTACTTGGTTTGTTGGTGTTTAACTTCTTGAGTTCTTTATATATTCTGGATATTAGCCCTCTGTCAGATTTAGGGTTAGTGGAGAATCTTTTCCACTATAGGTTGTCATTTTGTTCTGTTGACAGTGTACTTTGCTTCACAGAAACTTTTCCGTTTCATGAGGTCCCATTTTTTGATTGTTGATCTTCGAGCCTATGCTGTTGATGTTCTGTTCAGGAAGTTGTCTCCTGTGCCAATGAGTTCCAGGCTCTTCCCATTTTTCTTCTAACAGGTGTTAGCATATCTGGCTTTATGTTGAGATCTTTGATCCACTTGGACTTTAGTTTTGAGCAGGGTGATAAATATGAATCTATTTGCATTTTTCTACATGTAGACATCCAGTTACATCAGCACCATTTGTTGAAGATGTTATCTTTTTTCCACTGTATGGTTTTGGCATCTTTGTCAAAAATCAAGTATCTGTAGGTATGTGAATTTATTTTTGGATCCTCAATTCAATTCCATTGATCCACCAATCTGTTTCTACGCCAGAACCATGTCATTTTTGTTACTGTTGCTCCATAGTACAGCTTGAAATCAGGGATGGCAACACCTCCAAAAGTTCTTGTATTGTTCAGGATGGTTTTAGCTATTCCAGGTCTTTTGTTTTTCCATCCGACCTATCACTCACAAATACACAGAAGAAATTCTTCACATACCTCCATGAGTACTAATTGTTTCTTTTTCAGGGGAGAGCACAAACACAGTCCCCCACTACCACAAATTATGCAGTAGAGTTTCCAGCATTTGGGGAAATCACAGGAGTCAGCACATCTGGAGTGCAATGGATGAGCCTCGCTCTGGGGCCCTGGAAAAACCAACTTCGTGATCATGGCATCTCCTCTGCTAGGTGAGTACTAATTATGTGGAGAATTATTGATAAAACAATATTTCTGTCAGGAACCCTGCAGAGTGGTAAAGTATAGGAAGTGTTGAAACAAGACTAAAACACTTCCCATCAAAAATGGCCTCCTATAAGCTAGAAGCTGAATTACAGTAGACGATCTAAATTCTGGGATTGATCAGAAAAATCGTAAGCCAACACTGATACGAGGCTCATCGGGCACATTTTTATAAAATGGAGTAATATGTCATAAGTGTTAGGATGGCTAAAGGCCACCATAGCATCATTTTCTTGTTAAGTAATTAATAGCATATTCATAGAATCAATGTTTAAAAGAGTGCAAGAATGAAATCGCGGCTGGTGACACAACTTTTGGCATCAGGTATGTTGGAATTAAATCCCAGGTATACTACTTACTAGCTGTGTGGCCTTGAGAAAGTTATTTTCCTTCTTTGCATCTTAATTTCCTCATCTATAAAATGAAAACTTATGGGCTCTTAGGAACATTAAAGCATGGAAGAGTAGAGGAAGGATTGAGGAAGTTCTGGGGTGGTTGGAGAAGATCGAAGTTAAAGGGGGAAATGTGGGTGACTAAAATTATACAAGGAAAATACATTGAGATTAATATGAGCAGCAACAACAAAAAGTAACACACTAAAAATATCCACATGAGAACAGACCTTAAAACCTCAACCTGACCTTTGTATACCAAATCAAATTCTACCAAGCCAGGGAACTATATAAAGATTATTGAACATGATTAGAATAAATATATCAAACAAGCCCCACATGCTTAGTGAATTTTATATATTTTGTTCACTTCCATGTCCAGTATACTTATGTAATGAATGTCTGTATGCTGGGAACTGTTAAGACACAAAGTCTTGGTTCCTCAGTAAGAGGGGAAACCAATGAATATATAATGTGTGAACAAAGAACATTATGCCCTGTGGGTGATGGTCGATCCTGTGTGTAGCTCTGCAAATTCTTTCAGTCATAACAGCCAAGGGATGAAGGTGAGGTTTGCCAAAAGACAAGAGATAGACCCTCTGTTCTGTGACTGATACTCGTTAAACTTGAAGTTGATACCGATGGACCTGGGAAACAATTTTAGTATCAGGAACCAGTTTCCCAGTAAATACGGGGTAGTACAGCCAGGATCAGGGACGCAGTGTGTACCTAGCATATCTAATGATCTAGATTCAACAACCACAATATCCAAGGCTGTGCTGGTGGACAGGGTCTGCCTAATAGAACACAGTTAACTTCATCAAGATATGGCTGGCGCGAGATGTGACAGCTACTATCTCAAACTGGATAACACGGGGCTAAGGGTGTAGCTCATAGCACAGCACGTGCCCACCACTCCACAAATACTAAAAATCTTAAATGTTAAAAATTAGATGAGCCAATTATTGATTAGACATTCCCTGAGTCTTTGTTCCCCCTTTATCCCTTCACTTTTTGTAGGTAGGGTAGTTTTTGGGTCAAAGGGGTTTTTTTTTTTTTTTTTTTTTTTTTTTGTTTGTTTGTTTTTTGTTTTGTTTTGGTTTGGTTTGGGTTTTTTTTGGTGGGTTGTTGTTCCTCTCCTTCTACTCACTAGTCCTGCCTGGCTGGGAGGTGGTCACTTCAGTCTTTGTGTCCCCCTGTTAGGAGTCTCAGCTAGAGCCACATCCATATCCTCCCAGGAGATTACCTGAGGGAATATCCAACCAATAGTTGGTCCAACCTGAGACCTGCCCCATGGTAGAAAGCCAGGCCCTGACAGTATTAATGATGCTCTCCTATGCTTGCAGACAGGAACCTAAGTTGACTGTCCTCTGGGAAGCTCCAGCCAGCAGCGGATCTAGACAGATGCTGGGACTTGCAGCCAAACGTGGGGCAGAGCTTGGGGATCCTGTGGAAGTGTTGGAGAAAAGATGGAAGGACCTGGAGAGGACAGGAACCTCACTAGAAGACCAACAAAGACAACTAACCCATGGAGGCTTACATAGATTGAGACATCAGCTAAGGAGCATGCATGGTCTGGACCTAGGGTCCCTGCACATATGTGGCCAATGGGTGGCTTAGTCTTCATATGGTTTGCCTGGTGAGTGGATGGGCAGGGTACTGTTTTTAACATGGACTCTATTACCTGCTTTTGGATCACTTCCCCCTGGCAGCAATGCCTTTCCTGGCCTCAGGGGTTGAGGATATGCTCAGTCCTGATGTGACTTGATGTGCTAGGGAGAACTGATATGGTGCGAAGGGGCTCCCCTTTTCCTGGGGGAAAGAGAGAAGAGAAGGAAGGAGAGAAGGAGGAACTGGAGAGAGAGGAAGGAGGCAGTACCCTTGGGATGTAAAGTAAATAAACTGAAGTTTAAAAAAAAAAGGAATGCACACACCATCTATTTCATCAAAAAAAAAAAATAACAATTAGATGAGATGGCATGATACATAAAGTTTACTTCAGCACTTCGCGAAACATTGCTGTAACATAATGGAGGCTTGGATGGGCAGGTAAAGTAACCAACAGTTAATAAACCCTTCTGCTGTTGGGCTGAAGACCAGAGCTATTAAAGGAAAAAGGAAGGCAGGGTATAAATAGGTAGGGGTGTGAGGAGACAGGTGGAGAGGGGGGGGAAGAAAGAAAGAGAAAATAACAGAAGGCAATGTAGGAAAGCCCAGACTTGCAGGGTCCTGGTGAGTGTTTTATTCAACTTGATTCACGCTAGGGTCATTTGGGAAGCGGCAACCTCAGCTGAGGAATTACTTCCATCAGACTGGTAGGCAGGCAAGTCTGTGGGTAGTTTTTAATTAATGGCTAATATAGGAGGGTCCAGCTCTCTCCCCTGGGCAGGTGGTCCCGGGTTGTACAAGAAAGCAGGCTGAGCAAGCCATGGCCATGGTGCCAGGAAGCAGTATTTCTCTGCCCCGTCCAGCTTCCAGGTTTCTGCACTGAGCACCTACCCTGGCTTCTTGTCCTGATGTCCCCTCGCGATGGATTGTAACTATAAGCTAAAATAAGCTCTTTCCTCCCTGAGTTGCTTTTGGTCATAGAAACCTAAGCCATGCAGTTACTTCTCAATTTATATTTGTGAAATTCGCTCCTGTGTTAGAACTCACTACTATGTGCCCAGCACCTTCTTCCGTGGGAGTAAGATAACACGTGGGCTATGAGCTCAGCTCTGGGGCAGAGAGATGAGAGTCGGTTTGCCCTTTTCTACTTCTGGGACTTCAAATCATTTATTCTGACTAATTGATCCTCAGCTACTTTTAATCTTCTGTATAAGAGAAATTAGCCCATAGAAATATATACTGCAGAGGAGTTTTTCTTTTAAAGTTTGAATCTAATAATAAATCCTAGAATATGACATACTTTTTTTAAAATTCTTTCTTAATTACACTTTATTCACTTTGTATCCCCCCTGTGGTTCCCTCCCTCCTGCGGTCCCAATCCCTCCCTTCCTCCACCCTCTGCATACATGCCCCTCCCCAAGGCCACTGATAGGGGAGGACTTCTTTTCCTTCCTTCTGATCCTAGTCAATTAGGTCTCATCAGGAGTGGCTGCATTGTCTTCTTCTGTGGCCTGGTAATGCTGCCTCCCCCTCAGGGGGAAGTAATTAAAGAGCAGGCCAATCAGTTCATGCCAGAGACAGTCCATGTTCCTATTACAACGTAACCCACTTGGATACTGAACTTCCATGGGCCACATCTGTGCAGGGGTCTTAGGTTATTATCAGTACCATCATTACTATTGAGGTGCTAGGATACTCCAGTTCATTACCTTGAGGCAGATCAGCAATGTGAGGAATAGAAGAGAAAATCACTCCTAACTCAGGAACCCACCTGAAGCCTCTTGCCAGCAGATAAACGAGAATTCCAGCAAATAGCAACTGCTTACAGCTGTTCTTCCTTCACAAGCACCAACCCACAATTTTCTAGGACTCTCACCAGAAATCCCAGTTGCCAGGGAATGTGCTAAGACCATCGTGCAATTCTAGAAGCTTCTGGATTTACCTTGTCTGATTATAACTTGGTCCAATGCATCTCCAGAGATGCCCTATAATCTCACTCATCCATAGAAAGAGGAGAAAGCTATCTTTAGAAATGTAGCCTCAGAGCAGTCAAAATGGTATATCAAAAAAAAAAAGGCTATGGTTTTTTGAGAGCGAGCAAGGGAAGATGCGTGGGAATGATAGGAGAGCCAAAAGGAAGACGTTTAATGATGCAATTGTATTATAACTTCAAAAACAAAATATTATAAAAAATAAAAAAATGTCACAAATAAAGAAAAGAAAAACAGCATAAAAAGGAAAAATCTCTTTAAAAATGCTATATGTGCCTAATGCTAAGGTAGGTAGTTGCAATTCTCCTTTGAGGAGCACAGAACCACTCTTGGGTATATCAATTTCTGCAACTCTCCCTTCAGAAACACATTCCCATACTTGGGTTTATCTTTCTGTGTCTCCCTGTTAGAGAAGTCCCCATCTTGGCATGGATGTGACCTATTTTCTCCTTAAGTACCTCTTTTTATCTCTTTACCCCCATCCTACATTAAAATAACTTTATTAAACCCCAAATTTGCACCACAAACTGGCTCATCCTAATTTTTTTTTTTTTTTTCTGCATCAAAACCACAAATCCAAGTTTGGCCTAGTTTAGGTCCCTAAAGTCTAGGGGGAGCTCTCTGGGCTTCTGAACATGGAGGTGTAGGTGTGTCACTATTTCCTCACTGTTGACAATATGCTGCGTTATGGGAAAAGCAGCTAGGAAATGTGATCATGGCTGGAGCTTCTGGAGGAGTATCTCAAGTCTCTGTCCCCTGTGTTAGCCTCATACAAACCACACACAACTATTTGTCCTTTCCATTCACTTGGGTTACACAAAATAGATTTTTACATTTTGCTGACGGAGCAAGTGAATCCAGGGAAAATAAAATAGTTGGCCTAGGATCCTAAGGTGAACCGTAACTATCATAATTCCCCAAAGCCTACTCTTGAGTTTACCCAAACAAACTATGGTCACCATGGATTCAGCAATGAGTCAACACTAAAGATATTTGGAACTGGTCTTAAACAACCCTAGAATATATTACATTTTTGTTTTGCACAAAAGAATGAACTGAAACAGGGGACTGGAGAATAAAAGACAGTGAAATTAAGTAAGTAGGAAGTTTTGTTTATTAACCATGTTCTTAGCAGCTTTAGTCATAATGGCCAGAATCTGGACACAACCCAGATGTCCCTCAACTGAGGAATGGATACAGAAATTGTGGTACATTTACACAATGGAATACTACTCAGCAATTAAAAGCAAGGAAATCATGAAATTTGCAGGCAAATGGTGGAAACTAGAAAAGATCACCCTGAGTGAGGTATCCCAGAAACAGAAACACACACATGGAATATACTAACTTATAAGTGGATATTAGACATATAATATAGGATAAAATGCTAAAATCTGTACAGCTAAATAAGCTAAGCAAGAAGGAGGACCCTGGGTAAGATGATCAATCCTCATTCAGAAAGGCAAACAAATAAACATTGGAAGAGTGAGAAAACAGGGAACAGGACAGGGGCCTACCACAATGAGCCTCTGAAAGATTCTACCCAGCAGGGTATCAAAGCAGATGCTGAGACTCATAGCCAAACTTTGGAGAGAGTGCAAGGAATCTTATGAAAAAAGGGGGAGATGAAAGACCTGGAGGAGACAGGAGCTCCACAAGCAGAGCAACAGAACCAAAAAATCTGGGCACAGGGGTTGTTTCTGAGACTGATACTTCAACCAAGGACCATGCATGGCGATAACCTAGAAGCCCTGCACAGATGTAGCCCACGGCAGCTCAGTGTCCAAGTGGTTTCCCTAGTAAGAGGAACAGGGGCTGTGTCTGACATGGCCTCAGTGGTTGGCTCTTTGATCACCTCCCCCCGAGGAGGTAGTAGCCCACCAGGCCACGGAGGAAGTCAATTCAGCCAATCCTGATGAGACCTGACAGTCTAGGGTCAGATGGAAGGGGAGGAGGACCTCCCCTAGCTATGGACTGAGTAGGGGAGGGGCATGGGAGGAGAAGAGGGAGAGAGAGTGGAACTGGGAGGGGTCGAAGGAGGGGGTTACAACTGGAATACAAAGTGAATAAATTGTAATAAATAAAAATGTAAATAAATTTTAAAAATAAAAAATAAAAACAAAGCTGATCTGATTTATGAATTTAATGTTAAGATTTTTTTTTTTTGTGGCCAGAGAACCAAGAACATGAGGTCAATTTTAGAAAAAATAATTGATACAGTCTGTGTGTTACAATGTGGTTACAAAGGACCTAAGAAATCTTTAATGAAAATAAGAAAATCTGAGAGTAGAATAGAAAAATGTTGAATAAGGAGTAAGGAAGCCAGTCATGGTGACATATTCAAGAGATATTCAATCTCATATTCAAGAGGTGGAGGCAGGACAATTGTGGGCACAAGGTCACCCTGATTAACCTAGTGAGTACGTGTCTCAGTGTCTCAAGGAAGCAAATGAAACCAAAAAAAAAAAAAAGAAAAGAAAAGAAAAAATTTTAAAAAAGCAATGAAAAGTTGAAAGCCTCACATATAAGAGGACCTGAGCTCAATGCCCATATCCCAACTAAAAAAAAAAAAAAAAAAAAAAGCTTGGTCTCAGAGATATGTACTTGTAATCCTCATGCTAGTGAGGAAGAAAATGGTGGCTCAATGGAACTGGCCAGCAGATCTCATGTAATCCAACCTCCTCAGGACAGTGAAAGTGCCTGTCCCGAAACAAACATGGTGGGTAGTACCTAAGGAAGAATGGCTCTAAGTTGTCCTCTGGGCCCTACATATACATACATGTAGAATAATTACCAGGAATTAACACTAGAATTTTCAAAGTTGAAAATAATATATGTATATCAGGTACTGTTGAAACTTATATGAGAGTGAT
This sequence comes from Meriones unguiculatus, assembly GCF_030254825.1. Classification (NCBI taxonomy): domain Eukaryota; kingdom Metazoa; phylum Chordata; class Mammalia; order Rodentia; family Muridae; genus Meriones; species Meriones unguiculatus. Next base: position 84,573,453 of record NC_083359.1, on the reverse strand, counting down.
TATTTCATGTCAATGTTACTGGTCATTCCGTTACTTCAGAAAAATCTCAAAACACAGCTTTAAATCCTATTTTCCTCCACCCATGAATGTATCTATTATACGGATATTAGGAGGGTGTGAGGGTGACTCTAGGGGAGACTCCTAGTAGCAGGAGTCAGTGAGATCCTCGCTGACCTTCCGGCCTACAGAATCATGAGGTAATAAATTTGTGTTTCCAAAGCACTACTTCGACGATAACTTACTCCAGAGGCAATAGGAGAATTAACAATAATCCTGGGTATGCTCTCTGGGTAGTTCATATTTGTTACAGAAAAATTAAAAGTTAGAAAAGGAAGTCTTTTAATAACATAAGAATCAAACTGATCTTTCTGACTATGGCTGATGAATCTCTGGCTTTACTTCCATTTGGAAAACAAAACAAAACAAAACACTAGAAAATTGGCAGGGAAAAACAAAAAAACAAAAACAAAACAACTCTCTTCAGAAACAGGACTACTCCAAGAAACGAAGTGAAGTTAGCTCTCTCATCCACCTCCCTCCTTTTTTTCCCCAGAGACAAAGGCTCATCATGAAGCCATGCTGTCCTTAAACTCATGATTCTAAACCCCACACCTGAACCTGAGCATGTACTACCATGTCCATCTCTCCCACAAAAAAAAAAAAAAAAAAAAAAAAAAAAATTGAGGCCACACTTGAAATTTCAATTGCTTAGAGTGTGAAAATGCTGGAGTTTGAATGCTAGAGCATGCAACAGAGACCCAAGAAGTACAGCAGTTCACCTACAAGACTGGACTAGAAAGAGGAATCCCTACTTTAGACCTCCACAATGTTTTAAAAAATGAGCCAGAAAAAATTAATCTAAATTTTAATTCATCTATTTGGCAGTACAAAAAAGAATTCAATACTCTTTAAATGTGGAAAACAAATGCATAAATTCAATAACATGATCTTTACAATGCTGAACATCTAATAAAAAAATATTAAACTTTGTAGAAGCCAGGGCATATAACCAAGGGAGAAATGAATGAACAGAAACATGTAGAATTGATTAAACACTTATCCCAAATTTGACTGTGAGCTTACGGAAAAATCTAAGCTGAAGACTAAGAAACGGAAACTGTAAGGAATCGAATTGAAGGCACACAGGTGACCCTGGTGTTCAGGATGTCACTGGGTAGGAGTAACAGCACACTACATTTTACAAAAGAAAGAAATGAGAAACTTTAAGATATCACAAGAGAGGAAAGCAAAACTATTGAAAGGCTGGATATTGTGTCTGAGAAGGAATGACAACAACCCTTGGTAAAGAATTAAAATGTCTGCTGGCTCTGTTCAAGTTGTTAGCTGGAGTTGTGTTTAAATTGTTGTATTTTTTTTTTAATGAAAACTCAACACTTATCTATCTCCCTACAAATTTATAGTGTGAATTGTGGAGGAATTGTGAAACATGCTGAGTTCTAGAGTAAGCTTGACAAAAGAAAGTCAGAGTCACACACTGAAGCACAAGGCAAATAAATTCTCACGGGACAGCTTCTGGTTCTTCAGTTCCCAAACATAGATGGCATTGTGAAGAATCATTATGCACAACTGTTAGTATGCTACTTACACACATTAGAAACATGTTTAATCATCTTCCCAGAGCCACAACCAAAGGCAGAAGAAGATTGTACATTGTATCACAACACTAGAGCAGAACAAACACAAGGAAGGTGAACAAGCTGAATATGAGGTCCATAAACTATTCGCATATTAAAGACACAATTTCTTGGAAGGTACATTGGAAAGAGGGGGTCACATTTCTGAAGATTATTCAACATGATCATGTTTCTAATCTTAAAGCTGCATGCAAAAATAAAATCACTTTATTTCCTCCTTTATTTTAGCTAGATAAAAAGCACCACAGAATGAGTGTCTCCAAGGCTCACCAGTGTAACACTCTTTACAGAGTCCAGGTCATGGTAGGAGTGAAATCTGGTAATTGCTTGTGGTGGTTAGTTTTAATTGTTGACTTGACAAAATGTAGAGTCACCTGGGAAGGGAATCGCAGCTACATTGTTTTGTTTTTCTGTTTTAAATTGGTGAGGGATTGTGTAGGTCAGATTGGCCTACAGGCATGTTGGTGGGAGACAAGATCCAGCCCACTGTGGGCAGAACCATTCCCTGAGTTGGGATCCCAGGCTATGAAAGAGTGGTCGGAGAAACGGGGTGTAGCACCTAGCAGGCATACACCCATCCTCTCTCTGGTCTTTACTGTGGGTGTAGCTCACTGCCTCAGGTTCCCACCATCCCGACTTCCCCACAACTACATGTGGAAACCAGTAACTATAAACCAGATAAACACTTTCTCCCTTCAGGTTGTTACAGAGTATTTTATTACAGCAATTGGGAAGACAGTGGGTAACGCTGCTTAAAAATTTTTGACTGATGAAAAGTTAGCATATTTCCTTTGTTCTAAGATTATTAATTAGCATAAGAACTATTAATTTAATACAAATCTTTTAACATAAAATAAAAACTTTGTACTTACATTAAGTTTTTAAATGCTGAAAAAAAAACCTTCAGTGAAGCATTATTTCTCTATGTACTTTATAAAAATTATCAAGGTAACAAACACAGATAAATAATTTATAAACTGGCATTCCCCTTTAAAAAGACTCACTTGGCAGCTTTTATTTTGAAGGAACTTTGAATATGGCATTCCAGAAACTACAAGTACATCCCGGTAAAACTGAAGTCCCATTTGTTTATCATCTCACTTCTGCACTATCACAACTTCAAATTCATCCCCTACAGTGTCAGTCACATCCAGTAACTGCCTAACTTTTTGTTTTAATAACAATCTTGATAGCAAAAAAAAAAAAATCAATATTTACAGTGAATATAAAATGTATCACAACTATTTAGAAAAGACAATTATCCCCGGAGTCAATCGTTTGCATTTTGTCTTTTTTTAGAGGAGGACTCACTATGTGCCCCTCATTTTCCTGTCTTAGCTCCCCAAAGCTGGCATTATAGACTGGGCCACTGCGCCCAGCTCAAAATGCATCTCACTGTTGAGGAAATACTGTATGAAATTGAAGTTTGTGTTTTCTGGCTTGGAATAAAAAAATTGCAACTCGGTTCCCCAATTCTAAATGAGGCTATTCTCTCCCGGACGGACTGCAAGAAGTGGGGGGCATGTCAGGTGATCTTTGCTGAGCTGTTTTAACCAGGAGGCTCCACGTCATTAGGACAAGTGAGATCCTGCTTGCTAGTCACGCCAGCCTCCACAGCGCTCAGAAAATGTCTACCATCGCCTCGCCTGCCTGCTTTCGGACAGGGACCTCGACCGCAAGCCTCAAGAGCTACAGCAGACACAGCTCCCAACGAGCAGGACAGCAGCTCCACTTCTAATAAGTTAATCCAATGGTTTTTGTCATGAGCAAAACAAGAAATCATGTTTTTAATCATGCTAAAAGGTCTCTGCATCTTGTTAACATCTGGAGCCCAATCACTTCTGTGCTAAAAACTGGGGAATGCTTCAGCAGGGCATAAATCTTGCCCCTCGTTGTACATGTGATCCAGATGCCGGGGGAGAATTAACGTTCGTTTGTAACACATCTGGTGTCGGCAGCTTTGAGGAAACGCTAATAGAAAGAGTGCGGAACTAACATGGCATTACACCTTCCCTCAGGCCAGAGGTTCTAGACCGAAGGTAAAAGCCTGCAGGTGTCCCCTGGGGCTTAGCAATAAACTGCATTAATCAGCTCTGGCACTGTGAAGTGTGGGGTGTTTTAAATTTTCCACAGAAAAACTTCACAACCCTGTAAGTCTACATTCCAACTGACGGCGCTCTCCAACGCTTCAGATTGGCCACCATGTTGAAGCACAGAGCAACGAAAAGGGCCAGGTCGACTGTCAGAGCTTAGAATTTCCAATACTATGTGGAGAGGGGGTTGGGGGAGGCACAGCTATCAGAGCTGGAAAGAGCAAACAACGACTCTCACCTGTAAGTGTAAGAAATGGTTTGGGATCATCAGTGGGAGACTAAAGGGGAGCTGAGAGTTGATCTCACATCCCAGCACTGGAGTGTGTAAGGATGTCTCCAATTTCTGAGGTCAGTTTCTAACAAAGGCCACGAGAGAAACAAATCAGATGGGTTTCTGTTTGTTTTTGTAATAAGAGGTCAAGATCAGATTTCTTAAAATAGCTTTTGATTCATGTTTTAATGCAAGCTTCTTTCCCAACCTCTTTTATCCTTATACCTGTTTTAAGCTACAGGAAATATCTTGGCTTCAATTTTTTGAGTCGAAAATTGTGTTTAAGAATTCATGGCAGTTCAGTATCCAAGTGGGTTCCATTGTCATAGGAACAGGGACTGTCTCTGACATGAACTGATTGGCCTGCTCTTTAATTACCTCCCCCTGAGGGGAAAGCAGCATTACCAGGACACAGACGAAGACAAGGCAGCCACTCCTGATGAGACCTAATTGACTAGGATCAGAAGGAAGGAAAAGAAGTCCTAGCCTTTCAGTGGACTCGGGGAGGGGCTGACATGCAGAGGGTGGAGGAAGGGAGGGATTGGGACGGGAGGAGGGAGGGAACCACGGGGGGGGGGATACAAAGTGAATAAAGTGTAATTAATAAAGAAAAAAAAAGAATTTTTGCCTGTGCCGTTCCTATCTGCTATACTGTCTTGCTTCAATCCTACCAGCCAACAAACTCCCAGACCCTTGGCTTAAGACTACTCAGTAAAGCATCTGTACTTGGGTTGATCATTGCGCTTTTGAAGAAGCTTCTCTATTGTCTCTTGTCTTTTGTGCTTATCTCCTTAGCTGACTGATCCCACCCCATAAAAATCTCTGAGAGAAGGAATAATGAGTAGCTGCACACAAAGGGCTCAGACCTCTAACCCCACCACTAGAGGGTGAGGTAGAAAGAGCGCCAAGGTGTTAAGAACCTCCCAGACTGAGTTCCAGGGAGGCCTGGCTACACAGTAAGCCTTCCTCAAACAAGGGAACTGAAAAGGAAAGGAAAAGAAAGCGTTGTGACTTTTGAAGACATTTAACAGCCTTAAGGACTTACCTTGGGCTAGTGAGAAGTCTCAGCAAGTAAAGGTATTTGCTGCCAGACCTAATAGCTTGAGTTAGGTATGCAGAATCCACATGGTGGAAGAAGGAGAAGGAGAAGAAGGAGAAGAAGAAGAAGAAGAAGAAGAAGAAGAAAAAGAAGAAGAAGAAGAAGAAGAAGAAGAAGAAGAAGAAGAAGAAGACTGTAGATCATTCCTGCTGTGTGTTCTCTGACCTCCAAATACATGCACCATAGCATCTATGTCTCCTCTTCACCACACACAAACACACACACACACACACACACACACACACACACGCATCCATACACACTTCACGTTGTTACAGGTGGCCTCCAGCTAAATCACATTTCAATAAGAAAGTTGTGCTCATCAAACGATAAGGCACATAAGTGCTACTTATAACTAGATGATTTACGACAGGATTTAAAGAATAAGCCCCTGACAGTAAATGCATCTTCATAGTGGTGCTCTGTCTGCCTGGGATCAAGCCCCAGGTCAGGCAGGTATGAAGTACCAGCAGAGGAACCTGGGCCACCGGAAGAACGCAAAGCTTGCAAGTCGCCCTGCTCGCATGCTGCCTAGCTCACAAACTCACAGAGGGGCATGGGGGGTGAGTTCCTTCACCCTATGCTGCACTCTTCATGTCACTGGTGTGCTGTGTATGGCTGAAGCTCATGATCAAATTATGCATATGATGTGGCTCTGCTAATCATGCTTTGAGTTTGGTTTTTGTGACTAGAACTAGAATCTTAGAAAAAGCTACCTTCCAGTTTATACTTGAAAACTGTTATACCACAGGATAAGCCATACAGGGGGAAAAAAAAGTGGAACATGAGAACGGACAAATGCTTATAGTGTCATCTGAAGAAAGTAATTTCTTATTCTGTATGAGTAAGGTTAGCAAGGATACTGGTGTCTTAAAGAGACATGGCTCAAATAGTAAGGAGACCCTAACGACTTCAGTTTGTTTTGGGATATTACTAACGCACATTCTACTCTTTTCAGATCTCTTTCCCCCACCTCTCTCTTTCTCTGTCTCTCTGTCTCTGTCTCTCTATCTCTCTCTCATCCATGCATTGGTCTCTCCTATCTGTCTAGGATGTAATGGTCAGGATCAAATCAAGGAAGAACAAAAGACAAACAACAGATGTATCAATCTAAAAGAGACACATAAATGTATCAGTTATCTGGTAGGGAGACTTCTAAGTAAACTTATGACCTATCATGAGAAAAAGCTGACACTGGACAAGATATATTCAATTCAGGTTTAGTGACTGATGACTAGTAAAATGTTAAAAGAAAAGTAAAACCAGGCACACTCAGGACCAACAAACCTTCCTAAGAAAGATTGGGGCAGGTAACTCATATGAAGACCAAGCAATCCATCGGCTACATGTGTGCACAGGACCTAGGTCCAGACCATGCATGCTCCTTAATTGATGTCTCAATCTCGGTAAGCCCCCATGGGACTGGCGGTTAGTTGTTTCTGTTAGTATTCTTGTGAGGTTACTGTCCCCTCCAGGTCCTTCCATCTTTCCCGCAACACTTACACAGGTTCCCTGCCCCATATTTGGCTGCAAGTTCCAGCATCTTTATAGATGTGCGGCTGGATGGGGCCTCCCAGAAGACAGTCAAGTTAGGTTCCTGTCTGCAAGCATAGTAGAGCATCATCAGTAGTATTAGGGGCTAGCTCTCTACCATGGGGTAAGTGTCAGGTTGGGCCAATTATTGGTTGGATATTCCCTTAATCTTTGTTCTCTCATTATCCCTGTACTTCTTATAGGCAGGGTAAGTTTTGGATAACAGGTTTTGTTGGTGAGTTGTCTCCCTCCTTCCACTACTCTACCTGGCTAGGAGGTGGTCACTTCAGTCTTCGTGTTGCCCATTAGAGTCTCAGCTGAAGTTACACCCATGTCCTCCTAGGAGCATAACCTGTTGCAGCTTGACAAAGAGATGTCCCCCCTCAGTTTCCCTTCCTGTTCGTAGCCCTTTCATCTCCCCTCATTCTTCCCACATCTAATCGCCATACTTGTTTCCCTCCCCATTCTATCTCCTGCCCAGTTCCCTCTCTTCATCCACTTTTAATATTTTAAACACAAAATTATGACGTATTATTTTCTGTGGTTTTATATATGAAAATGTCTTTTGAGATAATGCAACATTTTGGTGCTCAGAAAATAATACTCTGAAGTATGACACTTTGACAGGGTAAGTTTTTTGAACTAAAGAAGCAGCCTTAGAACCAAGACCTTTCTGACCTCTTTGTCATCCCTCAACTCCTCATGATCTCTTGCCCCTCTTTTCCTCCAGAAGCACAAAAGGGGTTTTGTCTAAAGGTTCTTATCTAAGGGAATTACTAAAAGAAAAACCAATTTACTTATGTGTAAGGAATATGAGTACAACATGATTAATAATATATTTTAAGAACTGTATAGTCAGACAATTGCATCATTGCATAAGCAGCAAGGAGTGTACTTACAAAAACCTACATGGAGTAGATCAATTACTAAATTTGGCCTCTTGAGGAAAGTAAGAAATAGTAAAGACAAGATTTATGAGATGGTGGCTGCTATAACATGCCTTACTGTTCTACAGAAAGCTATTTTAAATAAATAGGAGTGAGTTCTAAAATAATAATTAAAAGAATACAAAGTACATGGATTATGGCATTAGAAAATTACAGGAAATTTTTATCTTCATTCAGATCTTATGTGATTACCACTATATCTGGGATTGCAACTCAAAACCTAATGAAGTGGTCATACGTTAGTCAAAAGTTAATAGTCATCTGGTAACTCTACCTTTGTCTCCAAAGGTTGTTATGACTACCTTGTTATGACTATTTCGCAATAATATTTTTGTTTCAGTAGGTCGCCACAACTGACTTTTTATCCTTATGTTCTGCTGCTGTAACCCTCCTATTTTGCCTGACAAATCCTCATTTGGAAACTCAATACCCCTGAGCTCTAAAAACTTGGTGTTTCTTATATCCAAGGTTGATTTCTCAGGGGAGGTAACCCATGTACATAAATGAAAAGGCTTGTTTTAATTAATTGTTTGCATAAATTAATTTGGCTATGATGATTTGAGTTGGTGGTCTTTCTCCTCTCATCTTTGGAATTAACAATTATTCCTGAACTAAGGCTTTAAAAGCCATGTAAAGTTTCACTAAAATTAAAAGTTAGTTTTTATAAAGTTAAGATGGCAAAATTTTAGAGAAAGAAAATGAGTACTTGTAAAGTTAGAAGTGAAAAAGGAGATGTAACAGTGGCTATGACCGAAATACAGACCATGACAAAAATGAGTGTGAACAATTACAATAACAGATTGGTAAATATAGAATAAATAGATAGGCTTCTGTATATATGTAACCTACAAAGGTTGAAGAAATACAAAGTCAAAACAGAAAAATAATGGGAAACAAAAGAAAAATGAAGGAGCTAATGACATACTGATGAATTCTATGAAATGTTCTCAGAAATTCAATACAAAGAAAACTATGACATGCTCATGTTTTAGTCCAAAATTAGACTGATAATCAGAAAAGAGAAAGAAATAACAAATAACTACATAGATATAAATCCATCATGAACATGAATTAAGATTATATATGCTGATCAAATAAAATTTATCTCAGGAATGTTAGGATGATTTGACATATAGAAATCATTCACTATCACCCATAATATCAAGAGGGTGAAGATGATTCAAAACTGTATTATCATCTCACAGTATTCATAAAAGCATTCAATAACATTTACTGTTTCATGAATGGAGACATGGCTCAGGGATTAAGAGTGCTGGCTACTCTTTCAAAGGATCCATGTTTGATTCCCAAAACCCATATGGCTGCTGACAACCATTTGTAATTCTAGAACCAGATAATCTGATATCAACTCCTAGCCTCCTGAACATTCTTGGTGAACTGACAAATTTGCAGGTAAAACACTAATACATATAAAATACAAGGTAATTTAGAAAAGATTGCTCATTTCTTCAAGATAAAAAAAATCTCAATAAATTAGGTGTAGAAGGAACATGCTTCTTCAACACAATAAAGACAAATCTATGCCACTAAGTGAGAAAAAGTTTTTTTTTTCAATTGTTCATATCAGCTTTATTTGTAATACCCAGAATCTGGAAACAATCTAGATGCCCCTCAATGAAAGAAGGGTTCTGGTCTTATTACAATCATCGAGAAAAAGTTTTTTAAAAGTATTTCCTTTAAGATCTGAACAAGATAAAGATTTCAGCTGTCATCACTTTTAACTGATGTTCTGTTGGAAAATTCATTTAAGGCATGACAAATAAAAATATTCCAAATCTATATGACATAAACAAATTGTCCGTGTTTGTATATTATATGATTTTTCGATATATAAAACCTAGACACTCCACAAAAAGAACTGTTTAATTTGATCAACTAAAAATTAAAAGACACAGAGTCATCATACAAAAGCAGCAGCCATATTTTTATGCACCTATAACAAACTTGTTGAAAAAGAAATTAAGAAAATAAACCCATTCAAAATCAGTACAAAATATCTACAAATAATATTAACTAAAAAGTGTATGATCCTTAAAGTGAAAATTATAAAATATGGATGAAAGAAATTAAAGAGGGTATACACTAAGAAATAGAAATGTAGTTTATGTTTAGAATCAGAAGAATTAACATTATTAAAGTTTTATTTCTTTTTAAAAATGATATAACCCCTATCAAATAAACAACAGCAATCTCATAAAACTGAAAAAAAGCAGCAATAAAATTAATACAGAGTCTCACAATACTACAAAGCCAGTGGTCACAAAACTAGAACAACATTGTGTAGAGGAATTTTAGTTCAGCAACATGGCTGCTCTGATCATATCCAAATACTGTATCATCTGGCTGGAATGCAGACCTACCCTTAGTACACACCTTTAATCCTAAACAATGAAGGTAAAGTTAGTTTGCAGAAGAAAACACCCATGTTTGAAAGTGATGTCTAATTCAGAGGCAGAATCAGGGAAGAATCAGAGAAAGTGTGACAGATAGGATATACTCAGTTCTCAGGAGAACAAGATGTAGGCATAAGGTTATTGTGTAATTCAAATGCTTATTTCTTTAGTACCCATATCTGGTGGCAGTCCTTGTTCTGAGAATCTCCTGACTCAATGTTGTGTAAACACTGCTCCTCAATTGTCTCCTGACATGCCAATAAAGTAGCTTACAGCCAATCACTGAGCAAGGGAGAGAATAGGGCTAGACTTCCTGCCAGCCAGGGAAGGAGGAGTTAGAAAAGGAGAGTAATAGATTCAACCATGGGAGAGGTCCAGGTGACATCAGGAGAGGAGCTGGATCAAGAAAGCTACAAAATGCAAGTATCTCTGGGATGTACACTGGGAAGAAGCCAAGTTAGCTAAGAGGGTTAAGAATAGAGTAATAACTGCTCAGTTATTATGTTGTGAAGCTTATTATTAAACAAATATAAAAGGGTCTCAATTGTTTGTGTGATAGCTGGGTTAAGAAAGAAACTGAGAAACACAATTTTATAAAAACAACATTAACAACATAGAGGAAAGAAAGGTGACTTAAGAGAGCAGAGCAGAGAGAGGGGAAGAGGAGGCAGTTTTCCTGGGAGAGTTTTACAGAGACAGGTTGAAGAGAGAATAAGCTAGACACAGGAGAAGACAGAACAAGGCAAAGAATGAGGAGCCAAAAGATTATAACAGATTGCTAGAGTTAAAGGATAACCAGAGCAATTCAGCCAGAAGTGAGCAGAGCCAGTTTGAATCAGTCAGCTTAGAGAGAAGTTTGAGCAAGAACAGTTGAGTTGAATCAGCCAGCCAGATTTCAGAAAGAACTAGAAAGGGTGAGCTTATTCAGCCGTAAGTCTCAGAGGTTGAAAACAATCTAGGCCTAAGTTAGATTGTACGGAGGCTAGTACTAGGCCTTGGTTAGCAGATGGAGGCAGTAAGTTTTATAGACAACAATTACAGCAGGAGACTAAAAGTTACTTTTACAACATTGTTTTATGTGTTGGTTTTATGACAATATCATGATATTTTGATAACTATTGACTTTGTAGTATATTTTTGAAGTCAGCTATTTTTATGCCACCAACTTTGTTCTCTTAGCTAAGGTTTAGTCTAGCTGCTTGTGGTATTATTTTAGACTGGAATAGAGAAGTTGGAGATAAATTCATTCACATAATGATTTTTTTCAATTGATTTTTTCCAGTGGAACTGTTATGGTTTGAATATGAACTATTCCCCAAAGGCTTATGTTTTCAATGCTTGTTCACAGACACTTAGGATGATTTTGAGATGCTATGGAGCCCTTAGAAGGTGAGGTCTAACTGGCAAAAGTATGTTAATGGGAACAGGTGTTTGAAATTTGAAGACTATACCTGGCTCCTGGCTCTCCATTTCCTAGTCTTCGTCGCATAAACAGATGTTGTGGGCACAGACTAAATCACGGTGCTGTATATAACTTTCTAAACTGAAACCTTCTGAAATGATAAGGTATGTATGGTCAAATGTATAAGCGTTAAAAGCAAAATAGGGATTAAGTCAATTATTATACCATATCCTGCACTTATATGCAAAAGTACGTGTGTCATTTAAAAATATTTTGAAAGTTTAATCACAAATACACATTCTTTTAAGCCAGCAATTCCACTTAGAAATATAACCTGCAGATATATTTACATATATATGTAGGTATGTTCACATGTACACATATGATTATGTATACATATATGATTGTTCATAGTTATTATCTAGAAACTTGTTTTAAAAATATAGTGATTACCTATGTATTGATTAACACAGTACTGTTTGTATAAATTATAATGTATGCATGTTGAGGCTTATTCTGAACAGGAAATAATACAGAATAAAAAGGTTTATTATAGAGAGATGATCTTCATGATAATCAATATTGATTGCAAACTTGACAAGATCTGGAATCTCATTGAAGGCAAATCTCTGGTTGTATCTATAAGGGATAAATATTTAGTAACTGACATGAAAAGTCCTAACATTTCGCAGCACCATTCAATGGTCTGTAGTTCTGAACTGCACAAAAAGAAGAGAAGTAGCTGATCCCAGGCATTCATCATTTTCTGCTTCCTGACTGTGGATACAGTGTGACCAAGCTTCTGCCAACATGTCTTCCCTACCATGATGGAATACACTTTCGAACAGTGAGCCAAAACAAACTCTTTCTCTCTTAAGTTGCCTTGTAAGTGTATTTTATCACAGCAGTAGGAAAAGTACTAATACAAAAAATTGGTACTGAAAAGTGGGGCTATGTGTAAAAAACCTAACCATCATGAGGCTTGTAAGCCTTTGGAACTGGTTTGTGGGAGGGATATGAAAGGTTTGGGCTAGAAGAGTCTTTGAATGTGGGAATTCAATGAGCTGCTCTGGTTAAGAATATGATACACCAGAAAACCAAGAGAAAACTGAGGTGGTCCAGTTCAGAGTAGAACAGGACTCTAACAGGCACTCTGTAGGCCAACTGTGTATTCTGGAAAAGAATCTGCTTGCATTCTGCCCATGTCCTGACGACTTGAATGAAATTTGATTATAAGTCTACAGAGAAATAAAGCAAAAAGTAGAACAGAAAAATAAGAAGATGTGAAGTTTGGTACCAGAGTTGAATGTGTATGAGCAAGTTCAAAGTATCAGATAAGGAGAAGGCAGACGACAAAGCAGCAGGAATTGTTAGGGAGACTGCACCATTAAAGAGAAACCTATCATTTTGCACTGAGCAACAGAAAAGGTGTCTGAGGACAGGAACTCATGCATTGGAGCCTCCATCTTGTGAAAATGCAAATTTATTTGAAAGGTGAAAACTTAAAGTAAGAGACTAAGGGGATTCCTTGCTTAAAACCAACGACCTGGAAAGTGTTTCCCGGGGTCAGAGCACAGAGAAAACTTCAACTGTGGTCAAAGGGGGCTAGGGTTTATCCTAAGCTAACAGATCGTGGCAGGGTCATCCACGTAGTACTGGTTGTGTAGGTATGAAAGACATATCTATCATTCTATCATTCTAGAGGCCTGTTAAGGCCAGGAAATGTGTGGCAGAGTCAGAGTCCCTGCAAAGGGCCACAAAAGCTATTGCTTAAGGCTATTGAGGTAAAGCTTAAATTGCAATGAAGACCTCAGATTTCTAGAAATGCCATGACCAGGAAATGACTATCTAGGAAAACTACAGGCTTGAATGGAGCTGGCTGAAGAGCATTTGCTGCTAGTTATAGAAGTAAAGGGACTGTGCTACCTCAGCCCTTTGGAACAATGAGGCTGTTGCCAAAACAAAGGGTGCTCTCCGCAAACTGACAGCGGCACTCCATTGCTGAGGACAACACCCACACAATTCATTAAACTTTGAAAAGTAGAACTGGTGCCTAAATGGAGCCTTCACCCTGTGTTCTAGCCTCTTTGGTGTGGGAAGGCACACTACAGGCTACCAAAAAAAAGCAATGAAGACACCAACCCAGCCACCAAACTTTTTACCTACAATCTGTCCTGTCTGAAAAGATATTAAGGTAATGATGGCAGAGAACTTGTGAGAGTAGTCAACCAATGTCTGATTGGATCTAAGGTCCACTCCACGTGTAGGAACCATACCCAATACTGCTTCGGTAACCAAGAACCAGAGATTATATAGCCCAGAGACCTAAGGTAAAACCAAACACTACTGGTCTAAAAAAAATAAATAAAGTGATTACCAATGATATTCTGCTATATTCTTAGAATAGTGCCTTAACTGGTCATCATTAAAGAGACATCCTCCAGCACCAGATGGGAACCGATCGAGAGACCCACAGCTAGACATCACACAAAGAAAGAGTCTAAATTGATGGTCTGCATCAAATCCCTCCCCACAGTGCTCAGGGAACCCAGTGTAAGAAGAGGCCAAAAAGATTGTAAAAGTGAGAGGGCATGGAGGACAGCAGGTTCTGAATTAACTGAGCAAAGCACATATGAGCTCACAGAGGCTAAAGCAGCAAGCACAGGGCCTATATGTGCCTGTACCAGGTCTCTGGTGTATATTTTCTGGCTATTAGCCTAGGACTTTTATGGGAATCCTGAGTGTAAGAGCAAGTGAGTCTGTGGCTCCTGTGCCTGCTCTTGGGACTCTTTTCCTCCTGTTCTGTTTCCATGCCCAACTTCGACATGATAGTTTTTGCCTCGTCATAATTCTATTTTCTTTTTTGTCATGTTTGGTTGCTGTATCTTAGAAGCCTTTTTTTTTTTTTTCTATGATGAGAGACAGAAAGGGAGTGAAGATGGAGGGGAGGGAAAGAGGAAAGGAACTGAGAGGGGTAGAGGAAAGGGAAAATATAATCAGGATGTATTAAATGAGAAATGAAACTATTTTCAATCAAGCAATAAAAGGACAAATGTTAAAATTATTGTGTATAACATACAAATATTTGAGAAAAATAGTCAATAGTTTCACAGATGAAATTTCAGTAACATGAGATGAAAGTGTCCCACACAGGCTTTGTTCGTTAGAACTACCACAACTTTGATTACACTCTTTTCTACATGGAGTGCTTCCCATCTTGATTTTTTTTTTGCATCTCAAATTTCAACCTGTCTTTAAATCATCCCATGAATCATTGTTTTTTTCCCTGTGTCCTTTCTAGTAAAGGGTAGCAAAGTGTGTCAAGTCCAGATAACCCTATCAGAAAGTAAAGGGCATGTTCACCAGTTGCTTCAACGTCCTCTGCCATTTGATCCTGTCACACACCTGCAATGCAAGCCTATTCTGGTGACAAATGCTGAAACCAGTCCGAGAAGATTAGAGAATTCCCCCATATCAAGCATCATAGAACAGGAAGAAGACGTGCAAACTCAGATCTCAGATTCTAAAGATTTCTTTTTGCCAGCTATACACTGTTGCACTTGATGGAACTTGTACCGCTTTTCACTAGAGTTCAAACTTCTGAAATCATCTAGTTTGACACTTCTGATTTACAAACGAGGAAAAAAAAACAGGAAAGGTTAACAGCTTTGTAAACTAGTTTGTTAATGTCAGCGGGGTTGCGTAGAGGTCTATAAAAACATATGTGTGTAATTAGGGCAAAGGATGTAAGGTCAGCCTGCTATTTTACACTTTTAAAATAGAATTTAGAATTAACAAGATAATTGATAGTCTTTGCAATTAGAATGCTGTCGCATACCACGGATATGGAGACTCAATAATAGAAAGCAAAAACCATCTAAGAAAGAATGACCATTTGTGAAAAGTAATGACCATCCATGACATTTATATGCATACTTTATTGTCATTAATGCTTTGCCAAGCATCTTCCTGTGCTAAAGACAAAATGAGTTTTTGGCATTGTGATACAAAGACCATGTGCCTGACAATAAAACCAGGAGGTTTCTAACACTCACTTACTTGTCTCCTCTCTCCAGTATCTGGCTCCCATCCCACAGCCTCTACCACACTGGCTCAGGAAGTAGGCAATTTCCTGCCCTGGCTGAGCCGGATATTAAGGCTTCTTTGTTCCCTTATCTCTGAGAAATAACACCTCTCTGTAACACTCCAAAGGTGGACTGGCTTGTGCACACAGTCACCTAAATGACTCCCTGATATTCTTTAGCCTTAGTGTTCTCGGAGGCCAAGCAATTCCCCCCGCAGTCTAATTATAACAAGCCATGGGTTGCCACACAGCACACTGGATTATTATTGTTTATAGACTGTTGTATATGAGAATAAAGGAGCTTTTTTTTTCCCCCCGAAAAACTAAAACTCTAGAGGAATTTCCTCTCTGCCTTCTCACCAATTCAGCCCAAAACACACATATCTTCTGTCAACTTGTATTTGTAGAATCATCTTTTTATTTTATTTTTTTCATAGAGACTCATAAACGGATTTGCTGGTATCAGCGCGGATTGAACCGAAGTATGTGGGCTGCGTAACGGGGGCAACTTGTGCTCTTTGCAGGCGATTCATACAGGGATAACAACCGCTGACAACTCTGCAGCGCGTCCCACTGTACAGAGACACATGGCGCATTGATCTGTACAACCGGCCGTGGGCTCCGCTTGACTGACAGCTGGTAATCCCATCCGCACATCCGCAGCTTGTCCGGCAGCAGCTTTCTTCCATTTGGTTGGAATTTTCTTAATGCAATATTTCTATTCAACACTTCAAAGCCTTTTCAAAACAGTTCACTTTTCATGTAATGCATGCCCTACATTCCAGCGTCTTCTGTTTGGAACTCTGATACCAGGGCAAGCTAAAAAAGAGCAATTATGATGACCAAGCATAGAAAATAAGATTTGGAAGTAAAAAAAAAAAAAAAAAAAAAAAAAAAAAAAAAAACTGTCGTGAACATAGTCTGCTCTTCTTCCCTGGCAAGGTTAAAGAAACCAAAATATTCCAGACCTAGACATTCTTAAAGATCATTTCATCTTGACAGCTCATTTTAAACATGTGGAAACTATGCTTAGGGTGATGGACAAGGACGAAGTGTGTTACAAGTTAACGAAATAGTAATTACATAGACAAAGGGTACAAGCTGTACCATGGAGAGAAGGCCATGAACTCACCAGGAAGAAATAGAATAGAGTTTAATAAGCGGCTTTAAAGAGAAAAATCTTTAAAAGCAAAACACACATACACACACAACCAAGATAGTAAAACAATAAAAACATAAATAAGTAAGTAAATATTCCGGTAGATATTAGTTTTTATATAAGAGAAGGGATGGATAATGAAGAATTGGGGAACCTATTTGTACATTTCAAAAGGTCTTGTACAGGTAGGCAGTTCTATGTCCACTTTACATGCAAGGTAACTGAGTATTTTATTAAAGACAAAACAGCTTGCCTGAGTGAACATGGATTTGAAACCTCGACTGGTTTTGAAACTCATGTTCTTTCCTAGTTGCTACACTGCCTCTCTTAAAAAGTACTGAGAGTCTACTCAAACACAGTCTTCAAAATACAATAATGATATCTAATATTTTGCACACACACACACACAAAAAAAAAAAAAAAAAAAAAAAAAACGACCACTGAGTGTCTGCCAACCTCAGAAATATTTCTGAGCAAATTGTTACCCTCAGGTTCTGGAAAGACAGCGTGAGACAAGTCTACTGTAGGGCTTGCCGTAGTATACAGACTGCAGTGAGCTGGACAAGGAACCTAATAGTTAGGTCTGGTGTTTTGAAAAGTCAAAGAAGGGTTCACCAAAGAAGTATCCTCTGGCCTGAATCTTAAAGTGAATGTCAGATAGACCCATCAGAAAGTGTCTCAGAAGTCAAGGACTGTTTCCTTGTTGAGGTGCACAGAGCTCCCAATGGGCTTGGGAGAGACACTCTATAAAATATGTAAATTTTCAGCACTTTTTGTAAGACTCCTCCCCATATTCAGAATTTCCTTCCATATATGGACAGTACAGGGGCACACATGCACACAGTGTGTGTGTGTGTGTACTCATCCCACCCCACATATGTGGCGACATATGTACCATTACCGCATGTGGGCAGAGGGCCTCACTGTTTTGTCTACTGCACTCACTGATTCCGAGTATTAACAAATAAGCACCCGATTTATGTAGCCATAAGGATACAGCTGAAGGAAAGTTAAGTGCTAGACATGGCTCATTTAACTGACTCGGTGCTGCAGACATTTGTCTACCACCGAAGTTTTAGGATAGGGTGTAAATGCAGACTGAGCAAGAGTTGAGAATTCTCCTGGACTTCTCAAGTTTGTAACAGAGATTGGCTGATACCCTTTGCAATTCTGCCTTTAATGCGAATGCAAACACATACCTTCCTGTACATTTATTGCATGTGAAGGGAGGGGGGAAAAAGACTGTCTGGCTCTAAGGCAGCCACAGACCACCCCACTTTCTTAGAGGAAATTCAAAAGAGAATTTAAAATGAAAACTCTGGCTTGTTCATCACACAGGAAACTATCCAATACTACCAGAGTAGCTGCAAACCTGGAGTTATTTGAGAGATTCAGTAAGTGGTTGGTTTTTGATTATGGCTCAGCTGTTAGCATTGTGAGAGTAATGACCTTTCAATGAAAGCATTGTAGTCCTGAATAATGTTTCTAGTCACTCAATAAAATTGGGAGTCTTTGGAAGTAAATATTAAAATTTAAGGATCTTTTGCCCAGCACACATCCACACAGCAGCCAAATAGAAGTGACTGTGAGTCCATGATGGAATTCGCATGACATCCATTTTTATAGCTCTTCAATGATTCTGAAGCCGAGGGTGGTATGTGTCAGGGATTCTGGCACAGTTCTACAGCCAGGATATGAAAAGTAGTGAAAAATGATGGTGGGGAGTGATATGAACAGTATGTGGAAAGATATTTCTTTTGAGAGTGGACCCTATTTCCTTAGACTTGAACTTGATGTGCCTGTAATTCCCAACACTTCATGGCCCACACCACTGGGTGACCTTAATGGGATCATGGGAGATGCGATGGAAGATGTTTCAAGCTCTTACAATGAATGGGCCCTGAGAGTGCAGTTTTTGTTAGAACTGAAGAGACTCCAGAGTTTCCCAACGCTAAAAGCTCCATATGATCAAAGGAGCTGACTCTACATTTGAAAAGGGGATCTGGCAACTGCAAACCACAGAACCAGAGTGCTAAGGGCTATAGCAAAAGCACTGGTCTATAGAAAGGCAATCTGAGAAGAGTGGATGCCTAGACTTTTAAGTTCCAGCAGGGTTTATAAGAAGAAGCAGGGGCCAGCTGGGGATATTAACATAGGAAGACAAAGTCGAGAAAACTGCGTCCTTTGCCCCCTACAGAATGATCTTTCTTTCGTGTTGGCACATGTCCTCTTAGAATCTTGGTCCTTTAGAATTAGAAAGAATATCGAAGATCATCTATCTCAAGACCATCATTCTAAGTTTGGGGAAACCGAGGCACCAAAAGCTGTGTTTGATTCAAGGCTAAGCCAGTAACCTGTCAATCAGAATCAGAGACCGCGCCTTAGATTTCTCTGGCTTATGATTAGAGGACCAAATCTCATCCTGGATCCGACAGTAAATAGCTATTGTGTACTAGAGCCCATAAACTCTCCAAGTCCAGTTCTTCTCATCTGGTCTACTTCAGAGTTATTCCAATAAAATGAAGGTTTGGTGTGTGTGTTCACAGGAATAGGCAAACAGAACTAGTCATAAATAAAGTGTCCCTTCCAGATGTTGTTTCTTTGGAGTTTGGAGACGGGTATGGACTTTGTGTCTTTCTCAGGTTCTAGCATAGACAAGACATAAGTACCAATAAAATAAAATGAAATAGCCTTTGTTTTCATAAACTCAGAATAACCCAATTGTGTACAGCAGAGAAACCACCCAGCATAGTTACTTCCAAGAAGTCTGTGCTATGTTCTCAAAACAATAACTGTACTCTTTGGGGAAAACAACACCCATCTGCAATCTAAAGACGGCATCAAGTAAGAATTTAGTGATCCAAGACTGATGAGAATAAACATTTTTTCCACTATAAAAACCAACAAATAATTTCTAAACATTATATAACTCTTTCCTTACTTCCCTATTTTAGTAAGCAAAATCAGTTGAAACTGTTCCTTTCTGTACCAGCAAACTAAATTTCAAAAATGTACAGGACCACCCAGTCAGTCTAGTTAAATATTCAATTCAATGTCCATTTCTTAAAAAAAAAAAGAAAAAAAGAAAGAAAAGCACTCTCAGCAGTTATGAACTAAGTCATTAATTAAATTCTTCAGCAAAACTATGATTTAGTTTAAGCTAAGAATGTTGGTGCTCTAAAAGTAGAAAATCTACTCCATATATAACCCAGAATAATGCCAATTGCTATCCATCTTTGAGGGGGAGAACATATGCCAGATACCTGATTTTATAAACTGCTACTTTTAAAATGTATTGTTGCTATGTCTCTTTTAATATCTTTGTCGTTAGCCAGGATACCAAATGCTAGGACTGTCTATTCTTTTTTTCTTATTTTTGTGGGTATTTGTCATTGAGCTCATAAAAATGACACATCCTCTCAGATCAGAAATGGCAAAAATTAAATTACTGTTTTTTTGAGGGAGTGGAATTTAACTATCCTGGCACCAGTATTGTGAAGAAATTGCTAACCTGATTCTAGGTCTGAGCTCTACAGCACAGCGATGTTAATTTTTAACATTCCAGAACCAAATTCTTCTAGGTAGAATGGCACCATGGCTAAGAAGCTAAGATACCTGAGGGAAATGAGGTCGAGCTTCAATTTGTTTTGCCTCGTAAAGATTCCAAGGCTGTGTGTTTTAAAGTACAGATTCCTTACTTCCACCATCAGAGCAATTTCATGGGCTTAAATGGCAGGCAATGAACACCTTTCTATTGTAAAAACAGAGGCACGGGCACTTGTGAGAGCAATGCTCTGAATTACTGTCACTTTTTTCCACCTGTCCTGGAGTGCTGCGAATAGAACCTAGGGCCTCAACTGTCCCGGGCAAGCATCCTGCCACTGAAGTATGCCTTTGGCTCCCCCCGCACAAATGTTTCAATGTGCTAAATTGTAGTTATGGGTGGACGTTCCTAACTCAGAACAAGAATAGTATTTTAATATCTACTTGGGAAATGTTATTCCTTTAACACTCACAAGAGAAAATTCTTACAAGAATAAAGTGTTCCTACTAGATAAAATGTGCATCTACATAGTGTGGTCCGGACAAACTGTAACAGAGAACTTCTTAGCAATCAGCTCTCTATCAGGAGGATAGGAGGAGAGGAGAAGAATGGGAGCACAGGCTCGTGACCTGGTATCTCCAAGGCGACATAAGATTGTCTATTATAAGAGTATAGACATGGGGCCGGAAATGCAGCTCAGTTAACAGAGTGCTTGCCAAGCAGAGCCTTGGATTGCGTCCCCAGCGTCACATAACCTCCCCTCCCCCAAATAGTGGTGTAGTGCCTCTAATCTAAACACTTGGGAGGTGGTACAGTTAGGATGATCAGAAGTTCAGGGTTATCCATCAACACATAATGCTTTTGAGGCCAGCCTGGCATATATAAGACACTGTCTCAAAGAAACAAATCGAGACGAAGGAGATCAAGAGAATCAAATGGGGCAAGGAGTCACAGTTCAGTGTTAAACCCACGGAAATTTGTGAGATAACCAATCACTACTTCTAAAGGCAAAATGGACTCACACAGCAAACTATAGGTTTGGGAGTCTGAAAAATTGGGTTTTGGCTATTGATTGGTTCAGTATTAATTAGTAGAAGTACTAACTCATGGAAATGACTTGGGCAAATCACTTATTGCTCCTGTAATTCTATTTCTTCATATGTAACATGTGGATAACTATCTCAGGGAAATTCTGTGAGGATTAAGCAGCACATGACTGAGAATGCTTAACCCAATGCAAGCCGCCCAGCAGGAGCTGGAATGATGGCTAGTCTCAAGGGTTGGAGACAAGACTAAAAGCCTTTTAAAAAGGTTCTTCAGTCATTTCTCCCAACTCTTCCACTGGACTCCCTGAGCTCTGTCTAAAATCTGCCTGTGGGTCTCTGCATTTGTTTCCATCAGCTGCTGGGTGGAGCCCCTCAAAGGAGTTATGCTAGGCTCCTGTCTGTGAGCATAGCAGAGTAACATTAATAGTGTCAGCAATTGGTTCTCTCCCATGGGATGGGTCTCAAGTAGGACCCTCAATCTTTGCTCCATTTTTTTGTCCCTGTACCTCTTGTAAACAGGACACATTTGGGGTTGAAGGTTTTGTGGGTGGATTGTTTTGCCCTTACCCTTCCACTGGAAGTCCTGCCTGGCTACAGGAGGGGGCCACTTCAGACTCCATAACCCCCTCTTCTAGGAATCTCAGCAAGGGTGACCCCCATAGACTTCTTGGAGCTTCCCCTATCCCAGGTCTCTGGTAAATCCCAGAGATGGCCCCCTGCTCTTAGTTGCATTCTCTCACCAGGCCCTCTTTTCCTTGCTCTCCCTACTCCTAATCCCCACCCCTACTCCCCTCTCTATCCTTTTTCCTACCCAGTTCCCTCCATCCATCCACCTCTAATGTCCATTTTATTTCCCTTTCAGAGTGTGATTCAAGCATCTTCTCTTGGGCTCTCCTTGTCACGTAGCTTCTTTAGGTCTAAGGATTGTAGGTTATCCTACATTTTGTGGCTAATATCTACTTACAAGTAAGTACATACCATGATGTCTTTTTAGGTTTGGGTTACCGCACTCAGGATGATTTTTTTTTCTAGTTCCATCCATTTCCTGCAAATTTCAAGATGTCTTTGTTTTTAATAGCTGAGTAGTATTCCTTTGCGTAAATGTACCACATTCTCTTTATCCATTAGTCGCTGAGGGACATCTAGGTTGTTTTCAGTTTCTAGCTATTCTCCATCAGTCGGGAAGCTGGAAAGCTGCTATAAACATAGCTGAGCAGGTGTCCTTGTTGTATGATAGAGCATATTTTGGGTATATACTCAGGAGTGGTAGAGCTGGACGGGTCAAGGACTCTACAAGACCTACAGAGTCAACTAACCTGGGCCCATGGGGCTCACAGAGACTGAACCAAAAACTAAAAAGCATGCATGGAATGGTCCTAGTTCCCCTTTACATATGTAACAGATCTACCACATGCTCTTCATGTGGGTTCCCCGACAACTGGCGTGGGGGCCCTCTCCAACTCTAAAGCTTACCTTTGGATCCCGTTACTCTAACTGGGCTGCCTTGTCTGACCTCAGTGGGAGAGGATGAGCCTAGTTCCGTTGCTGTCACTTAATGTGCCAGGGTGGGTTGGTACTCATGGGGGATCTCCCCTCCTCTGAGAAGGAGAGGGGAGAATAGTGAGGAGGGGCCTGGGAGGGGAGGGACTGGGAGGATAGGAGGGAGGCTGCAATCAGAATGTAAAGTGAATACAGAAATAACATTTTAAAAACAGAATAAAAACTAAAAAGGTTTCTAGAACTAAATAAGAAACTCTATCAGTACAAACCACACAGCAATACCCCAGAAATCCACAAACCCTCTCAAGTTTATTTAGTTTAATTATAAACTAAATTAAAGAATGAAATAAAGGTTTAGTAACAATTGGGAATGGTTTTATGAAGTCTGAAATTTGATGTGCAATACTCTGGGTTTAATTCCCAGCACAGAAAATAATCACAATAAGAACAGTAAAAAAAAAAAAATAAGATAATGAAGACACTCTGCAATTAAAAAGAACTGAAGACCACTAGACTTCAGAACAGCAGTAGATAATGACCAGGGAGAGCCTCAAGATACTTTCTACAGAGGCAAGTATCATGGCTCATGCCTATAATGAAACATGAAGCCAGGGAATCCTGAGTTCTTGGTCTTCCTGAGCCTCTGTAGTAAGATTCTAAAACCAAGGAAAGAGAGAAGCTTAAGAAGCCCTTCATGTATACTTGGCTGGATAGGGAAGAGTGACATAGGAGACTCTCATTATCCTCACTTAGTTGATGCTCATTATATCTCCAGACTAGCTGCTCTGTAGTTCTGAAACTAGATTAAAATTTTGAGGTTTTCATGAACTCTATCCATAGTTTTATTCCCAAAGGGACTAAAAATTTTTTTTTTATTCTAACATTTTAGTATTAACATAAGTTAAACTTTTGAGAAGCTCTCTATTTCTACTTTGCCGGTTATAGGCCAACAGAATCTCAGAATAGGATGTATATTGTTTGACTAAAACATGTCCAAAAATATATCCTTATATTTAGAAAAAGTAAGCAAGAAGAAATTCCCCAAATGAAATGGAAAATATTTTGATATAATCTTCATGGCTGGTAAGGGATGAAAGAAAGAGAGGAGAAGGGGTGGGGGCAAGAAGGTAGGGGAGGAGATGAAAAATACAGTGATAATTTCTCCCCTTGTTTCATTTATCTTGGGGAGGATATACATTTATCCAGGGAGTATTTTACAATACAGTATTTTCCAATGAAATATGGAGTTTTTCTTTACCAACAAAGTGCAGAGGTTATGAAAAGGTTGAATAATACTTATAGATCCATCCATTTGCCTGCAAATTTCATTATTTTCTTGTTTTTAATAGCTGAGTAGTATTCCACTGTGTAAATGTGCCACAATTTCTGTATTCATTCCTCTGTTGAGGGACATCTAGGTGGTTTCCGGATTCTGGCTATTGCAAATAAAGCTGCTATGAACACAGTTGAGCAAATGTCCTTGTTGAATGGTGATTTCCATGTGGGTTCCCGAGCAAGGGGCATAGGGGCTGCCTCTGTCATGAACTTGGTTGCCTGTTCTTTGATCACTTGCCTCTGGTGCTGCAGCCTTGCCAGGCCACAGAGGAAGAGGACCCAGGCAGTGCTGATGGGAATTAATAAGCTAGGGGCAGATGGCAGTGAGGGAGAACTCCCCCTTTCTGTGGACTAGAGGAAGGGGATGGGAGAAAGAGGGAGGGAGTGTGGGTCTGGGAGGACTTGAGGAAGGGTCTACAATTGGGATAAACAATGAATAAATATAAATAAATAAAATATTATTTTGTAAAAAAATAAATAAAAATAATAAAAATAAAAATACTCTAGAAACTCTCCGGCCTGCAAAATCATTTAACCAGGACCAAGGACAACACATTACCCCCCCGTGAGGGGCATTCATGAGGATGAATTAGCGCCTTTAATCTCCCTCTGGTAACTAGAGCCTCAAATCTGTTTATAAACACTGGTGGTTCCTGAGTGGTTCCACAGAGGTCTCGCTGGAGTGACTGTGTCAGGCTCTTTCTCTCATCCCTTCTCTTAGATAAAATTACTTTGCATAAATAAGCAAAAATCCCTGAGTGAAGATCCACTTCCCTACAGAACTGTTGATCCTGTGTTCACTTCAAAAGTGATAGATAACTGAAACTGGGCATGTTGTGTTCTATAATTCCATCAGTCAGGAAGCTGGGAAGCAGGACGATCGTGAGTGTGAGGTTAGTCTGGACTACGTAATAATTCCCTGTCTCAAAACAAGCAAACAAACAAACAAAAAAACAAGCCAACAAAACCAGACAAAACAAAAGAAGAAAAAAAGTTGGGGAGGAAGAGTTTGGGGTTTAAGTTTTGCTTTGTTTTGTTTTTGAGACGGGGTCTTACTCTATAGCATAGGCGATGTTTTGGGGAAGCCTAAACCTTAGGAATGACCTTCCTGTGTCAATCTCTGAGTGCTGGGGTGACAGACATGAGTCACCATGCCTTCTACTGTTTTTACCTTTGTCATTTTATGTAAGCGTAACACACAGCACCCTTTTCACACTGTCTTCCTTTTACCTTTCACATATGCAGGTCTTGTACCGATACCAATTTTGGCATAAGAATAAAGCAATTTCTGCTTACACTCAGGGTCTGGTGTCTTCTGCTATGAAGTCATATACCTTCTGCTACGTTTGTATTTCTTTTCACCCCTTGGCTATCTGCTCAATATTTTTGTACTCATTTCTTTAAGTAGCTCCTTATGTGAAGTTTTAAAACAACAAAAATGTTTTAAAACTTCACATAAAATAAGGAAATGAACACTTTTCGCTAGGCAATATGGACCAACACAAAAAGATCTGCATAGCTCTGAAAAACTATATAAATGGCAAGCCTGGAAGCCTTGGCTTCTTCCTGATTTCTGGTCAATTCAGAACAGTTTATCATGAATGACAAATCACAGTTATGATGCCCACATAATAAAAGGTGTCAACGGATACTTGAGTTTATGCCATTACAACCACTGCACTTTGTACACCTCAGAAGAACACGCAAAGGCTGTGGGTGACTGCTGAAGGTTTTGGGTGTTGCTAATTGTAGAACTTGTTTGATGGTGCCGTCCAAATGAAGATGGCATCACGGACAAATGGATGGTAGATGTCATATGTCAGGAAACAGTGGAGGTCATATGCAACATTATGTGATAGAAGTGCGTTGGAGCTCACTAAACATGTAAAATCTCCAAGAATAAAGAATGTGTGGACAGTGTTGGACTGGGGCGTAGCTTGGCCTTAAAGTACTTGTCCAGCAAGTACAGAGCCCCAGGATCAACCTTTAGCACTAGAATAATGAAAAGAAAGACCATGCTGACTGCCGTGGACAAAGACTCTCTCTACATGAACCCAAACTCACCAGGACCCACAGAAGCCACAGAAAAAAGCTAGTCTGCAGATATGGCGCTAGAGAACATGGCTGGGCTCCTCAAAAGACAGCCCAAAAGGAGCAGGAAAACCAGTAGAGGGAAACAAACCATTTGCATCATCTATGAAAGCGGGGGCCATCCTTTCCTCTAGTGTTCAGGTGGGTTGCTCCAAACTCCATCAAACAACTGGGGACTAAGTGATAATAATAGAAGTGCCATTAACTCCTGAGACGCTTCCTTTAAAGCCGCTTGCATGCCTGTGGGTTATTTGAATATACTGCAGTGTCTCTGAGACCAGCCCCTGGAGCATTCAGCCATTTCAATCACCTTGTGATCCAAACAGGCTTGCCTGTGTTTCCAGCATCTGCCAATCATGGAATACAGATTGAGGAAGAAATTATGATCGGGACTTGTACTGGCTGCTTTTGTGTGTCACCTTGACACAAGCTAGAGTCATCTCAGGAGGGAAAGACCTCCATTAGATCCAGCTGTATGACATTTTCTCAATTAGTGATCAGTGATTGAGGACCCAGCCCACTGAGGGTAGTGTCTTCCCTGGGCTGGTGGTCCTGGGTTCTATAAGACAGATAGGCTGAGCAAGACATGAGGAGCAAGCCAGTAAGCAGCCCTCCTTCATGGTCTCTGCATCAGCTCCTGCCTCCAGGTTTCAGCCCTGCTTGAGCTCAAGTCCTGACTTCCTCCACAGATGGACTATGATCTGGAAGTGTAAACCTAACAAACTCTTTCCTACCCAACTTGCTCTACTTTATGGTCATGGTATTTTCTCTGCAGCAATAGAAACCCTAGCTAACACAAACCTAAACAACCAGCACTGCTCTTGGATAGAGCAGCAAAGTGTAGCAGGAACACCAAGTTCTCAGGCTTCAGTCTAGGCTTAATTATTTGCTTCAGGATAATGACTTCAGAGAAGGGCTGTTAGATTTAATGGTAATTTGTACTTTTTTTTTTTAAACCTAAGAAATCTTCTCTTTAAGACATTTTAACTTTTGAAATGTGAAAAACAAAACAAAGCATTTGTTTTTGTTTTGTTTTGTTTTTCACAATCAAAAAAGGTGAATGAATTGGAGAGTATTACAGGATTTGGATATCAGTCTAAAGGATAGTAATTCCATACAAGTATGTTAACCTCAAAGGAAATAAAGCTAGTGACCTGCAGTACAATTTCTCATTCACATATACTCCCCAAATAAAGGCAAGATCTAGTAAAATGACATTTTTCTTTTCTGAAAAAGAGGATCATAACTTTCCTGAGACTAAGAATTGGCCCAGACCAACATTTTAGAGTCTGTATTCTGTGATTTAATTCTGCATGAACAAGTATCTATTAATTCATCATGTTTTATGGGAACAATGCCTGAGAAAATCCAAAGAAGGCTCTAGCAATTTTAGTTTTTTTTTTTTTAACAATAGCTAGTTCTTAGAGTAACTGATCATAAACTAGCATTCAGACATAATCTATTTTATTGTCTAAGGGAAGGAGACAAAGGAAAGAGAAAAGTCTCAGAATAAATCAGAAGTGGTGTCTTAAATATTTTTTAAATTAAGAGTATAAGAGCATGCATAACATGAAGTTATGTTAATGTGAAGTTAAGTAAACTCAGTTCTAAACAAATGTGGAACTAACTGTAGCTTTTAAATGGCTTTCACCAAAACTAAACCTGTGAGGCTGTTTGATCTGTTAGACTATCCTCATGTGTGCCCATATACAAATGTTGTTGACACCATTTGAAATATGAAGTCACAGTCTCAGAGTAGACTTACCCTTTTACTACCAGCTTTGGAATAGTGGAACATGGACATGGTAAACTACTGTCCTATTTGAAGTACTAAACACATCATCTAACCCTCCTCAGATCTACAGAAGAAGTATAGTTTTGCTGGATATTGTAGCCCTAGAGCCCACAACCCAGTAAGCACCCAACGAGTGTCTGTTGTGTGAGTTAAATGAGTCTGAAGGTTTCACACACTCAGCATGTTCAGGCCAGTTAAGTTCCACTGCCGTCATAACCATACCCTAGATTCAGCTTCTTCTGCCAGGGCTGATCAGAGAAGATAAGCACTAAACACAGAGACTAGTTTTTTTGGAGCTGGGTCAGAAGGGGTCCTAGTTTGAAATCATAAAACCCTCACCCAAAGCAGCTTGTAGGAGGAAGCTTTGTTTGGCTTCCATATCCCGATCACAGTCCATCACTGAGGGAAGTCAGGGCAGGAACTCAAACAGGAGCAGAGGCAGGAAACATGGAGGAATGCTACTCACTGGCCTGCTGCCCTGGCTTGCTCAGACTTCTTTCTTACACAGCCCAGGCACAAATGCCCAAGGACAGCACTGTCTACAGTGGCCTGGATCCTCCCAACTCAGTAGGCAATCAGGAAAATGCCCACAGAAATGTTCACAGGCCAATCTGAAGGAGACGACTCCTCAACTGAAATTCTTTCTTCCCAGGTGTGCTAGGTTTGTGCCAAACTGACAAAAAATGAAGCATGTAAACTCATGATGTAAACTCATCATGACAGAAGATGAGCAACAAAATGGACACCAAAGGGAAGAGGAGAGGAAAAGCATTATACATGAACTCTGTATGGGAATAAGTAGACTTGTTTGTATCCACAGTTGTTACCTGTGCAACAGGCATAACAGTTTATTTAAATCTGTTCTCCCCTCTATGTCTGGACACAGATTTCTCTTATATGTGCATGCAAGCAGGGTAACATGAGGTAGGTAAGGAAGAATCTAATGCAGAGTCTATTCACGAATGATAGATTTTCAACAGCTTGACCCTAACCTTTGGTTAATAAAAGCACTTTTGTGTCTGAAACGTACGTGGTCACAATTGGTATCTGATTTGTTTTGTTGTATTAATGAAATCAGGAATAGAAGAAGCAACGGCAAATCTGCCTCTATTAGAATATAAACCCCCCTTCTCTTCTGCATTTTGGTTTCCAAAGAAGCTCCAAGAGAAGGAGCCAGGCAAAGATTCCTCGTTGCTCTTATCTGTTTAGCAAGGGAAACCACTGGCTGGTCTTCTGTCATCACACAGTTTCCATCCTTCACGACCAAGGCAACATGAGGGTAAAACCTCCCGGCTTCTTCCGCCAGTCCCCTACTAAATATAGGGTAGGTACTAAGGCCTTCTCCCTTACAGAGAGCATTCCCTCAGCATTCTCTCACAAGCCCCCTTTGTTTCATGCCCTCTGCCCCATCTATATGCAGCAGCTGCAGCCACCCAGATGTTCTCTATCAAAGCCTGAGCCATGCCAGCAAAGTTTGGCAAGCCTAAGAGTGCTGTGCGTACTGGCCCTCCAGAAATACCTTCTGCAAAT
Source organism: Meriones unguiculatus (assembly GCF_030254825.1). Classification (NCBI taxonomy): domain Eukaryota; kingdom Metazoa; phylum Chordata; class Mammalia; order Rodentia; family Muridae; genus Meriones; species Meriones unguiculatus. Next base: position 84,543,955 of record NC_083359.1, on the reverse strand, counting down.
ATTTTTAAATGTTAATGGGTTCCACTCACCCACAACCTAGGGGGAGGTTACAGAACAGGGCTCTGTGTGTCCAGCAAATTAGCAGCCAGGGATACTGTTGGCGCCTGGGTTCTGTCCCACCCTGAGGCATTGGCTGGGGTTCACCAACCTTCACCGGTTAAGGTCAGTTTGCCAGCACATAGCCTTCTAGTGACAGAGGTTAGGTGAGTGGTTGACAGGAAAGTTGGTTTGCACCACAAAGAAATGCGTGGCCTTATCTTACTCTGCAGTTTCCGGGGAGAGCTTGAAGTATTGCTGAAAACAATCTGAAATGTTTTCCTCCCCTTACACATTCTTCTCCTCCTGTTTCTCTTGCCGTATCTTTTTCTGGCTCAATAAATAGACACAGAATAGTTTGATCCATGCTCTGTTCCTTCAGCAAGTCCCTTTAAAGCATTGCGAGAAATTCTAATAAAATGGAGGTCTGGGTCTTATTTGTTGAGTTTGGGAAAGTGGTATGTATCTGAAAGGGGAAAGAAGTATGTTGCTCTGTGGTTTCCAAAGAGAAGCATACATATCACCTTGCCTGCACAGTGTCACCTGTTTTCTCATCTGGCTTGAGACCACATGAAAATAATTTAAAGTCACTTGCTATGGGTCAAATACTTGTGTCCTCCAGAATTCATATTAAACCCTCAGTGTGACAGTGTTTGGAAAACTATTATTTTGGAAAATAATAGTTTTTGAGTTCTGAACTAGTGAAGATTCTCCTCTCTTTGCCTCCTCTCTCTGCCTCCTCTCTTTTCTTCCCCTTCCCTCTTCTCCCTTCTCCTCCCCTCTCCTCTCCTTTTGTCCCCTCCCCTCTTCTCCCCTTTCTTCTCTTCCCCTCTCCTCTCCTCCATTCCTCTCCTATCCATTCCCCTCTCCTCTCTTTTCTCTTTTCATAACCCAGGAAGAAGGCCCTAACCAAAAATCCCAAGTGGCCCTATATTTCCATCCTCCACAGTGGTGAGAAACAAATGTCTGCTCCTTAAACCACCTCCTTTATGGTGTTTTGTGAAACGAAACAACCGAAACAACCTAAACAGACTAAGAGCAAACCTTTGGAAGGGTCCTTGATCTTAAGCCTGTTCTGACAGCCCCACAGCAGTCCTGGAAAGAAAGTGTTCAGATGTTGTCACTTTTCAACTCCTGTGACAGTTTCTCTCTAGCAAAACTCCCCTTTTCGCTTAATAAAATCATGATGCCTGAGGTCTGTCACCCACGTGCACTGTTCATTCTGAGGAATGGAGGAGATATAAACTGCAAATAGTCATGCTGTGATACCCCAGCCCCCAATTCCCAAAGTGTAGTTCCAATATCAGTGCTCTCACTTCAGGTGACATTTTGTTACTGAATGTTCTGGAGAGAAAGAAGAAGCAGGAAGGTCCTGATAGAATTCGCCTGTGGAGCCATTGTATGGTTCCGCAGCCCAGACAACGCGAGACTAAAGGCCAGCCAGCCATACACCTGTGCTCTGAGGGGAGGCGCCGCATCTCACCATTCACATCATGAGATTTTTACCTTTCCAAAATGTTTTCCCTTTCATGACTTCCCTAATAATCAAATGGTTTGATTAATCATTACATTAATCATTACATTCCCCCAAAGGCCCATCAACCCGTCAGTGGGTCAGTGGAAAGTACCAACAATTATTCCTTAGGAACTTTCACGTCTTTGTCTCAAAAATTATCCCCTTGTTTTAAAAACAAACAAGAGACCTGACTCTAGACTGTCATGTCTGACTCTTATGCACTCTTAGTCAAGTATCTACAGTGAAAGGGCTAAAACTGAAAACTCCAATCTGGAATAAATCCTGCCTGACCTTCCTGCACTGAGCTTTTCCACTCCTAAACAGAATCAAGCCTTTGCAGAGCTGCACCAGTTGTTGACAGTAGTAAGCATAAACTCAGTTCTAACCGAGAGGTTGGGAGGAAATCTACAGGGCCCTTGACACTTCTCCTGAAAGATACCCTAGTAGAGAACTTGGATTTTAACTTTATGCTTAGGTGTGGAGAATGGAATTTCTCAATTCTCTTCTTTCCCAAACAAAATTAGTCTCACCTCGCACTTAAAAACTTCTGATATAATTATAAAATTGAAATTAAGACAGATTTATACCATGAGTTAATTTTAAGATAAGTTATAAATAAGCTTAAGAAAAATGATAAATTAAAAACATAATCAAGGCCTGTGACAAAAAAAAAAATCTCTTAACGAATGACAAATTAACTTCGTAAAAAAACAAAACACTTCCAAATCTTTATGTCATTGTTAAGCCATTTAGACTTTTTGAATGTTGGAAAACCTAGTGCTCAGAATTATTCTTTTGGCACTCTCTGCAATTTGACTCACTCTGACTATAAACTAATAAAGCTCCAATACAAGAACTTTCTGGATGTCAGGAGAATATAACAAGCCAGCTAATGCATGCATGTGACCTTACTAAATACAGAAAGTGTCTCCCAAAACTCAAAATAGAACTCCACATGGCACAGCTATACCACTCTGGAGTGCCTACTTGAAGTATTCCAAAAAGATACTTGAATGCTCGTGTCTATTACAGAACTCTTTGCAATCGTCTGGGTGTCTATTGGTAGAACAATGAAGAGAGAAAATGTGGCATGCATCCACAATGGACTTTATTCAGCCATAAAGGAAAATGAATGCTTGGTGTTTGCTGGATGTAAATGGAGGTCTTCATTGTAAGTGAAATAAGCTAGAGGCTGAAAGAGAAATATCACAAATTTCACCTCCGATGTGGAGTCTAGGTTTTTACTTTTTCTCACATTTTATTCATTCTTTGAGAATTCTCTTCCAGTGTATTTTGATCTCATTTGCACCTCACTCACTCACCCCAGATCCACTGCCCCCTTTTCCTACCCACACCACGCTGTGTCGTCTTTTTTTTTTTTTTTTTTTTTTTTAGCTCACAGAATACAGTTGGTGTTGCCCATACACTCTTGGATGTGTCCGGTCTTCCACTGGAAGGTTGTTAGCCCACCAGTGAGGGGCCGCACCCTCAGAGAGAACTGTCCCTCCCTCTCTCTTCAGTAATCAATTGCCAATAGCCTATTAGTTTGGAATGGGACTTCATACACACCACCCCTCTTTATGGTAGCATTTTGTCTGGCTTGAGTTTACGCAAGTCTTGTGATTGCTGTCTTGTCTGCTGTGAATTTGTAGGGCAGCTTCCCTGCTGTGTCCACAAAACACCATTTCCTTTTAGTTATCTGCCACCTCTGATTTTACAATCCTTCTGCCCCTTCTCCTTCGATGCTCCCTTAGGAGGGAATAAAATGTAGGCGTCACACTTAGGGATAAGCATTCTACAGTCTCTTATTCTCTGTAACTTTATCAGTCGTGTTGCCATCTACAGTGAAAGGAGAAATGCTCTTTATGGGTATAAAAGTAAGTCATCAGGAGTTGGTTAAATAATATGCTCATTTAATGAATTAATAGGAATGGGTTTTCCCCTAGAACCTATGACCTGTCTAGCCACAGATTCTTGCCCCCATATTGGGGTCAGGCATGGGATTCATCTTGTGGAGTAGACTTTAAATCCAGTCAGAAAATGGTTGGTTAGTCACATGACACTTGCACCACTATTGCTAGTAATTGTTGTACCTTACAGGGTTCACAGCTGGGTAAAATTGATGATTAATTTTCTGCCAATGTAGCATGCACGGCATCTTCTAGGCCTATGACACCTAGCCAGTAGGGATGATGTTTGCAGTTAAGTACCAGCTTGATTTCTCCACATTCTGTGACTCAAGTATGCATTATCTTCCATGAAAAGGTCTTACTATAACATTTTGAAGGGTTAGAGCATTGGCAATAGCTTCTAACATAATGTTTGGGAGTCTATGGGACCTCAGTGACAATCTCAGAAGACATAGCCATTTCCAGGCATAGGCTTTTTACTTACTTTCTATGGAATCTTATTGTTGTTCTGTTATAGCTAATTCCATTTAAACTCTTTTTATGTCTCTGTGTACATATTTCAGGAATATTGCACAATGGAATATTTTCATATGATTTATTTAAAATGCCTACAGTTCTAATTATCCTTTCTCATATTATTTCCTCTATCCTGCCTTCCTAACCACCCTTATCCCATTTAAACCTTGCTGTTCCATTCCATTACCCTCCTCTGACATTGATTTCAAGTTATAGTGATAAAAACAGCATGATACTGGCATAAACAAACAGAAACATAGACCAATGGAAGAGAATTGAGAACTGCATATAAGCACACACTCCTACAGATGCTTGAGGTTTTACAAAAAGGCTAACAATACACACCAGAGAAAAGACATCACCTCAACAAATGGTGCTGGTTACATGCAGAAGAATAAAACTGTCTCTTTATCTCTCACCCTGCATAGTTCCAAATGGACTAAGGACTTCAATAAAGACCTGAAACCCAAATCTGAGACAAGAGAAAGTAGGGAAAATGCTTAATTAAACTCCTTGGCATAAAAAAAAAAAATGAACATGACTGCATTAGCACAGATGAAGACTAACTTAATACATCAAACCTCATAAAACCCAAAAGCTTCTGTGCAGCAAAAGACACCATCATTTAAGTGAAGATGCAGCCAACAGGTTGGCCAGTCATGATTTCTTTTTTTTTTTTTTTTTCTGCAGATGGATCACAACTCTTGTCAAGGAACCTTTTCCTACAGTTATTATGCTGGCACACGTGTCAACATTCTGGTTCTGTTTGCTGCTCTCCTCATTGGGCCTTCCCATGGTGGCCATGGACCCAGCTGATGCTGCCATCCCTTGTTAATTTCCATGATGGTGCTTCACACACTGCAAGCAGTCCTTTCAATAAATTCTACTTATTGATCCATTGCTATCAAATTCTCTATTACAGGTTAATACCTACCTAACCACAGATACACCATAATTCAAATCAATGAATTAGAAGCATACATTTAGCATACATAACATGGGGTATTTATGTATGTGGCATATGTTTAGCTGCCCAGCTATCCGTTTCAGCATGAGCTAAAGCCAAATCAGTCTAAAGCCAGGTAACTCAGAGAGCACGCGTTGGCTGTCCTGGCTGTTGAGTTGCATTAGTCAGTGGTACTTTTTTGTTTTCTTAATTCATTTTTTTTAAAAAATTAAAATATAATTACATCATGCCTCCTTCCTTTTCTTCCTTGCAGTTCCTCTTGTACACTCCCTTTCTCTGCTTCTTCTCAAAGTCATAGCCTCTTTTTGTTATGGTTACTAGCCATATACATTGGATAATCGATTACAGGGCTCATCCATGGGGAAGACGATTCCTGCCTTCTGTCTTAGCATCTATTGGTGCTGCACTCCTACAGGTCTTGTTCAGGAAGCCACAGGGTTGAGGTTTCGTGAGTAGAGCTCCCTGGTAATTCCTAAGCGACACAATCTCACGGCAACTTCCCCTATCTCAATCACTTCACCGACGATGTTCCCCGAGGCTTAGATGCAGAGTTGTTCTGTAGACGGAGCCAAAGGCACCGGGCACTAAAATCAGGTGAAGTTTCTTTAATGAGAGGTGAGAACTATGTTTATCTGTAGGTATACGAGAAATATTTAGAATGCAGTCAGAAAAGGATGCTGGTCTAGTAAATGGGTGGTGGTAGGTTCTTTTCTAGGATCCGTGACCTCACTAGCCCTCACTAGCTGGCTCATGTTACAGTACAAGGTATGATTTCACTCGTGTTGAAGAGGCTTCAAATTACTACAAGGTATGCCACGACTACACCCTTAGGCTAGCCACTGACTTTGCACATGGGTAGCACTGTTGGTTGTTTCTCCTTTGGCACCTCGCGTAGCATCTTCCTGTACTATGAAAGCTGGTCCTGAGAGGAGGCTTTCAGATTAGCGCCAACTCACATCAGACCAGATCCACGTTCCGGGTCTGAACTGCCTGGGGTCTTCTGTAGCGGGGACTTTCTCAGTCTTACAGCTCCAGTGGTAAAAGTGATTGTTCCGCTTCCATTCCCCACAAGAGTAAAACTCTAAAAATATGTTGAAGACATTTCTCAAGGAATTTCATTTTATAATCTTTGTTACCATACAGTTGAAAGTTTTCCTGTGACTTTTAAAAATATTCCTAAAAATATATATTGACATTGCACAGTATTTCCTCCCTCTGCTATAGCTTTGGTATACACACAAACAACGAAAATAAGTTCATCACGTACACACACACACACACACACACACACATATACATGAAACAATAATAAAAAAGAGCCTATTAATTTGAGAGTTGGGGAACATGGGAGGGGTTCAAGGCTGGGTAGCTGGAAAGGGCTGAAGGAGGGAAAAGAAGGGGAAAGCGATGTAATTTTATTTAAATTAAAAACACCTTTAAAACTTGTACTAGAGCTCTGGGAACACAGTTTTTGTGTATTAGTCTCACCTTCTGTTCTATGTTATGTTTCTTATTCTATTTTACTTTAAGTAAGAGTTCTTCATGTCCGTATCTATGTAATTATATATGCATAGGCATATACATAGTATCATATATATGTATATATGAGTACACATAGACACATGTGAGTGTGTATAAGAAAGTTTAAGTTCTCTCTGGCCTATGGAGCAATATAAGGAGTAGAGATTTATAATTTATTGACAGGTGATTTCTATTAACTAAAGGCAGGGATGTCGTTTAGCCACGTTACTATTTAATCTCCATTTTATTAAAATAATCCAAAATTCATATTTAGAACTATTCTAAGCTTAAAATGTTTACCCCTTACTATAATCTAAATTACCAATGACAGTTCCACTGAATATTGCATTTAATATTCAGATATTCAATTGCCATAAAAAGACTATAAAATATCCCAAATTGTTGGCTCAGTACAATTTAGATAGGCTTCTTTGTAAAACAACTTGAGAATATATTGATTAAGAGCACAAGTCTTGAACCAGGCCATAACGTTCATCTGAATTACTGATTGTAGATACTTTGGTCAAGTACTTAACGTTCTTTGTTCCCCAGAACCATGCTTATGTACAACCATGGGAATGCAGGCGGTTGCTTTGAAGGATGCCACTGGAAGCTCAGCGTGAGTTGATGACTGGACAGTCACCAACTTGCTTCAAGTGTTATGAAAGACCAAACCCTGTCAAACCCACCAGGGGCTGAGCATGGCAGTAAGCTGGCACTTGCCTAGCTTGTGTTTGATCTCCAGGTGTGCATAACTAAACACTCACAGACATGAGTACTTTCTCGGGCGGTGGAAGAATACTAGTTCATCTGATAAAAATTATTAGCATATCGCTTCCTCTGGTTGGAGACTTTGTGAAGTTCCAGAGTTAGAGTGCTCATACAACCTTTGATAATTGTGGTTTGTATCAGGACCAATTACCCGAGGCTATCTCAATTTGCATGTAGGAAATAAATACGTTTCTAGGTGGAGTGCTGATGTTTGTGAACCCAACTCAACTCCTTCTACAAAATCTGGAAACTGAGCCCAAGTTTTAATAGTGTCTAATTTACTGGGATTGCAATGTGATTCTACACAACAAATTTCATTTGAAAATCCTGATTCATGATGTAAGTGCTTTTAGAAAAATCTGCTTTATTCAAAAAAATAAATCCAAAATTTTTTATTTTGTTCTGTAAAATTTATAAAGGCATTTTTCCAAAAGCATTAAATATTTGATTTTACTTATTAAGATTTGCAGGAATTGCTTTAAATTTAAAATAAAAAAATTACAACTACAGGAACACATTTCCCCCCTTTCATTAAGAGTGAAAAAAAAAAGAATTTTAAGAGCTTTTCCATAAAAATGCTCTAAAATATTCCATTAAAATTAAAAGGCAACTGCCATTTCACACATGGTCAGATTTAACTATTCAAAGTTATTTTAGGTATATCAGTCTCGATAGACCAAAAACTACCTGAGTGTCCAGCTGTGTTCAAAGGAGAGGCTGAGCTCCAGAACTTGGCCTCCAGTTCCATAGCTCTGGCACAAAGAGCAAACAGTAATGACCCTGTGTAAAGAATTAGTACTGTCCCTACGCCCAAACTGTCACCTGATTGTAGATTTTGTAAGCAAGCAGTCATCCTCGTATTGTACGAGTTGTTTGTTTATTCGTTTGTTTGTGTTTTAATAATGGGAGTAAGGGGCTTGAGACAAATGCCCGGTTCTAACCCTCGTTATGTGATCCCCTGAACAATGTTGACCTGAGGATCTTAGCAGCAACTCATCTTTCAAGATGTGAGAAATAAGCCTCTCAGCAAACAAACAAACAAACAAAAAACCCTGAAGGTTTCGTGATTATATTTTTTAAAGAACCTTTAAAACGCAGCAGTGGTGAGCAGCGTTGCAAGTTATCGCATTCATGCTGCTGCAGCTCTCCTGTTTGCGATGTACAGCAATAGCTACATGTTTTGAAGATGCTAGGGCTGGGAAGATGGTTCCCAGGAGAAGGTGCTTTTCATAGAGCCTGAGTTCAATCCTGGGAGTGCAGGTAAAAAGTGAAAATAGAAAATCAATTCTTGTAGGCTGCCCTCTGAAGACACACCCACACACCCACACTTACAAATAAATGAATTAATATGACAAATATTTAAAATAAGGAAACAAATAAGGACCAAATATTAGTGGCTAAGACGAAAGGGTAGGAGGTCCTCCCCAATCTGTGGACTTGGAAAGGGGCAGGAAGAAGCTGAGGGAGGGAGGGTGGGATTGGGAGGGAATAAGGGAGCGGGATACAGCTGGGATACAGAGTTAAGAAAATGTAACTAATAATAATAAACAATAATAAAAAAAGAAAATAAATGAAAATATTTGAAATTAAAAAAAATAAAATGAAAAAAATATTAGTGGCTAAAAAGATCTGTAAAGCCATGAATAAGCATTTTGCATTTTATGATGGTCAATTATTCACATATTTAATTAGCCATGGAATTAGTGAAACATCTTTCTTACTTTTTCAAATATCAGGACATAAGTGTATTAATTTTAAGTGTGTTTTTTTCAGATATGTATTACTGAATTACTTAAACCTGAACAACACTTCAGTAGACTTTTCATTAGGGTCTCAGCATCCCAATAAACAGATACAATTATTTTCCTTAGTACTGTTGTTCTTGAAATGTTCTTTTTTATGTAAAAAAAAAAATAACAAAGAAAATCTAAGGACTAAAGGATATTTAAATGGGCATAACTACAGTCACCAAATTTAAAAATAAAACGATTCACCAATACACACTTGAATCTTATTCCCCAGCTGATGTTAGACCCTGATGCCCCATCAGAAGTGTTTGCTTTGCAGTCAAGTGAAAAAGTCAGGGGCCTGAAGCTCTGCATAGCCAGCATATAAATATAAATAGAGATAGAGATAAATCTGACTATTTACTTTTGTGCTTTTACCTGAGAAAAATCACTTAATTTCAAAGAACCTCTATGGTTTGTCAGGTTTCACTCAGGCCCACAATGAAGAACAATTCAATGACTTTTTTTTATACAAATACAGTGTAAACAATGGGTAAAGACAGAGCAACCACGGTGCCATATCAGGCCATTGCTGATCCTTAGAATGAGCCCGGTCAAAGGGTCTTTAGCCTCTTCTTTACAAAGATTTCTTGTTAAACGAGTGACAACCCTATTTTAGATGAATGATTTCCTCAAATTCATACACATCCTCACTACTTCCTTGCAAGCCAGCAGCCGCTACCTTTTCTTCCGCCTAAATTAAGGAAGGAGCCGTTTCCAACCCACTTGCCTACTCATTTACTGTGAGCTCAACTCTGTAGATTGGAAAGCTGCCATACATTTATGAGAGCCTAAGGGATATTAGACGTCTGTCATCTTTCTCTTGCTCCCTCAACTGCACCAAATGCCCTGGCAAAGTCACCACACCTGGTTACGGCAGTCCCTGCAGAGCACCTTGTTAACCAGAATTATGGAAAATCTGGACCGAGTTCAGAGAAGGACTACTAAAATAGTTAAGTGACGAAATGGGGCTAATTTATTAGGAACTCAGAAATGTTTGGTTAAGAGGTAATTATCCTACAAAAGGTGTGGCGACTCTGGCATTAAAAACTCCAATCCCGGCCATACTTAGCAGAGGAGCCCTTCCAGAACTCTCCACTTGGTGAGACTTTGAAGACGGGGCGGAAGCTCACGCTCCTGGTTCTCCAGGCGCTGCACAAGGCTGTTTGGGCGGTTCACAGCCAAGGGCGGCAAGTGTTACAAACAATCACAAAAGAGGTCACTTGAATAAAAAAGAAGGATGCTTCTCAGGGAAAATCTCCAAAGGTCATGACAGAAGGACTGTCCCTTCACTCAGTAAGCATTTATTTGTGTCATGTCTAAACATTTCTGCTCATTGAAACTACCGTTTAAGAGCTGCAAGGGAAGTCCACCATGTCCATTAGAGTACAGATCAGACTGAATGTTCCCTAGCAGCCAAAGATGGATACCAACAATCAGCTATAACAGCCAAGGAGACCGGTAATGCTGGTGATATTACAAATGAGTGCTGTGGTTTCCTCTGGGACCACCATGAAATCTTATACGGCAATAATGTTTTTAAAAAAAAACAAAACAAAACACATCTAGGCTCATTTCTTTGTATTCTTCATAGCGATACCAGTATCAACCATATTTTATTAATAGTTCTCACATGATACTTATAATCTTCATTAGTCTGTTGTTTTGGTAGTGTATATTTTATTCCAAATCATCTTTAAATAATTTTCTCTATACCTGCAGCACATCACTCTGTAAACATGACCGCAGTCAGAATTCCTGCAAAAGTCATCTGAATCTTCTGTAGAATTATTTTCTAACTAGTCAGAATTGCTATTTAAAGAACTGAATCTACGGTTCCATGGACCATAATTTTTTTTCACTCAAGCTTAATTCTTTAAGAACCTCATTTGTATTCATATTATCATTTGCAATTTCCTTTTAGCTTCCTGAGATTAAAAATAACTTGGCTTATTCTTTATCCTGTCTATTCCCCATTGATATTATACCTTCAAAAATGAAATCTTATCATTTAATCCAAAAATAAAAACATTTTATAGAATCAAAAAGTGACATTAATAGACTAATCATTATTATCCATTCTTTTCATTATTGATAAGTCAAGTGTATACGCTTTTCTATAGATACCCAATGTTGCCAATTATATTTAAAATTTGGCAAGACATTCTGGAAGTCACAAACACACATCTAACCAATTTCTGTTTTAGAAAACAAACAAACAAACAAAAAAAAAAAACAGAACTCTTCACTGTCATTTTTTACAAGAAAAAAATTCCAAAATGCAGAACTAAGGTTGAGCATTAAAGCCAAAACGTTTTCCTTGGTCCCTTCCCTTTCCCTCATTTTACAGAGTCGGTGACTGTGAAAATATGCATAGCCCAAAATAGAGGCAATTCTGTGCCAGGTCAGCCACAGCCATTTCCAAGCCAAAGGGGAATTGACAGATACCCCCTTTACAAGTCTAGTGTTTGTAAATATCCAATGAAATGACTTCATTCTGTCAATTATTTCTGGAGAAAGCTGGCAGAATAGCATGGTAATTAAACTGAGAACTGATGGAAACTGTTAAACAGGGGAGTTATTTTGCCTAGCAGCTCTCCTTAGTGCTTTTTATGTGTTTTCATTTTTTAAAAATGCTTGAAATACTAGTGCCATTAAATGAACTGCTGTTTCAGTTGGGAAACATTTTTAAAATGTTCCATGAAGATGATGTATGGGAAAGAAGAAAGTCAGCTCCATAGTCTCTTCTTAAGGTTAGTATGACTTCCTTATACTGGGAATGATGAATTCTGAAGTCAAAAGATGATAAGCATAAAACATATTCCAAAGTCCAAACATCATATAGTCAAAACTCAGCGGCCCACATCTGTGTTTTCTTCATATAAATAGGTTATCTGCCACAAACTGTGCCTACTTACTCTCTCTTTAGCTCTTCTAACATTCTTTTTCCATTCATCTATTTGTCCATCCATCCATCCATCCATCCATCCATCCATCCATCCATCCATCCGTGTTATGGTAGCATCTCAGACATTGTTCTAGCTATTTGTATTGCAAGAATAAATAAAACCTATTTTCTCATGTACCTTTCATCTCTGCCTAACCATGCGTATGTTTATAGATTAAAAATTATAAGACTATAAACTTAAACTTGAAAGAACTCTGAATGTTTCCCAAAGAAAAGAAAACAAGCTGTTAACCAACCTATAGCCTGTCATTTGTCTGTGTATGCACGCCTGTTATGCTAGAGGCTAGAGGTTAATGTCAAGTGTTTTCCTCTATCACTTTCTACCTTTAAAAATGTTTTTGGTTGTTTTGGTTTTTTTGAGGTGGCATCTCGATTGGCTGACCCAGAAGCTTCAGGGGCCCCCTGCCTGTACATCCCCAGAACTGGAGTTACAGGCTCTGCCATGCCTATATATAGACACAAAATAATTGAAAAAAATTAAAAGTAAATAAAACCACTTATAATAGCATTAGGCTATTGACTAGAGATATATTGGAAAGAAGTGTAAGAGCCACTTACTGAAAGCTGGGAAGCTTGCTAAAGTAGTATAAGGCTTGTAATGTTTGAATCTGAAATTTCCCAGATACAGTTATGTTTTGACTACCAGTTCTGCATCTGTTGGTACTAATTTGAAAGGGTCCAGAATCTTCAGGAAGTAGATGGTTGGTACAAGTCATTCATTGGGGCACAGATCTTTGTCAGCCCCTGGTTACTGTCATGCTCTCTGTTTCACGATCCTCCATGATATACGAAGCTTCTGCCACATACTCCAGCCATTGTGAACTACTCTGTTTTGCCATGATGTCCCCTTCACCATGGAAAACTAGCACTAGAAACTGTGACTCAAACACAGCCCTGTTCCTTGCCCCTCTTCCATTGCTTTTGTCAAGTATTGGAGCCACAGTATTAAGGAACTGCCTCACATTGAGCTTTAAGGAAAAAAAAAAGTCACTGATTTTCTTCAACTAGTTAAAATGTTTTTATTAGCTAACGAGGTCATAGCTGAAAGGGGAGTGAAAAATATGGTTCATAATTTTTAGCACCATCGAAATTCATTCTAGAAAGGAATCTCCAATGCTTTTAATGAGGAACTGTTTCAAATGAGTGTTTAACTTGGAAAGATTTGTTCTTTCAGTACATACTGAGAGGCTAGCAGCTGCTGTGTGTTTTATAGTGGGTAAATAAGAGGTTCAGTGGTCCTATCATAGAACTATTATCAAACAGGGTGGGAGGATAAAAAATGTAAAATACAAATAACCCAGGAATTTCACTCAGTGCTATATAAATAATAAAAATTCATGAAGTAGGATTATAATATTCAGATAGTGTGGTCATTAAAAGCCTATGTGTGTTTTTGGACCATAACTTAAGCAGGAAGAACCAAACAACAAGAGAAAGAGCATAGCTTAAAGGAACAGCAACTGAGAAAGCTATGCTGGGAGAAGGTCTATATAGCCCAAAGCCAAAACAAGTCCAGTCTGACTAGAGTTCAAGGAGAGCGAAAAGGAGGAAAGACAGCTTAATATAGAAGACGTAGGCAGAGGCCAGATGATGTAGGATCACGGAGGAACTGGGATTTTAGCCAACGTTAATCAGGAAGCTATTTCACGTTTTAAAAATTACCAGTGTGCGTGGGAGGATGTGTGTGGGGTGTGCACACAACTGCATGTGGATGGACGTTCGAGCACCACCCCGTGCAGCTGGTTCTCTCCTTTCTCCCTTACGAAGCAGGACTTGAGCTCATGCGGTCAGTCTTGCACAGCAAGCACCTCAACCTCCCTAGCCAGCCAGCCAGCTACAGTTTATAAAGAGGCTACAAACACAATCAGGTTTTTAAAATTGAATAGTAAATTAATTTTATTATTTTATTTTTACACTGGGTCTCACATTTCAGCCAGGCTATTCTGTAATTCACGGTGTAACCCGGACTGGCTTCAGACTCATGCCATAGAATCTTGAGTGCTGGAATTACAGGGGTAAAACTACACATCTGGATCTAGATTTTTGGTTTTAACAGAAATGAACTGCTCTAGTGGAGAATCAACTGGTGACAATATTACAGATTGTAATTGTATCCAAATTGTCACAGATGATCCCTTTATACAAATACACAAACATGCTGAATTATAGATAAAACTTTTATTTAAACACAAAAATGTATGTCACAGAAATTAAAAGAATATAAAAAGAGAACACTACAAAATATAGTCACTCAAGACTGAGTTTTTTACATATAATTAAAAACAATCTAGTTAAGAATCTGAAAAGAGCAGAGCATATGATAATTAGAAAAACGCAGCCTACTGCTCTGAAAATAAGGAAGCCTGTGGTGTGTGGGCAAGCAACACCCCTGGTGTGTGTGGTGGTAAGGTCCAGATTTATAATGAAAATGGGGGAAATCTGACCTTAAATATAGTTGGTTTGACAAGACTGATACTTCTAACAAAACTAATCTATAGAGATACTATCTCAACTCAGAACAAAGAACTCTCACAGACCAAAGACTTTTGGAGCTAGGTTCCCATCAGAACATCTTACAGCATTTGACAAGAGCAGACTCCTTAAGGAAGGCCAACAGAACATCAAATAGGAAATTTAGAATGCTGCAAATGGGAAAGTATTGCTTTGTAGTGATTGATTGTATTAGCTTTTATTATATCATTCTGGTGCCTTGGTTTGCATCCAGGGTCAAGATAAAACCTTTTAAAACACTATAGTTACCATCTCTATTAAGATCAGTGATAAATCTTGAAGCACATAAAATGTATTTGTAAAATGTAACAGAGAATACACAAATTGGTTTAAGATTATTGGGTCCTTAGTAAATGGGAGTGTGCAGATGACAAGCTGAGTCAGCTGCCAGATTGTGTGTAATTGCTACATCCTATTCTGGAGTTAGTTAATGTATAGCTGTAACATTTAATCTATGTTCAAAACTTGAATGAAACGAATCCTTTGGGGTGGCATTTTACATTTCAAATGTATTGAAAAATAAACTTATCTTTAAGATAAACGTGTGGCATCCTTGAAATTTGGAAAACCCATTAAGTTTCAAAGTTCAAAGATTACAAGAAAGATGTCGAACGTTTTCTCCTGGTACCTAAATTGAATGCTTGTTTCAATTGTTGGTGCCATATTTTATTTTCCAGTATACTCCTTTATTTCAACTTAAAGATATTGGCCGATAAGCCGAAATATAAATACTCTGAGTTTTCAAATGTAGCCAATGTAATGTGGTCTGGTTGTTGTTAGCAAAAGTGGTGAAAAAGAAATATTGAAATACAACATTGTTCTGTTAAAAAAAAAAATCCTGACATTGACAAGCTTTGTTTGCATCTTTTTAATTTTCTAAATGCTACTTAAAACGAGGAAATAAAGCTCGAGAAGACAGATTTAGGCAAAACCTAATTCATCAATTAGTACTTGGGTGTGGAGACACATCTATAATCCCAGCACTTGGCTTGTGAATTAGAGACCCTCAAAATCTCTTGGGATCCCTCATCTACCAAAGAAACAAGAAAGCAAACTAGGTAGGAAGCAAACGAAACCTGCAAAATGCCTTTGTCTAACAGAGAACTGGCTACTGGATATAAAGCTGGGTTACTTAATCTTTCCCCACCACTTAGGACCTACAAGCCAGGGATGCTCCGGTACAGCCCACAGCCCAGGCAACCCAGCCTGTAGGCTTCGCCCCGCTGGTCACACAGGACCCGCCTCCCTCTCGGCCTCCTCTGCCACTGCCTCCCTCTCTGTTGTCCTCCGCCCTTCCTCACATTCTCATCGTTCCAATTCTCTCAAACTTATGGGTCAAGAAAAACTGGAACGCGTAACGGAGGCCTGTGAAGAGAGGAGAAGGCCCAGGAGGCGCGGTCCGCTGAGACATAGCTTCAGGCATCGCTCGGGACAGCCCCACGGGTGCCGGCACCTGAAGCCCAGGGGGTCCTCGCGCCACAGCTCGGCGCGGTGATTGGCTCTTCTCCGCGTCACGGAAGCAACCCGGATGCGCCTGGGGAGCTGTGTTGGCAGTCTGCGCGCCGAGGTTCGGGCACTCTTTGGGGTGCTGAGGGCTGGGCGGATGGCTCAGGATTGGGCGGGCTTCTCCGAGGAAGAGCTGAGGAGGCTAAGGCAGAATAAAGGTAACGTGTACGTGCTCGTGGTTGTGGAGTCTTGAGTGTGCGAAGGACAGGAGGTCTTGCGGGTGGGTGGGGGTCGTAGGGGCTGGAGCTGCGAGCGGGCGGACAGGGATGGTGGGCTCCCCGGGTGGGTTTCTTAGCTGCGGAGGCCAGAGGGCCGACCTAGGTCGGGAGGGGGCTCTCTTTTGGGATCCGGTTTTTGACGGTTTAAGTATTATTTTATTTTGTAAAAAGGAATGAGACTTGGGAAAGAAAGCGAAGCTACCACCTGAATGGCTTCTAAGGGAGGATTACAGCACGAGTCAATGATTGTAGACTTGGGGCTTATAGATTAACCAGACAGATTGTAAAATAATGTGGTGGCAGATATTGCACAGGTGGGTATCCATAGGTCAGGTCCATGCTGAGGATTTAATGGACACTGGTGATAGCTCTTGGAGGTTAAATGTTGGCAGAAGTTAGTTTGCCACAGCAGACGTTTAATGTAGGGCTTCGATATCTTTGTTATCTAAAAGTATATTTTAAAATATTTCTTCAGTTTGGATTTGGTTAGAAAGTGATAAAGACTTGAACTTCAAGGCCTGTCATTTGGTCATGAAACATTAGAGTGTGCACATAAAACAACTCATCTGTGACATCTGTGAGAACAGAGGAAGTAACTTCGCATCTTTATTCAAAGCCATGGTGGAACACAGTGATCAGCATAGAAATACCAAGTCTTCTACCTTGCTGCCAAAAATTGAATCTTCATCACAGCTGTCAAGAGTATAGTTAAATAATCTAGGAAGGTGGGATGGCTTGCCAGCAAAAATGAGGACATGGTGCTTTTAAAACACTTGAGTGCATGTGTAGTCAAGCATGTTCCTAGCCACCTTGTTTATAATATTAAGAAGTTAGAAACAAACTAGTTGTCTGCTAATAGGCAAGAGGATGAATAATAAGTGCTAGTTGGTGGGACTCTATTAATCACTAGCCACATTTTATTAATTTATAAATTACATAAATAGTTGCAAAAGGAGGAAGTTGCAGGTGGGTAGATACAGTCTTATAGAGTTTACATATGAACAGAATTGTGTAAAGCAGGTGTATTTTAAGACTGTATCTGATGAATATCAAAGGAATGAAACACAAAATTCTGATTGGTAGAGAGGCAAGAGGATATGATCAGAAAGGAATAAATACATACAGAAGTATTGGTAATCAAGAAATTAGGCTAAAACAGATTAAATTGAAGCAATACAAGAACTTTAACATAGCCAATTGTTTAAAGTAATGAATGTTAATTTTTCAGTGTAGTGTCGTGTGTGACATGGGTTGCCAGGTGAGGCTGACAGTAATTCCACACTGTCTCTTGACACATGGGAGTTAATTTTGGTAGGAAGAGTGTATGACATACATATGCACAACTCATGTATACATGCATATATGTAGTATATGTATACACACATGATCACTGGTTGATTTTACATGTAAAAATAGAGGAATGCAGTGAAACCATGCTGTCAGTTTTAAGATTAAATATTTATTTCTGTGTGTCTTTTATTATTCTTTACAATTTATTTATTTATTGTTTATGTGTGTGTGGGCCCCTTGGCCATAGCATGGACAAGGCAGTCAAAGCATGTCTTGTAGGAGTCAGTTTACTCCTTCTACCATGTGGGTTCTAAGGATCAGAACTGAGGTCTTCAGGCTTGGTGACAAGTGCTGATACCTGCTCAGCCATCTCACCCAATGTCATTATTCTTGATGTTAGTAGTCTCCTCTCTTTGTTCTTATCTAGTAATTTCCTTGCTATTCTTAATGTTTATGCTTTCATGAAATAATTTTTAAACAGGTTTACCTTATTTCAGGGAATAGGAATTTGGTTAGAATTGCACTGAATCTTCAGATCAGTTTGGCAATACTTGATCTCATTATGTAGCTAACAGTACCACTAAGATAATGTATGCTTCTACTTGTTTAAACCATCTGTAATGCCTTATAACAAATTTTAGAATTTTCCCCATACAAATCTTGAATGCTTTCTGTTGTTAGATTTTTCTTCCCTAGATGTATGACCATTTCTGTTTTGTATTGAAATAGTTTCTTTAATTATGTGATTAATTCTTTGCTAGTAATGTGTGAACAAACAAACTAAAAGAAATAATAGATGTTTCCAAGAAAAGGAATATGAATAGATATGAATATGAATCAGCAAGAAGCAGAGCTTTAGGAATCAAAAGCACAGTGAAGTCCTACCTTAGGCTGTCTTGGTTGCTGAAAGTTAAAACAGTACTATGTATTAATGTGTATTCTTACACATTGCTTTACAAAATGCATTTTGGAAAGCGGTTTAATATCTAATGTTGTGTCTTATCACCCAGTAGTTTGGGGGGTGATATCCAAGGCAAAATTTAGTAGGTAAGGAGATGTAAGAGAAGTAAAATCTGAAACCAACCTAAGTGTCCCTCAGGGGAAGATCGGGAAACTCTGGTTTTGTCACTCTATGGAATGTGATTCAGCACTTGAAATGAATAACTGTAAAAGTGTCAGTAGTGTGCATGAACACTGTCAACATGTTAAGTAAGAAATACTTACTTGTACAATACACTTTTGGTAAAATTAATACTTTTAGAAATACTTATACACCATTATTGGAAATGATCATTACATGATTAAAATGCTACTGGAGATGAGGATCAGATAGTACAAGATATAGAGTGGATCTCACAGATATAGTGTGTTGGCTATATTACACACACATGAAAAGTTAGGACTGAAGAAAAGACACTTGAGAGCTCTCACTGATCTTCCAGAGGACCTGGGGTCAGTTTCCAGCACACACTTGGCAGCTTACAACCTTAAGTAAAGTACAGTTCCTTGGGATCTGATGTCTCCTTCTGTCCTCTGGGCTCACTACACGTACATGTTGAAGTTACATGTAAGCAAAACACTCATATACATAAAATCTTTTAAAAATTTATTTGACTTTTCAGGATTTTCTCCCTGCTTTTGATTATCCAATTTTTAAAATGTTAATAGTAATAGTAAAAGTATTCACAAAACTAGCATCTGCTTGTTGGCCTTTGGTTTTTGATGTTTGTTGCTTTATACTACTGAGGATTGGACCCAGAGTCACTGTTGCTTCTCCTCTGAGCTGTATCAGCAACCTGGCCTTTAGCTATAACATGCCACCTCAGATTGAGAGTTGTTTTACACTATAGCATAATCCAGGTTTTTATGGTTGTTACAGTTCCCTACATTGAAGACCATGTGCAATTTATATAAAACTGTTATTTAAGAGCTGGAGCCAGAGCTAAGTAGTTGAGCACTTGCCTGTCATGTGAAAAGTCCTGGGTTCAATCCAACACCACAAAATAAATAAATAAGTAAATAAATAAATATAGAAATATTTTAAGTGCCTGTTTTTAATTGTGAAAAGCAGTGTCTGGCTGTATTGACCTAAATTACTTTAATGGCAGCAGCTGACTAGAAATTTTTGTGGCTAGACCTCCTTGTACTAGATTTATGCTCCTTGGTTGGCTTTAGTCTTGCTATTTAGTTTCCAGTACATAATACTGAAGCAGTGTGTTCTGTATTTATATGCCTTTATTTGTTTATTGATGTTAGTGAAAAATATATCATTCTAAGCTTTATATCTGTGTTCTGTAAAAATAGAAAGTAAAGTAGACATAGTTGAGTTACAAAGGAACTACTTATTCAGTTAATGTTTTCAGTTGAGCCCAAAACAGCCTCAGTGACATTTTTGATGGTATAAATAAGAACAGTAACTAACAATAATCTCTTACTGTAGAGGGGTATACTTTGTGTTTCTGAGAAAGTCCATGTCTCAGTTATTTTTCTTGTGGCTGTTAGGAAATACCTTAACAAAAACAACTTAAGAGAGAAGGGATCTATATTGGCTAGCAGAGAGTAGTGGCCATCATAGTGGAGAAGTCTTGGAGGCAGAAGCTGGAGTAACTGGTTGTGTTGCATCCTTGTTCTGAAAGCAGAGGACAGTGAGTGCCTATGTTAAAATCACTTTCTCTATTTTTATACAGTCAGAATATCAAACAGGGAATGGTGTCGCTAACAGTGGTTCCATACCCATAACTCTATCTCTCAGGCAATTCTAAATCTCATTAAGTTGATGATTCAGACTAACCAACACAGAACACAATTTTGGTAGTATATCTTTTTTTTTTTTTTTTAAATCCTTTTCTGTTACAGGGGATCTTTTTTCCTGGCCCCATACTCCCAGAATAATGACTCATGAAACTCAAAATATTATACAAATACCTAGCTATTTAGCCAGGCTCTTCTCTGACTAGCTCATAACTTAATAACACATTTAAACTGGTCTGTAATCTGCCATGTGGCTGGTTACCTGTGCTCAGGTACCCTGTGTTGTCCTCAAACCCTGCCTGTTGAATCTCATGGGTCTGGCTCTATCGCAGAATCCTTTCTGTCTGCCAGATGTCCTAACTCCTATTTTTTGCCTAAGTTATAGGCCATCAGATTTATTATTGACAGGCAAAATTTCCATACAGATATAAGATATTCTCTCACTAATTTTCTGTGCATATCTCACATTTCATTGTCTCTATGGGTTAAGTTACAACTGGAATGGCAGGTGTTGAGCCCAGTGAAGTAGTCTGAACCCAACCTAATGATTGCAAAGTTTCTGGCTTTACTTTGTAAAGTTTAAATTAATAAACTTGTACTTTAGGGGTCAGTGTACAGGATTCAAACATCATACTTGAAAAGTGTTTGTTTGTTTGTTTGTTTGTTTGTTTGTTTTTCTGTGCTGGGGATTGAACCCTGGGGTCTTGAATAGCCTGCTGGGCATTTGCTGTACCACTGTGTGACATGCCCAGCCTTAAAAGTCTTGTTTGAGTTGTTCACTTGTAAGGACTCATAATTTTATACAGCATGATTTTTGTAGATCATAGTAAATGTCGTGAAATTTACTGATTATCTGGCCTAAGAATTTAATCTTGATATAAATAGTCCCCAAAAGGATCATGATTTGTGCTTTAAAAAACATCCCAGAATTTGTTGTATCCTGCTCTGTTGCTTGTTTCAGCCTCTGTTAATATTGTTTGAGTACATTGATGAGAACTTATCTGGTCTTTGGTGAATGAATATGCCTTTGACTGATCTGTAAGCTAAAACTGTTAAAGTAGCATTGTTTGAAGGTGTAAATCTAAAAGGATGTGTCACATTTGAAAAAAACAGCCATTAGTTGTTTCTGTAGTACAGGAAAACATGTGAATCAAAACTACCAATAACAATATTTCAGAGAATTCAGTTGGCAACTTAGTTAAATTAGTCAATTCTTTCATAGTCCTCAAGTTGAAATGAAAACTTTGCCTTGTGTCCTTGGACCTGATTCAATTAAATAGATTTTCTGTAAAGATGAGCTGAGAGCAAGGCTGGGTTTTGTTGATTAATAGTATGATATAAGAACTGTTGAACCAGGAAAATGGATGATTTTTCCTGGACTTTCAAGATAGAGGATGGGAATTTAATGCCACTGCTTTATGTTTTTAGAGAAATGATTGTTATTTGTTGTTCACACAGGGAATTGTCATTCACTCTCTTTTATGTAGATCCGTTTGAACCTCAGCGCCGTCTTCCTGTGAAAAAAACTCGACAACAGCTTCAGCGAGAAAAAGCCCTTCTAGCACAGAGCCAAAAGCTTGGTCTTCAAGATGGATCCACCACATTACTTCCAGAGCAGCTGCTGTCTGCACCCAAACAGAAAGCGAACAATCAAAAATCGTGTCCTTCCCCTGCTGCTCCTAGTCCTCTCACGCTCACCTCCTCTACAGGCAATGGAAAGCCACAAGGTGTTGAAAGTCAACCACGAGAACCAGGACTTGAGAATTCCCATCACAAAAATGCTGAGATTCGAGCTCAAAAGCCAGATTGCAAAGAGGAGAAAAAGAAAATGGAATTGTTAGTAAGTCTATGAGACTTCTCATCTTTTCCCCCCAGGGACTTGGAAAAAATATAGTTTGTTGAGTTTTTGCCTAGAATGTAGCACCTAAATGTATTATGAACTAAATACATTGTTTTGTCATTTACTCTTTACAACAGCCTTATAATATGTGCTAATTTTTTTCACCTCATGGAGGAGTTATCTAGGATGTAAAGAAGATACTGTTTCTTTTTTTCCTTCATTATTATTGTTGTTGATGTTATTATTTACAGTTTATTCACTTTGTGTACTAGTTGTAGCTCCCTTCCTCATCTCCTCCCGGTCCCAAACACCCTCCCTCTTCTCCCATATCCCTCCTATCCCTCTTCCCTAGTCCACAGATAGGGGAAGTCCTCCTCTCCTACTGTCTGACCCTAGTCCCATCAGGACTGCCTAGATCCTCTACCTCTGTAGGCTGGCTAGGTCATCCCACCAGGGAGAAGACTCCAGGAGCAGGCAACCAAGTTCACACCAGACTGTCTCTTCTCCCCTTACGAGGTTACCCACTTGGACACTTAGCTGTCTATGGTTTCCATCTGAGCAGGGGATCTAGGTCCTCTCTATGCATGATCTTTCATTGATATATCAGTCTCTGCAGTCTCCCTGGGCCCAGCATTTTTGGCTTTGTTGCTCTCCTTGTGAGGGTCCTGCCCCTTCCAGTTCCTTTTATACCCTTCTTCCATAAGATTCCCTGTGCTCTGGCCAAAGTTTAGCTGTGGGTCACTGCATCTTCTTTGATCCCCTTCTGGGTGGAGTCTTTCAGAGGACTTTTATGGTAGGATCCTGTCCTATACCCTCTCTTCTGCCACTTCCTGTGTCAATCCTGTTTGCCTTCTAAATGAGGATCCTCCTTGTTGTTCAGCTTCTTTAGGTCTGTAGATTTTAGTATGTTTATCCTCTATTATATGGTTATTGTCCACTTATAAGTGAGTATATACCATGCGTCTCTTTCTAGGTTACCTCACTCAGGATGGTCTTTTCTAATTCTATCCATTTACCTGTAAGTTTGATAATGTTTCTTAAAGCTAGATATATGGCCCATTTCTGTAAGTCTAGCACTTGGGCTAAGGCAGGAGCTGTCTAGGCTTGAGGCCAGAGTGACCTATGTAGTGAGTATCCAGCTAAGCTTAGCTATATAGCAAGGCCCCTCTCAAGTTTATACACACACACACGTACACATGCCTCTCAAATTTACACACACACCATCTTTCTAAAGCTACCATACACAGCCAATAAATAATAAGAGTGATTTTTGTTTTAGAACCTATATAGTTTGTATATAGTTTAGCTATGCCCAAATAGAAATTTCCATTTGCTAACTTGTAAATTCTTTGTAATGGGAAGAAAAAATGGTATTTGTTTTTCCTTTTCTGAATTTTTTCAAAGTATATTATGCTTTTCCCAATATCAAATATATTCCTCATCCCTCCTGGTCCAGTTTTTGTGTCAAGAGAGTCCTGCTCACCATAGTTTTATCAGGATTCATTTTGATGAGATATATAAAGCTATGTGAATTAAGTTTCTTTGCTTGGTTTTTGTTTTGTTTTACCACAGCGCCCCACCTTATAGCTCAGGAAGCCTTTGAGTTTGTGATTGTGATGGACATTTTGGGTGACATGTTATTAGGAAAATCATTGTATTTTAGATGCTCTGGAGCAGCCACAGGAGACAGTAATTTGAGGAACCATTGGTTTCAAAAAGGAAGAGTTCTGAAATGATAAGCTTAGGAAAGGAGAATGATATCCTACAGTGTTCCGTGATGACTTCTCATTTTCCTGAGTGAGGCAAAGACTCGAGAATAGAGAAATAAGAGAGCAAGGATAAAGGGAATGCCTGCTTCCTGGTGTAGCATAATATCAGAGACCCCAGAGGAAGAAATGTCCTGGTCAAAGTAATGATTAGAGAATGACAGGTGTCTGTGTACAGGCGGGAACCGGGTGAACAGGGCCTGAAGAGCCTGTGGAGTGGAAAACGTGCGCCATGGCTGATGCTGAGCCTTGGTAGAAGCTGTAGTAACACACGGGCAGGTTTAGAAGTGATTGTAAGGTCTGTGGGTAAAGACGTTGGATGGGCTGGATAAACACCAGTAGGAGGAAGAAGGATCTTTCCTGGGACTTTTATTTCAGTTGATAGCTTTATGACTATGGACATATCCATAATCTTTTTCAGAACTGGAAATGTTAGAGGATATAGTACATGTTTTCAGATCTTTGACTTTGTGTTTTACAGTATTCCATTTGCCTTTAGCTCAGACAACTACTCATTTAAAACTGTAAGAGTTGGCGATGAAGGACTCAACAGGTTATATTTGTATATATATTTGTATTGTATGTACACATATGTGCCCATAACAATAATGTCTGTCAACCTGAGTGGGGTATGGAAGGATTGGAGGGAGGAAAGAGAAGGGGAAAACGATATGATTTTGTTTCAACTAAAAACCTGTTTTAACCTATTAAAAAAAAAAGAGTTGGAGAGAAGTGAGCAGACTGAAAGAAAATGTAAGAAACAAGTATTGGCTGTTATGTTAAGATATTGAGGGAATCCAGACTTTGCATAAAGAAAATTCTAGAAGGTAAAGCCTGTATACCAATATACTTTGATTTCAATTTTACATATGTTACTATCCACGGACACATTTCTTTGTACTCCTAAAAGAATTCCACAATACTTGGGCTTCCATTTCGTGGGTTCCTAGATTATACACATATATAGATTTCAAAGGTCCAATTTATGGAAGCCTCTTTACTTCAGATCATGTTCTTTGTTCGTATTAGAACAGAATAATGAGCTGCAGATGGTTTTCTTTTGAGGGAATTTTTGAAAAAAAATATATGTAATCTGCCTGATTAAATTTTATGCGTAGGAGACAGACTGGTAAGGTGTAGGGTTCATTCATTTTTGTACTTTTTTTTCAGGCAAGAAAAATCTCGTTGGGAAGTCCTCCAACAAGAACAGCGAGTAATGGAAGAGAAAAATAAACGTAAGAAAGCCCTTTTGGCTCAAGCCATTGCGGAAAGGTAAGGCATCTGGATGGGGGCTTGTGACCCACAGTCATGTCTGTAGAGCTCATGTTTATTTTCCCATGCCTTACCCAATAAACTGATACTTTGCTACTCTTACTTTTAGGACAAATTATGCCTTAAATGATACTGCAATTCTAGTTTTACCTTTTAGGGAGGATTTCTTTTTTGTTTTCTTAAGTAATGAATCATGTTTGTGGTGACAGCTGCAAGTGCAGGGCTGGCATCAGTGTTAGCCGTCTGTTAACACACAGTCACGAGGCAGGAGAAGTAGGCATCAGTGTGTGTAAATGAGCAGCAAATGCAGGTTTATTTCTGACGTATCAGCCGCCCAGCATGTAGAGGCGAAAGTGCAGTGCAGGAGTGACTCATAAACATGAGTCATAAACATGGGTTGTGTTTCTTAAATCATTGCCTGTGCTTTGTTGGTGACTTAGAGTAGCTGTCATACACCCTGGGCAAGGTCTGTTTTCCCCCCTCACCTTCAGTGTTGAGTGTGTCAGTTGTCTCTTCTCGTGTACTCTATCGCGCCTGCCCCAACTGCAGCACCCCAGGCAAGCCATTCTTCCACGCCCTTGCTGCTCTTCCTGTGCTTTGAGCTTATTGATCCTGTTCTCCTGTGGCCTTAAGTAGTTGCTGAACAGAAAACAAGCAACTATTCAATGACGTTTTGCTTTTAAGACCTTCAGATAGGAGTGGTGGAATCTGCCTGCCATGCCAGCACTGCCAAGACTGAGACAAGAAGATTGTTCTAAGTGCAGGGTCAGCCTTGGTTGCACAGCTGTAGAGCAAGACCCTGGGTTAAACTGTTGCTTCTTGAGGTTTGAATTGGCGTAAGGGCAGAAGAGGTGAAAGGAAGATAGGTAGATATGAGAATAACTCAGAAACATTTGAAAAAGATTCTTCCCTTCTATAACAACTTCTCATGAAGTATAATAAAGTATAATAAAAATATTAAACTCAGAGGCTGACTTACATTTTAAGAAGAAGAACAAAATATAAAATAATAAAACTGTCTTTTTCTCTTCAAGTGATTTTAAAAGGATTCTCTTGGCCTTTACTAAGGGTAGAGACTGTTTATTGGGTATTTTACAACCCAATAAAGTTTAGGTGTATTGAGCTTATTGAAGTAGTGCACACCTGTAATCCTGACATTCAGCAGGTAGAGGCAGGAGAATTGTGAGTGTGGAGCCAGTGTCAGCCATGTTGTTCTCTGTCTTAAAAGAATGTATTGATTCCATAGTTCAGCCATTGTTTAAGGCAGAATAAAATAGGGACAGCAGTGTAGGGATGAAAAGCCCACTGCAGAAGTCAGGAGTGCAGGCTGCCCTGCGGTAGGTCAGTGGGGGTGCCCTACTCCCTAGAGAGCCTGTGTAAAATTTCGAAATGAGTAGATTCTTGATTGTAGCTTCACTTCTGTGTATGACTCTGTTTCTGAAATCCATGTGCACACACTTGCATTCATGTGCACACACACACACACATACACACACACTTGTGTATGGTGAAGGGACAGATAATCGAGTTGGGTGTGCTTTTCAACAGAAAAGATGGTGTGAGTCCAGTGGATAATGCTAAGGGCCTTGATGGTTTTCCAAGGAAACAAGATGAGGCTGAGGAAATTGAAAACATAGATGTTATCAGACAAGGAAGTGTTCTTTATGTCAAGGGAGGGTGAGAGGTTAAAATGGACTCCGGAAGGAGAATGGAATTCTGGGCTTTCGAAAGCTATGTTGGATACTTTGATATGAAGGGAATATTGACATGTTCTTTCAGGACATTTTTTAGTGAGTAGATGTAAGTTCACAAATGAAGTGTTAACCAGGGACTTTTATAAAAATTTTAGTTTTTGCTTTCTTCATGAAAATGATATGTACTAATAGAAAGTTTAGGAAAACAAGAACAAAAGAACATTTGTTTCAATTCTGATTTAATTACCATCCTTTTCTATGTGTACCATGTATGGAAATGAGGTCTTAAAGTGTTTTTTCTTTTTTTTTCTCTAACTCACATTTCTGGTTTTCCAGATCTAAAAGGACTCAAGCAGAGACCATGAAACTAAAGAGGATTCAGAAGGAGTTACAAGCCTTAGACGACATGGTGTCGGCTGATATTGGAATCCTCAGGAACAGAATTGACCAGGCCAGCCTAGAGTATTCCTATGCACGGTGGGTAGGGGAGAAAGGTCTGAGCAGACTGGCTTAAGTCGTGTCTGTTATTAACCGTGCCAGTGGGTTCTATGAAATTACCAGTAACATCTCATGAGAATGCCATTTGTAATGATCTGATTCAAGTGGCTGCCTGTCCTACGGCTCAGCCTTGTTGAAATTCCTGCTACAACACTTCCTGAATTAGTCGTTTGCATTTTAATGTTTCCTGATTATCCTTCAGCACATTAACATTCAAGACCCTGAGTGTTTCAGGATCTATCAAATTATGTCTGATTAGCCTGTTTCAGAACTAAATGATTCTAACACCTAGTCTCTGTTCCATTAAAAATTTGACTCTTTGCTATTGCCTTTATGAAATTGGAGCCAAATTATTTTTATCAAAGTAAGAAAATTAAATTTTTGAAAAAATTTTTGGATATAAGCTAGGAATGATTGGACCTGCATATATTCTCAGCACTCAGGAGGGTGAGGCAGGAAGATCACTGAAAGTTCAGGGCTAAGTCTGTCTATAAATAGAAAGAAAAACTATTATGGACGTATTTTCTTTAATATCCTC
This sequence comes from Meriones unguiculatus, assembly GCF_030254825.1. Lineage (NCBI taxonomy): Eukaryota > Metazoa > Chordata > Mammalia > Rodentia > Muridae > Meriones > Meriones unguiculatus. The sequence goes on along the minus strand of NC_083359.1, from coordinate 84,516,079 downwards.
TAAGAATTGTGAAGTTTGTTTCTTCCTTGTTTGGTTATACTTTATTTTTTTAAAAAATGCTATGCTATCATGGGCTTCCTTGGTTTTCTACTGCTTCCTTTTTTTCTAAAGGGAAAAACACATTGTGGAATATTTTTAAAGTGAATAAACACATGTAAAGCATTACATGGGCTTTGCAAACAGATAAAAGGGCAAAAAAAAAATATGCCCAATTTCAGGGTTCTCAGTCCCTTCAGCATTGCTTTAATCATCCCAGTTTGTCTTTTTTTCACAAGGGAATGCTGTGCTAATGATTCAGCTTTGTATCTTTCCCTGTAACACTAGAAATCAATCAGAATGCTTCATTAGTCTCGGGTAAACCACAGCATCAGAATGTTTATATAACAATTTAATAAAGCGGAAATGCTTGGTGATAGTTTTAATTCACTGTTTAGTGTTTGAAAGAAGCCTGTGGTTGTTCCTGTGATTTGGGTAATTGTTGTTTGCTCATGAGACATAATGGGTTGCCTTTATTAGTGGACAGCCTAAATTAATGCCATCAGAAGCTGATAACCACAAGTTCCCAATTTCTGTTACTGTCAAGGAGGTAACTAGAATTTCATTACAAATAAACTCAGCCTTGACTTTTAGTACATCTTATTCTCTGCCACGGAGCTGCCGGAGGGTTGTTTTCTCACCTCTGTACCCTCTGATCTAGATGGTTCATAGCATTCTGTTGTCCTGGCTCAGCAGGAAAAGTCTGAGTGTGTTTTAAATTATTTCTTGTATTTTTTGAGATTACATATAATAATATAATTACATCATTTTTCCTTCTCTTTTTCAAAGCCTCCAATGTATCTCTCCTTGTTATTTTTTAAATTTGTGGTCTCTTTCTTTTATCGGTTGGTAGCGTGTGTGTGTACATTCCTAAATACATAAATACAACGTGCTCAGTCTGTTTTACTTCTGAGAAAGCTACAGAAATATGTCCTTTTCACATTGATTATTAGGTAGAAAATGTCAGTTTTTAGCTTTCAAAAATCGTAGAGAAGGTAGAATTACCATTTTTTTTACTGAAACTGCAGAGAATTCTTAGACAGTAAAAGTGTTTCACATCATATATTTTTATTTTGTATGTTTAGTAAGCTAAAGATATCATTTGCATGATGCTTTTACTGACATAACTTTGAGTGGTTGCTGATGTGTGAGGCTCTTTTTCAAAGGTGAAGCTCTGATGGGGAATCAGAGAAGCCACAGACAGTCCTAGCTGGAACTAGAATTGTGTTTTGTTCATTCATAAAATTAGTACAGAATTTTCTATATTTGTATTTGTGGTTATTGAGGAATTACAGATACTTGTGTTTCCTTTTGAAATGATAAATTGCATGTGGAATTCACATTTCCTTGTTATCCTTAGAAATATACTTTCAGTCATTGGGAGTGAAGAAATTCATTTGAGAGGACTCTTCTGAACACTGATACGTCAATTGCATGATCCGTTTTACTGTTTAGACTCCAGGCCATGACTGTGCATTGTTTTAGTTCCCTAGGACAGTTACCACAAGCTGTATGCCTTAAAATGCCAGAAAGTTCTCATCTTGCGTTTCTGGAGACTAGAAACCCAAAATAAATGTGTTAGCAGAGACATGATTTCTAAGAGACCCTACGGATCAATTTTTTGCTGATGGCTATACCTACCTATTCCTTAACTTCTGGTCACAGCTATCCATCCTGTGTTTCCATAGTCACGTGTTTCCTCCGGTCCCCATATTTCCTCTGCCTGCTCCTGCACAGGCTCCATGTGATTGTATTTAGGACACACTGGAATTCAAATTCCCTCCTCTTAAAGCCTTCCATCACATCTGTTCTGGAAACTAACTTCTAAAGTTTCACAGATTCAAAATTAATATTTTTGAAAAGCTGGATTTTAGCTTACACTCATATTTGAATTTGTCTAGCAGCATCAGAATACCTTTCTCTGTCAATTTTCTCTATTTCCAACATTCATGATAAATTTTAAAAGTTGTTCAGTTGTATTCAGTAAAAACCAAAAATATTAAAGTGACAGTATTAGCATATTCTTGAGAGGTAATACTTTGAACAAAGCACCAGGGAATTAACAGATGATAAATTATTCAGTTACCATATCATTTTTTTACATCATCTCCTGTTTTCTTGATATTTCAGTTTTTATGGTAGATAAGAATGAAAACTTCCTATGGTGTCTCCAGATAGAGGGATAATATTGCTTAGATCATATTTTATTAGCTGAGATTCTTCTGTTCTTCCAAAATTCTAAGAAAGGATAAAATTCACGTTAGTCCATAAAACAGAACTTTTCAGGAAAAAAAAAAAAAAAAAAAGAGACCTGTAAGGAACCCAGTGGTATAAAAAGGGTTAAATACTATGTGTTTTTTTTTTTTTTAAAAAAAGAACTTCAAAGGTACCCAGACCAACAAATTATTTCTTAAACCTTTAAATAACATTAAATCACTCAGTGTCCCCTTAAAATAACAAAACAATTTTATAATTACATTTCCAGTTCAGTGTGTCTTACTGTCTTATGTATAATGATCTTATTATTCTCTTGCAGAGTACCCATCATACCCAGATTCAGTATGGGGGACAAGACCCCTAGGCTAATCATGTAGTTTGTGAAACTAACCAATATTTTAAACATCAGTCACTCTGCAGGAGAATATATGTGCATGCTTTAGGCCAGAAAGACTTTAAATAAATAAACAAAATACAGAATCTTAAGTGATTTATCTGGGGTGAGCCTGGATGAATTAAAATCCATGGACCTGATTGCAAATGTTAATTTCAATTCAGTATTCATGAACCCAAGTCTGTAAATCTCTACTGACTGGAGAAGCAGAGGTGGAGAGTGGAGGTAGGAACAGACCTGGAGAGAAGAGAATTTGGAGAAAAGGCTAAGGTATTCATATATCTTTAATGTCACTACTCTTGACTTAAAACATTCATAAGCAGCTTATATTACCAAATGTAGAAATAAAGAACCCAACTACCCAATAAAGTTCTTTTAACATAATTTGTGTTTCATAGGTGGTTATTGAAAAACGGTGTATTCATTCTTAGGTTTATTAGGTACAGTGAAATAAAAGAAGTATAATAAATGAACACTATGTCAATAACAATTTTAAAACTATAAATACCAGAACTCTAAATTTCCTATAGCTGTAGTTTTAGATACGTGTCAGTAAATGGCATTGATGGTTTTTATTTGGGTGGTCTGAAGGGGAAATCATTTCTTGGGCATTGGAAAGGATTCTTGGACTGTTTATACTGCTGAATCTCAAACCACAGTTTTCTGTGACTCTGCTGTCATTGTTTTACAGATAGACCCAAGACTGAGATGCAGTCCCTGCCAGTTACTCTACTAGTTTTTGGTCTTTGCATGACTTTTTCTCTACTCCTGCAGGAATCTAAGTATTTCACTCAAGATGTTGACCCTGGTGGTACACCAGAATTTATATCCATTTCCAGGCCATTTCATTCACAGGCTAAAGTGGTTCATGACCAACAACATTAAGAACTCTATTTAAACTGAGATGAGAAAGGCCTATCCATGCTCTCTGTCTGGATATGGAGAAATTGAATGGAATGAATCTGATAGCCACAGCTGATGGCCGATTTGGCCTGAATATAAAGGAGAACACAGGTAGAAATGGTGTGACTTCTTAGCACTGAGAGAAGCCTGTCATTCTGGTGATTTGCCTGTGATACTGCTCTTTGTATCCTGCTAGTTTGGCTAGATACCCATGGGTTCTAAGACCAAAAAGTACACAGAGTGGACAGCAGAGTACAGGTTCAAGCCTTCAGTTTTCTTCAGTCAAACCTTTTATAGTTTTCAGTATGTCCTTTTAAGATAGAGAGTCTTAGCAGGAGGTGTAATTCTTTCTTATTTTCTGTAAATTATACTTAAAGCTGCATATTAGAATGAGTGAAATTAAATAGGTCATCATAACTGGTAAGCCAACAGGGCCTTCACAAATATTAGTGGCAATTAAATTGAACTAGTTGATAAATTGGAGTTTCTTTTCTTTCTGGAGAGGAAAAATAATCTACTTTGTTCTAAAGAGAAGTAACACATTATGTAGGAAGTGAAGACACGATACCCTTACTGTTTATAGCAACCTAGTGGCAAGGGGCTGGGGGAGATTTCAGGGTGGCTTATCCCCTAGAGTTGTCTAACTTCACAAGAGACCAGCATTACCCATTCATACAGCATATACAGCAGGTGCCTAAAATGGCAATTCATTCCTTTCCGTTCCTCCTCCTCATGTATGCTAGGCAAGTACCCTGCCATTGAGCTATATTCTCAGCCTATAAAATCTCTCTTCCATGTAACAATAGTCTGTTGTTACGTGGAATGAAAACAGCTTAGCCTAGAGATTTTCAACTAGGAGCACGTGTGTCCCTCGGAAAGATGTTGGCAATGTGCAGAGACACTTCTGATATGTGGCTTAGTGGGTGGTGGTACTAATGCATAACACCAGCAGCGCTGTTCAGCATCCTTACAACCTGCCCCTCACAAGAAAGGACTCTGTGGCCCAAACTATCAGTGTGGACTTTGAGAAATCCCGCCTAAACTGACCGTGGCCTGGTGGCCTGGTGGTTTCTCTTCTTGGTATTTACCCTCACTTGGCATCATTTAGTTGAGTATGCTCTGTCATTATGTTCATTCCTTTTTCATTAAATATATTTTCCTAGTCCATTAATATGAATTTTCTTTCTCTACCTCTTGTTTTCCCTCCCATGAGGCAAATAGGATGTTTGTAACTGTTCTATAATGTGTTATGGATACAACTGTTTTTATCTCCATTAATAACAACTCCTTTTTTTATGACAAAACATTTAACCAACTGTGTATTTCAAGTTCCTTGTACTAAAGCTAGTTTGTGCTGGCTTCTGAGAGTAGGTTCTGGGTATTCGGAGTATCACACAAATAGTTTGAAATTAGTTGGGGTGGCAGTAGTTTGTGCTAAATGCCACAAGTCTGAGCTCTCTGTTTACTCCTCGCCCTGAGCTAACTTGCCATAAAGTGAACTTTCTTGATTGTGTCTGCTGCCACTCAGACACAGCCTTGGAAAGACATACAGAAGAACCACAGGTGATAAACCTAAATGAGAATGTTGTGATCATGACAGCATCCCAGCCTGGTTTACCTTCCTGTTGCCAGCCATTGTTAAAGTATCAGTATCCATAGCTGCAGTCCGCAGTTTGGGTTTGTTTCTGGCTAAGAAAGCTTCACCACTGAAAATGAGTGAACCTGTCTTTGCATGTGCTCTTACAGGAAGCGCTTTGACCGGGCTGAAGCTGAGTACATTACAGCAAAGCTGGATTTACAGCGCAAAACCGAGACAAAAGAACAGCTTACCGAACACCTCTGTACCATCATCCAGCAGAACGAACTCCGGAAGGCCAAGAAACTGGAGGAGCTGATGCAGCAGCTGGACGTGCACGCTGATGAGGAGGCTTTGGAACTGGAGGTGGAGGTCGAACAGTTGCTTCGAGAACAAGAAGCAGAGGCAGGCAAACAAGTGGTTCCTGCGGAGAGGCTGTGTCAGCCTGACGGGGAGAGTGTGTCCTCAGGAACGGCTGAAGAGAGCAAAGAGCCTCAAGAGCAAGCTACTTCCCCACAGGCAGACAAGCCTGGCAAACACTGCAGTAGCACTTCTCTTAGCCCAGACAGAGGAGCCAAGAACTCTTCAGCTGCTGTGGCCACATGAGGGGCCGGTGTTTTCTCAGTTAACATATTTCCATGCTAAATTATAGCCTGTCCCATAAAACTTCTTTAAACCTGTTTGAACCATTCTTAGTGTTAGTATATTACTATGTCAGATCATCCCAAAGTCACAATTGTGACGGTTTCCTATGTAAGACATGTTGACTCCTTGGTGTTCCTTCAGTCCTTGTTACTGAGTTAAAATAAGTGAATCAAAGGATGGAAGAGCCAGGGTCCCTGGGTTTGATCTCCAGCACTACAAAAAGAGCAAAATACTGAGTTAAATAAGTGACTCAAGGGATGGAGGAGCCGCGGTCCCTGGGTTTGATCTCCAGCACTACAGAAAGCAAAATGGTGGGACGAAAACTACACGGCCAGAGTGTTTGAGCAGGTAGATTCAGAAAAACAAAGTGAGATGCTTTTTAATACTTGACCACACTTAACTTGTGAGAAAATAACAAGATTGCTTGGCTTCTATGCAGTCATTAAAAAGCCAGAAATTATTACATACAGAGAGAGGAGAAGAGAAAAAGAGGTCAGATTACCAATCTGGATACTACTAGAATGACTACACACAACTTGGAAATCAACTTGGAAATTATGTAAGGAATTAGAAAACTTAAGCCAGCATACCCTTTAAATTGCTGGTAAATGGTTTCTTGTTTACACCTGAATTTTGGTTAGTTGATACCCATCCATAAACATACTGTCTGTGTGTAACTTTACATTTACTGTACTGTTTTTCTTAATGGATCGACAGGCAAAATTCAGACAAATTTTTAAAGTGAATACGGAAATGGTGAATTTTATTGCCACTTGATAATCCAACAATGATGTATGAGAGATTTATATGTTGGGTATTGATTATACTGTCATAAAGCATTTAAATCATTAAAGTACTCATTTTCTAATTAGTTTCATAATTTGTTAATCACCTGTTTTTTAATGCTTGACCACTGATTGTGCTAGATGTGAGTGTTTTAGTTTTGCCACAAAATACACCAACATTATCATAAATTATGGTCTGTTTAGCAGAGATTACAAAAAATAAACATTTTGGTCATAAAAAAGGAGCTGTTATTAAAGAAGATAAAGACATTTGCATCCATAATGCATTATAGAAAAGTTGCAGACATCCTGTTTTTAAATTGTTAAAGGCATTATCTTCTGATAATAAGGATGCTTTGTATTTTTCAGTGACCTAAGCTGCAAGTATGATTTCCAGTTGCTGACTTCTAAGCACAAACATTTATTTAGATGCTGTTATTTTTATTTATGAAAAACTCCATTGCCCTGTACAGTCTTATTTTTCTAAGGAATAAACAAGTCTGATATGTTTACAGTATGGTCTTTCATTCACCTCAAAAAACATGTTTCAAGCCTTTTAATATGTGTTAAATAGTATGTGTGTGTAACATGGAATCACAGAACAAATGTACTGCCTGCCACACCTGTTACAGTTCTATACTTCTGTTACATTTTCTGCCTATTTCTACTAACAATTTTACTTTATAACTTTTGTGTGTGATGCTTTCAAATATGTGCTATAAAAGTTCCACTGAAATCATTACTTTGACAAAACATTGTCTTGCCCACATTTCCTCAGTTGGTATCTGAGTGCCCAGGTGATCATATAAATGACAAAATTATATTGCATCAGTTTTATGCAAAGACAGCTGTAGCCCATGTGTGCGAGGATCCAGAGCAAATGTATGAGAACTGGAGGTTCCTGTTGTGAGGACCATATGCACTGACTTTCCCAAGATAGCCCTGGAACACATCCTTTAAAATACGCTTGATCCGCTTTGGTCTATAAATGCACAAGTAGTTCTTGTGAAGGAAACCAGGCCAAATTACTAATTGTTATTATCCTGCTTGTCCTAGCCGAAAGGTGGTGTTCACTATGTAGTTGTGAGCCGCGCTTAAGCAGAGCATAATTCTGTTCCAAAGTTGAATTTAGAGGGTTCTTAAATACGTGATTCCCTGCAACTGCTTTTTGTTTTAAACAGCCGTTTCTGTGGGTTTCAGCGAAGCAGACTTACTTTAAGAATACTTCCCACTGCGTTGAAAATAATTTTCTTACCATTTTCACCTCTGCATAGTTGTGCTGAATTACAGTGCTTGCAGGTGGCAGGTCTGTTCTCACAAGAGCACAGCTGGTTTGCAAGTCATGATAAAAATCTCTGATTGGCATTCCAAGAGCAGACTTCATTGCTGGAGTGGCATTTGAGTTAGCAAGTGGAAACTCCACGATAAAGCCCTCTTATTCTTTGTTTGGAGTTAGCAATGTAGTACTTACTCTCCAGGAGCTTATCTAACAATTCAGCCACTTCCTCTGTCTTCGAATTGGCACAAAACCAACTCAAGTTATTCTGACCCGGGCCATTCCCAGTGACCTTTATAAATTATGTTTGAGGTTTTGTATTTCTAAGGAGCCAAGTCAGCATTTTAAAGGACCCTGATAGATATAACTCAGTCTGCTAGACACGACCTCAGGCCACTCTGGTCCAGGGTAATTATACCTCCTCTCAACCTAGATCCATCCCAGGCCTGACTTGAACCATTCTCTGGAGAGATGAAGCAGACTGCTGCTCCCCAGGCTGCTTTACCTTCATGTTAGACTGCTTTTGCAAGACCCTAATCCCAAGCAGCTGTCCTCAAAATGCAATGTCATCTGTGCAGATGATCAAACAGCTGCGAGTAGCTACTCATACAGATGTGCTGGTGAAACGATCCTTGCCCTTCTCCCCTATGCTTGTGGTCTAAATAAGGGAGCATAATTAACATCTGTAAAAGTTGATGCACAGTATCTTTAAGTAAGGAAAGCAGAATAAGTGGCTAGAATGTCGGACATGGGTAATCCTTATGATTTTAGATATTCTATTCAATGATTCAATGTGGCATCCTTTGTGTATGACTAAGAACTACATTTTTAGTTAACTTTTAACACTACAATAAAATAAAACATCCATGTTAGAGAGTCAGATTGGAGGGTTTTTTTTTTTTAACTTTTATTTTTTACGTCTAGCTACCAAAGTAAGAATAAACTACAAAGAAGTAGGGGTGGGTAGGTATCATGGATTCAAAGTTAAGACAGCCCACTAGGGTAACCAGTGCAAAAATCCTCATCAACTACTAGAACAAATAAGGACAGATTGTTAGGATCAAAAGTTGATGGTGTCATATCTTCCTCTGAGAGAAGTCATGTAAGAGCTCGCTACAATTGTTGAATGTGTTGTCAGACTAAGGGGCAGTAGCTACTTAAGCCAGAACAGATTGAAATGGAACAGTGAGAAATGAAGGGTAACTCAACAGAGAGGCTTGTTCAAAGATCACACATCAGAGAGTTCGTTTGAAGCCAAATGACTTCAGGAGCCTAAAATAGAGATGGAATTAAGCAATAAGATAGGGCAGGGATAACGTCTCTCGGTGACTGTAGAATGCCTTAAGGGGTACATCACTAGGCCAAAGGTTCACATAAGGAGTGAAACAATCCTTCCAGGTCTAGTGCACTGCTCTTACAGGGAGAAGAAGGAAATGAGTAATTGGAGTCAGGAAAGTCATTGCATTAGCTCTTACTTCAGACATTGGGTAATAATGCCATGTGTACAGTACATGTGGCTGTTAGTTTCTTCCAGCTTTCTGAAGCTACACCGAGCGGCTTCACTTAAAAACTCTTATTTACTTAGCCAAGCAGAAAGTAAGCAACTCAGTCGCAAACTTGAAAATGGAAACAGCATATGTAGAACTATAGTCTGCTGGAATCGCGGTTAGTTGCTTAGGCCTGGGTTTTATCGTTGGGGTGCCGAAGGACACACCCTGGGTCATTTCCCATATGCTGGCTCATCTGCTTCATGTGCAGCCCCTTCACCCAGACATGTCTTCAGTGTCGTTGAGGTCCACAAACACCTTTGAGCCTTGTAAGCTTTCTCTGCCCTACCACTATGCTACTCATAGGAGACAGAAAGGTCCAACTAGGAGCAAGTGGCCAACTAAACTACCCTGTGTTGGAAACAGGTCTTCAACCAAGATAAGAGGTGTCATACTCAGTAACCGTAAGGTGGAGTAAGAAATACCCAGCTGAAAAGAGCTCTGGAACGCCTCCGAGATGGAAGCCTGGCTGGATTTTTCCCCAAGGTACTCTGAGTCTTCCCACTTCAGAAAATATTAAAAGTGGGGCTGGAGAGATGGGTCAGTGGTTAGGGGCACTGACTACCCTTCCAGAGGACACGTATTCAAATCCCAGTAGCCACATGGCAGCTCACAACTGTCTGCAACTCCAAGATCTGACACTCTCTCACATAGACCTGCAGGCAAAAACACCAATGCACATAAAATAAAGGAAAATAGGAAGGAGGAGGAGGAGGAGGAGGAGGAGGAGGAGGAGGAGAAGAAGAAGAAGAAGAAGAAGAAGGAAAAAGAAGAAGAAGAAGAAGAAGAAGAAGAAGAAGAAGAAGAAGAAGAAGAAGAAGAAGAAGAAGAAAGTAAAAGTGTGCATGCAACTAGTTTCCATATGCCTTGATGTCTTCTGTGGCACAGGGCAAAGGAATGTCCTAACCCTAAGTCAGATCAAACAATGGCTTCTCAGGGCTCAGACCCTTTTCAGGTGACAGGCATTCTTAAAATCTGTTTTAAGAGAAGGTCTGAAGGCACTGTAGGGAAATCCAAACTGTCTGGCTTCAGTGACTTGGGGCTTGGGGAAGTGGCAAGTGAGGGGAATGTTTTGACAGTCTCACCATGTGGCTCTGACTGGCCTAAAACTTGCTATGTCTGCCACGTTGGCTTTGAACTTGATCTACCTGCCTCAACTTCCCAATAACTGGGATTAGGTCCAAGAACCAATGTATTGGGCTACAGTTCGGTAATTTTAGTCTGTGAAATAAACCAGCGGTAGACAGATGAACAGGAAACACAAAATTTATCAACAAATAGAAACACAGGAGACATGAATATGACACCAGAGAGTTCAGGTAGTTGATGGCAGAATACTTTTTATGAAGAGAAAGTAGTGTGTAGGCGATTTAAGAAGGACAGTAAATCATTTTTAGTGAAACAAATAGACTCAGAAGAGCAGAGAATGGCTTTGAATGAGGCTCTTCTTTACATGATGCTAGGCTTTTATTCTTCCTGTAGTATGAGGTTGGCAATAAATTTCTAGTGAGGATGTTACAGACATTTTTGTTCCCCTTTGGATGGAATTTGGTTGGGTAGATAAGAAATAAGAAAAAACCTTGACCTGTGCTTGTTGGGGAGGTAAAGAGACAGAAAAGAAACTGACTCCGCGGCAACTTGTGGGGTCTAGAGCGTGTCAGGACATTGATTTTTTTTTTTTTTTTTTGAAGCCCTGGTCTTGAAGAAACTTAAATCAGTAGGTCACTTCCCCTCGAGTATCTGGAGAAGTATTCCGTACAGAAAGACTTGCAGGTCCAGCAAGCTCAAATGGCTGCCCAAAGTGGATTTAAGGTACTCCTCCAGAATTGTAGAATGTTCAGTATTTGCTAGGGTCTGATTCTGATGGCGGCTTGCTTGTTTTTAAGCCAGGATCTTGCTGGGCATCCCAAGCGTCCTTGAATCCAGGATTCCACCTCTCTCTGCTCTGAACTTGTGTCATCGTCCTCAGTTCTAGCCTGGTTGTTATTGTTCAGGGTAGTAGATGGGACCACTGGTCCCTAGAACCCCCGCCCTTAGGAATACTGCTTTGCATACCCGCTGTAACTGGGGGACTCCTCCAGCTCTGCTCTCTTTTAGCCGCCTCTATATCTGAGGGCCAGAGAGAATTTTAGGCTTACCCCTGTCATCTCTCTGGGATCATGAGAATTCTCTAATGTCACTTCAGCTCTTTCAGTCTGGATATGTTAGGCAGTTTCTCTGGCACAATACCAGGTATAAAGATCTCTAAGGCTTGCCACCTTCTCCCTGAAAACCCCATGCTCCAAAGCTTAGGCAGAGGAAGGGGTAAAATTGCTGTGGAGCTCCCTGGGGACCACAGGGCTTCTGACCCCCTGGCTTTGCCTTAAAATTGCCTCTTGTATCCCAGCCAGGGGAATTTTTATCTTACGTGGGCAGGAAAAAAAAAATTGGCTCAAATGGATCAAATAGTCTTCCAAATCTTTTTAGTCTGAAGCCTAAAGCTGAGCTTTTTAAACTCGAAAGCCAAGAATTTGTCTCTTTTGTTCTCTGACTCTGCTGTGACAACCCTCCCTTGAGGCACAGAATGACTCATGGTCTGACTGCCCAGATTGGGGGGGAGGGGGTAAAGGGTAACAGGAAATCATGGGGAAAAACACATTGGTTAATACATCAAAATATTAGCCTGCTACATTGAGATTTCTCTTTTTCCCGTTCTCTGCTAAAGGGAGACAAACTCTCATCCTTCTTGCTTAGTAGCTTGTGCATTAGATAGGTTTCCTAGGAAGTAGCCAAGAGGAGTCAGATTAGTTCTGTCACCTCCCCCCCCCCCCCCACATACACATACACACTTCTAGGGAAACTGAAATGCAGGCACTAGGAGAAAGGATGGGAAAGACTGGAGTCCCAGATAGGCTTCCACTTGGGGGAAACACAAAAGATAGGAAATGTCTGAAAAGCTGTGCTTTCTCTGGTCTCCATTCTTCTCCAAATGTTGACTCTGCATCCCTCCTAACTGTTTTCACTTCTCCCTAAGAAGAGCCTAAATTATGGTCCCTTGGGCTTGGCTGACACTGAAATTCCAGGCTATGGTATCTGAAGTCCAACGGAAGGTCTTCTGAATGGGCCAGCGTGGCCAATGGTCATCAGCTTGAGCCTGAAAAAGACAAGACCCCATGTTTCCAAAGTGTCTGCAGAGTACTGCCACCTGAGGAAGAGACAGTGCTTGGGAAGGCGGAGCCTGGGTGGACAACCTCTTGGCTGTCTATGTTACCATTTCCTGGGCAGAAGTGACTCCACCTTACTAAACAAGCTTGGCAGTCGATGCACACCTACCCCTCAGGAGCCGTGAACACGTCTGGTCTAACGGATGATCAGCAAGAGGTGTGCACAAATTTAGCTCCTCTTCCTCACAAAGGCAAACAGGGCCCTGCCGAGTTGAAATTTTTTAAAAAAAAATACCCTGAGTTATCAAATGAATCAAAAAGGAGTTCATTGAATTAGTAAGTTCCAACAATCCATGGCCTCTATAAAAGGAGAGAGATATCTAGCATTCTAGTCCCTTTACACACGTTGTTGAGGCCAAATGGCTGATGAAAGCAACATTGTTAATTTTGGTTCACTGGAGACATGGCTCAACAGTTAAGAGCACTGACTGTTCTTCCAGAGGACCCAGGTTCAAATCCCAGCACCCACATGGCAACTCACAACCGTCTGTATAATCCAACCCCAGGGGATACATACCCTTACACAGACATACATGCAGGCAAAAAAACAAAAAACAAAAAACAAAACATTAAAACTTATAAAAAGAATATGTTGCATAATTTTGGTTCACATTTTGAGGAGACAATGTTGTGTATCATGGTTTGAGAAGTTGTAGCTGAAGGAGATTAAGACAGCTACCTGCTCATTGCTTCCGGAAGCAGAGAGCAAAGAGTAGAATGCCAGTGTTCAGCTCATCCTCTCCTTTTGTTCAGTGAGAAGCCTCAGCCCACAGGATGGCACAGTTCACTTTTAATCCAGTCTCCACAACTTGTGGAGCAAGCTTGTCTCCTCATCGATTCTAGATCCTGTCAGGCTGACAATATTAGCCGTTAAGTCGATTAAGTTCCCAGAGAAATCTACACCTATGTTGAAGATTTCACAGGCTGATGAAAACCAAAATGATCTTGGGCTCGTTATTCCCTTTAATAGCCACTCACCAGCCATCAATGTATCTGGCCCAAGATCTTTTCTTTCAATTATCAGGTAAAACATTTTTAATGTATTAATTTAACAGATCATTAGCTTCCACTAAAACCAAAGCTGAGAATGGTGGCTCCCAAAACCTATAGCCGAGAGCCTTTCTCTCTGCTTCGTTATAACCTTCTGTCCCCACCAATATGTTTGGTAAAGGCATTAATTTATGACTTTCTTTTGTTCTGTGACTATAAAATTTTATGTAACTGCTCCCACATTAAAACATATTCAGAACAACCTGAATCCTGTTCATATTTTGCTCAGAATAAATCTCTTACCCAATTTGAGTGATTCTTGCATGCTGATGTGGCATACGTCTATAATCCCAGGATTAAGAAAACCGAGGCAGTTTAGGCTAGCCTGAGCTACGTAGTGAGATCCTGACTCATAAAATTAAAACAAAAAAGAGGATAAAAATAGTAAGAGAGTGAGTACATAATAGTTACGATTTTGGGAAAAAGAATCCAGGCTCCTCCAGTTATGAGTGGGAACACAGTACATTTTCTCTGGGCAGGAAAAGAGTTAAGCAGTTTTGCATTTTGTTCATGGACTTCTGACATGATATAAAACACAACGATTTGGGCTTTTCCATCTCAGCTAACATAGTTTAAGCTGATGAATATTTTGATTTGTGCCAGTCTCGGGCAGTTTTAAATGCTATCCCTGTAGGAGTCAAGAAGTCCGGTCATAATCACAACAATATGCTTGTCAGTCAAAGGCACCGGAAGATTGTTTAGGTGCAAAGAAAGCGTTTTCCCCTGAAAGGAAACAGGGCAATTGAAATCACCTACTTTTCAAGACATTGAAGTCAAAACTGTTACCAGTTTCATGGTGTGAAAATCCTGGTCTCAGCACCCTCCTGGTTAGACCCCAGCATGTCCTGGGGCTATCTATCCAAAAATACAAGCTACAGTCTGAAGTTCAGAAGAAATTGGACTAAAGGAAAGCACAGCGATCAAGGTTGATTTCCCCATCATTATTTTCAGGTCAGTATTTCAGCAGGGAATACATAACGAGTACCCCTCCAGCTCTGCAGCCGGGGCACCTTGGGATGGATTTGCATTACTAGCTAAATCAGAGCATTCCTGCAATTACGCAAGATCTGGGCAGAAGAAAGGGATACCGCGCCCCCCAATGATCCCCCTTCCCTGCTGCCCTCCGAGCAGATTGAGCAAATAATGCTTGGTAGAGTTGACCTCCAGGTTAGACCATAGGAACTGTTAACGTTGAGACAGGCAAAATTTAAAAATCCACATTGAATTGGGCTCATTAGACAAAGGGGAAAAGTCAGACCACTGTGGGAGAAAGAATGGACAAAATGAGCGGCCCAGAAGAACGGGTTTGAAAATTGGAAGCAGGCCAAGATTATTCGGATCTTTGAGTATGTTGGTGTCAGGACCTTCATTTTTCAATGATAGTGTGGTCTTAACGATTCCAGCTGCTCAACAAATTTGCCCACTAACTGTCCCCCAACAGAGGAATCATGCAGACCCGCCATGCTCCTTTCAAATTTTATTGCATCTGTAGGAGTTTTTGCGTGGGAATGAACTAGTTAAATAAAAAGCTACTATAACAGAAAGTACACCTTTCACCCCACCCCAAAGAATTCCATATACCCCATGCTGATATCAAAAGAGTCTCCTCATGGGAACAAGCAATGTGGAAAGCAGAGGGGAGCAAAGATCTGGTATTCAAAGTCCGTTGGGAACTTCAGACAAATATGAAACAATGACTCCATGTACTGGATAAATTTCTCACATTCTTCAACCACTTTTATTGGCTCAATACTTATGTATCCAGTTTATGTGAACACCACGCCTGCTCAAAGAAGACGCTGAGCTGCTATTAAAACATATAACCAGTCAAATCGTGTGCTGGGCATTCTCTCTAGAAGCTTACAAGCAATTTTATTAGTTGATGACTCCCAAGGTCATCTAAAAATAGGTCCATACTTATTCTCTGTTTCAAAGAACAACGTAACTTTGAAAGGAGAAGATTTCATAGATTTGTAACTGATTGTTTTCTGTCACGGATCTAAGTCCAACCTTGCATATACTCTAATGGTCCAAACCCCCAAGCATGCCACAATACGTCTCAGACCTTCCTGCTTGGATCTGCCCCTAACTTATCTACTGTGAGATCTCTTGTTTTTGTACAAACCTTTTCTACACACTGTCCCTATATGGGGCCACCTATCTGTCTCTGCACTCTGTGTGTTTAGTGGCTCAGTGTCCCTTCTCCCCTGTCTTAGTTATAACTGTCTGTCAATCTCCATGCCTTCGTGGTAATTCCATGGAAATTCTCCCCAGCCCTTTGTCAGGTCCTTTGATTGACACTTAACCTGGACGTCACTTCCTGTGCTATCTCTTGGAACTACATTAGTCTCTAAACACTGTGTGATCTATGTGATCTACTAGAAAGCACACAAGCTTTGGAATCAGATGGGCTTGGTTTAAAATCCAGGCCCTTCTCTAATAAACCACAGTAATTTCACATCGTTGAGGTTTTATTTTTCTTGTGTACAAACTGAAAATAATATCTAGCTTGAGAGTCCTTCAGAACATCAAAGGTACATATCCAGAATGCCTGGTCCCTTCAACTACAAAATAAACCAGGCAGGGTGTGTCTGTGTTTCCTGTTTCATGTCACACCAGCAAGAGTGCCTAGAAAAACAGCTACTTGGTAAATGTTCATTGAACAAATTAATGATTTGATGCATACGAAATATTGTTCTCTCTCTGTATCTCTGTCTCTTCTCTGTATCTGGCTCTCTCTCTCTCTCTCTCTTCCCCATAATTTGGAAGACAGAGCTTATGCACACATCTTTATGCAAGGAACTTTGGTATGTGTTTTCTTATTACCTCTCCATTTCCCTGTTACATGCCCGTCTTTGCCATAAATATGTCTATTTGTTGATTCAGTTGCTTATAAATGTCTGTGCTGCTCCTCACTGAGGGGAGTGAGAGCACAGTGAAGATAAAATAGTATCAGGAAAAACAAGGACTGGAATGTTCCTGGGTCAACGATTTAACTATCTCCCTCTACCCCTGCTTCGAAGGCTGAGTGCACAATGAAACTCAACAGTCCATGTTGAAGAAAGATATTGAATAAGGAAGGAAGAGAGAAAGGGAAAGGAATATGGGAGAAGAAGAAAGGGAGAAGGAAAGGCACAGATAGGAAAGAAGGGGGAAGAGGGGAAAGGAGCAAGCAGCAATGAAGGCTGCGAATGTAACAGTGTTGCCACAAGATTTTGAGTCTCATGTTTGTTCCCAGGCCTTCTGTGACCATTCCCACTCAGGCTGCAAACAGCCTCACTCTCCGAAATCCCTCAAGGATAGTGGTATTTGAAGTCAGAACTATCGGAGCAGAATCTTTCTTTCAGAGACCATGCCAAACGACCGAATCATCAGTGTCCTCAGTGTGGTCCTGTTTTTCAAAGAGACGCGATCTGAGAAACTAAACAGTTCTTTCTTTCCTTGCTCTCTCTCTCTCTCTCTCTCTCTCTCTCTCTCTCTCTCTCTCTCTCTGTGTGTGTGTGTTGAATGCACGTGTGTAAATGTTCACTCTGTGGCTTTATGCCTGTGTGTTCATTTGTGTGTGCCCCTCCTATGTAGGCACATGTGGAGGCATGAGTTTATCCCTGAGTGTCTTCTTTGATTACTCTTCTCATTCCTGGGGCACAGGGTGTCTCTCTGAAGTTGGGGTTCACCATTTCAGCTAGACTGGCTGTCCAGCAAGCTGCAGAGATCCTCCTGTCTCCCAGGCCTACCTGTCTAATACTGTGTTACAGTGGTGACACCAGGCCTGGCTTGGCTTTTACTGGGGTTGGGAGGATCCAAACTCAAGCTTTCATGCTTGCCTAGCATGCACTCTAGCCACAGAACCGGCTCCCGGGTCTCCAGTATCTGTGATTTTAACCTAGGGGTTTGGGGCTTCTAAAAATGGGTTTATCCAGAGGAGAGGCTCTGTTGCTATAAACCACAGACTATTTGGAGCAGTGAGGAAAGGCTTTCCCTTGACGTAATGGAAACCACATGGACCATTACAGACTGCTAGCACTCCATTGAGGTGGGTACACATTGCTTTGAAGAAAAGGAAGCCATTTCCATCCACATCTCTCCTGATTTATGCATGGGCCTCAGAAGGTCCAGACAGCTTGGAAAAGATTTGGTAACTGGAGAAGTGACAAGGGGTGAGAAAGTATATTTTGTGAAAGACTGCAAACTTGACTCTGACTCTAAACCCTTGCCTTGGGCAATGTGTGTGCTGCAGAGTTTAAATCACCTTGTAGTTCAAGTCAGATTGAGGGTGAAAGGCTACATGGCTCTAAGAATTAGGACCGGGCTGTTTTGTTAAAAACGTTGTCTAACTTGGCCAAACATAAATCAACACTAATGAGGTACCTGTGATTATGGGCAGACCTGATAGGCCTCATTTTTTTTCCTCCTCCCATTCTCATTTTTTTCCTATTTGTAGTTTTTTCCCCAACCAGAAGAGCAGAAATCAATGAGGATTTTCCTGTAAATGTTGTAATCCTCTCAAAAGAGAACGGAAGAGCGTAGAACAACACAGACGCAGAGCAGGGGCTGCAGGCGGCTGCAAAACTATTCAAAAGCACATCAAAACCAAAGCTGGATGGCAGATATGGGAGGCCTTTCCCACAAATATCCAGGAATGGCTCTCCCAGAATTCAGCGTGAAGCCCAAGAATTCAAATTAACTGTCACCTGGCTCCTGAGGTCCCAGTGCTCTGCCCCAGCCAACCTCCAAGCAGGCACAGAAACTAGCTGCCTGAACGTGGTGTCTCTTTTGTTTCCTTCTCTCACTCCAGCCCGAGAATCTCTTGGGTTCAGTGTAGTCTGCTCCATCTCCTTCCAGGCGACTCTGGGCTGTATCAGACATGCTTAATTAGATAGCCTTATGCATTCCAGAGCCTTGGTAGGCAGGATGTACTAGAAAAGGTGACTTGTCAATCATAGCCAGTTCTGATTAAATTTAGATTTCGATATATATATATATATATATATATATATATATATATATATATATATATGATTTGGTTTTATTTCTTGGTTTTTGAGGTTGGCTCTTATTATATAGCTCTGGCTAGCCTAGAATTCACTGTTTAGACCAAGCTACCCTTGAACATGTAGGTATGAGTCACCACACCTAGCTGGCCTTGGTGGCTTCCTGATTCTGTTATTCCACATTATTGTACTAGACGGTTCCAACCTTGAAACCCTGCTCTTTCTACAAAGGAACAGAATATCCGAAACAGGGCGCTCACATGGCAAAGACAGCACAGCCCTTATTCCCTTCTGCCAGCTTTGTTAACTGGTCAGAGAGACTGTAACTCTTTTGTTGGCTCACTCTGGTGGGGCTGGAGAAATCTGTCTTGTGGTTGTTTCCTGTCTTTTACCTAACTTCTGAAGCTTGATTTAAATAGTATTCCCTGTCATTTGTAGACAGTTGATCAGAAAGCTTTGGGGGTTTTTGTTGTTGTTGTTGCTGCTGCTGTTTGTTTATCATTCACCACTGTCTTTCACTTTTTTCAGTTGCCAAATGTTGCTTGGTGGGTCCTGGGTGGTTGCTGAATTCTGAGCTGCTCCTTTTGGGGGAGGATCAGGATGTGGACCCTCTGCATTTCCTCAGCAGTCAGGGAACAGAAGATGGCCTGGTCACCAGGACTGATCTAGTTTGTCGTACATATTTTACATAATGCATCAAAGGTGCCCATTTGGGTTACTAAATAAGTGGCAGCTTCCTGTTTGGGAGACTTGAGTTGGACTCTCCATGAGCATCCCCTCATCCTAAATTATCATGTTTGAAGACCAGATTTAGGTGCACGAACTGCTCCCTAGCTGTACCTGGCAGCATGATGGTCTTTTACTGGTACACCAGCTCCCAAATCGGATCAGGTGCTTCTTGAAAATGAAGAACACAGTTTGGAAAGTTGGAGTCACCATTCCGAGATGGTGCAGCTCCAGGGCAGAGCGCTTGGGGTAGATCTCCTGGCTCTCTGGTCTGGCAGCCTTTCTGCTGCCCATGACGATAGCTACATGAGCAAGCATGGCACGTGCTGGCCTAATGCAACCTCAGCATGCCCAGGTGCCATTCTCGTTGGAAGTTCCCGACAACCAGTTGAGACTGGCTCACCAATACTCTAGCTGTCTCTACTGTGTGTTTGAGGAACCGAGTCTCTTGACTCCAGCCTCAGTAGCTTTTCTGTTTGTTTTATTACTAATATGCATGACAGTTTCCCCCGAGGCTGCCAAGTGGCTAAATCAGTCTAGTTAAGTGCATATTATGCATTATCTTAGAGACTTCTAATATCTGAAGTATTCTCTGCTAATTAATTTTTTTAAATCACTATTTTTAAGATTTTTTTTTCTAGCGTGTGCACGTGTGTGGAGTTATGAGCTTGCCGTGGAGCAAATGTGGTGGTTCAGAAGAAAACTTGTGGGAATTTCTTCTCTTTGGGTTCTGGGGATGAAATGTAGGTTGTCAGGCTTGGTGGCAGGTACTTTTTTATTCACTGGGCCATTCCACTGGCCTACAATGCCTTGCTTTTTAAGCTATGCTCACCCTGTCATACAACAGATTTTTCTGAGGTTATTTCTCCCCACCAACTGAAATTTGGTATCCCTTAACATAATTTTAACCACCATCTACTCTTGGCTCACTGTTTTTATTTTATTTATTCGGTATCCTTATGTTCCAAACATGACTGAGATCACAGTAGATGTGTATTTCTGTCATTAGTTTATTGCACTGAATACGTCCTCCAGGTTAATCAATATTATAGCGAGTTTCCTTCTACCATCAGCTCAATAATATTCTATTGCATAGATGGTGCACATCTCTGTCTATCAGCGTGAACACTGCGTGTCTGGTTGGTGAACGTTAATGATCTACAGGTCCCCACATCACCAGTGCTGGGATTAAAAGCAAATGACAACACGCCTGGCGTTTTTGTTGCTGTTGCTTTGTTTTTCTTACGTGGGTACTGGGGATTAAACTCAGGCCCTCAGGCTTTCCAGGCAAGCACTTTACCGACTGAGCCATCTCCCCAGGTCAACACCTACATTTGAAAAGCTGACCTTGATCTAATTTGTTTTTCAGAATTTCTCGTCCCTTCTCTCATCCCTTCTCTCATCCCTCCCGTCCCCCCCCCCCCCAATTTGTAAGTTAAAAATCTTCTGTAAGACACCACACAGGTTTTTCGGCACACGTTCTCACACCCATGTGCACCCTTCGCTGTAGTTCTTCCTGCTCTGTTGCTCTCCAGCTTTTCAGCCATTTTATTATGAAGGAGTCTGATGCTTCTTCATCGCAGCTACTGAGGCTTGTGGCTAGACTTGCTATCCAGTGGTCCCCGAGGGGCACCCGTGTCCGCCTGGCCTGTGCAGGAACTGCTTTGAGGAAAGAGGGACACTTTGACACCCCTGAAGAATGGACATTTGTGCCAGCCATCCTCTCTGTTGGCAGCATCTTAGAGAGTTTTGTCTTCTGTTCTCCAGTCCTCAGGGGGATTCTGATGTGCACACCCTTTTTCTATGATTTGAACAATGCTTGATTCCCCTTGTTAAATGACTGATTTCTCAGAAGTCTTCTGTAGTTTGACTGGGGTCTACAGGACAGTGATGCTGAAGCAATGAAGTAACTGCTACGGGTTACTTAGGAGGCCAGTTAGAGTCCAGAACAGAGAAATAGCAGCAGTCTTGCACTGGCCTCTGCTTGGCAATGGTAGGAAAGAGACATCGCTGGATAGACAGGGAATGTCTCTAGCAGGAGCGTTTGCAGGTAGAGAAATGATGCTTCAAGTCAGTTGGTCCACAGGTGGAAGAAGAAAAGAAAATTTGTCTGACAAATCCCACCTTTCTTCATTCTCACTGGAGGAAAATTACCCCTAAGGGCATTAATTCTGCAGCCTTCTTGACTGCACTGTGTCTGCGGCTCTGGAGAATTAGATACTTGGTATGAACACTATGCCTGTGATGTGACTGTTTCTCCCCCTCTGATGGGAGGAGACAGATGCTCCCTGACATGTGAGAGTCAGCTGAGAGGGAGGGCTTGCCATTGGCAAAGCAAGAAGTTGCACATCCCTGAACCACCAAGAAAGCTGAGACTGTAGGTGATGGCAAAACACCAAACGGTTGGCAGAGACTCTCAGGAGATGTGTAGAAGGGGTAGGAGCAGCTCTGGCACCCACATCTCCTTCTTTGCCTTGAGTCTTGTGATCGCCCACAACTCCAAGGTAACTGTGCACAAGACTTAATTTACATTGAAATTTGCTACATGAACACATTGCTGAATTTTGGCAAACTGGTAGCTATTAATCAGTTATGAAAACACATACTCCGATCCTTTCCTGAGATCTAAAATAATAAAATAAACATTTTAATATCTTTCTTTTTTTTAAAGATTTATTTATTTATTTATTTATTTTTTTATTTATTTATTATGTATTTAGTGTTCTGTCTGCATGTACACCTGCACACCAGAACTCATTATAGATGGTTGTGAGCCACCATGTGGTTGCTGGGAATTGAAATCAGGCCCTCTGGAAGAACAGCCAGTGCTCTTAACCTCTGAGCCATCTCTCCAGCCCCTTTGGTATCTTTCTGATAGAAAGATATTACATGCTTCAAAATAAGCATCGGACACCTTACATAATAACAAAAATAGCACAAAGCACTGCTAATACAAAACTCCTTTCCAGTTTTAAAACTCCCTAGACTCCATCAGAGAGGAAAATGGATTTCTACATGTAAATATATTGAAGTGAAACCAATTCACCCTGTGAAGTGTGGCTGTTTAGCTCCTACCATGAATTAGAAAGTGGGTTTTATTTGTTTGGGCCTTTTTATGTTGTTTTACTGCTATGATTTTAAGCTCGTAATAGTTACAGCTCAAGACGTTGTCATTGTAATTTGCTGATGCACCAAGAAAGGCTTGTCTTTAGTCTAATGTTGGGAGAAAAGGGGCTTTCCTGTTTCATATTTAAAAAAATCAAAATTATCTCCCAACTAAGGAAGTTATCAGGACAGAGTGTAGTAGACCTGCCTGTCATCCAATATGGAGGGACTCTAGGACAGGCAGATGCTTTTGAGGCCAGCATGAACTGCATGTCAAAACCAAAACCCAAAAATAAATAAATAAATTTAAAGGAAGAGAGGATAGGAGAGAAAGGCAGGGAGAAGAGAGGGGGACAGGGAGAGGAAGAGGAGAAAGAGGAGGAGAAGACTAAAGGAGAAGAAAATTGCCAGTATCAAGAGGCCAGGTGCTTTTTCAGAAAATTTATCCCCCAGCTTTGTCCTTTGAATTCAGAGATGTTTTGTTTTGTTTGTAATTTTTTTAGTTGGTTTTATTTTAGTTTTTTTTTAATTTGAAATATTCACTAGTAGAATTTGCTTTGTGATATGGCATCTCCTTCTTTGGCCTACGGTGGTGGTTAAGTTAGATCAACTGGTGTTGGGAAAAGCTAAAAGCTCTCTGAGCAAAGGAAGCAGGGAGAGAGGGGGTAGGCAAGAATAAAGACAGTGTTGATATTTGCCATGCACTTTGGAATTTCTAGCAGGACCTCCAGACTGAGTATTCTGAGAGGGATGTGTATAACGTGGACACTTTGAGTTTTAAAATGGGGCATGGAGTGGGGGAGGTTCCTTTCTCCTCGGCTCCCTTTATAGAACTGACTTCTATTCAATAAGGATAAAATAACAAAAATACAACTCTAATGATCACAGTAACTTGATAATATACTTTAATGTATAATAGACTATATATGATAATGATACTCAACAAAATGGTCATCAAAGCAACATTTCCCAATGGGAAAGCAGCTTGCTGGCTTTTGCACAAACTATTTTTGACTTGGGTTTATATTTTAAAGGGGATTTGGCAAAATATCTCAATACTTCTGCATTTCTCCCATCTGTCCTATCCAAGTCCTCTTCTTGTTAAACCAGCTTCAGAGAAAATTGGCAGGACATTTAATGGTGTCCCTCAAATTGATAGATAAGAAGAATAGAAATAACCTTTCTGGAGAATTCTTCTGGTCTCAATTCCTAGTGCACTGGCATTAAGTAATGAGGAATATTAGTGAGGCTGAGAGAGCATTGGAAACAGGATGAAGATGGAGACTGCAGCCCACTGATATGCATTTTTCTGTTGATGCAACACAGTCTGAACTGCTAGCCCTCCTGAGGGAATGAGACTGCTTCCTACGGGAAAAAAATTTCCCTCTGCAGATGAAGCTCAAGGGAAGTTTAATGTTTCTTATTTCTTGATTTTCTTAAGTTATCTTCAGTGATGAAGAAAGATCATTACTTAGTGAAAGAAGATGGTGACCCTAACAGTTAAAGAACCCACTGGACAGTCACTTCATAGTCACTTCTTCATAGTATCATTCCTGTCTTCATGATTTTACCCGATTCTCCAAATTAGGAATAAGGAAAGTATGGGTTTATAAAGATAGTGTTTGGTATCTTGTCAAAGGTCCCTGTGAGAACCATCAGAACAGATTTTACATCCTCTTTGAGATGGATACTGTGGGGTGCTGGGCTTGTTACCCCTAAGGACTGTTACTCTTTGGAAAGTACTGGCTGCTGATGGCTCACTGGCAATTCTGCTAATGATTTTAACCTCACCATGGGTACAGCCCAAGACATTTTCCTTATAACTTGCTGATGGGCTGAGAAAAGCTTGATTTCTGTCTAATGTTGGGAGAAAAGGGGATTTCCTGTTCCATATTTACAAATCAAAATTATCTCCCAACTAAAGAAATTATCCAGGCTGAGTTAACTCCAGGGGTTATTCTAGGCTAAAGGGTATTAACTTTGCCAGAAGTGCTTTCTTTTAGGGGGCACCAAGAAGCCAGACTATAGTTATGAGTGGACAAATTATTTTTCTGTACCCCAAGTTGGGTAAAACTAAGGGCCAGAACTCCCCTCCCCCCAGCATCCAGAGGAGACTTTTCTGTGACTGGAGATCCTGCCTGCCCTCTGCTCAGTGCCCAATAAACTTTTGTACATGCCTCCATTTTCTAGTCTCCTGCTTTGAAAACCTGATGGATGAGAGCCATCTGGGTCTCAAGGACACATTAAAATATCAGCAAGAAGGAAACATAATCCAAAACCCAGCAATGTAAACGTCATGACAGAAAAACAATGAAGCAAAATAAAAACATGATTTCAATACGATGTTTAGCATCTCACAGCAGAGTATCTAGAAGTGTGGTAGAATTTCATGCATTCCCAGATTTACTCTTTTTGGAACTAAAATGAATGCTGAGTTTTTTGTTTTTTGTTTTTTTGTTTTTGTTTGTTTGTTTGTTTTTTCACATACCCGACACCCATCCTCTTTTATATATACTTAAGGGTAATGAACAAGGCTTAGAAAAAGTGGCTGACTTGTCCCTGGCCATCCAGTTATCTGGCAGATTAATGGGCAGCGACAAAGATGAGATATTCTAAAATACAGCCAAGGTCAAATCTAACTTTTAATTTGATTTCACTAAAAACAGAATGCTTTTATGGTATATTTTGTGTGCAAAGGAACACTTAAATCAGAAATGCTTGCTTCTAACCCAATTTCAGAGTTACTGAAACATAGCTATTGTCTTTGGAAAAAATGTGCTTAATATAGGTATAAGCATGATTTGTCCCATGCTTTAACTTACTCATACTTGATTCCATTTATTTTAGGCAAGTTGTATCTTTTATCAGTTTACTTGAAATGACAATAATTCACATAGGGTTAATCAATGCATTTTCTCTATGGGGCTGTAGGGTTATTAGTGGTTAGGAACATTTGCAGCTCTTCCAGAGGACCTGGGTTCAGTTCCCAGTACCCATGTGGAGCCTTACAACTGTCCGTAACTCTAAATCCAAGGGACTTGGTGCCCTGTTCTGGCTCCCAGGGCACGAGGCATGTATGTGAGTCACATGCAGACAAAACATGCATACACAGAAAACAAAATGAAAGCCTTTTGAAAAGCAATGAATGTTCTCCATAACAATGTAATAATGTAATTTGTGATGACGTGATCATATAAATTCGAATTTTACTTCAATGCTGTGATGTGACTTTCCTTAAAAGGAAGAACTTTTGGGAGCTTAAAGCTCTATTTCTTCCTTCTGTTTAATGTGGCTTACAGATGGACCTCTAAACCTAAAAGGAGATTCAATTGCAGGAAAAGAAAACCTTCCCTTGATGCTCAGGGTCCCATCCACCTCCACACACTCATCATCACCACCCTCCCCGCCAGCGGAAGGACCATGGCCCTTTGTTTCACGGTGCGGATTAGCATCACAGCACTGCATGGAGGGGAATATCCAGGCTGTAGCGTGCTGGATGTGTTGAGAGTGCGTGGTTATGTAACACCATATTTTTTAATACAACTGACAGTCTGTCTTGAGATTTAAGTGTTTTTTGACAGTTTTTATGCACCTGTTAATTCAAAGCTCTTAACATATGCCAGTTAAAAAGAGCCAGGCACTAAAACATCTAGCGTGTGAGGCTGACTGTGGCTCAACTGCAACCTGAGGCGGGCAGGCTGACAGAAACAATTCCTTCCTTCAGGATGGAAATCAGTTGTAGTCTCCTGAACCAGTCATGTCTGAGTAGAGTAGTGGACAATGCCATTTGATTTCTCAAGGAACGACTCATTCTGGACAACACTCTTTTCTGTTCAGATGAAGAACACAGAATTTGGAAAGAGGTTTGTGCTCATTGTGGGTACTTAGGATGTTACTGACATGAACTTAGACCCCACTCTGTCCCCTGCTGCGCACCCATGCCCCATTCCTTTCTACGCATAAATCAGCAAAACTGAGGGCAAATGCTTAATTTTTTTAATGTCGGCTTTATATAGTTTTTGTGGAATAAAGCTATGATTTCCCATAGGGTAAAAAAAAAAACAAAAAACTGCACCCTAAAGACATAACTAACTTTCAGCAACCTTCAACAAGAATGATTAGGGGACACTCAGGATGCCAGCTCCATCAGCCTTTGCTTTTGCTCCTCTGTGAGCCTACAGGAGGTAGGAGTGGGGTTTATAACTCCCTATTTTAAGGTTTGGGATAAGTTCTTCCCGCTAGAAATATTACACAAACTTGCACATGGAAGCCACAAAGGTAATGAATTTTGGCTGCCATGTTTAAATGAATAAAAATAAATAGGTCAAAAGAATTTTAATAGTGTAACTTAAATCCTATCAGAAATGTTAACAAAACATTGACATTTCACTGTGTAATGCATAAACGAGGTGTATTTTATGTTCTTCTGTGTTGCAGTTCAGAGTGTATTTTGCACACCTCAGCAGAGGAAACATCCAATAGCCAAGTACAGCAGGTGGAGCTGGTGTGAGCTTTTGTTTGGCGTTTGGGACAGGGCCTCACTATGTAATTCTGGCTGGCCTCAATCTTCCCACCTCAGTGCAAGTGTAGATCTAATATATCACCCTGAAAAGATGCTGACAAAAATAACTTTTAACGACCACGGAGAATCTCACTAGCACCAGACAGTGGCCAGGGACCCTGGAGAAAATCCAGAAGATTCTTTTTGCCCTTTTTTTTTTTAATGAATGTATTTATTTAATCACTTTACAGCTGATTGCAGCCCCCTCCAACCTCTCTTTCCAGTCCCCCCTCACACACCCCTCTTCACATTCCCCCTCCCATTATCCCCAGAGAAGGGGAACCCCCAATGGGTACCAACCCATCCTGGGGGTGCTAATGTTCCTTTTTTTTTTGGTATAGATATTTTATTTTATTTTATTTTATTTTATTTTATTTCAATGCAGTTTATTCAGGAACCTTGAACAATCATCTGACCCTGGGGAAAGCCAGCCCACTTTAAATAGCCTCTGGGTAGCCAACCTCAGCGTGCCACGTGGGCAATGCAGATAGGTCCACATACACGGAAGCAAGCCAGATCCTCGGCCTTAGCCAAATGTGGAGTTGTTCGTGACAGAGAGCACTCACCATCGGGAAGGTGGAAGGCGGAAACCAGCTCCATCTTTCAGGCACGGCATTACACAGCTCTCTACAGTTCCCCCTTTTTGTTTTAGACGCATCAGGCAAGAGTAGAGGTCTGATCTCTGATATTAGAAATAAATTGGGACTTTGTACTGATGTTCATTTAGGTGTCATCCACCCATCCCAGAGCATCAGACCCGTCCCAGAGTGGACGCAGGACTAGCCACAGGATTATCATCATGGATTGCTGCAGCCATGAATCATCTGAAGGAATGGGTGGGCATGGGAGCGTTAGCAGGCCTTCTGGTGTTGGTCACCTTGGTTTGCCTGTGATATACATGCAAGATTAGAGTCTCACAACAGAGTAATGCAGCCATGACCATTCAGGCCTTTACAGCCATTGAAGCAGGACAGTCTCCCCAAGCATGGTTGGCTACCATAAAAAGCCAAAACGTTACGCTCAGGATGCGAGGCTAAGCACTGCACTCAGGGTCAGCCGCTTTCGACCCAGAGAAGAGCATGTCTGATTGCATGCCGGTTGATGCCCCAGGTCCCGCCTCTTTTTGCCCTTTTATAACTACAACATTTTTGTTCACCTGTTCCCTTTAGCTTCATAATAATGGTTATCTGATTCCACAAATTAGAAGAAAAAAAAACCCACAGCAATGTATAGAATGAATTACCTAGATAGAAAAGTGGGTTTCATGTCCTCTGGGGATCTAGCAGTGTGTCAGTGACTCTGAAAGCCCAGTGGATTCTGGTCTTTGTGACCAGGAGCTCCAGACAATATGCACCGTGCTTAAGTGTTGAGTAAATATTTTTATTACTTATGTAGTGGCAGTTTTTAGTTTACTATGGAGTGCCCATCGCCTCATTTGGAAACAGGTATTTTATAAAATCATTAGGAGAAACAAATAAATTTTAGTATAGCTTGCAACAAAATGTTGCAAGAATGTATCATTGTTGTTAAAGCACCAAAAAAGCATCTGGATATTCAGTGTTAAGGGTGAATTTAAGAGTCTATTTAACATTTAAGATACTGTTCATCATTAACCTCTAACTTGTATAATTACACTCTTATCTGAATTACACAGTTATAGAAAAATTAGGTGATCCGCTATTTAAAAATTACTGACTAGGTTCTGAAAAGATTGGCAATGAAATGAGCCACTGAAAATTATTGTTGATCATTAGGGAAAGAAAAGAACTTTTGCTGAATATTGAATATTCTTTTGCTTCAATGGAGCCTTTTATATCTTATCTTTAAACATCTCTTGATACGGCATTCATTTAGGCCTAAGAAAGTTGTGATTCAGAAAGGTCTTGGGTCACGTGGCTATACTTATGATGTGACTCTGAAGCTATACAACTTTTAAAGCACAACATTTCCACTAAATGGGAAGGACCAGTTTTTACTGCTGGAAGTTTCAACCAATAGCAGAGAAAAACAAACAGACATAAACAGACAGACAAAATCCCCACAAACAACATGGCTGCTTGACTGTGGCTAGAAGGCATGTCCTCAGGTTTTCGCTAGACACCAACCAAAAGGGCTGAGCCCACTTCACCATCACCTATCTTACAATCTGCTTGGCCTATGTCTCCTCACAATGCCACAGAAAATGGCAGCCTACCAAGGGACACAATTCTGTTGTTAAAAAAAAAAAAAAAAGAGGAAAACCCAGCACAATATCTATTCTAGAAATGGAGATGCCCTCGGTGGAATGTGTATTTGACAAGCCTTCTCTCAAAGACACAGGGACCAGAAGCTACACAAATGTTCCCAGATCAAGAACTGAAGTTAACTGGACGTGGGAGCCATCTAGCTACACTTGGATTCAGAGTGACTTTCCTCCTGTGTCTATTGGGGGACAATTCAGCGAAGGTTGTTTTCTGGGGACAAGAGGAAAAGTAGAAAAGAATGGCAAGAGAGAACCTCCCCAAGCAGAATGCTACCCTTTGGGCGATCGTTACTGTTAGTCTGATGGCTGGTCACCACGGGCGCTTTCAGAGTGTCTGTTGCAGAAGAAAACAAAAGTCTGGCTGCTGGGAATCTGTGTGTCATCAAGCCTGGTCTTTGTCACCTCGTGGTGAGAGATCCAAATACAAATCTCCACTCTTGATGCCCTGGCTTTCTGAGCGGTTGAAGTCTCCTGCTGCTTTGATAAGGGGGCAAAAGGAAAACAACCCAGTTCAAACTGCGTTTATATCCCTTATCTGAAAGGTATTCGGTTTATTTCAAACAGTTTCTGGGACCGAGGGTGTATCTGAGCATTTGCCTAGCACGTGTGTGAGCTCCGATAGACTGCTCTGTGTGTGTGTGTGTGTGTGTGTGTGTGTGTGTGTATGCATGTGCGTGTATGCCTGTGTCCTCTCACTCCAGAAAGGCTCCTTCCATAAATCTAGTGTAATTACTCCTGCTAGCCAAAGGTGAGAGTGAAAATCACACTCCGGTGGTGAGTTGTCTTTTGGAGTACCAACAGCTTACACAGTTCCACAGATGATTTGAGTATGTGAAGCCTTCATTAGCAAACAAAAAAAGTTCAGCAGAGCCCATGAGGACAGCATTAAAAAATCCCTAATTATAGACAAGCATTTCAGACATTCATTACCGTACAAAGCCATCAGTGGATTAATTCTAACAAGTCAAATGCTTGCAGACCGAGGCCACAGGCTGCTTAGACTATGCAAAGTAACTCAGAATCAAAACTATCCCAGGGCCCTGGTCGCACACTAACTTCTATCCAGCTACATTTGGTGTTGTTCTTACAATAGACTGAATTAAAAGGCAAAGTGGTTCCCTATCTTTTCCAAACAGGGTGTTAGGAAACGAGCTAAAAAGTCCTTAGACATTTGGAGTTTTAGTACTTTTTGTTTTTATTTTTTATTTTATTTTTGTAATTTTTGGCTAGAAATCCTAAGAAGAGTTCCAGAAGAAAGTATTAAAAAACAAAAAAAACAAAACAAACAAACAAACAAAAACCAAACGTATTGTAGGTTAGGGGAGGTAGAATTTGGGGTGTGGGTGTAGGAGACTAGGGGTGATCTTTCCATTATTTTCATGAAGAATGTAACTTCAAGAAGAGGTTACAAAATATGACTCGAGAAATAAAAACTACGTGCACACGTCCACATGAATCTCTGA
This sequence comes from Meriones unguiculatus, assembly GCF_030254825.1. Lineage (NCBI taxonomy): Eukaryota > Metazoa > Chordata > Mammalia > Rodentia > Muridae > Meriones > Meriones unguiculatus. The sequence continues at coordinate 84,485,359 of NC_083359.1, read as the reverse complement.
GCCAGATGCCAAGCCCTGTTCTGAAGCCATGTGAATTTTTCTCCTGAGCCTTTGTCAGCCTGAGTCGGAGCCATCTTATTCGTTCCTGGCTTCTGTCTGGTTTTGGTTAGTTGCGTCTTGGCTTTGCTTCCGCTGGGGCTTGGGCGTCTGCTTTCTTTTCTTCTCCCCCGTTCTCATCCCTCTTCTTTTTTCTTCTCATTCCTTCAAAAACTTCTTTTTTTGGTGTTCTTTCTCCTGGGCCCCATCATGACTGGGGGTTGGGGGCGGAGAGAAGCAAAATGAGATTAAACAGCCTCCCACACCCACATTGTCCATCTCCATCAGATATTCACACAAAATGTAAAGAGCAGGCTCCCAGGAACAGCCGCAGATGGTTGTGGAGTGCAAATGCACAGCTCCCTGCAGGACCTCCATAGGCCCTCCCCAAGCCTTCCCTCCCGAGCAGACCCCACTCTGCCCTGCCGCCCGCCCACTGCCATTTTGTACGAAGGGCTTCCTTCAGGACAATCTTTCCACTTGCCTTTAAAAATCAGCAAGTTGAAATCCAGAGAGTCGAAGTTACTGCATTCATTTATTTTTAGAACTGCTGTCTTTTCATTGGAACGTTCAAGTCGTGGAAAAATCATATAGTCACGTGGCCACAGATAGCCCTAAAAAGAGATGTTTCCCCGCCCTGAATCTAAGCAAACAACTTTTGTACATATATGGACTACGTCCTAAAGAGCACTACAGTGTTGTCTTCGTCTGTTTTGCTCTGGGCTTTTGCTATGGATTTCATCTGGTGTTATTTCCACCAACGTGTGATCACCCTTTGGAAGGACCACTTAACATCAGAGCGCGCATGCTTCAGATTAACATGCGGGGGCGCGAGGCAAAGTCACTCCCCCTAATAAATTGACAGTTAGTTAAAGTTGAATGAGCCTTACAGTTTAATGGTTCAGTAGGAACGGAACTGTTTCTTCTTGTCCAGCTCACACCCGTTCCGCCTGTTTGAAAGAATTCCTAGTGAAGCAGGGAGCCCACCCTGTCTGCAGATAACACTTCAAGTGAGAGATTTTTTTTTTCCCTCTCTCCCTGCGCGTTAGGCTAGAGTTTTCTCAGAACTATGGGAACAGCTTTTGCTTGTGGTATGCATAAAATTTATAAGCAAAACCAACATCTCCACTAGGTCTAAAGTTTTCTAAAACTGCTGTGGGCCTTTTGAGATGTGGCTCAGTACTGCCGTGATTGGACAGCTTGCCTGATGTCCTGTGATCCATTCCTAATTCCCTCCCCACCGTCCCCTCAAAAAAAAAAAACCACCCAAAACTTCTCAGCAACTAAAAGGAATTAACACACACAAGTGCAAAGACTGACTGGGGAGAAAACTCCTCTCTGGGGTCTAAGATGAGAGCTGTGAACTGAAATTACTTGGCTCAGCTGCTTGCAGGAAAAGTTATTCAAGCCTTCTTTTGAGTTTGAAGTCTGGGGAATGTCATTTAAATCCCTTCACAGGTCCCACTGAGAACTCTTGAATGTCCTGTTATCACACACAGTTAACAGTTAATGGGCAACCACAGCAGACACGGACAGAGTGTGTGGCTGTGTCTACAAGACACCTAACGCCTGGATGAAAGATGAAAACATCAGGTAATGCTTCCATTTTCAGATGTGTAAAGATCGTAAAGGGGCACAGTTCAGAGAGCTGGTGCATTTATCCATTTTAATTAAAACATTTGTCACTTTGTGATGGCTTCATAACTCCTGTTCTCTCGGCAAGAAAAAAAAAAGGTTGGCTACACACTAGCTGTTGCTGAACATTGTTTTTTTCTTTAATCCTCCTCTCCCACTTTTTCGATCTGAATGCCTGATCTTTTTAACTTTCATTTGCAAGTTTTTAAGTAATAAAGTTTTAAAAGAATTACACAAAGTAAAGTCAAATCCTGTTGAAGTAATGTGTCCTCAGTGTACATACAGTAACACACATATGTACACACACATGAAAACCACCAACTAAAACCCATTCAGACCAGTCTCCCCTTCTGCCTCCAGTTATTTGATATATGAGTTCGGAATTACTCATCAGTAGGGCCAATAACTTCTTTAAAAATAAAACTATACAAATACATGATTTCTCTTTGTAGCTGTGTTACTTGAGATATTATCAGTGTGTTTTTTGGTATGTGCAGAGTAAAGGCATTGTTCTGGCCCAGAATGTTCACTGTGTTGTCTTAGTATGTGGATACTACAGAAGAGTTAATGGATTCACAAGAGAGAGTCCAGTTTTAATGTCCAAATTATACCTGACATTTTAGCAGAAATCAAAATTTTATTCAAAAATGGTATTAATAATCTTAAATGAATGAATATAAAATAAAAAAATAAGAAGAGTAAATATTTCGTGTTTTGGTAGTATAATTTATCTGGCAAGGGGCTTACTTTCATTTATATTAATTAGGAAATGGAGGAATGAGAAAATGTATTCACTGTGAGGAACAACACATGGTTGATGTTTTAAGTGGATTTTTAATGACTTCTGAAGTGTTTTCTAAACTGTGGGAAAGAAATGTTTAAACTGTTTGATGAAAGTTGATTTTTAAAGGTACATAGTATACTTCATATAGACCCTTCTCTTGAGCCTGACACCTTCAGAAATGCTCCTGCTAGAGATATCTTCATAAACCCCAGACCCATGGAGACAGGTTTGTCACACCCAATCTTGTTTCGGAAGTTTGTTTTGCTGGCACAATTCCTCTTGGTGTGTGTATGTGTGTTTATACATCAAATAACCTTGCAGATCATACACACATAAGATGACATTAATTTCTAAGATATTAAATGTTATAACTGTGACCATTTTTAGGTTGGAAACTATCAGCATTTCAAAACAGTGCTCTTACATCGTCTGTGTAAAACCTATGCATGTGTAAATAAAATTGGGACGATATTGGATGGTCTATCAAGTTATAAACCACAGCATTTGAAAAAACACTTGAAACAAGCACCAAGAAACCATCCAACCAAATAAAAATGGAAAACCTTTGAGCATGCCCAATCTAGTATAAAACTTCTCAGACATAGGTTTCATGTTTTCATTTTAATAGCAATAAGCTAGTTTGGTTTTTTGTACATTCACTTTAAAACTTGATTTAAAAAGCATGGCACACATCGTATTGATGCACATGTTTACCACATATTTAAACACGGATTCTAATGAGGCATGGCTATAAACACATAAAGGTTTGCATGTCAACACTGCTCCATTACAGAAAATATTTTCCTTCCTCCACTTCATTTCTAAAAATATGAAATGTTTGGAGAGGGTGGAGGCTGAGAAAGAAGTGCTTTGAATACTGCACACAGATATTGGAGGTAATTGGCTTTCTTTCTTCTCTTTCTATATCCCCATTAAGAACAAAAATAAGTACACTGATGCAGGGGTTAAACTACACAAAAAGATGTAGGATGCAGTGTTTCTACAGCACCGCGATGCTGCTTGCTCAGCCCTGCTCCATCGTGGCATTCTCACTGTATTTGCTGGACCAAACAAACTTTTGAAAATCTAGTTGTTGAAACCTCAGCTCTTAGAGCTTTGTAATTTTGAAAGAGGCAAATTAAAGTGACTGATGACAAAATATTTTTGTAGAAAAAAAGTCCAACTATATACATCTAAAAGTAAAAAAGAGGAGAGAGAGAGAGAGAGCGAGAGTGAGGGAGAGAGAGAGAGAGAGAGAGAGAGAGAGAGAGAGAGAGAGCTGGGGGTAAGAAGAGAAGAGAAGAGGAGAAAGAGAAAAGAGAGAAGGAAAACAGAAGGGAATAACTTGGAAGATGGGCAAGTATATATAAAAGTTAAAAGGCAAATTTAAAGAATCTGATAAAATAATCAAATACAAACTTAAAATATGGCCGCAGAGTAAACATTACAAATGATGGCCTCAGCGAACCCCTATTCTGCAGGCTTTTCTGCTGCCACACGAAGTATATTTTTCAAGAAAATTGGTTGCAGGAGTTGTGCCTTCCAGTGAAGCAGGCAGAGAAGGCGCAGGTCTGAGCGACTCTCCCAAGAGCTGTGCTCTCTACCTTTTCAGTCCCTGGTTCCTCCTCCCAACCATATGGAATCCATCTCACTCAAGGACCCAGCCCTGCTGGAGGGGTTTGGGGGAAACTAGGGGCTGCTGTTGGCTGTTTTCACGGCATGCCACAGGAAAGTTTTATTTCCAATTGATTGGTTACAAATCAGATAAATATCGCTTCTAATGAAAGCAGCTTTGAACCTCTGGAAATGTTATCTATGAGAGTCTGGGGTTTATCAAAAGTCAAATGTAGCTTTAATCACATCAACATGCTAATTACAGGCAAACAATAAAAGCTTTAAGAAATGATTGTGTGGGTTTTATTGCTATTGACAGTCGCTGGGGTATATTTATTTCGGGAGGTAATTGTCTGAAGACTTTCTCCAGAAAGACTTGTTTGTATAATTAAGCGCATGTTGGGCGAGCTTATCTGCCGATCGGCTTCTGCAAGTTAGAACTCCCTCAGAACACAGCAGCAATTAAACAAGGAGACTCAGGGAGAGGCAGTACATTCGTGAGGGCTAAAAAATTAAATTAAATTAAAAGTGCTAATGCACCCTGAAGGCATAGAATGTACTAGAATGAGAAATGAGGTTAGTTGCCGAAAGTTAACTAATAAAGCAATAAAGGTAAATAGAACATTCCATGGTCAGTAATGTAAGAAAAATCTAAACCAGCTCAATTAGTTTCATTTTAGTGTACAAAAGCAGGGAATGGGAGAGTAGGGATTTTTCTTCTTGGTGTACACAAGATCATTCAACAGGGTGACACAATCCAATCTGAAAATGTATATGAAGAGGAGACAAAAATGGAAAAAAAAAAAAAAAACAAAACTAACAATGCATGGCTACGAATGTTCTGGCCCCTCTGGCTTTCTTATTTTACTGTAGATTTACCTTGTAACTCTCAAAAATGGCCATTGAAGGGTTTCTCAAGTGTGGTGGTGTGTGCTTATGATCCCAGAACTCGGGAAGATGAAACAGAACTGCCTAAGGCTTCTACCAGCCTGAGCTACATCGTGAATTCCAGGCTATCCCCAGAAAATAATAATTTGAGCCCCCAAAATATGATAGGCACATCTTGGGGCTGTGCTCTGATTCCTTTTCCACCCAAATAAACAACAGAGAAGAAATGACTGTCGTTGCTCTGGGCATTGTTTTAAAATGCCCACTGAAATGCTGAAAAACATATATTTATATGTAATCTTTTCCCATCTGACTGGATTGTGACTAAACCAGAGAGGGAAAAGTAAACCTTTCAAACTATAAACTATTTTTGTGCCATAAAGGATCATTCAACTGCAAAAAAAGGGGGAAAAACCCAATTTAAACTATATATATATATTGAAAGGTGTTGGGCTGCATTTAATTCTTTCCATTCCCAAATATTGGCCTCTGTTCAGTTTCCATTTAATTCAAAGCAATTAAAAATGTGGCAAATCCTTGATCATTTTTTTTTAACCTTTAAACAGGGTCAGTATTGAAGTTGTTGTCACATTTTAATGGGTTCAGGCTCAGTTTATGCAAGAGACAACCACGTTTGCTTTTAAGAGCCCTATAAAACCTAAGAGCTTTTAACCTTTTGGATGCATTAATAAAATGCTAATGACATCATGGCCAAGACTACATTTGGAGGTCCCCAAAACTCTAAATGACTGTTGTGAAAAGAAAACAGAATTTTAATCAAATGATCTGTTATTTTAATGGCCACTTACAAAACAGGAGATTTATTGAGAAGCATAAAGTTTGTTTGCACGACTGAAGGCAAAGCTTTTAAGAATTACCTTCCTCTGTATTTTCCCCTCCCAGTTTTTTTTTTTTTTTTGCAACATAATACTACTAAATATTTGTGAATTGTGACTCACGTCTGCAGTCTTCTTCCTTCACAGAATATAAAAGGAAGCTAGGGAGAGAGAGAGAGAAGGGGGAAAAAACTGGTGCCAATTTGTCTGCCCAGACTCTGATTTTTGGATGGAGAATTTTTTTTTTCCAGAGAAGGATTTGGTGGGAATGTTTCTCCCTTCAGGGTGAGATATCTGATATCCATCCTGAGACCAGTTATAAGGCCATACTTTCAAGCAAATCGGTGCAAGGAGGGGGAAAAAGTTAAGTCTTTGAGTAAAACTCTCATCTAATTTACAGCAGATCTTTACCCAGTTTCCGCTGGGTAATTAAGGTTCTTTTTACCATTTCTGATTGCAAAACACTTTGGGTTTTTTTTAAAAGTTATTTCTGATAACTTGAGAACCTTCAAAAAAAGAAGTCCCCCTCCCCCCCAGTTCTTCCTCCTTCCCTTTGAACCTCTGTCCCCGTTTTCCTCTTCTGGCTAGAAGTGCTATCCAGTGACCCCTGGTGCTGATTAAAGTTTCTCGTGTGACCCCTGAATGCATTTTATTACATGGCTCCTCATAAAACCTGCTTAAACTACTAGCTTATCCAAACTCCAGCTTCTCCTGTGGAAAGCCCACAGTCAATCTAGCCTCAGACAGGAAAAATACAAACAAGCAAACCAAAGAAGGCCTGAGAAGTCTGAAAAAAGTCTGTCAATGCCAGGAGCTTCCAAGCCCATGGGAGGAATGACAACGTAGAATGAAGGCAGACTCTCGCAAGCGTTGAAGAAACAGCCAGTTTTAAGACATTGCAGCTGGGGGCAGGGTGGAAGCAAGAAAAATAAGAAAAAAATGTTCCTTTTTGCTGTGCCCCCAAGTTTCCCAAAAAGGAAGGTTCAGTATTGAAACAGGTTACAAGATTCGGATCTAAAATAATCTCCCAGAGGCTTGATGTTAAATGAAAGCTTTATCCTCAAGGTGGCGCTATTGGGAGGTGAGTTCTGGTGGGAAGTCTTTAGGGCACTGACTGGTTACCTTTGAAGGTAATTGTTAAGCCCCCAGTCCCATACTCAGTGGCACTTATTTAAAAATTTAAAAATTAGCTAATACTGTGCATGCACAATGTGTATCTGTATGCGGATGCAGGCCATAGGGTACAGAGGTCAGAAGACAACTTGGTGGAGTTGGTTTTGCCTTCTATCTTTTCAGAGGTTCCAGGGATTGAACTCAGGTCTCCAGACTGTAGAGCAAGCATCTTTACCTATGGAGTCTCTCACTGAATCCCACTACCGTTCTTTGCTTCCTGACCACAAGGCGAAGTGTTTGCTCTGTCTTTGTTTCCTGTCATGATGTGCTGTGTTACCAATGGCCCAAAGCACCTGGGCCAGCTGATGATGGCTGAAATTTACAAAGCTCTGAGACCAGAGAACCCTTTCTTTTGATCTTCTTGTGTGTTTTGCTATAGTGGTGAACGGCTGACTGAAACATAAGCTCAAGTTAACACGAGACAGCTCTTAAAACAACATGCTCCCAAGATGAACCCCAGGGAAACATTGACTTGGCTTCCAGGAACAACAAGAAGCTACCAGAAACACACACACACACACACACACACACACACACACACACACACACACGGGTAAATACTAGTTTATGTACATGAGAAGATGAAATCAATGTACAGTTTTCGTCAAAGTTGTTTGTGGACTGTCATTTGCCGAAGGAGACAAAATCCGTTCTGTTCCCAGTACTTTGTGGATGGACTTTCTGAGGCAGCGTAAGGATGGTCCTGCTCACAAGGGGAACTCAGGAAATCAGTGTTTGAAAGGAGAAAGATGCTATTGGTGAGCAAAAAGTATTTAGCCCTGGGCTTTTCTGGGCACTGAGACTGAGTGGACGTATGTGTGTTTAATCTAGTTCGAGGCTAGATTTAAGTTTCATTTAAAAAGTATGAAAATAACAAGGTAAGTTTTGACCCCTGATCTAGAGTATAGTAATATAGGTTGAATATTTGCTGTTCTGATAGCAAGGTAGGGCTTGTTGCTTCATGGACCACAGGAAAAGATCCCTGGACACAAGAGCAGCTCCGGAATGCACCTGGCCAGCCCCAACTAAGATCCACAGACTGGAGAAGGAGTCACCTTCAGCACCGTCCCCTGATTTGGCCCCTTTTTCCATGACTGTAAAGCTAAAGCAACCCCTACCCCTGCCAGGACCTTTGACATCTCTTAGCTCCACATTAACAGTTCTTTTTTTTTTTTTTTCTTACTACCCTAGTTCACAGGCTTGGTCATTCCTTATATGCAGGAAATCTTAGTAAAGTAATTCAAGTGCATCAGATGAGCCATGACATTAGATTACTCTTCAATAATTACCTTTAAGTTTGTTTTTGAAACTCTTTAAAGGTGAGATAAGAATTGAACAATTAGACTAGAAAACGGTCCTTCTATTTGTGTGTGTGTATGTGTGTGTGTTTTCTTTCATTCAAACTTTTTCTCAAAGACACTTTTAGGGGAAGCTGTTGTTTCTGTGCCTTCCTAAAATGAACTGTCAAGTTAGGTTTCATTTATTTCAGTCTTAGTAATTTAATTCGGTCAGAGACTCTTCAGTAGGGGATACAATCTGATAACCAATGACATCGATGGCTATTTAACGACTATATTCAATAGCTATCTTGTGTATAGCTATTCACCATAGACAGGGCATATTTTGCATTGGAGATGCAGGAAAGACCATGAAATACCTGAATGCTGAAGAAGACACATTTCATGATCAGGGCTCTGACAGCTTGTTAGTATTGGTGGAGTAGCTACTGAACGAGGCATATTAACCATATGAAGCATGCAGTCATTCCCTTCTTATAGCCAAAGAGAGCAGGGCTTAGAGAAGGTATAAACTCTCATTCACATGTTCACACGATTTTAAAGTGGTAAAGTTGAGAATTTCATCCTGGATAATCTGATCCAATTTAGTGCTTTGGGTCTAAGATGCCTCTTAGTCAACATTTCTTACTCGACCTTGCAAAATCCCAGTGAGAACAATCACAGGCAATAAACAAATGCACACTTGATTGCTGTCTTGTATTTTTGTAAATTGAGCCCAAGACAGTTGTTGGGCTGTGGTGCAAGGTAAATTTTTTTCTATGAAGAGTTCCTGGATATCTGAGCTAGTTAGCTTTCCAACAACAACAACGATTTAATAAAGGAACAAAAATGTATTTTAGGCTCTTGTTTCAGACCATGGTCACTTGGCTATGTTCCTTTGGACCTAAGACAACACAGTACATTATGTGAAGAGCACATGGCAGAGATGCCCTGCTCACCTCTGAGTGAGGGCAGAAATCAGAGAGAGGGGAGGCTGCTGGTTCCAGTGCCTTCTTCCGGTTTCTGTTCCCAAGTGCTCCTCCTTTTCTCAGGAAAGCCCCAGGCTAGGGAACAATCCTTCAACAAAATGACCCTCGAGGACCATTCAAAGGTCCAAGCTAAACCCAGATGTTGCCAGCTACATCTCCATGTAGTGCATCCACTTCCATTTTTTTATTTACTGTTCTTTAAGTTTGAAATTTTATAGATTATATACTCACATTTAGCTGATAATGCGTATCTTCCTAAAAGTGATACATTTTGTAAGTTTGAACTTATTATTTTTTAATCTATACAAATATTTGTACATTTTCATGAGTTATCACAAAGATACAGGCTTGATGCACCACACACACATATATATATCTACACTATGTGTGTATAAATTATGGTAAGATATCCATGCCCTTAAGGATTTAATGTTTCTCTGTGGTAAAAAAAAAAAAAGTAAAATCGTTTCCTTTAGCTTTTAGAAGCAGACAATACTCCAGCATCATATACAGTCATACAACTGTGCTGTGAAGGAATAGAAATTGTGTCTGCTGTTTCAGCTTCAGATTCCTTGATCTACCCTTTCTGATTTTGCATCTACCTATTCTTCCTAGCATCTAAAACCATAACCTGCTCTCGAATTCCATGAGACTATTTTTGAAATAAATTTTTCATACACGTGAGATTGTATGGTATTCATCTTTTAGTTGATGGCTTGTTTCGCTTAACATCATCATCTCGGTACCATTCATGATGTCACAAATGAAAATCTTCCCTTCCTTTTATTTCTTTTCTTCCTTTCCATAATCCAGCAACATTCCATTGCCTGTAAATAGACTGCTTTTCTATTCACTCATTATACAAGGGATATTTTGGTTGTTTTCAGTTCTTGGCTGTTGCGAGTGGTACTATAATAAACACCAAAGTGAACATATCTCTTTAACATACTGGTTTAATTTACTTTGGATAAATTCCCAGGAGCAAAATTGCTGGCTCATATGGCAGTTTGAGTTTTAATTTTTGAAGACTCTCTATTATGGTTTTCTGTGATGACTACACAGAATTTATGTCCTCACCAACAGTATGCAAGAATCCTCTTTTCTTCTCAGCCAGCACTTGCTGTCTTTTGTCCCTTTTCTAACAGCTATTCAAACATTCAAAGTAGCCTCTCAGTTGCAGCTTTGGTTTTAGCATTTCCCTGATGATTAGTGATGCTAAGTATGTTCTTGACTGTCTAGTGGCCTTTCGTGTGTCTTTTTTCAGGAGTATCAATTTAGGTCCATTACCCAGAGCGTGAAATTATAATATTACTTTTGTTATTGGATTTGTTGTGTTCTGATGTATTCTAAATATTAACCTTTTGTCCAATGTACATTTGAAACATTTTCTTCACTAGTACAGAGATTTTTAGTTTTCCGTGATGTCTTATCTACACATCTTCAGTTTTGTTTCTTCTGTTTTGCAAATCTTATCTAAAAACATAAATCCCCATAGAGTCCAGTGTTTTGAAGCATCCAGTGTTCTTTCTTTTTGTAGTTTCACAGTTTCAGGTCTTGAATTGTTTTAGGTCAGTTTTTGTGGCTGGGGAAAGATAAAGAAAGACCTAAGTTCATTCTTACGCACCATTCATCGAAGACTGCACTCTCTACCACGGTTGTGGCAATTTTGCTTAAGAAGAGTTGACAGCAGATGCATGTTACAGCTTTTTCAGTTCAACCATCCATATGTTTGTTTCTGTGCCGATTCTACCAGCATCACGTAGAGTCGTGTAGTATATAACTCGGGGAGCTTACTATTTCCTGCTTTGTTCAAAATTGGCTGTTTAGAGTTTTGGTGATTCTGTATGAATGCTAAAACATTTTTCTAGTTCTGTGAAGGACTGATATTTCACTAAATAAGTACCTTACTTTGGTAATATGGAAAACTGAACAGTATTGTTCCTTTTTACCTATTAGCAATTTTCTCATTGGTATCTGTATTTAGTTATTTTCATCAAAGTTTTATTTTTTACTCTATAAATATATTTTAATGTATCATTGGTTAATTTACTTCAAATGCTTTAAAAAATAAATGGAATTTTTTTATTTTCCAAGAAAATAATTGACATAGAAAAATGGTACTAACTTTCATTTTTAATTTCATATCCTACAGTTTTGCAAAATTCATTTATTAGCACTAACAATTATTTAATTTTTAAAAACTTATTTATTTTTTAATTAATTACAGTTTATTCATTTTTTATCCCAGCTGTAGGCCCCTTCCTCGTCCCCTCCCAACCCCACCCCCTGCCTCATCTCTTCCCATGCCCCTCCTCCAGTCCACTGATAGGGGAGGCCCTCCTCCCCTTTCATCTGACCCTAGCTTATCAGGTCTCATCAGGACTGGCTGCAGTGTCCTCCTCTGTGGCCTGGTAAAGCTGCTCCCCCATCAGGGGAAGGTGATCAAAGAGCAGGCCAATCAGTTCATGCCAGAGACAGTCCCTGTTCCCATTACAAGGGAACCCACTTGGACACTGAGCTGTCATAGGCAACATCTGTGCAGCGGTTCTAGGTTATCTCCATGCATGGTCCTTGGTTGGAATATCAGTCTCAGAAAAGACCCCTATGCCCCGATTTTTTGGTTTTGTTGCTATACTTGTGGAGCTCCTGTCCCCTCCAGGTCTTTCTATCTCCCCCTTCCTTCATAAGATTCCCTTCACTCTGCCCAAAGTTTGTCTATGAGTCTCAGCATCTGCTTTGATACACTGCTGGGTAGAGTCTTCAGAGGCCCTCTGCAATAGGCTCCTGTCCTGTTCCCTGTTTTCTCCCTCTTCTGATGTCCTACCCATCACTGAATGAAGCAAATTAATTATGTCTAAGGAAGGAATGTAGCTAGAAGGGTCCTAGGTTTAGAATTTATAGAATGGGTGGTACTTTGGATGAGGACTAACCATCTCTGACTTGGACACACTGTATCATGGTAGGTGACCGTCATCTCTCTCTTTGGAAAAGATCCATGGAGATGCAAGCATGTCCTCCACATAGTTTTGTGACATCCAAAGTTCCAAGTATTCCATAGAGTGTATACAGGACAGTTGGCATGTATTTTATGAAACAAAGAAACACAGCCTTTTGTTCCACAGCCAGAGACTAATGAGTCAGATGCTCTTGGTGAATATACACAGTACTTCAGTAAAGGAAGCTGACGATGTAGCTATTGCAAATGAGTGGATCAGCATGGGAAGGGTGACGGGGAGAAAACGGGAGAAGTAGAGGAAGAGAAAACATGATTAGAATATATTTTGTGAGGAAAAAAAATCTATTAAGGAACATATGAAGGACAAGTCACGGTATCTTCAAAAGTATAAACTTTTGGAATTGATTTCAGTAAATAAATAAATAAATAAATTTCTATGGCATATGATAAGCCAGACTGTGGGTCTTTTTTAATGCAAATGCACAGTTAATTTTTTAACAATCTTTTGTTTGTTTGTTTGTTTTGAGATAGGGTTTCTCTGTGTGGCCTTGACTGTTCTAGAACTCACTCTGTAGCCCAGGCTGGCCTTGAACTCACAGAGATCTGCCTACTTCTGACTCCCTAGTGCTGGGATTAAAGGCATGTGCCACCACTGCCTGGTGAAAGTGGAAAGTTTTGTCCCAAGCATGTAAATGTGAATGTTTTATAAATGTAAAACATTCTGTATTAATGTTCTAACATGAATTTAAAAAATGATTTCTCATTCCCCCCCCCCATGTTTTCAATGCTCCTTGAAGAGGGTCTTGCACAGAAGGGAAAACAATTAATTCATTGTCCTGTTCTTTACAAATGCAGTCTGAACATTACAATACTGAAGAAATAATTGCCTACAATGAGAACTAAAATATTATTTCAAAGTCAGAGCGACGAGACAAAATCAGATTCTGAATTGCAAACCTATGCAGTGGTTAATTGGACTCTGATGGATTCTTCACCCTACTGCTGTCTGAGCAGGGTTCTTAATTACAACCTGCTTCTAGTTTTCCTAGATGACATCAAGATGTGTGGAATTGAGCGGACAGTGCCAGGGCACACAGTGTAACGACTGTGGCAAACACTGTGTTTCCTCAAGAGTAGGAGAGAGAATGATTTCCTGGGTCAAAAGATTAATGTCTGGATTGTCAAGGCTGCTACTCTTATTCTATTAAGTTGTGGACCTGTAATTGTTCTCAAACTATTTTACTCCACAATTATTTTTTTTATTAATTTAAATGTTTAATTTGAAAGATGGGCTCCAAGGCAGAGTATTATGAACTATTGTGTTATTGGAGTATCTTCTGAAGGATATCCATACGAGCGTATAATAACACTATACATTTATTTATAATCTATGTGCTTTCAAAGAAAGGATTTGAAGTATGCCACTCAGAGTGAGTAAGCAAGATTCAACCTTTTTTTTTTTTTCTGTCTGAAAACTCAAGGCTCTAACAAGCGTGCCCATAGAATGCCAAACATGGCAATTTTCTCCAGGACTGTCACAGTGCTCTGCTTCCAATGGATCTGACACCCAAAGAGCTCATAGCTGTCTGTCATCACAAGTTTAAACTTGACACGAGTGATATCATAAGCGTGGGATATAACTTTTTAAAAATATCACAGCCGAGTTTTAAGATTGCGTAAGTTGCCTTACTAAAGGCACTCCACGGGGTTTGCCCTGGACTATTCACACGTTAAGTGGAGGGAATTTACGTTAATAGAATCTGCTGTCAAACACTGTGCTCAGCTTTTAATGTCCATTACTTCTGCCTCATTAAGACAAGAGTAATAGCTTTTATTTGAAATATTTTTATGCAGTATATTTTAATCATGCTCCCATCTACCTTAACTGAAATTGTCTTTAGTCTGTTCAATTAGCAACAGGGCTTGGAGAGGTTCAGGACCTTCCCCGAGATCATCCAGCTGGCAGTGACAGAAGAAGGAAGCTCACCCAAGGCTCTCTGATTCTGAAGCCCCAGCTCCTTCCCTTACATCTGGAACGCTTGGAATTCAGGTTAAGTTTCTTTTAGTCCCACATTAAAGATCTGCTCTGGGCAACTCTCAGAAGCCAAGTAAAATAGAAGACAATGAAAGCAGTTAATTGGGCTCTTAACAAAATATGCCTTACTAGCAAGGGACCAGGTCTCAGTATTGAAGAACCCATCTAGGCAGTATTGACAGTCCTGTTCTCCATCATCCCTTCTCTTAGGTGACAGGATCTCTGAGTCACTATATGTGCTTATGCCTATGACTTTCTTTAAAAACACTAACAAGAACTACTGTCTGGAAGGTAAGAAAATTGCACATGAGATAAACGCACACTCAAGTGTTCTGAGACTGCTCGAATACTTTCTTCCATGAAGAGAGGCAGCTGATTTGGTATGCAGCAGGTGATGACGCTAACAGAAAGGAGCCCCAGCGGGAAAGTGAAAGACTCCTCTATTTCACATTCTGCTCAGGGCAGGCCCTCGACATAGTATTTGGGGGAAAAGGAGAAAAGGCAGTTTGGGGGAATCTCCCTCCGCATGGAGCCTAGACACTCGTAATGGGTCTGCAGTTTACGGCCCTGTTCTTGATGTCTGCCTGAAGATAGCAATGGTATCTTTGCCCTGTGCTCGAGTACAGTGTTTATTATTTTAAAGCTCAAGCTTTGGTATCAAAGTCACTTCTGAATTGGAGACTTTCATTTTGATAATACAATGCATGAAAAATATGCTTTGGAGATTCTTATGTATTTATCCTTTTAGTTAGCATAAAGTTTGCAGTATAAATTAAGAATATGACTAAGTCTGATACTAGACAGATATTGTATAGAAGGAAGGAAGACAACTCCATAAATGATTCTCCATCATCGACTCCTCTGCTCCATGAACAATGGAGTGTACTGTGTAAATGACTAGAGAATGTACCACGGCCTGAAAGGGTTAAAGAACTAAATTCCTGCCCATAGTTGGTAAAACACGGAGTTCCATTTTTAAACAAGATTCCTAAAAAATTACCCCACTCTTCAGGAAGCAGTGTCGAAGGCTGTCACAACGAGACAGACCAAGGGACTTGGCAGCCATCTTGTGCACTGAAAGACGAAGTGTCTGGCTCTGAGCCAAGGAAAGCCAAAGTGATCAATATTACATTCTGAAAGCACCAATGGACCCTTTGTCCTGGGACTAGTACTTCTGGGAGATGTGCCAGGAGATTCACATGTGCACATGTGCACACACGGAGAGTAACATGATGATGCAGGAAATTCAGTCATATGGGAAGATCAAAAGCACAGCAGGCTATCCCCGTGACTCTGGCATTGGTCAGCAATACTTCAATGTCCACATCCAAATATGAAGGCGGTTTAAAGCGTCTACAGTTGGAAGAGAAACAGAGACTTGAAAAAAACCTACCAATTTATTTCTCCTTTGCTGTCCTTCCACCTACCATGGGCAGTCCTAGTGAACTGTCAATCACTCCCTCTTAGCACTTTGAAGTAGGACTCTCTCCGAGAGTCCTACGGAGTGGATGCCAGCCTGGCCTGAGCTCGCCTCCTCAAGCATTTTGCCCTCCTGCACTCAAGTGTTTGGAACATAGAATGGGGGCTGAAGGGAATATGATCCCAGATCCAAGTCCAGACGGCTACTGGGACATGGCATGTGTCTGGCACTGAGCTAGAGTTCATTGCCAATTTAAAATCAAATAAGTGACCTTGATTTTTCTTAAGACCTGTGCCTAGTGAAAAGAAAAAGTGAAAAGATAATGTCCCCTATGCAAAATTTATTTATCTGAAAATCAAGGTCATATTTGGGGCCAAATGCATGTTTAATTCATGAATAGCATTAACAGAGGGGGCTAATCAGGCATTCTTTCTACCCTGTCTTTACATATAAATTTTAAGAATTTGTGGAGCCAAAGAGGAAATGAATATTCAATTTAGAACTTTTAAAAATACATTTAATATCTGCCTCTCATGATGTTTGCAGTTTTGACAGTCTTTGTTATGAATAGCTTCTCATCGCATTTCTGAGAGGAAAATCATTGTAATTACAACCTTATGTTCTAGCGGAATGGAGCAACTTGGCAAAGGTCATATGGCAATGTAATGTCCAAGAAAGAAAGGGAATATATATATATATATATATATATATATATATATGGAAACCCGTTGTAGATTCCAGTGTGCATGGCAGAAACAGGGCTCAGGGTACCCAGCCAAAGCATGGAGCTTATACGTAAGCACGCTTCTTGGTCTATGCTGTTGCCAAAAAGAAAACAAACTTCAGTAGTAATACCTTGGACAAAACCTATTTGGAAGGTATGTCCCAATTATCACTCGTCTTGTAAGCATAAGGAATAGGGCAGGGAAAGGATGAGCTCTTTCACACTGTAGGAGTTGGTTCAGCTTTCATATGGCCACACAATCTATTCTTAGCAACAGCCTACTCTTTGCCAACACGTTACAGGGACCGAGGTAAAAATGGTAACTCCTTTCTCAGACTCTCCAGAGATCTTTGTTCCAGTGTCCTTGTGTCAACTGCATAGCTATGAGACGAACTAATGACTTATATTCTAAGATATGTTTAGCAGTATGAATTCGATATTAAACTCTTCTAGAGATGAAACATCAAAATGTTCCTAATTTCTGTATTCTGTACAACGGAGCCATGTTCCCTGATCCTATCCAAACTACTGTTTCTTCATCAAACAAAATCATAATATTAATATTATTATTAATATTAATAATAAGGCATATGTCAATATAACATGGAAGAAAGCAAGTTGAAAACTTAGGTGAAAGAAGGAAGGAGCTGCAAGCATTTTATTTTTAATTTTTTTTGTTTGTTTGTTTTTTCAAGACAGGATCTCACTATGTAGCTGTGGCTGTCTGGGAACTCAGTACATAGACCAGCTGGTCTTGATCTCACACAGATTCACCTGCCTCCCTTTTCCAAATGCTGGGGTTAAAGGCTTGCATCACTACACTCAGGTGCATTTTGTGTTCGAACTTTGATCTGTTTAAAGTGTAAAAGCATAAATTCACTGTAGTTAGCACTAATATTCTAAAGTATAAACATTAGTGTAGATATCATAACGTTTTGAGAGAGTAACTTCTCTATGCGCAGAAAAGATCAAGGGAGAGAGAATAGCACTGGATAAGGACAGACATTTGCCCCTTCGCTACATCTGGACAAGTAGTTTTCCCTAGCTGCTCTCCAGAGAGTAATTAAACACCGTTTTTCCCTATTGTTTGTGTTTCTAATATTTAAAACAGCATTGGTTACAAAATATTTTAGCATACAAGAGCTAGAATGCTGTCGCTAGCTGTGGTTCCCAAGCTTGGCATACGGCTTCTTTTGCTGTGCTTCTCTGTAAGGATGAAGTCAGAGCAGAGGACTGCACTGTGCCCTCATCCTCCTCAGTCCCCTGCTATCTTTGCACAGCAGTAACCAGAAGTTAGCACAGATTTCATGTTGCTCTCACATATCACTGCATAATGGCATACCAACAGCCATCATGTAGTACTACCTACATAATTTAAAACGTGGCCTAAATGGTATTTGGTTATTGTGCTAACCTCTCCACATCCTTGGCAACATTTATCCAACGTCACTCCAGGACCTTCCCGCCTGAAACTCCAGACAGAGTAAAGCAGAGACAAGTCTGCAAAATGTCAAAAGACACCTGGACAATAGTCATGGCAATCCAAAGACCAGATAAATCATTCCTCTAAGATTATTACCAATTGGTGATGAGGAGGATTTACCACACATTAAACTGCACCCCAATATTTGGAGTATCCAAAGAAGAAGAGAAACTTCTTGTACTCTTTCAGCTACTCTCACAGCTCAAGAGAGCTAGAAATTAAAATCTACAGAAGATTTCAGTAGGTGTGTTTCTAAGATGTTGGAGCTTAACAGTTCATCCCAGAAGAACACACTATCAAATGGACCAATGTAATGAAATATGTTAGCCCGAACGCACTGAATAACAAATGCCTTATTGTAAATACCAGACTCATGGGGCATTACTAGCCCAGCTTTATTTTTTTTTAATTATTATTAATTGTCTCTATATATGACTCTTTTCTTGGAAACCTGTGATATCTCTCTTTAGTACTTTGACAACTGTCAGATTTTCTTTCTGTCTCCGATAGGATGCCTCTTGCTGCTGGTGCTCTAAATGCCCTCCCCAGCCTTCTGTTCTTCCTGGATCTTTCATGTGAGTGGATTACTCTATCTCCTATATGATGGTGCCTTCCCTGTGTCTGCCTCTAATTCATATTTCTTTTGAAACTATATACACTGTCTTCATTTGGGGAACAGAATTTTCTTTCTGTTCGAGGGTGACTTGCCAATCAGGGTTTGGTAGGGGATTACCTAGGTCTTTTCTATGAAAGTTAGTCATTCTAGAAAGGGGGTGAAGATGAATCAAGTTTAAGGCATATTTCAGAACATATTGGAGAACTTGAAGATCTAGAAAAAAAAGGCCAGTATGTAATAAATATGAGAGAACCAATAAGGCTGGCGAAGACAGGTTTATATTTCTCTTAGACGGGTCTCCACAGATAGCTAAAGGCAGCAAGAAGGGAAGAGCCCACAAGGCTTCACTCCTCTCAGAGGATCCCCAGGTAGTTTGTGGTTGCTCAGGGAAGAGAGGACATGTTCCTCAGTGGATAGCCGCTGCTGAGGTGCCCATGCTCCTATAACTAAACTCTCCCCCACGACGTACACTAGCCAACCCTACTGCAACTCATTGAGTCAGACTCACAAAAGACATAAAAGAAGGTGGAATGACTGGGGAGAAAAGAAAATCTGGTAGAGAATAATCAGAATGAATATGATCAAAATACAGTATGCCCACCAACAAAAACGTCACAATGAAGCCCAATGCCATGCATAATTCACATCTGCCAGTTAAAACATAAAAAGAAATGACTACCTTGAGGAACAATAGATTCCTTCACATTTCAAAACTGAATTTGCTCTTATGTTTTGAATTGGTATTTTAGTCTAATTGGTTGAGCTCTAGATATCTAACACTTAACAGTTTTCCTGAGTCCCTGCAGGTGGTCAGGACTGACTGAATAAATGAGTGGATAAGTGAATGAATGGGTAAAGATATCTTAGAACCAGTGCTTTGCCTCCCAGTGCTCCCCGTTTTTGGAATGCAGTCATCATATTTTTTTTTATTTTCCCGCGTTGTAATCTCAGAATCATCCTAGATTTTGCTTTCTTAGCCCTCAGATAGCAAATCAACCATCAATTTTGTTAACTCTACTTTCCGAATGTATGCGTTGTTCCTCCAACACCATGACCATCGCCTTAGTTCGTCACCAGCCACTTCATTTTCTACCTGGCCAACAGAGCAACAGTTCTAGCCAGAGAGTTCTACTGTGTCATATCCTTCCCAGCTTCATCACCGAGCTTCATAACCCCAGCCAAGGAACCTAAGCATACTGTGTCTCACAGTGAGTTTAGTGGCTTACACAAACTGCTCTATGAGAACCATTTAGAAAAGAACCAGAGGTGTGGTGACAGTCAATAAATATTATCTACGTTTTCATTATATGTAAATATTACTCAGGAACCTCCTTTACCTAAAGAAAGACAAAAGCAAACCACCCGAGAGCATTTCCTTACTCGGCCAAAGCATTCAAGACTTCTCCTATCCATCAATGCTACGCCAGCCCCATTTCCACTTCACTTCGCACTGAGTTCCTGCATTACCCAGTCACACCGCACCCTCAGTACCTGCCTTCCAATACATTAAACACACTGTTGGCCTTTCTTTGTGAAGAGTTCCGATCCTTCCTGTGTCGACTGCTGTGTCCTTCAATGAACCGAACTGTCCCTGACATCTCTAGAGAAATCTGGGCACTTCTTTGAAAGCGTCGCCCATCTACGCTCAAGCCTCTTGTTGCCTTACTCTATTGTTAATTTCAGAGGAGTATTTCTTTGTATTAGTTAAACTATGAGTTTCTTTTGGGAAGACAGTAATTTTTACACGCCCTTTTGTTCAGTCCCAGGGTCTGATCTTTAATAGCCATGCTTAATAACTGCTCGTTGAGTAAGTAAATTGAACTTATAAAAACCCTGGGAACTATCTATATTATTGATAACGGAATGGTATTTTAAGTAAAGAAAATTGGGAGGCTGGAGAAATGGCTCAGCAGTTAACAGTTCATATGCTGCTCTTGGAGAGGACTCAAGCTCAAGCTCATACACATGTACATGCACACACATCATAGACATATTCACACGCACATACATCATATCCTTATATGTAAAAATGGAAGATGTAAATCTTTAAAAAATTTTGGCATTACTGTTCACGACTATGAATATTTAGTGATTTAAAACACACAAGCTCATCTTTATAATAGTCCCTACAGTCAGTGACATATTTTATGTTCATCTGTTTTTTTCTCTGATCCTTTCTTATTTTGCATAGGACCCAAATTTCTGGCATATCATTTTTCTTCTGTTTGAGGAATTTCTTTCAACATTTCATACAGAACAGCTCTGCTGGCTACTGATTGCCTCAATTAGAAGGGTAATTTCAGTTGGGGAGAGTGTTTGCTCAGTGGGCGTGAGGACCCGAGTTGGATTTCCCAGTGCTCACAGGTCAGACAATGCAGTTATTCTTCTGAATGAAATACACGTGATTTAAACGCGAACTACAGATACCAAAATAGAGGGTTTCATCTTGCATGCAAAACAGTGTGTACCAGCCTTGTGCACAAATATAAATAAGCGAAGAAAAAAACTGTGATTTTTTACTTTTTGCGGTTCTCTCAGCCCCAAAGAAAACAAGCATGTATACAACTGTTATAGCACTTGCTTTCTGCTCCTTGGACAGCTGACTGTAGAACAGAAATCTTAGGTGCCCTCAGACATCCCCTAACAGTGAAAAACTCCTGGGCAGGCATCTCCTGGGTCTCAGCAAGGAGGCAAGGATTAATCAGAGAAGCCTGAACACCTCTATCCCATGCACCTCCAGCCCGTGCACTTGCAGCAAGAGTTGCCCCTGCTCATCTGTGCACATGCTACGGGAGGGCTGTCCCTGCTTATCTGCACGCTGCAGACTCTCCAGCCTAGAGGTGAGGAAATAACACCATTTCTGTGGAGAAAGAAGGCACAGTGTTCCCTAAACTTCCATCATGATAGGCCAACTTCCCAAGATTAAGTCCTACAGGGGCGAATAATGCTTGCAGCTCACAGATAATTGGTGCTTTTCTTCGTTTTAATGAAATACAGTGGAAACGCCTCACACAATTTAAACCACTCCAACACAGTGGAGGTGTACTGAAGTCTTTGTCTTAGGGTAGAGCTGTGAGTGAAGCCTTTCTTTTGATTGGCCCTTCTTATACTTACAGTCACTAACAGTATTAAACAAGGAGGGTAGGGCGGCAGAGAAGGATGGTTCCATGGTCAAGAGCACTTGTTGCTCTTGAGAAGGACAGAGTTTCAATTCCCAGTACCCACATGGCTCCAGCTCCACGGGATCTTACACCCTCTTCGGACCTCCACGGATACCAGGCACACAGGCAGCACACAGCCATACCCAGGCGAAATAGCCATACACAGAAACTAAATACAACAAATAGATATTTTAAAATATAGAGCATATGACAGGCAATTTAGGATCTGTGAAGGATCGTCAGCCTGTAGTCATCTAAGCACAGAAGCAAACAGAGTATTTTGACAGTGTGTGAATTAGCTACCTTTTGTTAAGGGAATGCTGCCACTCAGTAATAAGGCTACCCACGCTTGCCTGAAATACGGAGGTAGCCAACTCAAAACAACACTACAGCGCATCTCCTCTGTATATATTCTAAAAGTTTTGTCAACATTGATTGTCTTCTCTGCACTCGGAAGTTACTGTTATCATCAAAGAGAAGTTAGGATTATTAATGCAACAATATTATACTGTTCAATTTTTTGAGTTACTTTCTTTCAGAAGTCTGTATGTGAACTGAGTTGGCTTGATGCTTTTATAAGAAGGGGAAGAATAGTATTATCTGAGCATAGTAAGATTTCCACATCAGTAATGAATCACCCGGAACATCAGTATATGCCCGTTTGTTCCTAGCCTGTTTCTTTTCCTTTTCCCAAGTATATTCTAAAATGTCCGGTGTTATAACATTATTTGATTTCTATTGATTTAAAGATGATAGAGAAATTGGTTTTTTTTTTGTAATGCCTAAAGGTTCTTTATCAATTGATGAATTTTATTATAGTTTACCACTTAATTTTCCTTCAGTGTGTGTGTGTGTGTGTGTGTGTGTGTGTGTGTACATGCGCATGTGTGTTTTGTGAGGGAATGAACCCATGGCTTCATGAACATTAGGTAAATATTCTATCACTAAGCTATATATCTAGCTATCTCTTAACTTTTTATTTTGAGACAAAATCTTGCTAAGTTGTCCAATCTGGCCTATAATTCACCCAGATAGTTCTTGAATTTGTGATTCTCCCCCCACCCCCAGCCACTAGGTAGCTGTGTCACTATGCATGCCTTAAATCTTGATGGCTTCTTGAAATAGAGTCCACATCTCAGACATATGCATGAAAAACCTGTGTTCTATCATTGAAAACTCCAGGAAATCCTAACAGGAAGGAATTCATTTGTGTCTCTTACACCAAATTATCAAAAGAAAAACAATTCTAGCAATTCAATTAACTCTATTCCTGATTACCTATGTGGGGCCATTTCCTGCTTCTTCTTCTTCTTCTTCTTCTTCTTCTTCTTCTTCTTCTTCTTCTTCTTCTTCTTCTTCTTCTTCTTCTTGTTTCCATTGTAGCTTATAAGTTTACAATGAGACGATGTGTTTAAAAATGTTTCATTTTTTAAAAGGCAATAGAAGGTAATAATTAAATAGAAGGTAATAATTGAAAAGGTAATAGAAGCAGGGAGAATGGTTCAGTCTGCAAACTGCTTGTCTTGCAAGCATGAGACCCTGAGATTCGGCACCAGAACTCATATAAAAATATTGAACAGAGTGGTGTCCTGGACTGGCAGAGACTGAAGACTCGGAAATTCCTTGACTAGGTCATCAACCTGTCTAGCCCTAATTGGTGAGCACTGAGCTAATAATAAAGCCTGTCTCAAAGGAAGTGAATGGCATTCCTAAGGGAGACAGCCGAGGCTGTCCTCTGGACTCTACATACACATACACACACCTGCATACATACATACACATCCATGTACATGAACATAAAAACATTAGCATATAACATATAAACCTATGCATGCTACTTTAAGTATAAGATGTACATAGGTCATAATATAGTAAATCTTAGAGTACACACTTTTTTTAAATGTATGCACATGTAACTCTACTTATTCAGAAACAGACATCGGCATAAAGATGGAAGTAGAAACAGAAAAGCAGCTGATAATTCAACAACTTATTAAGCCTGGGACAGACTTTTGAATAATTTTTATGATAATGTTCTTAGAGAGAAAGCACTGGGAGAGAGAAAACACATTTCTAATCCTGATAAATAATCATCAGATTTTCAATGGCACAGAAACTTGATAAAGCCTAAGTCCTATCTGTATAGATGAAGGTGAAACCACCCTGTCAGCCAACCGGATTGAAGAAAAGGAGAGAGGGAGGAGTGAAGGATTGGCCTCACAGCTTTAGACATTCTCTCTACAGGGCATCTTGCCAATTCTAAGGTCTTTTCAAAAACCCACTTTCCACCCAGCTCTTTGGGAAGCAGTGGCCTCATGGAGCTCCACCCTGAAACAGAGGGAAGTGGTGGAAACAATTGGCCTGTTTGAGTCCTGAGCTGTCCCTTGAATGGCTTCTTCAACAATTCCAGACTACGGGAAAGACCAGAATTTTGCATACTCCGTTGTGCAGAGTCACGAGAAGAGTGTGGAAGAAAGTTGGGCTGAAGTGTCAGCCCTGTGTGACATGTTTGTGGGAACACAAGGGAGACTTTTGCAAAGGTGCTGGGAAGCAGAGCCCGGTTAGTGGAGACTGAACAGTGCTGGGGAAGATTGACCAGCAAGTCTAAAAGTTAAGGTACTAGAAAACCGTCTTTACCAATGAGATTGCCAAAGAGGAGCCCAGTAATTGAGCCCCCAAAAGCATCGTGTCACAGAGGACCCAGAAGTCAGAGTGGAGCCTCCATACACAAACCTTAGATTTCTTCTCCCAGCCCCTATGAGTCTTGAAACACCCTCCATGATATTCTAAAATGCCATCTAAAATGCCATATTCTAAAATGGCTTCTAGAGGAAGCCAGAGGGAAAAGAGCAAGGAAGACATGCCAGGAGATAACAGACACGAAATTAAGTCACTTTCAAAGTACTTCAAAGTCTAGGAGCCTCAGGTACCATGAAAAACCAATTTAAACTTTTCCTTTGGTCCTGCAGATGGAAAAGCTAGGAGAATAGTCAATTCAAGAAACTGTAGAAAATATTTCTCTTTTTTAAAGACTTGAGAAGTAGAATATCCAATTATTGATCCTGCCACACTAATCATTTTATATACACCAGTTTGTTTTTCTCTGTTAGGAGTGGGTACTGTGGGCACATCGGATTTCTTTAATTTATAGGGATAGTGGGCACGCATACCAAATGCAGACAGACCTGAGGGGTTGCTTTCATAGTACACATTTTGGTGGTTATGGTTTTAGATAAAGTACACTGAGGACAGGCATGTTATGGAGAGGGTTGCTGTGAATACCCAGAATTGGCAAATACTGAGAAATAGGGCTTGCCATTTTTGTGTGAGCTGATTTTTTCTGAGCTTTAATCTCAAATATCATTAAAATCAAGATGGGCAATAAAGGATTTTGGAATCCGCACTTTCCGGTGCCACCTGACCCAGTAGTTAGACTTTTTATTTGATCTTCGGTAAAGCCCTCTTTGTTCTGATGCATGAGTAATGGGTTCAAGGTTTTTATTAGTTCCCGTGTTGTGCCAGGGAGCAGTAGCTCAAATTCTTCTTCAGCTCGTGGAAGAACAGATTTATTTCTCAATTATAGCTATTATCTCTGAAAAAGCGTGTTCCACCAGGCCAGTGCAGAGGCAGTCATGAAAACAGCTCTCACGTCTGTGAGAGAGCAGGCAGCTGCCTTCCTAGATGCTGAGGCTGATGGCTGAGATGTTGTGCATCCCTGTGTGACAACCTGAGAGGGAGGGTAAGGGAAAGATGGGGGTGGGGCACGGTCAGCTGTCCTCTGACTTATGGCGAAGTGTGCAATTTGCAAGCACTTTAACCTATGCTGTACCCAAAACTTTCCAGCAAATCCAAACACTGACTGACCTCGCCTCCTTCATTCTGGCCACAGGAGAAAAAAAACCAGACTGGACAACTTCTCAAGCTAAAGTTATCCTGGGTTATGGATCTTTCAGTGCCATAAACACAGGTAGTCAGTGTTGTTTTGCTCTTGATGTTTCTGTTTTGCTTTTGTTTTCCATTGTGTTGTTTTTGTTTTTGTTTTTCCTAGAGCAGTGAGACTCAAGAGGCATGGGCTAAGAAAGAGAAACAGCTACTCTCAAGGATAAGTTAATTCTAATCTTACACATATGGTTTCATGTCTCTGAATTAGTGCTTCTCTACATTGTAAATGCAGTCATTCCAGCACGACACTTCAGTTGGTGTTTCAGATCATGGGACTGGTCATCAGTGAGGAACAGGTTTTTAATCATGGCTTGATGATTCCTCTGGGGAATCTATTGTCTACGGCCATACCACCCTTAATGTGCCCCATCTCATGTTTTTTTTTTTTTTTTTTTTTTTTTTTTTTTTTTTTTTTTTTTATCTGAAAGGGGGATAAAACTTCTATGACGTGGCTATTGTGAAGACCATATAAAAGAGTGGATTAAAAGCATCTAATGTGATGTTTGACACATTGCTCACACTCACTTAAAGATGATAAAATGCAGTTATTCAGCTATAAAAGTGCACGCCTGCTGGACAATTATTATGAGCACATGTATTTTAGACAACTGTGTACAATGCTATATTCTTGATATTTGTCCTAGTTAGGGTTTCTATGGCTGTAATAAAATATATGGCCAAAAGCAGCTTGGGGAGGAAAGGGTTTATTTTATCCTACAACTCTCAGGTACTACTCCATCACTGATGGAAGTAAGGACAGGAAGTCAAGGCAGGGACCTAGAGGCAGGAACTGAAGCAAAAAGCCATGAAGGAATGCTGCTTACTTGTTTGCTTCCTGTAGCATTCTCGATCTGATCTGCTTTCTTATCCAATCCAGGATGCTGCTCCCACCATGAGCAGTGTCTTCCCACATCAATCGTTAATCAAGACAATACACCCACAGATTCCCCCACAGAACAGTCTTATGGAAATATTTTCTCAATTAGTATTCTCCCTCCCAGATATGTCTATGATTATGTCAAGTTGAAAAATACTAACCAACAGAGTATATCATTTTATTGGACACAGAAAAACATGGTTAAAATCCCATTCAGACCCGGTGAGATGGCTCATCAGGTAAAGGTGTTTACCATCAAGACTGACAGACTGACGACCTGAGTTCAATCCCCAGGACCTACACAGTAAAAAAAGGAAACCAGTTTCATATGTGTCCTCTGGCTTCACATACATGTTGTGACAGGTACACAAGCAAAAACAAACAAAGAAACAAAATCTGATTTTAAAAATAAAAAATTAAAAAAATGAATAAAGTGTAATTAATAGTAAAAAAATAAAAAATAAAAAAATCCCATTCAGAATTAGACTGCAACTTATAACAAGCATTTGCTATTTGTTAAACCAATTTATGTTATAAACATTTTATTCATGCTCCAACTCACTCATCTAGAAATCTATAGTAGATCCTCTCCATGATACAGTCCTCTGTTGATGCATCAGTCTCTGCAGGACCCCCTGGGCTCAGATCCTTTAGCTTTGTTGGTCTCTTGTGGGACTCCTGTCCCCTCCATGTCCCTCTATTCCCACCTTTTTCTTCCTGCATAAGACTCCCTGCACTGTGCCCAAAGTTTGGCCCTGAATCTCAGCATCTGCTTTGATGCCCTGTTGGGTGAATCCTTTCAGAGAACCCTCTTTAGTAGGCTCCCATCCTGTTTCCTCTCTTCCACCGCTTCTGGTATCTATCCTGTTTGCCATTCTGAATGAGATTTAAGCATCCTCCCTAGGGTCCTCCTTATTGTTTAGCTTTTTTAGGTCTGTAGATGGTTGTCCTATATTATACGCTAATATCCACTTATTAGTGACTGTATACCATGCCTGTCTTTCTGTTCCTGGGTTACCTTACTCAGCATGATCTCTTCTAGTTCCATCCATTTGCCTGCAAATTTCATGATTTCCTTTATTTATTTATTTATTTATTTATTTATATTATTAGTTACATTTTATTAACTCTGTATCCCAGCTGTATCCAGCTCCCTCATTCCCTCCCAATTCTACCCTTCCACCCTCATCTCCTCCCTGCCCTTTCCAAGTCTACTGATAGAGGAGGACTTCCTCCCCTTTCATCTGACCATATTTTATCAGGTATCTTCAAGACTGGCTGCAAAGTTCTCCTCTGTGGCCTAGCAGGGCTGCTCCTCCCTTGGGGTCAAAGAGCCCGCCATTGAGTTCATGTCAGAAATAGTCCCTGTTCCCTTTACTAGGGAAAAACCAATTGGTTACTGAGCTACCATGGGCTACATCCGAGCAGAGGTCTTAGGTTATATCCATACATACATGGTCCTTGTTTGGAGAAACAGTCTCTTATAAGACCCCTGTGCCCAGATATATTTGGTCCTTGTGGAGCTCTTATCCTCTCCATGTCATATTAACTCCCCCTTCTTTCATATGATTCCCTGCACTCTGCTGAAGGTTTGGTTATGAGTCTTAGTATCTGCTTTGATACACTGCTAGGTAGAGTCTTTCAGAGGCCTTCTGTGGTAGGCTCCTGTCCTGTTACTTGTTTTCTCCTACATCCAATGCCCATCCCATTTGTCTTTCTAAGTGAGAATTGATCATCTTACCCCAGGTCTTCTTTCTTGTTTATCTTCTTTAGCTGTATAGATTTCATTATGTTTATCATATCTTATAGGTCTAAATAAGTGAGTATATACCACTTCTCCTTCTGGGATACCTCACTCAGAATGATCTTTTCTAGATCCCACCATTTGCCTGCAAATTTCATGACTTCTTTGTTTTTAATTGCTTAGTAGTATTCCATTGTGTAAAAATACCACAATTTCTGTATCCATTCCTCCATTGATGGACATCTGGGTTGTTTCCAGAGCTACAATCAATAAATGGGACCTCATGAAACTGAAAAGCTTCTGTAAAGCAAAAGACACTGTTATCAGAACAAAACAACAGACTACAAACTGGGAAAGGATCTTCACCAACCCTATATCTGACAGAGGGCTGATATCCAGAATATATAAAGAAATAAAGAAGTTACAAAGCAATAAATCAAGCAATCCAATTAAAAAAATGGGGTATGGAGCTAAACAGAGAATTCTCTGTAGAGGAATATAGAATGGCAGAGAAACACTTAAAGAGATGCTCAACGTCCTTAGCCATCAGAGAGATGCAAATCAAAACAACCCTGAGATTTCATCTTACACCCATCAAAATGGCTAAAATCAAAAACTCAAATGACAACACATGCTGGAGAGGTTGTGGAGAAAGGGGAACCCTCCTTCATTGCTGGTAGAAATGTAAACTTGTACAACCACTTTGAAAATCAATCTGGTGCTTTCTCTCAGACAATTAGGAATAGCTCTTCCTCACCACCCAGCTACACCTAGGAGTGGTAACTCCTAGGCATATATCCAAAAGATGTCCTTGTTTTTAATAGCTGATTAGTACTCCATTGTGTAAATGTACCATAATTTTTGTATCCATTTCTCTGTTGAGGGACATCTGGCTTGTTTCCAGATTCTTGCTATTACAAATAAAGATGCTGTGGACATAGTTGAGCAAATGCTCAAATGTGCCCAACTGGCAGCTCAGTCTCCATGTGGATCTCTGAGGGAGGGGAGCAGGGGCTGCCTCTATCATGAACTCAGCTGACTGATCTCTGATCATTGGCCTCTGATGATTTGGCCTTGCCAGGCCATGGAGAAAGAGGATCCAAGCAGTCCTGATGAGACTTAACAAGCTACGGGTAGAGGCAATAGTGGAGAACTCCACCAATCAGTGGACTAGAGGAAGGGGATGAGGGGAAGAGTGAGGGAGGGTGGGCCTGGGGGAATTGAGGGAGGGGACTTCAATTGGGATATATAATAAATAAATTGTGAAGAAAAAAATTTAACCTGAGGAGGTAGCAGCCTACCAGTCCACAGAGGAAGACAATGAAGCCAGTCCTGATGAGACATGATAGACTAGGGTCATATGGAAGGGGAGGAGAGCCTCCCCTACCATTGGACTGGGGGAGGGGCATAGAAGAAGAAGAGGGAGGGAGGAGAGGAGTGGGAGGGGATGAGGGAGAGGGCTACAGCTGGGATACAAAGTGAATAAACTAATTAATAAAAATAAAATAAAAATTTAAAAAATGGATCTAAAAATTCTTATTGTGATACAATAAAATAAAATATAAAATAAAAAAAGAAATTTATAGTAGATAAATGGTATCTTGGTAGCAAAACCACCTTTGATTCCCTGCTTAATTATAATTTCTATGAGATATGATATGAGATTTTTTTTTGGCTTGGGAAAAGTAATATGTAAATAAATAGCTTTGCATCCTAAATAAATGATATGTAAACCCTATGCTGTTGGTGTCTGCTGTTTTTCAAACATTACCTTTGAAAAAAAATTATCCTTATTATTGTTAGTATGCAATTTAATTAGCATACACATTTTTATCTATAATACTTACTATGGTTGTTTGGAGTAGTTTGGCTTTGCTCTAAATTGTGCTGTTTTTCCGTGTTTGTTTTTGTTTTAAGATAGGGTCTCATTCTGTAGCCCAGGCTAGTCTTGAATTCATCATCTCCCTGTCTACGTTTTCCCACTGGTTATATTACAGGCATATAATATTGTTTTTAAAAACATGCTTTTCTGTTGCATAGAATAGAATATTCAGGACATAGCACATATTTGGTGCTTGTAGATAATAACAGTTTTCCAAGCTCACAGAGATGCACCTGCCTCTGCCTCCAAAGTGCTGGAAGTAAAGGTATGCATCCTCACTTTCAGACATACTTTGTTAAAATTCAAATTTTACCTTAATTGCTTTGTCCTTATACTCTTTAGTCATTAAGTAGAAGGCATTTTCTTCTCTGATAGTTATGTGACTCATAGGTCTTTATTGTTTTTAAAAATATGTGTCTTATGGGTATAAAAATCCCCATTAACCATGCCTCAAATACCTTCTGTAAATTGGACATATAATCCAAATTGTAATTTGTATTTCGTTTTCTTTCTTGATGAACAACCAGTCTGTGGAATTTAATCCTTGATTTCTAAGTATTCAAAGATCTTCTGGTTATCTGTTTTATTGACAAATAGGTTAATCTCATTTGAACTCTATCTAGCTTGAGGATTTAGCTGACTTGTTTCAAGGTTTTCAATAATTTTGAGATTTGATTAGAAGCTCAGCTCTCTAGAACTCTTGACAGAAATACTACAGTGTGTTTTATGGATTTTCTTCCTCAGAAAAATCATAAACATCAATTTTGATCTTCGTGGAGCTATCAAGTTGCCAAAATCTTTACTTTACTTTTTACATAATGATCTGCAGCTTCTTACCCGAGCTTTTTTATTGGGAAATACCTTCAGAAGAAATTGATGTAAAAGTTATTCTTCCTTGTTTCAGCTCCTGTTCTCTTTGAAATCATAATCTCAAACTCTAATTTGTCTTTCTCCAAGACCGTATAATTATATTCACTGGTACTGCATTTTTCTTGTCTTGATGAGTACTTACTCCTTTTGCAGTCTCTCGTTATATCCTGAAGTGCTGGAGATAAACAAAGGATAAAAAGAGAAGGAGAAGAGTGTATTTAACCTCAGTGTCTTTTTCTAGAATACTGTTGCTCAAGTCTTGACTCTCTCTTGGTATCCCAGGAGATGACAAGGACACAAATATTCTGGGTATTTTGTTTGCTCTTGGAGAGAGCACTGCTTGTGTCATCCAAACAACTACATCATAGCCAAATGTGGAGACTGAACTAACCTTTATTGACTACTTACTGTTTCCCGCGGCTCTATTTCAGACTGTCCACCTGTCAGCTCAGCATTTCAGAAGTAGCTTGAGATGCCAAAGCTCAGAGTGGGAGTTTGAGAGAGGACTAAGTTACTTGTCTAAGGGTTGCCTTAAAAGAGCAGAACTAAAGGTATCTGAAGCTCCCTTCTCTCCTCCATCCTAGGCTCTGAATGGGCCACAGCAAGATGTCCAATAGTGATTATAAAAATGAATGATTAATGTCCACTTTGTATCATCTAGTACAGAACAGGGATAAAATTTAACATGTAAGGCCTTAGATAATGATTTAATTGAGATGGAGACATGCAAATAATAATAACTATTAGAGATGTCATTAAATCTTACCATCAAATTTTGTGTTTGGGGGTTTTGTTTGTTTTTTGTTTTGTTTTGTTATTTGAGACAAAAAAAAATTTATGTAGCTCAAGATGGACTGAAATTCAGAATCTTCTGGCCTGAGTCTTTCAAGTTTTTAGATGGCATGCATGGATCACCATGCATCACCATGCATGTTGTCATAGTTACTGTCCAGAACGACACCAAACATTTTCATGTTGAAAGCTTGATTTCCAGTGCAACTATGTTGGGATGTTGGGCTTTGGGAAAGTAATGGTTTTCCCAGTAGCTCTAAGCGCTAAAATAATACGCTATTCAGATTTTCAAAAGGCTCTTTGATTCTACTCTTTAAAGCTTCATGCTTCTTGTGATGTAAGAAGCAAGGCAGGAATGTTAGGAAGAGGTAACTGATAGTGACGGCAATGCAGCTGGTCTCACACACACTTGTGACCCCCAAGTTGTTACATACACATTGTTACATGTATTGCTACATATACATTGTTACATATTCATCACTATATATACATTGTTACATATACTTTGTTACATGATCATTGCTACATATATTGTTACATACATGTTGTTACATATTCATTGCTGCATATACATTGTTACATATACTTTGTTACATATACATTTGTTACATAATCATAGCCACATATACATTGTTACATATACATTGTTACATATTCATTGCCCATAGCATCTGTTGGAGCCAGGCAAGGGGGGGGGGGGTGTGATAAAATCTCCAAATTTTTGTTACCACTGCTTAATCTGTAGCAGAGTTTGAAGACAAATCCAAGTGTGTTTAACAGGAGAAAAACATAAAGAAGTGAGGGTAAAAAATATATACTTATCCTACCAAATGAAAGGAGAGAAGAAATCTCAACCATCCAGCATTGCAGGAAAAAAATGGAGAACTAGAGAAAAGGAGGAGAAGGAGGCTAAAACAATTAGAAATTTGCGGGCATATTGTGGGAATGAAAGCAGGTAGAGAACTGGCTTGGGGTTAGCTCCGGATTTCTGGGGGCAAGAAGACAAGGGAGGTTATCCAAATCATACCATGGGCATGTTGTAAATCAACACTGAATTCAGCTGAAGAGACTAACTGGTTTCAGATGAGCCAGATACACCCAGAAGCAAAGCATTTCGTATTTCTCTAGTAAAAATCCATGTCATTTTGGCCTGGGACATAGCCAAAATCTGTAGCCCCAAAGTCAGGGATCTTGCAGAGGCCCCAAGCCAGTTTGAACCTCCATACACATGTCTTGTGCAAGGCCAAGAGTCCAGTGAACATACAGATTATTGAATTCTTAGAATGAGACATCCTTTCTCTCCTGACCAAACATTAGCTCTCTTCCTGCTAGGGAAGGGTCAGTAATGGGTCTCTCATTAGCTGTATGTGCTATCATTCGCCTGTTTATCTTAATGTTACCATTGTAGTTACATGTGTTTTGCCATCTTTAAAGGATTTTTTAATACATACAGAGCTAGCAAGAATTGGACCACTTATTATTTAGTGCATCCCTAAAGAACTTTTACCTGGGCCATTTGGAAATGAGGGAAGAAAAAGAGAAAGAGGACTAACAAATGTTGCATATAACCATGATAAGATACTTCCTCTTTGAATTTTTTAAAATGCTCTTCCCAAGAGTCATATGTGCTCCATCTGAAATGACTTGATGATTAAGGTTTTGGTTCCTCCAAGGAAGCATCTGTATTATTACTTACTCTTCCTTCATTTCAATTCCACCAGAATATGGTGATTATTTTGTGGCAAGGTTGTGGATTGCTACATAAAACTGATAGATCCTTTTAACCATTTTTAATTTTATTTTCTTTATGTATTTTTGTGTATTATGTGAATATACATTTTGCCTCCATGTATGTCTGTGGTGATTTTTAATTTTACTTTATTTATTTTGTGCCCACAGAGGCCAGAAGACAGCATCAGATCCCTGAAAATGGAGTTACAGACAGTTGTGAGCCACCATGTGGATGCTGGGCATAGACCCCAGGTTCTTCAGAAGAACAGCAAATGCTCTTAACCACTGAGCTATTGCTTCTCCAGGCCAAAAGTTGGTAGCTACTACTGATTACCTGGAGAAGTTAGGGGTGTTGTCTAGGCAGGAAGAAGCTGAAATAATTCATTTTCTGTTGGGGAAAGAAGATTCATACAGGGAGGAGGTGTTGAATTAAGTTTTGTACGTGCTAGCCTGCCAGTCACATACTTTTTATCTCAGCAGAGGTTGTAGGCAGAGGCAGGAGGATCTCTGATTTTGAGGCCAGCCTCATCTACAGAGTGAGTTCCAGAGCAGCCAGAGCTGTTACACAGAGAAACCCTGTCTCAAACAAAAGAAAATATGTTTGGACACATTAAATTTCACTCTCCTCAACGAATGTGCATGATCATAATGGAAATGCTGTCTTTTTTTTTTTTTTCTTATGTCTTACTGCATGCTCAGCACTGAACTAGGCAGGTTGTATGCATGGCCATTTAACTTTTAAAGGGGTGTGTGGGAGGAGCCATGCTTAACATTATTTTACCAACTTTTTAGCTTGGTCTTGGTGGCATACCTTAGTAACCAAAGCACTCAGGAGGCAGACTGAAAGTCTCCCAGCCATCCTGGGCTGCCTCACCTGGTCTAATTGTAACTTGTTTATGCCATGTTTGGTTGATGTCCGTGGGAGGCCTGCTTTTCTCTAAAGGGAACAGGAGGGGTGGATATGGGGGCCTACACGGAGTGAAAGGAGGGGAAATCACAGTAGGGTTTGCATGAGAGAAGAATAAAATCAAAAGAAAATGACTTGAGAGTCATTGGTAAGCAAGTGCCAGTTGTGGGTTGTGGGCTCAGAAGATACATGGAAGAGGCAGGACAATGAAGATATCAAGGGTAGTTTGGGCAAACAAGTTGCAGTTAACCTAGGAATGTGTATAAAATCTGAGAACAACCTGTCTGCTATAAGGAAAGCACCAGCATTTAAGAGGGAGAGGGATTCTCCATGAAGACCAAGAGAAACCGCCAAAGAAATAGAGGACCAGAAGGAAGTCCCAAGTCCAGGACTCTGTCCTGTCAGTCACAGCAAAGCCTTCCAGTAGAGAAAGGCCCGAGAAGGGTTCACTTGTATTGCCAACACACAGGTGCTTTTGACTAAAACTGTCTCCATGGTAAAAGTAGCTAGTTGGTGGCTTGAGAAGCAAATAGAGATAGTAAAACTATAGCAGGTCCCTGAACATGCTGGCCTCATATTCTATAGTAGAATGGACCATTAACAACTCACTGCTAGGCAAGTGTGCTTTTAGTCGCTTAGTTCCTTTCATTACTGCAAAGTTTCAAAATCTTTCAATAGGAATATTGGGGATAAGCAGGAAACATCCACTCATGGACAGGAGGAATTTTCCTAATATGCCACTGAGGATTACAGGAAACAGACTTGGAAGTGAACCATAGGGTCTGGCGTGAAAGCTCTGTGGAAATCAAGCTAGCACTCTCTTCCCTCCTTGTCTCTCTGTTAATGAATATGTACTAGATTGTCAGTCACCATCAGGAAAGCAATCCCACCCCTGGCATGTTGTTTGCATGAGGGCAATACTTTGTTCTTTATGTGTCATGGAACCTGTGATTTGTCATGTGTGATTATCATGTCAGCAAATTAAAATGTCAGAGAGCACAACTCCTGGCTTCTAGCTCAGAGGGAGAGATGCTTAGGGTGGGGGACATCCTGTTAGCCAGATGAGGCAATGTTCTGCCAGCTTCTAGTGCCAGGGAAAGCCTGAACAATAATCACTCCCAAGCCTATAAGCAGGACCACCCAGGCCTACACCGCTGCCAATCAAAAGTCCTTCTTACCTTGGTCTAGTCTCTTGGCAGCTGTTCTTCTTAGCTCCAGCTTCGCTCCTACCAAGGTGGGGGAGGGGAAATCAGAAGAGAGAGAGACAGAGACAGAGAGAGAGAGAGAGAGATTCTTTTAAAGGGTCTAGACCAGAAGGACTGGGTGGAAAGCCACTGTCCATGCTGGATGGCTTGTTAGGAAGAGAGCTCTATACGATACATCATTAGAAGATATAGATTTTAATAAATAATGGTTGATGCACTGGAGTCAAAGCCAAAGGCAAGGAAAAGCCTACACATGTGCCAACCTTCCTACAAGGGGGAGGGGGAGACAAAACAGTGATTCAAGAACGACAAAAGCCAAGGCAGGCACTTTCCCCTAGAAACTCGTGAGTGCTCAGGCCAGTCCAGCAGCCTGCCTGGAAGAGGGCTGTGTGCTGCTACCCGCAGCTTCCCTGAGTATCCTTTCCTGGAATATTTCTGCCAGATGGTCATTCTGTTCTGGAATTCTGAAAGTTCTTGGCTCTCCTGTGAGTTGCAACCTGAGCCCAGAGAACTTGGTTCAACATTTTCCTCCTTATTCCAGCCCTGCAGCCAACAAGCCATCCTAGAGCCTGGTTATGTAGGAGACAGGAGGCAAAACCTCTCCAGCCCTGGGCTGAGTGTGCTTGGTAGAGCAGCAACAATGCTGAAAGACACCTTCTCCTGCCCAAGCACAGCTTTTGTCAGCTCGGATAGAAATGCTTTTTTTTTTTTTTCCCCATGTCTTGAATTTTCTCCTAGGGCTATTCTACAGTTTTTAATTGCAATCCAGAATCTCAACAAATCACAAATGCCACATGTAAACACAACTGGGATATAGATTCAATCTGGTTGTAGTTGCTAATAGGAAGAAAGAAAGAAAGAAAGGAAGAAAGAAAGAAAGAAAGAAAGAAAATGAAAAGACTACATGGCAAATGCTTAGGCAGAGTGGGAGATAGTTCGAAGGGGTGGGGGTGGGGGAGGGGGAGGGTGCTGGTTTCCTAGAGGGCTTGCTGCAGAGGGGATTCTCCCAGTGCAGCCAACCCTTCTCCTAAGTTCCTTGGCCAGACAAAAGGGCTTAGTACATGTAGCTGAGGCCTAGGAGACGTTCTAGGAAGGGTAAAAGGTCCCAGCAGCCTTTTGAGCTAGTACAAGCTCTAAGAACTCTAAACATGGTTGGGAGGTGGCCCCACGGCCCTTGCCTTCCCCAGGCACAAAGGGTGCAGGTTTCTGCCGGACTTTGCCCCTGAGTCCCAGCTTAGAGGACCACCGTACACTCTGTGCCCACATATTTCAAAAGACACCTTTCGGGTGGGCCTCTCCTTGCCACTGGCTCAGAGGTGGGAGCTGTGGCTGGCAGAGGACATGGGGTCAGCCAGCAGCACAGTTGGTTTGCGTTTGAACTTTAGGAAAACATCACGCATTTGAATTTGCTGTATGCTAGGTGCTATATTTGTTGCTCTGTAACAAATTTTGCCCACAAGTGTTTAGAAATATACCCAAAGTTCCCGCAGAAACCATCAGCATCCTGGTTAGTACTCTTGCAAGCGGTTGATTACAAACAGGTAACACAGGCAGTTTTCAAAACGTGCCTTCTGCCTGAAGAAAAGGCCACACGCAAAAGAAGGCATCTAACGGGGTTCCCGGGGATGGTCTAGGATCTCTCTTCCTTGTGAATATTTCAGAGTCACCAACCACATTGGCTGCACACAGACACAAGGCTACTTCTCAGAGGCGATGTCCCTCTGCCCGGAAGAACTGTCTTGTGGTACTAGAAGTCTGGATCTTTTACTCAGCGTTTGGTTACAAACGGCAAATCTCCAGTCTGAAAGGAAAAGAAATCCAAATATATAACTAGAGTTGGAAAGCGTGAGTCTCCAGTTCTGGGAAGACACGGGAGAGACTGATGTTGTGGAAGAGAGAAAGGGTGGTTCCTTTCCCCTAAGGGAATAGAGAGAGCTAGGAAGACATTGGTGGAAATATGCCACTTTTAACCTCTTCATTATGTCGCTTCCACACCAGGAGCTCTTTGCTCCGGGAGCCTCACCGATGGCATCTCAGAAGGCACCTCGGGATACTCAAGCTCTCACCCTATCTGGCCCACCCACGCTCAAGTCCCCGGGGCAAGGACCTGCTCTCCCAGCACTGTCAGATAAACCTCAGACGCTTAGAGCCTGAGCGACCAGCATGGCCTGAGCGACCGGCATGCGTTCTGGTGGGGCTGGAGGCCGCCGATCGGGGGGCACGGGAGGGCTGGAGTGGCTGGAGGGAGGCGAGGGGGAGGAAAAAAGGAGGGGGCAGCCTGTGGACTAATGATGAAAAAGTCTCCTCCATCCTGGCTCCTTAATTAAATGCATGGAAAGAACCGAGGCGCGCACATCTGTTTTCAATCTACAACCCTTTGATGGCATCAAATGTTCTTTTCCCAGATCAGGGCTGGAAGTTCTGGGCTAACTATGGCCGTTTGGAGCCCAGAAACCATTTACACACACTGGGACCCTTCCTCCTTTTCAATTCAACCCCAGAGCTACAGGAGGAGAGAAAACGTAGCAATCAGGGGAGGGGAAACGTACGTATGTGTGCTTAAAGAACATAAAACGCCACAAATAAGCACTTAGTATTTTACTTACTGGCCATATAGTAACTCATTCCTAATGAGACTATTAAAGCTGTTACCAGATTCCAACAGGTCATGAAAACACCGCCCAACACCCCCTGTCCTCAGTCAAGGCTGGTCCATAGACTTCGACCCCTGCCTTCCTCGGTCTCTGGGTCTGCCGGGACCTAACCCGGCTGGGCACAGATTAGCACAGAGCCTACCCCCAGCTCCTTCAGCCAGGGTGCCGGCGTCTGCTCCGGATTTGGGAAGCCTCTGAGCTTACCATCCTCGCCTGGGAAAGCGACCTTGGCCACACGTAAGAAATTACAGCGTTGGCAAGGGTAGGGGACCCACAGGACAGACTTTCCTCCCGTTTAATAAATATGTAAATCTTCTACTCCCTGAAGCCTGGTGATTTCTGGTGGCAGCGAAAGTCTCGAATCCATTCGAAGCTGAAGACTTCTGGAGCCCTCCAAGCCTCCTCTAGATCTCAGAGAGCCTCCCCTTATTATCGCTCTGGTTATTTTATTGCATTATTTAATAGGCTGTCTCTACAGAGCCAAACGAGCTTTAATAGGCTTGCTCTTTTGCCTCTCTGTCTCAGACTCTCCCCGCGTTCTCCGCCAAAACAAAACTGCAGGAAAAAAGTTGCGGGGGGGGGGGGCGGGGCGGCTGCAGCAGATTTGATTGTTACAGATCTGCGTTCTTTTTTTTTTTTTTTCTTCCCCCTAACAACTTTGTCCTCGGCTGTTATCAAAACATGCAAATGAGGTTTTCCAACAGGATCTGAAACCAAATCGGAGGAGTTAATGCCGAAACAAAATAATCAGCCCAGCCCGTTTGAAAGTGACTGTGGGCTTCGGGTTCTTTTCTGTCTGGGACACGACAGCCAGGGAATGACAATTAGACCTCGATTTTAAAAATCCAAAGGGGCTCTCTCCTTTGCTTCCCTCCCTCTGCTCTCCCTCTTACCTCCTCCCTCCCTCCTTCTCTCCCTCCCTCCCTCCCTCCCTCCCTCTCTCCTGCCCCCTCCCTCTCCCTTTCTCTCTGGCTCTGATGTTGGCAGAGGGGTTTTCTTAATCAGACTGTTTTTTCGGTCCGAGGGAAGAGGAGGAAGGAGATTGTGATGGAGAGAGGGGGTCTGTAAAACGTCAGGCGCCGCACAAAGGCTTTGCCACGTAATTACAGGCTCCTATTAAGTGGAGCTCTGCCCTCCCAGGGGTCTCCAATTTTCTTGTATTCCCTACAAAGCCTCCTCTCCATGCCAGTCTGTGCCTTTTGAAGTGCCAGAGAGCTTCTTGATCCAACTGAGAAGGGGAAAGAAACTCCGCGCGGAGAGGGAGAGAGAGAGAGAGAGAGAGAGAGAGAGAGAGAGAGAGAGAGAGAGAGAGGAAGAAGGGGACCCGCCACCCCTCTGCCGACTCTTGAGGCTCCGCTTCTTTATTTCTTATTTTTTTTTCCCTCCTCACGAAAAGTAAAGTGAGAATCCTGCTCTCTCCTACATCTGCAAGACATCACTCTCCTGAAATTCTAGTCACTCCCGAGAATCCACAGGAGCGCGGAGAGGGGAACGCGCTCTCTTGAAGACATTTGAAAGCTGGAACAAGCCTTCTTCTGTTGGTGCTTGAACTCTTGCCGGGGAATAACTTTTTTAACCTCTCTCTCTCTCTCTCTCTTTTTAACCTGCTTCGATTCTTCTCTCCACCCCTTCTTCTCCTGTTTGCCTAACTCCCCCGCCCTGCTGGCCTCCCCTTTCCTCTCTTCCCCCTTATTATCATTATTTCCAGCGTCTGTGTGTGGACGCTTCTTGAGAGTTGGAAGGGATTTCTTTCTTTCTTTCTTTCTTTTTTTTCTCAAGGCCTTTTCCCCCCCCTCCCATAACTTTTTGGTGTGGATTATCTCTCTGGACCGCGCCGGCCGGACTTGGCTTCAGCGAAGCAACCGAGGCTGCGGGGGAGAAGTCACTGGTGCCGAAAAGTTGTGCTCTTCAGAAGGGGGTCCCCGCCCTCTCTCTCTCTCTCTCTCTCTCTCTCTCTCTCTCTCTCTCTCTCTCTCTCTCTCTCCCCACTCCCCCCTCTTTCTTCCCCACTCGGCTCCTCTCCCCCCTCACGCCCACAGCGTTTGGTGTTGATTCGAGCGGGAAGAGGGGGGTGGGTGGGATCGGAGGGGCAGACCATGACCTCCAGCTACGGGCACGTTCTGGAGCGGCAACCGGCGCTGGGCGGCCGCTTGGACAGCCCGGGCAACCTCGACACCCTGCAGGCCAAGAAGAACTTCTCCGTCAGTCACCTGCTAGACCTGGAGGAGGCCGGGGACATGGTGGCGGCGCAGGCGGACGAGAGCGTGGGCGAGGCGGGCCGGAGCCTGCTGGAGTCGCCGGGACTGACCAGCGGCAGCGACACCCCCCAGCAGGACAGTGAGTGAGGGGCGCGCGCGCTCCGGAGGAGTGTGTGTGTGCCGGGGGACAGCGCGGGGGAGGCCCGGGGAGGGCGGCGGGAGCAAAGTCTGGGGAGCGTGTCTGGTCCCAGGTCGGAGAAGGACGGCTGAGCCAAAGAGGGCTCCTCCGGGGAGGTGTGAGCCGAGCGGATGCTGGAGGGAGGAGGCCCGGAGGGCTCCGGGGACGCCGGGAGGCCGGGCGAGCCCAGGCAGGGACTCTGCGGTCACCGCTGTCTCCGGCCGCCCGTCGCCCAGGCTGCATCTCGGTTTCGGGCGAGAGATGCAGGGCGGGGGTGGTCTCGGCCAGAGCGCGGACGACGCAGCCACCTCGGGAGAGGACACAGCGGGCGAAGATGCCGGGTGGGCTTGGGAGCGCTTCTTCTCCGGGGAGGTGGGGGAAGCACTGTGCCTGGGGGAAAGCTGGAGGATGAGACTCAGGTTGCGCGTCCTGCGCGTGCGACCGAGGCCTGGGAGAGGCCGAGGGCAGCGCGGGAATGCCCAGCCCTGGTCCGGGCTTGCTCTCTGCCCCCTGCTGTCACCTCTGCCTGTGAACTGGTTTGAGACAGAGCTAAAAAGCCCGTCTGTCAAGGCAAACCTTCCTTGATGAAGCTAAGAGGATGTTCTTGGGAAGCAAAGCGGGAGGCTGGCGAGCTTGATCTAGCTAGCACCATCCTTGCACGGGGGGAATCGCGGGTTGCAGGCCCAAATCCTTTCACAGCGCGGCCTGTTGGACCTTAGACCTCCGGGGAAAGTCTGTGTACAAGCTGCCTTACCCACCCTCAGTGGCTCGACCTCTTCCCCACGAAAGGTTCATCTCGGAGTTACCTTCACCTTTACAAAAATACTGACGGCAAGTCTAAGTCGTGGCCCCGACAACTCGCTTGTCACTTGGTTCATCCCAAGTGGCCTCTAGTCATATGCTCAGAGATATTCCCTTCCCTCCTGGAGGTTTCAAGAGTCTGGACCCAGCAGAAAGTTCTAAAACGACCTCCTCCCTTATCGTTATAAGGAATTTGTACCTTGGAGGGCCCCCGAGCATTCCGTGATTCTTTCAAGACACTGTCCATCTTAGACTTAAAAAGAATAAATTTAAAAAGACCTTTAAAGCAAGCTGGCACCAGAATGGTTCCTGGACACAGTGGCAGGGGCCAGGCTCAAGGAGCCAGGCCACCATGAGAGCGCTATCTTGTCAGGGCGCTGCTGTCCCCTAGTTCTGCAGCCTTAAACACTGCAGCCTACCAGGACTGAACTCATTCAGAGGACAGTAACCTGGGGGCCAGTCAACCCTGGATTGGGCCCACTGAGCGCCACAAGAGCTGAACGAAGATTTTTGAGCCAGCCGTTTGAGTTACAGAACCCAGTCCAAAGCAAACCTAGAAAGAATCGGTGCCCCAAAGCCTGGATAAGTAGGTTCAGAACTAGTCATTCCGTGTAGGAGTTTCAGGGGGGCTTATCCTGGTGTACATACCAGCATCTCATGGATGAAGTTTCTGAAGCTCCAATCAAATGGACTACAAAATGGTACCATTATTTCAAACCTTTCACTCGGGGAAAACGTAAAACAAAAACTAGGAAGATGGTACCTGGAACCCCAGCTGTAGTTGCTTTGTAACTCTGTCAGGACAGTTTCCACACAGCTAATTACTGATCCCAATCTTGAAGAACTCAAATTGGAACCTCTCACTAATACGCGCGCGCACACACACACACACACACACACAACCCCAACAGAAAACAAGCCTCACAGAAACCACTGTGTTGAAGACCAGGAGAAAAGAGGGTCATATTGCAATTTTGTGCCAAAGAAGGCTGGAGCTTAGGAAAAGCAACACCAAGCCTGGCCTCAGCAAGCTCCAGTGGCAGTCAGCATCAGAAACTTCGGGGCTGGGAGGGCGCGGAAAGCACTGGTTTTGTTTGTCTTGTTTTGTCTCTCTTTAAGGAGGCCACAGGAGAAGGGGACTGTCATGGTCTAACAGTGGGTATACAGAAAAGCCAAGCTAAGGAAGCCCTTGAAGAGCTGATCTAGAGGGGCTGAGCTGAAACTGGTTGAAACTGGACATGGTTTTTGTTGAGACTCAGGCCTAGAACAACCAAGGTCATATCCTGCAGATGAATCCCCTGGACAAGCTTAAGGTTTCCACCCGCCCTGGGGGATCTTTCGCTCACAGGAAAAAGAGCAATGAATCCATGAATTTATGAATCTGCTTGCATGCAACTCAGCCCTGTCTCACATTTATAATACATAGAGAGGCAGATGGAGACAGGACCCAGACAGGAAAAATCAAGCCTCTTGAGCTAGCCTGGGGAAAGGATATGCCAAACCGGACAGTCACCAGTCAACAGAAATGCAGGGTGAGGTAAGGAGTTTAAGTGACCAGCGCTTAGGACCTAGAAAGAATTCAGGGAAGCAACACCCAGGCACAGGGCTGACTTGGCCTTTCAGGGAGATGGTGCGCAGGACTGTACTAAGAAAAGGTTGCTTCTGGAAGCAGAGTTTTGCTGTGGTTGAGTTTTTGTTTTTTTCTTTTTTCAGTGTTCTCCTTCTCCACAGGGAGTGATAACAGGGGAACCTTGTCTGATAAGTCAATGGCCGCCCATCTTAACTCTTGAACGCTAGGTAGAATGCAGAGGAAGTTGCAAGACCCATTGGGGGATGCTCTGTTCTGCGCCAGCTTGAAGTAGACAGTAGAGCTCAGATTATAGACAGGGAAGAGAGGTGTCTGAAATAGAGGAGGGCTGCTGCTGAGATCCGGCTGTAAGGGATTTAGGGGGTCACAGTAGGGGTCACAGGGGACGGAGAAGTTCAC
Source organism: Meriones unguiculatus (assembly GCF_030254825.1). Taxonomy (NCBI): domain Eukaryota; kingdom Metazoa; phylum Chordata; class Mammalia; order Rodentia; family Muridae; genus Meriones; species Meriones unguiculatus. The sequence continues at coordinate 84,441,964 of NC_083359.1, read as the reverse complement.
TGTGAGTCAGGTGCTCACAGTGGGAAAGAAAAACATCCTTCAAAGAGATGGGAAACAATGAACAGATTAGTTTTCCAGGTATAGGGAAACCTGGCCTCCTTATTTATCTGGAAGAAATTAGCATGTAGGTTCTACAGATGCCCCCACAATAGATTCTTCGTTTTGTAAAAATTTGCATTTCAAACTGGTCAGTTATTGTAAAAAGAGCCCCTTCTGCCTGTCCTCTCACCTCTGTCCCTGGCTGATGACCACTCCGTTTTCTTTTCTGTGGTAGGACCGATTTTATTCTTGATTTTTTTCCCAGCCTGGTGTATTTTTCTCAAACGTTTTGATTCCTTTAACACTGTTAGAAATCTGCGGCTAATGTAGTGGAGGAACGTGCAGCAGATGAATTTGGGTGATGGCAAAGCAGGGAGGAAGAAGAAGGAGGTAGCAAAACAGGCGGACCTACTCTCGAGGGGAACAGTTCATCCCGCTGTCAACTTCTTAATTTCAACTTCTGCAAACTCTTAAAAAAAAAAAAAAAAAAAACACGCCTGCCTTCCACGTTCCCAACCTCTAAATTAGTGAAACCAGATTGTCCTAATAAGACCTTTTGTTGGAAACACATGTAGTCATAAAAAGGTAGACGGAAAGTCAATTAGACACGCGCGCGCGCGCACACACGGACACATTCACCAGCCGGCGCTAAGTGTGCACCCGGGCACAGCTGGGCCCCGGGGCCCTGGTGGATGCGAACACGGAACAGGAGCGCGGGAAATCGATTTGTCACAAAGGGAGAGGTGTAAACGCACGCAAAACGTCGCCCTTTCGGATCCACCAGCCCCACGCCCCGATGGCCCAGCTCCCCGACTCCTCTAGGTCAGAGGAACGGCCAGGAGAGCCGGGACGTTCTCTCTAGGGCACTCGCCAGTTAAGAGTCCGCATCAAAATAATATCCGTTCCCTCTCTCCCCGCAGCCGCTCATTTCGCAATAGTTAGGGCGTCAGGAGTGGCTTTCTCGGCGCCACCCCTGGCACTTGTACCCTACGCTGGTACCCTGAATTTGAATTCAGGCCTCGATGATCTCAATCCGAAATGGAGATAATAAGACGAGTCTTCTTAAGGGGGGGGGGGGTTGGAAAATCCTCACTTCATGGAAGCGGCGGATGAAATCCAAGGGCAAGGGAGTCCCCCAAAGCTTTAAGCCTAACGCAAAGGCTGGTGGCGAATTGCTAACTTTACGAACAGGGGCGGAGAGCATGGTCGACTCCAATTAAAATTTTCAGAGAAGATGACAGTCCCGGTAACTTCGAAGTTTGGGGAGCGAGGGCAAGGGGTGGAAAGTGTCAGGGAATTGGACCCCTAGGAGCCAAGAACCCAGAGAACCAGCTCCCGGCATCACTGCACTCAGCCTCCAGGAAACCCTTCCCAAAACCCTGCAGCATCCTAGCCTCAGGCTTTGCTCCTTCGGTGAGCATTCTTAAGAGGCCCTCAAGGCAGAGCGCTGGGTAGCAAGGCATCCGCAGTGGATCACGCCGAGTCAGTAGGTCCTTTGTCCTTTCCCAGGGCCATCGTTTTAGATTTTACAGCAGGAGTGAATAAATCATCCCTAAAACAACACATGCCACTCTTCACGCCCTCTGAGAAACCGTCTTTCCATTTTCTATTACATGGACTCCAGGACAAGGGAAGGGTTTTTGACCGCTGCGCCAGGCCAGCGGCACGGGGGTCGGGGTGGGGGTGGGATGGGGGGTGGGAGGGAACACTGGGCACTAAATGGCAGCTGTAGATTTTCAACTGTGAGGGTCCCTAGAACAACTGGATGTTTGATTTTAAAGGATTTCCAATTCTCTTCCAACACGGCGGCGTTTATCATTTATCGGGGTTCACTGCAGAAGTGAGGGAGTCTCCCCCAAGGCAGGCTTCTAACCCCGCGGTGGCTAAAAATGGCTGGGGCTCCTGGTACCCGGTTGCTACAAACTCTTGCGCCTCTGGGTCTTGTACTGTGACCCCGGGAAGCCTCCAGCTTAAGGCTCCATCCTCTTTGTAGGCTGTGGAATGTTCCTTTTATTAACCCAGTAGAAGAGCCACATGAGGAACCACTTTGAAGCTGGAAGGGGTATTTGTAGAAAAGGAGATAGATTTTACATTGTGTTGGATGTGGGCAAGAAGAGATCTTTTAGGCCGACAGTATTCTACCCCCAAATTAAAAGTAAGATATGAGTCTCAAGTCTTGGATAGAGAAACATATATATATATACATATACATACATACATATATATGTATATATGTATGTATATGTATGTTTATATATATATGTATATATGTACATACATATTTGTGTTGTTGTTAATGGCCAACTCTCTATGGCCATTTTGTGTCCCAACAATGAAGGAGTTACCTGCATGCAGGTAGTCTATGACTGGCCGCTCCTTCCTCATTTCCCTGATTTATTCTGTTGCTCTGAGGTACCATCTTCCATGGCCTTCTTATCCTTTAACTCCCTCTTTATCAAGAAAAGGAATATCTGTGTGTCTTTGGTAATGGTAATAATCTGCAAAAATTTGGATTCTTGGGGGAAAAATCCTTGATGTGCAGGCTAAGAAGTGCTCAAGCGAAAAAAAAACAAACAAAAAAAAAACCAATGTTCTCAAACGTAGTGAACATATCAGCAAAGCATCATAGATTGCTTTTTTTCTAAATTCAACTTCTGGTTAAGCCGGTGCAGGTAAAAGTATCAGAGAAAGGACAGCAAGACAGTGACAGGTGTTTCTGATTTAGCAAGTTTATTTTCACAGAACGATGTCTCTACTGGAGATAGAATATTAGTAGATTCTTGGCATTGATAGATCAAAGTCTCAAAGCAGTGTTTGTGCAGACCTTTATGGCATATGGATTTAAAAAATTGCAGTACTTCATTAGCTTGAAATCACTTAATTAATAAAAAAAACAACTAAGAAGCTGATTCTGGAGGGTAACAGACTCTGCAGTTTAGAGGGGTGAGGTACTACAGGTAATCACCTAAGGGCTTTCTGTGAAAGAAACAAAAATGATGTCAACAAATAAAACTCACAGTGACCTCTTAGAGTCCAAAGACAGTCAAACCTTATAATTCTGTCATCTCTGGGGTCTTCAAATACAGGGACAGGGGCCTGAGTTGTGGCCGCATACATTCTTGGGTCCTGAGTTTCTAAAACCCTTTGCTGCACGGCAGGGTGAGGAAGGCTCAATTCCTGAGAATCCTGAGCTCCATTTTAGGATTTTTGGTTACACTAGGCTCAGCTTCAAATAAGGAATGAATTTGGAATGAGCGCGAGAAGCAGGAGTATTCTGGTGTGCGTTTGTGTTGTGTGTGTGTTAGGTAAAGAAGAATTAATTGAACAAAGAATTTTAATTTTAAAATATCAAATACAGTCTTCAGTGTCTTTGATTTTAACTGCTTTTGTCTCTGCCCAGGCAAAGATGCAAACCTGCTTTCTCCACTCCACCTCCACCCCTTCCTTTTCAGCTAGTCCAGGAAAAAATCCCTATAGGGCACCACCAGCCTAGGCTGACTGGCTCCTCCTTGCCTTTTTTCTTTCCAATAGGGGGTGCAATTCTCCAAGGCTGAGGATGGAAAGTGTTCTGCCTTGAAAAAAAGAAATCCAGATACATCCCTAGGCCAGGAACATAAGCTGTAACAGTCTTGCACATGAATTGCAAAATGTAGGAAATCTCCATAGCATGAAGACACTACCAGAAGAGTTGGCCCCTCAGTTATAGTTTCTAGAAATGGTGCCTGGGTTCTAGGGAGAGGGCATGTGGATGTGAGTATAAGTCTCTCTCTCTCTCTCTCTCTCTCTCTCTCTCTCTCTCTCTCTCTCTGTTGACTTGGCTGATATTAGCAAGATGTTTTCAACTGCAATATAAACCCTTAGAGTACTTCACATCTTCAAACAGGACAGGAAGTCCAGCACCCTGGAATGAAGGTGACCCTCTTTCCCCAAAGAAGGCAAAAACTGCCCTAATTCTTGGGTCACACTGAAATTTGTGAACACTTGAAACTATTTCCAATCACTAAGTATGACCCTTTATGGTCAAGCTTCAAGGACTTGAGGGGAAATTCTTTTTTTTTCTTTTCTTTTTTTCAATGCAGTTTATTCAGGAACCTTGAACAATCATCTGACCCTGGGGAAAGCCAGCCCACTTTAAATAGCCTCTGGGTAGCCAACCTCAGCATGCCACGTGGGCAATGCAGATAGGTCCACATACATGGAAGAAAGCCAGATCCTCAGCCTTAGCCAAATGTGGAGTTGTTCGTGACAGAGAGCACTCACCATCGGGAAGGTGGAAGGCAGAAACCAGCTCCATCTTTCAGGCGTGGCATTCCGCAGCTCTCTACAGTTCCCCCTTTTTGTTTTAGATGCATCAGGCAAGAGTAGAGGTCTGATCTCTGATATTAGAAATAAATTGGGACTTTGTACTGATGTTCATTTAGGTGTCATCCACCCAAAGAGCATCAGACCCGTCCGATACCTTTTTCTCAGAGGCGGGACCTGGGGCATCAACCCGCATGCAATCAGACATGCTCTTCTCTGGGTCCAAAGCGGCTGACCCTGAGTGCAGTGCTTAGCCTCGCATCCTGAGCGTAACATTTTGGCTTTTTATGGTAGCCAACCACGCTTGGGGAGAATGTCCTGCTTCAATGGCTGTAAAGGCCTGAATGGTCATGGCTGCATTACGCTGTTGTGAGACTCTAATCTTGCATATATACCACAGGCAAACCAAGGAGACCAACACCAGAAGGCCTGCTAACGCTCGAGGGGAAATTCTTAATCCCTTCTGTAAAATTCATAGTTCTTTTAATTCTCTTCTTACCTAATGGTGGCTGGAACAAGGCTGGGCAATCCTGGGGCCCACACCCATGGCTGAGCGAGGATAGCATTGTCTTGGCATAGATGGCAACGAATACAAACTTCTCCAAATTATCTGACTTGAGATGTTCAGTAGGAGTAGAAGCAGGAGGCCAGAACTGCAAGGGAGATTACTTTCCCACAATCGTGTGTTGGGGAGTGAGAACATTCATCCCATTCAGCTATTTTCTCCTCATTACTCATGTCATTATATTTTAAAGGACCTCACAGTGCTGGAAGGAGGTGTAGTTATAAATAAGCATAAAAACAGATGGGTGCTCTCTCAATTATGTTTCAAGGACGCACAAGGAAGCCAAATCTTTTCATAGGAGACTCAGAAATACAACTTCAAGGCCAAAGGGCCCAACTCAATCAAAACCTGTGCCAGGATGTGCTAAGGTCAGTCAGCTTGACTATGGGCAAAGTGTAGGGCCTGAACAGCAGTAGGTGAATGCAGAGAACCCCTTTTTCTCATGCCTGTCTGCCAAGGGCTTGGTAAGACTGGCTTGGGCCAGGTGGATTTTGAGAGACTCAGATTGCAGCACTTTGGCCTCTTTTGCTTTGTCTGCTTTGTGTCTTCCTCAACCATCTCAGTGCTAGAACTTAAAATATCCCTTAAATATTATGTTCTCGAATGTTCTGAAAAAGAGGGGAAGGTGTTGAGCTCGAGAATATATATGCCAAATAGCTACCTGTAGTTTTTTTCCTCTGTGCTATTTCTATTATTTCACTTTTAACTTGGGGGTTCTTGAGACAGGGTCTCATCATGTAGCCCTATGTATCTGGGCTACACAGAGCATAGACCATCCTAGTTTTGAACTTAGAGTCATACTCTTGTCGGATTCCTGTATGTTAGAATCATAGGACCTGGCCTCTCCCAGTTAGAAATTTGTTGGTTATTGTGGTTTGGAAGATTGTTTATTGTATTTTGTTCCTTCTCAGGGTAATTGATCAGTTCACAGAGCTAAAGGTTCTAATAGAAAAATATACCGATTCCAAATCTTTGCCCTTTGTCATTTTCATGCATCACAACTAATCCAGAGCAGGATGGAGCACTAAGTCCTTGTTGCATTCCATCCTTCTGTCCACTTTCTCTCAGCTTTTCCCCCACAAATGCTATCATAGCTCATAGCAGCCGTGACATGGCGACAGCTGACAATTGGCTGTCTGTGTTCACCAGTGCTTAATAAGCACATCCAATCAAAGGCCTTTCTTATCTACCAAAGGTTCTAAGCAATCTGCTCTCTCCTTCCCACTTCCTGATTTTTGCCTAGGCCCATCCTGTCAATAGCCATTTGTATGTTATTATTCCCTGTTCAGAGCTGGACAACTCCATTAAAGTCACAGACCTATGAATGCAGCCTTCTACTTGATAATTCCAATGTTACAAAAGTGCTTTGGCCTCAGAAGGAACAAAGCATGAATCTCCCTTCCTTTGGTCTTCAGAAAGACTACCTGTTTTCCTAGGTGGCCTTCACGCTCATTCCAGACTGTGCTTCCATGAATGCCTTTGCCGTTCCATTTCTAATTCCCTGCTAGTTTACTTTTAAAGTCTACCTAAACTCCACCCCTTTAAAACCACTAACATGTCTATCTGCACCTCCATTTCCTTTTCTGTCAGTTCTCCCCACTTGCATACTTGTCTTTGCCTACATGCCGGTGATGATATGAGCAGAGTGTTTTGAAATGAGCAGAGAGTTTCTCCTACAGATACATTGTTAAAAAAATCCTAGCTTTCCCCACCCCCTTCATTAGAATGCACAATTGCTTTTCAGCCTTTTCAGCATTGAGGATGAACGGTCTCTTTTTTTTCTTCTTTCTTACTTAAAATCATTCTCTATAGTCTTTATTTCCATCCTGCTCCATCAACTTGCCCTGCTCATAAGCCTAAGTCCCAAGAGAAGCTGGCTTGCTGCTGTGCCCTCCTGTCCTAATTAGGCAAGTGTATCCCTGTGTGCCAGCCTCATTTCTGTGTCTCAGCTTCTTATGCAGAATGAGCTGACTCCACACATGCTACCTTCCAAGGTTCTTATCCCATGACACTTCTTTGCTAATTGCAGTCCCTGCAAATCTCTTCCTGTAAACACCTTCCTTCAGTGCAGTGTTCTAGAGACACTCAGTGTTTTCACACGTAGTTTCTAAATCTTTTAGGATCGTGAATCTACCTTGAGAATTTTCTTAAGACTAGAGACTGCTGTGATAGGGCGTATTTTCTCAGATACTGTACAGACACAACTGCATGGAGACATTCTACTGACCCTGTCTTTCTAGCTGAGAGTATTTTTTATATGTAAAATAAAAACAAAGCACTGCACATGCGCATTTTAGAAAACTATATTTACATGAAAATTTTAAATGAAAAAGCAAAGTTACCATAATGTCACTACTCTGAGGTAAATACAGTTAATTTTTTGACATTGAAGTGTTTTTTTTAATTTATTTATTTTTAGTTTTGTCTGTATGATTTTTGATTGTATGGTATTAACATCTTTGATGACTGATTGTTCTTTAATCAGTAAAGTAGTTTGTAAGCCCATTTTCAAATATCCTGTTTCTTTCAAACAAGAAAACGCATGGACGTTTATCCTGCTTGCTCTCATCAGTAAAGTTAAACAAATAAACATGCAAACAGCACACAAACGTCTCTGGAGGATTACGCAAGCCTTGGCGGTATCAGTCAAACTTTCTCAGCTTCCAGTTGGAGGCATCTCCAACCCCGAAGTCTTTCAAGAATAGTTTCTTTTTCTGTTCTGTCTCTTCTAGTCGGAAAACTTCCCTAGACATGAGCACAGGTTTCCCGAAGTTGGAAAAAACTGCCTCGGATCTAAATGATGCTCCAAGCCATGCTTAGAGAGAGATTTTCCACGAGGTTAGTTTTTGACGTGATTGGTAAAGAGAATGTGTTTGCCAAGTGGGCACAAAGTAGAGCCCAACATGGTTTCTTTTGTTGTAGGTTCTTGGATCTTGCCTTTCCTTTTATTAAATGTTGAAAGGTTCATACAGTTCTTTCTGCTTTGTAGAATGATAGTCATGGTGGCAGACTCAGTACCCAGGAAAGCATTTTGACAAAGAAAAAAGCAGTTTTTTTTTTCAAATCAAGCATAGTGAATTTTATCCCATCATGAACTTTTGTTTAAAGTGATAACTCTAAGAAAGATACAAAATTGTTATTATGAAGTTTATTTAAAAACCGCTCCAAGGGAGAGTGTCATTAAAATATCTGCCCTATGAATACAAACATTTTATTGAAGGAATAAAAAAATCTAGCTCACTAATTAGATGTATTATACATATATTAATAGTTACTCTTTGTCTTTCTCATTAGAGGGAATAGAGTAAGCACCATTTTTGAGAATTAAAGAAAAAATCCACACTTAACCAATAAAAGTTTCTGCAGCTCCCCACATTGCCTTCTTCTGAAGGAGGGAAGAAAGAACAGCCAGAGAGCCTCCTGCCTGGAACCAGATGTGCCTTCCAGCTGCTCTAATCCCAAAGACCGGGGGAAGACCACAGGATGAATCCCCAACACATTTAAGAAATAAAATGTAATTTAGTTCATTAATCATGGAACTGAATTCTGCAGTTAAGCTAGACATATTTCAAAGGCTGAATCCCTTCTGACAAGAGAAACAGAAAATAATATCTCCACACACTCCTCTGTTACAATTTGTTCTCAACCGCCCTCAGGGAAGGGAGCAAGTTTTCTGAGAGTGATAATTTTTAGGACTTTTATTTAAATGTTTATCTTTGCCTTTCCCCTTCCTTTACTTCCATTATTTTGGTTTCTTGAGATGGTACAAATATTTGTTTTCTGCCATGTTTGAGGTTTGTCTATTTGCTTTTTGAAAGAACAGCACTGCGTTGAGAGAGGACTTTCAGCCCATGTTGGGTTAGGCCCAGAAGTGGAATTATTTCAACTGACCTGATGTACTCACATTGCTAGCTTATTTGATTCAAGTCCTTAATTACTTGCATGATTTACTCTGTCATAAAGTATTAATACATACGAAATACAAAACTATTTCTCAAGCAACAAAAATACACAGTCGCCGTTCCATTCTATAAACCTTATTCTGAGAAGTAGATGGAGCCTGTGTGATTGTTTTCAGTTTACGAAGAGGAGTTTTTCTTGTGTGTAGAATCTTAGTGTGTTATACTGTGAGGCGACCCACCCTCCTGATCCCACTTTAATTCTTTTCATTGTACCCCACTGTGACCTCTGATGTCAACCAAATTATTTTAGGTGCATTACTCGATTGGAAAACGATGTAAATTAGGAATGAGGCGTCAAGCCAGTTACTTTACAACATGTCCCCAAGCTGTACAAATATTTTAAAAGTCATCACATTCTTCACTATAAAGCAGTTGTTCTGCTCGCCTCTTTCATGGGAATGCAGTAAGACAAGGAGAAGTTGTGCTTGTAAAAATAAATGAAAAATAAACTGGGCTTGGCAAGCAGAAATCTTTGATCCCAGCACTCAGGAGGCAGAGGCAAGCAGATCTCTGTGAGTTCAAGGTCATGCTTGTCTTCACAGTGAGTTCCAGAATAGCCAGAGCCACATAGTGAGACTCTGCCTTGAAACAAAAACAAACAAACACACAAACAAAGAAAGAAGAAAGTAAAATAAAGGGCTAAATATATGTGCATTAGGGGACCATAAGAGGTGGAATCTTTCAAAATCAAGAAAAGATCAAAAATTAAAAATACAGTTTATTAGATTTATGCCAAGCTCTCAAAATGTAAGTAATATTTGGGACTGGCAATATAGGTCAGTATGAAAACATGTGCTTATCAGTATGCATAAGAATAATTCCTAGAACATATACATACAAAAGTAAGAAATGTTTTGCCTGGGTTTTTAGGGTCATGAGGAATTTCTATGTATGTACTGTGGAGTTAGAGAATTCTCTGTTCAATTATGATTCCATTGCTGCACTTGTGACTTGATATTGTAGAAATCTCTGGGTCTCAGTGTCTGTGTCTATAAAGGTGCCACATTAATATGGATGGCCAAGGTTCACTGCTTACCCTAAGCAGTGGATGATTCTTTCACAGGGGTCACCTAAGCCCATCGGAAGACAGATATTTATGTTATGATTCATAACAGTACCAACATTACAGTTATGAAGTAGCAAAGAAAATAGTTTTATGGCTGGAGGTCACCACAGCACGAGGAACTGTATTAAAGGGTCGTAGCCTTAGGAAGGTTGAGAGCCACTGGCTTAGAGAAATGAGATGATGAACTCCAGGATGCTTCCTGTTGCAAGCACAAATAGATGCTTGCCTTTTTCCTTCTTCTGCACTCAGCCCAAACATCTCTGACAAGTATCATTTATCCCCAGCTTGGTAATATATTCAGTGTGGTTTCCCAGTCAATGCTGGAGGCCATTTAGTACTACCGAATTAGACTATTCCCATACTCTGAGAGTCAAACTCTTCCAGGATGTCATTGACAGAGTGACTAAGTAGACATCCGTTTTTAATCCACACTTAGAAACTGATGCCTTATGACTTTCTGTGACGCTCATAAGGCACCACCACAAATGCCACCATGAATGTTAGGCGTGTGTCTGCCTTAGAACTTTCTGGAGAAGATCCTCTCTCCTAGACCTCTCTTTATAGTCATGCTGAATAGTCCCCTGTAGTGCTTCAGGGGACACCAGGGTTCTTTATTCCCACCTGTTTTGGCCACCATCAGGCTGAAAGACGAGCCCTCCTTTTTTTTCTGTTGAATGTTATGTAGATCATATGGCACACAATTAGGTTACAAGGTATCAAGACTGTTAAAATAAGACCCAAGTTAGTAAGTTCCCAGGGACCCACCATGGAGCATTCTTCCTGGTTAGTCATGTTTCCAATGTAGCACTGACTGACGACTCCACTGAGATTTCTATGGGGATTATTATGTTTTTTCCATACAGACATAATACCATGTTTACTATGACTACACATAAATTTGCCATTCTGTTCTCCAACATCAGTTTCCTAATGAGTTGCATAATATAAACAATGCTGCCTTCCATCTGATATGTGACCTGTTTTCTTACATTGCTCTCTGAAATCCAATAAGCCTAGAGAATATGTAAAGACTGAATTTCTATATCGTGAAGTGTCTAAGAATCTTTATTTTTTGTTTTGTTTTTGCCCAAGCCATTAACAATCAAATCTCCCTGATATGTTCAAGCAGTGGATCTGCACTGCTCACAGCTGTGACACATGTGGAGAAAAGCAGTCTCTATGGGCGAGGCATTTGGAGAACAGTTTATTATTGCAAGGCTGGTGTTCCTTCTCTGGTGTGGTCCAGGGAAGCAGCTTGCCATTTCCTCTCTTCAGGAGTAAGGCAGATTATGCCCCAAACAGTCACAATGAATATGAAGATTAGATAGATCTGCTGAAAATAAATGGCAGTCTTATTTGCTAAGAAGCATTTGTGTGTGTTTAAATATTTTTTATGACCCATGCAGTCTGTGCTAGCATATATAGCTAATTCAGCATTACCATTCTCTTTAGAAAATCCTGGAGTTCTTCCTTATCTAGAAGAACCTTCTTTTGGCCCTTTTTTTCATAATCTATGTGCTACTTATGGTATTGCAATGCTGCTAATTTCTACTTTTTTTGCAGAAAAAGAAATCAAGAGAAACACCACATCATCCGATTATTTCTCTAACACGTTTATACTCCTTCTTGTACAAACCATGTTCCTAAGCATCAGAATGATCCAGAGGATACATTTGGGGCTACATCATCTCCAGGGAATAAAGCTCTCCAATACACATACATTTTAAATATCGCAAATGAATTTTTCTATGGCACCAAGTTTGAAAGCATCAAGACCATTTTGATCCATGGCAATTGGTGTCAAATAACAGAATAATGTATTTCCTTGTGACAATGGGTGAATATTTTTTGTTTTAGTGTCACTAAACCCTAAGTGCCAATCTTACATCTCAGCCAAGTACATGCAGTTTGAAAGACAAGGAGACAGATGATTTATATCTCAGAGCACCTGTTGTGGTGCTTTTCCTGTTACAGGTTGCTTTCAAGCAGCTGAGTAAATGACTATCTGAGCGAACCAACAGGAAATAAAAAGCATGCATTCAGCATTTAGAGGCACCTACCACTGTTCTAAAGAGGAAAGAGATACACTATGGAGGAATATACACACATGCCCGAGTATCCATTTAGGTGACTGTCGTCTCAGCACTTGGTCTCGAAGAAGCATGGATTGGAAACGTGGCACCCCCCTGTCACACAGTTAGTTGCATTTGGGGTTTAGTTTTAAGTCTATGTAATTTTCAGATGGACGTGTGCAGCCTTTGGAAGCTGGCATTCATCCTCTTCTTCTTGCCTTTTAAAAATGAAGTATTTCTTTCACTTTCTGGTAGTTGGTAAAGCACAGATTTCACAACACTTTGAAATTTGATTTGGTTTGGTAAACAAAGCTTTAACTTATTCCCCTTTGGATGAGTACTTATGAGAAGGCTGTATATGAGGTTTCACCATAACTTTCCCAAATGTAGCTTGTTTAATGGTGACTGAATTAGTGACAATGGCAATTGCATTATTGCAATTGGACTTGGCATGTATTAGGGATGGATCTTCAATATCCCCTTTTAAGTGAGCTCTAAGGATCTTGTCCCAAATGGATATTCTATTAATATCAATGCATGCTTTCTAATGATGTATAGTCATGATAAATTGGTTTCCAAATGATTTGTTTGTTGGCCTGTCTCAACTGATAGAATGTTGGACTAATTAGAAAGAACTATTCTTAAAAGAGAGAGAGAGAGAGAAAGAGAGAAACCAGAGTGAGTTTGACTTCAGTAAGCTTAAAGGAAAAAAAAAGAAAAAGAAAAAGAAAAGTGGACCCTTGCAGAAATGAGACGAGCCAAAATCAGGGACAGAGGCCTTCCTGGATTCAGGTCTGTAGCAGAGTTTACGATGGAGTTACAGATCTCTAAGCCCATCTTGGATCGTTTGGTGACACATTTTGTTCTGGTGGTCTATGACATCACTGGAACCCCCTTGGTGAAATTACAACTTCATAATTCACAGCTCGCTTTTATTTATTTTACATTTAATCATTTGTGAGCACTCTGGCTACCTACCCAGGGGAGCGATGTGGTTATGCTCTTGCAAATCTCCTTGTTACATAATCAAGTACATTAGAAGCCATTCACCAAGTGTCGTGACATTCTGTGTCTCAGGCCTGGCAGATACTGGTCTTGTTTTTGACTGTCCTCAAGTTATCTTGGCTGACTCATCTTTTCAATGAGCCTTCCTATTTGGGGTGGGTAGTTATTAAAGACAGCTCCTGGCTTAAAGGCAGTTTTCTGAGTAGCAAGCATATTTCCATAAACAAATAGTGTAATACTGACTTCTCCAACTCAACTGAGAAACAAGATTCTATTTCTGTTAATCCAAGGAGGTATAACTGATATCAATGAGGCAAAGAAGGCTTCTGGGAAAGCAAGGGAACTCTGGACTTCCCTTCATTCTTTGTGTTTGTCCCTAAAGTTCAGAAACGACTCTATTAAACTAGCACCTTTGGATTTCCCATTGGGATAAGAGTACCAAAGGAAAGAAACCGATATTTATTGACAGTGTACTGGATGATTTATACTAATTAAGTAGCTTAAATGTGTACAGCGTTGCTGAATGGTAGATATTGTCATATATATATATTTATACATGTACATATACACATGTATGTATATTTAGCTCTGATACTCAAAGGAGGCTGAGCCCCTTGTCTGGAGCCTTGAAGCTAGTTATCGACAGAAATCAGAACTAGTCTTGACTCCTCAGGCACATGATATTCCATTATCCTCCATTATTCTCTCCCTTGCCTCCTAGTAACTAGAAAAGTAAAAGTAGTTGAGCAGGACCTGTTTTCTTTGTGGCATTTCTTCGACGAAATACCAAGCTGACCACTGTGACAGCAGGCTATGCACTGGGGTTACACATTTAAAAATTCAAAGAATCCTTTGAAAACTGTCACCTTTGCCAGGAAAACTCCTAATGATTATAGAGTCTTTTATGTCAGTTAAGTTGAAAAGCTCAGGTTAATTACAGGTCCCAGTGACTTAAGGGAATGCCTTGAGTTCTAGAGAAGATGCCTAGGTGAGCCCAAGAGACTTCACTTTGACCAGGGATCTTGCCAACAGCATGGCTTTGAATATGGCATCAAGCCCCTTTGAGCTCTAGATCGACGGAAGAGCAGTGACAGAAACATCTTCTTGACAAGTCCACTGGAGGCTAAACAAGATGCCCCTGGACCTATCCATCACAGATGGATGTGGCCTAGCTCTCTAATTGTGTCAGGTCTAATGTTGAATTGTAGAACGCTATAAACAAAAAAATGACATTCAAAATTTCTGGTTATATCTTTTGAGGTAGCAGTGAGGTTTTGAAAGATTTTCACAGTGACCTCTAAACTTGACTGTTCAGATCTGGAAATTCATTTGTCCACAGGCAATGGTCTAAGTGACTGGTAGGAAGCCTAAAACAACCAGTAAATGTGTGGTGTAGTTGAACTGTAGTGTTGGTAGGGATAGCCAGCATGCCACATCTTGGAAGAAAGCGATTTGGGGACTCCATAGTGGAGAAAGAAATGGGTAAAATGTTTCCTCTTCTTTGGTGTAGTACCCATGTTAGGCAAAACTTAGAATGTAGTGAGATTCATCTCTGGGTTGTCTTATTCAACACTCTGTCCTCCGCATCTCCTGTGCACCCTCGCGGCATCTTTGACAGAGCTGCCACAATGTATGGTCTCTTGAAGCATGCAGCGGATTTTAGTGCCTCAGTCTTCTTACTGATTCTTTTAGAGTTCTCAGTAAGGAAAATAAACATATAGACGAGTAACTAACTGAGAAATGATGTATCAAGTGATCATCATTTAGACAAGCACCCAGTAAACCATAGGAATCCCAGGCTTGTAAGACTTGTTGATACAACAAAGTAGGAGAACTGGAATCGACTCAGTAACAATTTCGGACTCTCATTCCAGCATTTCTTCTTCTCCCTCATGTTTCCATGCTGTTGGCAAATATGCACTGAGTACCAGCCATTCCAGGCCTTATCCAAGGTATTAGAGCTACAGCAGCAATCAGAAAATCTGTTTTTTTTTTCTCATAAATTTGATATTTTCCTGGAAAGAAAAGCAGTAAAGAAGTAAATGAACAAATGCCTAGATAAATAATTTAGTTATGATAGTCACGGACTACAGGTTCAGGTCTATAAAAAAAATAAATAAAACAGGCTTATTTGAGCAAATATATGAAAGAAAAGAAGGCTGGACCAGGTGTAAATTCTCTGTGAGCATCCAGGGCACAGAAGGAAGGTTGATGTGGCCAGATGTGGTGGGAACTTTGGAGAAGACAAGGTGAGGAGTATGTGACAGCAAGGTGTCAGGGACCTGCATGCTAGAGGAATTAGTTCTGTTTTCTAAGTATGGTGGCAATGGGAAACCACTGGGCAGGTTGTGGAATTTTTTTTATGTGATTTTGATCTTTAAAGGAACAACTTGACTGCTCTATGACAATGGACGCTAGAGATGGAACAAAACTCATTTAGAAAGCTATTGCAAAGGCGAAGGAGGAGGTGATGGCAACCTGAAGCAGCCACGAGGATGGTGTCCTGAGAAACCATGCTGGGCAGCCAGGGTATGCATGCCGCAGCGGCATGGGAGCTGAGGGGAGCTGCCCAAGCTCAGCAGATGGGAAAGAAAGAAAGGGGGCGTTACCGGTGGGATTGCGCAGCCTGGCCTGGAGGGTCGTTCTCTTCGCCCCACTTTTTTTGTCCATTTCTGTTCCGGGGTGTTCTCTTCAACTTCCAGGTTCTCTGTGGGCAGTTGAAAGATAAGAAAGTGACTGTATACAGCGGGGGAACAAAATGTATGTAAAATGGGAACAATTTCCTCTCGGAGTTCATTGTTTGAATGATTAGAGCTTGCTTTAAATTCTCGCAAAAGCAACCTCTTTGAAATTTATCAAAACATTAGCAGATAACATTGCTAAAAATTATAATCCCGAAACGGAAAGACTTTCTGTGACTGAAATTTCCCAAGAAGTTACTTATTTCCCGGTTCTGAGCCCCTCCTCTTTAAGGGATGTGTGTTAGTAGACGCAAAAGTCACAAATCTGTCATTTCTCAGCTCCCAACAATGAAACTGAAATCACACCTCAGATTTGCCTGCCAGTGTTCATTCCATTGGCAATTTCTGACTCCAAATTCCAAATTCCTTAATCTCTATCTATCATCTTAAGCACTACATGAAGCACTTTGGACAACACTGAAGAAACATCTGACATGCCCTCTTGCCCTAGAGACAAATCTATACAATAATGGAAGCCTGACTTTAATATTCCCAAATCCTAAGATCACGGATACTCCAACCTGCCCTTCTTTTCCCTGTCACTCAATGGTATCTCAAGATTTCAGCTTCTCAACCTGTAAGCTGTGACCCCTTTAGGGGTTCCATATCAGATATCCATATTATGATTCATAACAGTAGCAAAACTATAGTTATGAAGTAGCTACGAAATAATTTTATGGTTGGGGAGGTCACTATGACATGAAAACCTGTGTTAAAGGGTTGCAGCATTTGAAAGGTTGAGTTGCAGCATCTGGAAGTTGGGGAACTGCTGAGTTAGTCACAGCACCTCCATCGCCCTCATCTCGTTTTCGTTCCGAATGCCTGAGTAGCCTTATTTTTCCAGCTCGGGCATACTGTCTCATAGAAGACTTTCTCAAACTTTTCTATAGGACTTTCTGTTAGCTGTATCTAATTCCAAACGATGTCAAGTTCAAATCTGTAAGAAGCCACCAATTTGGAATCATCAGCAAAAAGCAGAACAACATAGCTTTTGCAGAATATTTTCTACCCAAGGTCCCTTAAGCCCCCTGTCTCTTAGAGTTTATTTCAAAAGAGAAGAATGTCTCGCTACCTCTTCCATCTCAGCACTCAGAATCTTCTAACATTGCTCCACGACCTTTAAAATGTATTCACTGCTCAGCACAGGAAATTTAATCTATATTTTGCCTAAGGCTGAAAGACCAACTATTTCATCAGGTCTTGTTTATTTGAGGTTCATGCTTTCAAGCTCTGAGCCTTCACAGATGTGTTCACTAATGAAAAATAAGAGGGAAATTTGGGTCAGGATAAGCTAGTTTACACCTACTGTGGCCAGACCACCCCATTCATCACCTGACAGAGAAGAACATGGGTGAAGTCCGAGTCTGAGCCTGGGTTGGACTATCACAGGGTGACTCCAGCCTGGATCAGCAGTAGGCTAGGTCCAGAAGGCCAACTGGAAGCCAGCCCTTTTTCAAGACGAACTTAGAGGGTATGAGTTAGGGATGGAAGGATCTTCTGCTACTTTTGGAAAGTATTTACTTTGATAGATAGAGATTACGGAATTTGGAATTTGGAGTCAGAAATTTTAGATTTAGTTCTACTTTCATTTCTGCCCAAGTGTGCTACTGCTGGTCCCTACTTCATGTTAAGAAAATGAGAAATGATAATGTTGGCTTGAGTTTGTTTGAGCCAAGAGGTCTATGTATGGTTTGAGGTCTGATGGAAATTTTTGTATAAATAATAAACCCTGATACGTACCAGAGATACAGAAGAAAGGATTTTTGGAGGAGGTGGTATTTGACTGGGTCTTGAGTATAGTGCAATATTTTTTTTTTCTCTTTACAAGTCCAAATGTTGAGAGTTAAGAATGATATAAATTCCAAACGAGCAAATTCAGCTGGTGAGTTACCTGTTCAGTCCTACATGAATCCTTCCAGACCAAGCCGTGTCTCACACATCTTCTTGGCAATAGTTGACTTTGTGCTCTTCTGCCAAACTACAAATGTAGCGCCTTTAACTCTGGCTCTTTGCACCTGGGTTGAACTCACTTAGAAATGACTTCTGGAAAGGCTGGGCATAATACTTAGCCGTTAAGATTGCATACTACCCTTGCAGAGGATTCAGGTTCGGGTCCCAACATCTACAAGGGGCAGCCCACAACCATCTGTAACTCTAGCTTCAAGCGGATCTGATGCTTCTGGCCTCCATGAGTATCTACACTCACAGTCACATACACACACATTCATAATTTTCAAAACAAAACTCTTTTTAAAAGGTTGTAAGCATTAATTAATAAATATTGACATATTTTTAGTTAAGTATGGAAAAAATATCACAACCTATTTTTTTGTTTTGCAGTTTTTCTGTGTTATATATGTATATTTTAGTTATCAACTATCTTTTATTTCTCTCTCTCTTTTTAGTTTTTTTTAAGTATGATTTAGTGAGTAGTGAGAAGAGAATGACAGCTTGAAAAAAAATCTTTTGGCCTTGGAGACCAAGAACCTAAGAAAGCAAAAGCCGGCAGCTCTGTTTTTATAACTTACCTTTTCTTTAAAAGGAGCCATCGTGGCTTGAAGGGTAGAAGGGGCAGGAAGGAAGAATTAAACACAAGGAAAAAGATCTCTCCTGTGGTTTCAGCAAGATCAAAAGTCTGAGAGTCCTGCAGCGCCTTGGGGAGTGGGCTAAGAAAGGTGGCTCACTAAGGTTAGCCATTTCTGACACTTACTTTAATTCTAGCCCTGTGGGGTTGGGGTAGAGGGGAGCTATGTAATGAGGTCAGGGAAAGAGGTGGCAGAAATGGATGACATTTAACATGGTTTCAAGACAGCAAGCTGCAGCCGTTTGTACAGTGGATTCCTTGAGAGACATTCCAGAACAAACAGTTACCTCTTAATTGCCTGCATATGGATTTCCCACCTCATGCATCCGTTGGCTAATCTACAGTAGACACTCCTTTCTCCTGTGCACATTTCACAGTCTCTTTATCTCATTATCAGGCTACACAAAATTGCACGGAAAAGCGCCAAGGCAAGACTAATCAGAGGTGTAAACATCCCAGATAAATACAATAAATTAAAGTGAAGAAGCTAGAATGTTTTCCAAGCACCAATACAGAATGTTTGGACTCTTGTTTATTTTGAGTAATGGAGCAAGCATTTGTTGGGTTCTTTAGAAACCATTCTGCTTTGCTTCTTTGCTTAGGTAGAATAATGAACTATCAATTGGACATCTTCCTACCTCATATTAAATGCAAATCATTTGAGATTTTTTTTAAATCAGTGTTAAAGTGTCAAATAAAAAGCATAATTTCTATGAAAAGGGCTTAATAAAATAAGAGATCATAATGACCACTGGATTTCTTTTTTTTTTCTTAATAACTCAGAATAGTATAAGTATAAAACAATACAAACATTCAACAGGAAAATTTCAGGACCTCAAACGTAACAGCTGTTTTTCAAACAATAAAACCACGCTGGCCTCAGGCCTTCACAGCCTTTGAACGCATATTTTGTGAGCAAGTGTGTCGATGTTACTAGCTGAAACTGTAGGACGTTTGTTCTGTGGCCTTTTTTCCCTACTCTCTTACGAGACAGTTGCTTTGGACACTCAGGGATGCCCAGGACTTTTGAAAATACGCTCCCGTCTTTCCTGTTGTAAACCAACAGTTGAGAGCTCTCCTCTGATCACTCAGATGCAGGTTGCAGATGGGGTAGCATCGTTTTTCTGTGCTGTTTGTTCTGAGGGACGCTCTGAGCCTCCTTTGCTTTTCCCTAAAAGGAAGACTATAACGTCTGCCCCACCCCCTTAGCGTGTTCCAATGAACACTGACGAGATAATGTATTGAATTTGGTGAATACCCTGCCTGTCATGTAGCGAGTCCTTGTCAAATCAAAGCTATTTCAGAATAAGTGCTTGGAGCTCATTTTACAACGGAACAGACACTGTGGAGTCTTTTAGCACTCAGCCGTAAAAACGATGTGGATATTTCCTTGAAATATTTGTAAACATCTGGAAACAATTTAGTGTGAGGACACTTTAGGTAACTAGAGGGACTCATTCTCAAAATGAATATATAGTCTCAGAAGACTCTGAGGTCAAAGAGCAAGTGACCAAATACTTCTACTCAATCCAAGGAGCTTTGCGGGGAGAGAAAAGGCACAAAGAAAGGAGAAAGGAAAGGACTTTGGGAAATAGATTTTGCATAAAGTTAAGCCTCAAGAACAGGTGAGAACTTGCTGCCCTTCTGTAAATAGAAATTCAGGCATGTAGGCACTACACCCATTTACTGGTGTGACCTCTGAATTTATTGTTTTATGTGCCAACTATTATTACTGTTTATCATTATCATTATCATCATCATCATCATCATCATCATCATCATCATTATTGACCTAAAAGTCTCTGGAGGTAAAACAAATCCTGGACCTTCCTATGGACTTTGCACTCACAATGTAAAGTAGAGAGGCACTGATGGAGACACCAGAATGCTCAAACTAGAATACGGGTTAGAAAAGTGTGATTTATATACCGTTAATATTCTTTCCTGGAACTGGACTACACTGGGCTGTAAACTAAACTCTGTCCCCACTTTTTTCTTTAAAAAAAAAAAAGTGCTTTTATTTCACCAATCCCTTTGAAAAAAGCAATGGGATGCCTTATTCTTGCTTCAAGTCAGATATTTTTAATGCTTTCCAACTTCAAATTTTTCCTGAAAATAAATTTTAGATTCATGCTTAAGTTTATATAGAATTTAAAAACCTATGTACCAGTAAAATTTTGTTATTTTGAAACTCGGGACTGCTTACGTATGTTAGTGAGGATATTTAAATAAACCTACAGTTCGCTATTTCATAGGACAAATGACTATATAGCAATAAAAGTGAATTTATTTTCTAAATAAAATCAGCATATTTAACTTGTGAAAATTGCAATGTATATTTATTTTACTTATTTTCCCAATTTTATTGTAATACTTGAAAGTTGTCATTCTGAAATGTATGTACTGGGAAACACTAACAGAGACGATATTTGGTTCCTATAGTTCACTAGATAGTAGCTAATATCATTAATAAAATGGTAGGGATTCTTTAATTTTTCTATTATTTTAATAAATCTATTATTTTAAAATTGGATCGATATAAACACACTCTCTGCGGAGTTTTGCATAGTTCTTAAAATATGATCAGGAAGTGAATCAACCAGTGAACTTCATTCCTGGCTTCGAGGCCTTGAGGTTATGGGATAAAAATTACACATGAAGTTTGTTTGATAAACAAGGCTCTGAGATCTGGTGTATGTTGAGGAAGGTAGGTCAGGGACTGAAGAGAGGTCACATAAAGAGGTGAATAAAAACAATGTTGGCTTCTGAAGCAGATTTCTATTTACATCTTGTTTGTGACCATATGTCTGTATCAGGAAACACATGAGTTTCTAGAAACACTTTTAGCACATGATTCCAAGGTATTTATCATGTTGAAAAATAATGTTCAGCCAGTCATGGTGGCATATGCCTGTAGTCCCTGTGCTTTGGAGGGGGAGGCAAGGGATTCAGCAGTTCAGCGTCAGCCTTGGTTACACAGCAACCTTGAGGCCAATGCGGGCTAAGTGAGAAATAATCTCAAAAAAGAAAGAGATAAAAATTATTTTTGTTTCACTTTGTAGGTATTTTTCTTGCCTTTGGGCACCAGGTGGCGACATGAGGTGAGCTGTGAGGTTCATGGGGGTAGGCACCTTAGATAATGTCCTAAATTAAAAAGAAAGCCCACTGGGATTTGGAGAACAAATGAGAAAGAGAGGGAGAGAGAGAGAGAGAGAGAGAGAGAGACAGAGAGAGAGACAGAGAGAGACAGAGAAATACACACACACACACACACACAGACAGCATGAGTATACATGCAGGTTTGAGACACAAATCAAAAATGGAACCCTTGAGAAGGTTTGGTTACACTTTGACTAAAAAACACTAGGTTAGCCTCCCTCATTGAATGAAATAGTTTTCTTAGCAAATTCCATATACTAGATTTTTGGAAAATATAGGAGGTACTGGACCTGTAGATCCTGATAGCCATTTTGACTAGCATTTCATTGCACAGAAGTCCCTGCTCCCTCCCTCTCACCTACAATGGCCCATATAACGAAGTAAGCTCTAGAAATATTATTGCAGAGAACACCTGGTCCCTGCTGCCTGAGAAGCAGGTGTGTAAGCCTTAAATTGACCTCATTTTATAGAGTAAAAAATGAAGATACATTTAAGACAAGGCTTACAAAGGGGAGCTGCCAATCTAATAGACACAAATACGAGGATGGATATGAACCTTAGGCTGAAGGTTGGGCAATGAGTAGATGGCATTAAGGAAATTATTCTAATACAGGACTCTGCCCCCATGAGCTGTTCAATCTAATAAGGGCAATAAGGAGATAATGTTAATAGTATAGTTATTTGTTGGCTTGCATGCTTGCTTTTTTTGTTTGGCTGATTGGTTTGGTTTGGTTTGTTTGAAATAAAGTCTCACTCAGTAGTAGCCCAGGCTAGCCTTGCATTTACTGTGTAGCACAGGCTGACCTCAAAATCTGTCTTCAGTCTCTCAAATGCTAGTTACAGGCTTGTATCACCACGTTCAGCAGCAGTATAGGCTTTGCATGTGAAAACGTGAGCAAACACAGGTTTGATGAAACTGAATTTCTTCCTTTAGCTCCATACATGAGAGTTTGTGTAACAGTGCCAATTATGATATAAATTGTGTTCTAATATTCAAATATTTTTATTGGGTGAGATATATTAAATATAGGACTTTAGATTATGTGCCAGGAAGAGGTTGCAAGCGTGACTGTGGGAATAAAATGAATAAGATGAAAATTTGAAGCTGTTCAGAGGGATGGGTATTTTGCACAGTAAGAGGTTAAGCAGGGAACAGGAAGTAAGCTTGATTCAGGCATTGCCAGGGATCAGAACAAGGAAATGATGAATTGTTTGTCCATAGTCCATTGGCAATGGTTTGATCACAGGGGAAAAAAATGTGAGTAAAATTCAGGTGTGTGTAGTATTTCCAGTTTGAATTTAGGGACAGGGGAGAGAGCAGAGCAAAGCTTTCAAGTGAAGGTCGTGATGCCCTCACCACTGCTCTGCTGTACTGTCTGTGGGGCTGGAAACTATTGCTCACGAAGTATTTATTAGCCTTGAATAAATGCATGATGTACAGAAGATGTGTTAGGTGCTAGCAAGTAAACATGGATTGGGTGAAAAGTATTTATTAGGAATCTAGGAGTTAAATATAGAGCATTGGCTTTTAGGGACCACTGATATGGAAACATAAATAATGGGGATGAGCTGGCTTTTACAGAATTGCCTGTATATGAATTTTGACGTCACTGAGAAAAATGCTTTCTAGTTTCCCCCCTCCCTGCCTCTGTTTCTTTCCCAATAAGCAGGGATAGCCTTCCTTGCTTCATTCTGGTATTTTATTTTAGACTGTAACTAACTTTCCCTTGGAAAGGATCACCTTACATTATTATTAAATCACCAGGCATAATTGAAGACTAGTTGAAACTGCATTTTATTCCAGACCACTGGAGCTTTCTTACTATTTAACAATTGAATTGATCCTAGCTATTTTTTTCCCCTAGAAGTGATAATCTATGACAAATAGTGGGGATTAATATAAGTTCACTGAATAATATTCATGGAAACAAGAAAGAAAACTTTCTGTCTCTCTCTCTCTCTCTTTCTCTCTTGCCCTCTCCTTCTGCTCCTCACCACTACTACATTTTTCTGCAACTAAGACTTTTGGAATTTTTATAACATCAAGAATGCTTACCTTCTGCAGAAAGTCCTTGACCCAGAGGTACCTTGGGAAATTTTAGGAGCTGGCCTAATCCTATATATATTCCAGGCAAATTTTGACAGGCTTATTGCTTTTCATCATTAAGTGATCCTGGAACTTTTCCTAAATAGTATGGCATGTTAACACTAGCGTCTTGATCCAGTTCCAACCCAACCTTCAATTTATTCCATTTAGGCTAGTCATAGCATTTTCCCCTACTCTGTCTGTGACCTAAGCCATTTCAGGAGACCTCTGTGTGTGCTGTTCATATTTGTAGAGTTCCCAGGGGACAGAACTCCAGAAAAGCTACATAACATGGCTTTATTATTACTACTAATCAAGGCCCTACCTCAAAGGAATGAAAGCAAGAAAAGATAAATGAGCATTGATAAATGACTTAGAAAATAGAATATGCTGTAAAAAAGGTCCTAAATCTACTATAAAGAGTGGAGACAGCATGCAAATGTGATTAGGGAGACAGGGTCAGAAGATGAGTGCTGGCATATGGCGCACTTAGGGTCAGGGTGACCGAATTCACCATGATGTAATTCTTACACATACCAAGTGCAAAAGCAGGCTTTGGGCGGCAAGCTTTCGACGTGGCAGTACGGCTGTGCTCATGAAGTGGTCAAGGGAAGTACAGCACTTCGCTTTCTTGCTGGGCTGGGATCCCACTCTTCCTGTCACCAACTGCCACTAAATCCAGCTCTCACCATCATGAAAAATGTCAAAATATGTGTGCTAAGTAAAGCCTGCTCAGCCAGCCTCTTAAGAGAAAACATTTAGCAATAACATTTCCTAGGATGGATAGTATTATGGGAAATGAGGAACCTGTTTCCTATGGCAATTTATTATTATGTATGGTAATAATTTCATCAGAAATTTAATCAAAAAGATAAAAGTTTTAGTTAGCCCCTGAATCAGCCTAGGTTTAGAAGATGAGATAAAAGATAAAGGGAATATATTCTCTGAGAAATCTGATCCTGGGAGAACGAGAAGATGTAATTAGACAAAAAGCCTCTGCAGACCATGATGCTTAGGTGAGTTTTATGCTCACAAAGCAACAAAGATTGGGGACAATTCTTTCATCTTATTTCTACCCATCTGATTCTGACTTTTTATGCTTCGTGCCTATAGGACGTGAGAACACTGTTTTTCACCATACAGCGATTCCCAAGGAACAAATAGAACTTTAATTTTTGCAACCTTTGTAGTTCCTGGAAGAAAGCTGCCGCCCAGAGGGACTTTAATACCACATACTCTGGTTTCCAGGTGCAAGTGGGTCCAGACCCCAGGTGCAAGGATATTCAGATTTCAACACCATAAGTTTTTACTTTCTCACTTGCATTTGCTGCAGTGCCTGCCCACGGCCCGAAAGGCAGGATCAGTTCTTACAGTGAAATTAGGAAACACTTGAGACTTACAGAACGGTTACAGTCAAACCTGAAAGGGAACTTGTAAGCAAACCAGCAAAACCTATCCTGGAAGCTGGAATTCCTTCTCTCGTTCCTGGCAGATATAGTCCAACCTTGCTTGAAGATTTTTCTCAGAATGCGCTAGGTCACAGAGCACTTTTTTTTTTTCCTTCAGAGGATGCAAGTTCTTGTTACAATATTATATGAGAGCTGTGGGTATACACACATAATAATCTGTATGCCCAGCCAGGAAAGGCATTGTCCCACAAAACTGTGTTTTCTTATTCAAAAGCTAGTCGCAGGGCTGAGAAACACAGCCATACATATGAGGGAAATAGACCGAAGTGAGAGAGTACTTAAGCCTGGGAAATGTGCCCATAGACTTTACTGCTGTTTTTAGAAGGCATCCTTCTGCTGCTAGTCCGAAGCACATCTTTTTATTGATTCAGAATGTCAACCATTTTACAGGGAGGGTAGATTATAAACAAAACTTTGCTGATTTTCTTTTTCTTTTTTCTTGTAGCAACCAAATGCTTTCAGCCACTGGAGTCAGTGAGTAACAGCTGTGTTTGAAAGGGTCCTCAGATAAAAATCAAAAGTGTGTTAGCATCTTCAGATTATGGTTGTTGTTGTAATCGGAGCAGACTTAAGAATTGGGAGCAGGCTGGAGGCATCAGTTCTTCTAATTTGTCATTTAGTTCCTCCATGAAATTTGCTGTGGATGAGAATGCCAAAGTTCTCTCTGGCTTGATTTGTAACTGCTGAACTTGTGGTGGTTGAGTCTCCCTCTCTGGTGATGGTGGGAGAAGCTCACTGAAAGTCTTTGGAGGCATGAGAAGTGAGATGCTGGATGTTAATATAACCAAAAGCAGTAACCGTACCCATGGACTATCAGAGGGAAAGGGAGCCAGAGAGGGTGTCCCTCCAAAGCACTTA
Organism: Meriones unguiculatus; assembly: GCF_030254825.1. Lineage (NCBI taxonomy): Eukaryota > Metazoa > Chordata > Mammalia > Rodentia > Muridae > Meriones > Meriones unguiculatus. The sequence goes on along the minus strand of NC_083359.1, from coordinate 84,416,056 downwards.
CGTGTAAACTGAGCAAAGGAAAGTGAGCTGCACAGAGTCAATTTGCTGGCTTGCAAAACAGGTACTGGAGTTTGAATTCCTGTTTACTGCTCATTCCATTCCATCAATGGCTTTACCACAGCTGTGTTGTGTTATAGCCAGTCAGTGTTTTGGATCCTATTAGATGCTATGTACTCAGTACCACATCCCTAAATGTTCAGTGTGAGTATAGATTTTTTTTTTCTCCTCCTTCCACCAAAGCCACAATAGAGCTCACGTAGACCTGGTAGAAAGTGTGAATGTTCTGGGTTGGACTGTTTATTCTTTTTTTTTAAAATTTAGTTTACATCCCAATCATATCCCCTTCCCTTGTCTCTTTCCGGTCCCACCCTCCCTCCTTTTTACCCCCATCTCCTTCCTTTAGTCCCCAGAAACGGGAAGCCCTCCTTCTTTACCAACTGGCCACAGGCTATCAAGCCTCTTGAGGAATGCCTGCACCCTTTTCCTCTGTGGCCTGGCCAGGCTGCCCACCTGGGGGAAGTGATCCAAGAGCATACACTGGAGTCCATGTCAGAAACAGCCCCCGGTTCCCTTACTCAGGATTTGTTCTTTTATGTTGGGGCTTTATGAGATTCTCAGCAGTAGTCTGAGGAAAGTGGTTTCTGCTTTAGAATTGGGACTAAGAGTACTCATGCCACTAGCATTGGGATCTTTACGCTTGGACATACCACACAGTTGGCTCCATTTTCTACATCTTTCCAGTCAACAAGAAACCCACGAGCAGCACACTTCCTCTCATGTAATCCCTTGTCTGAAAAACATAACTTTGCCTCCCTCCCCAGCATGCCTTGACCTCTACCTTCTCTTCTCGACTTTTTCCTGGGTAAATTCTTTTGCTCTGTTCTGTTGGGAACTTTGCTGGAATCTTTGTTGCAGTCCATTTATGCGCTCTGAGAAACACTGGGTGTTTTTTCCTAGACATTCTAGAATCTAGATATATAACCTAGCATCTAGAATCTAGATGCTCAGTGTGGAGAAATAAAATACTAGCAAACTTTTCTTTAAACTACACCAAGGTTATGGTACTTCAGTTTCTTTTGTGTATAGCACTGGGTGAGTCCAAACCCCAGTACAGAAACAGGGACACAGGGGAAACACAAAGGCCTCATACCTGCACAGGCCCCACCAAGAAGGCCCAGGTAATATGGGAGGAAGGCAAAGCAGCCATGTCAGTCTTGACTGTTCAAAATCTCAGTGGTTATCACCCAGAAACAGTGGTAACCGTGTTAGCTGAGACCAGCATGGGCATTCTGAATTAGAAGGTAGCTGTGAATCTTTTATTTTCTGTTTTATATTGGCTCTTTCCTGGTGCGTAGATCTCAGAGAGGAATGTATCACAGTATTCCAGCAGTTATGAAAAGATAACATGAAGTGCAGCCGGATTGAGGTCCAGAAGGGATGTGGTTAAGACTTGTCAAGCTATTAAAAGACATTTATAAGTAGAAATCCCTCGCTCAGAGATTCTTATGCACATAACTTTCTGGCGAAGAAAAAAATGATGAACTTATTCAGCCATTTGTGCTAGAGGTTAGTGGCCCTTCATTTATATGCAAATTAGTCTAAAAGCTAGGAAAACCTATAACATTTTAAATATTCCACACCAGGGGCTTACACTAAGAGTCTTTGTCAAATAAAATGAGTTCTCACAGATCTGCTTTGAGCTAGTTTGCCTCCAAGCACAGTCTCTCTCAGAGGAAGGAAACAGTAAAGTTCTCACACAGAGAGAAAACGTTTACCACTCAGTAAAAATCCCTGGGCCTTGCTGTATGAAAGCTTTAATTTAGCTCAGCTCACTGCTCCATGAGGTAATTTAGAGTGCCAATAAAAGGAGATTATTTTTGGACTGCGAATCTGCCTGGCACATTCTTTGAACTTAATAGAGCTAAATAAAGCTATCCAAACTCGCGTGATTTTTGGAGAAGGTCATCCACACAGGATATTCCTGTGATAGTTGTTACGTACACAGCAGAGCAAACACGAAAAAGAGAGATTAGCAGCCATACACATGAATAGACCCGCTTCTTAAACATACATTAACTGGAAGAGATAGGAAGGCAAAGTAGCCAGCAGATACTAGAGCACCCACACAGGACGATATGGAAGGGGCAGAGGGAATGACATAGGCCCCAGTATAGAGCAGCCATGCTTTAGCTTTGGCTGTGGAGGGGAGCTGCCTTTTACCGGGGTAGCTGCTTCACCTCCTTAAACCTCAGTCACTTTGCTGCAATAGAAAGCGGTCTTCCCTGAAGGGTCGTAATGGAGTCTGAGCCTCTTAGCATGTGTTAAAGCTTCCTGAAAACCATCAGACATGTTAGTCTGGGTGACTTTCCTCGCCAACGTTAACGGTCTCTACTTCCTTCTGCCAATAACTCTGTGAGACAAGCTCACCCCAGAAAATGAGAGAAGACTAGAGATAAAGGAGGAAAGAAGATATCTGTTCTTGGATCACTCAGAGATGAACACTTTTAATATGTTGATTCCTTTCCTTATGGATTTTTGGCTGGATATTGTTTTATATAGTGAAGACTGTACATCCATGTAACTTTGAAGACTCTATAGGTATCACAGCATCCCTTCATAAAGCATTTGTGGAGGTAACTTTCAGCACTACATGCTCCCCTGCATTGTCAGGCTTGCCTTTACCCCTGTGTCTATCATCTGGATTATTATGTCCTCAATATCCCTTGAACACTACATGCCAAACTGTGCAGAAGTGGTTTGTACACATTGCTTTCCTTCCCTCCTTCCTTGGGCATTATTAATGTTGGAATGCTTAGTTAAATATGATCAAAATGAGTGAGAACATTAAAGAGAATTACAGTTAAGATGTATCTGTCATTGTGGGAGAGATACTTCAGGATCATTCAAACTAACCAGCTTCCAGCAGTGTGTCAAGAACCCTGATCATGAGCTTCTTTGTAAAACTGACGCTAATAGGTATATCTATTTGTCCATCTGCTATCTTTCTATCTGTTTCTTGAGAAAAAAATAATCTATTATCATTACATAAGCAGTTAAGAAAAAAGATATTGTTTAATAAGCTGAAAAAGTACAAAACCAACTATTTCAAAATTTTCTCTTCTGGAGGCCTTAAAAATCATTTTAAGGTAGGTGTTCATGTGACCGTGTGTTAATTATTGATAGTCACCACTCAGGGATTGGGGGGGTTAATTAGAATCAATCATAGTCAACACTTTTTTGTTCATTCAAATCAGCTATTCTCTCTAGCGTCTCGGAGCAGTTGAGAGAAAGCACCCTATTAATTCACTAACTTCCAGAAACCGGTCTGTGCTTTATTTCCACCATCAGAATACATTTAGAGCAAAACCAGAAAGAGAACCAGGATTCTGCCAGATACACAGCGCTCACCTCTTTGCTGGTCCCCCAGTGTCAGCTAGCCAAGGTAAAGGGAGAAAACAAGCGAGCGAGTCAGTCCTAGCTGTAGGGGGAGAGTGGAATGGATGGGCCAGAGGGTCTCCAGAGAAGGGGCCCCTGGCTGTTCCCTCTCCAATCCAATCCTCCTTTCTGCCAAGTCTGTGTGATTCCTTGTGCGGTGTTGATGGTCCGTAATCCTTTGTCAGGGTAATTGACAGCGAAGTCTGCGCTTTTGCAGCTAATGATAAATAGGGCTTTTAAAGGTTGTAATTTCTTGTTTAACCGATGCCAGTTGCAAATACTTTGTGCTGAGAAATAATTCCTCTCTGCCAAATAAAATACAGTGGACGTCTGTGGTGTGTTTTTCAGCTTATTGTTAGTCGCAGATCGCCTGACAGAGCACTTTCTACACAGGAGATAAATGCCAGGCTGACCAGCTGCCAACTTCAGCACAGAAAAGACTTTTCATATGAAAGGAAAAGACAGTGTTGTTTCTCTAAAAAACATTAATAAAGTTTCTTCCCACTTATGTTTTTAACCTTTAACAAAACCCTTTCAGAAGTAAAATGCTTTAGTCCCTTGCAGTGAGGGTTCTCTGAGGGTTGACAAGTTTTCCGAGTTGCCTACTAGTTCAGACGCTCGCATTTGCCCAAAGCACCTTCGCACAAGGGCCAAGAAGACACTCCATAGGCAGCTCACAGAATGCTGGGGGACTCTGGGGTATAGAGAGGAGGAAAGATTTTCCCAAGGGCCTGCCCACTGCTAGATAGAATATAAGGTGACAAGGAATGGTGCTTAGGAAATCAATAGTAGAGGCAGGATCCCTTGGCTCAACGGGAAAAAGCTTGTTTAGATTAAATTATTATTACTACTCCCCCACATGCCGAGAAGTGCCAGCATGTCTCACAATATAAATAGGATTCCAAGGGCTTTTGCACACATGTCTGTTAGGATATTTGAATGTCAGTGACGCTGGCAGCTTGAAAACATCCTGTGGCCATTTTTTTTAAAGGAAATGAATTGCCATATCTGATTTTATGGTTTTGGAAATTATTATTATTATTTTTACGAATCAGATTGCTTACAGTAAGACACTCTAGGAGCCCAGGAAGTTTGCTAAGTCTCAGGTGGCAAGGAACGCCCAGCTGGGTTAGAGCTGTTGATGACTTGTGTGATCATTTGTGGCTTATAGAGGTGAATGCGGGCCTGGAGGAGATGTATCTGGACCATTTGGGAAATCTTTCAGATCTTCTTTGTATTAAAAAAAAATTACATGCCTTTTGAGTCTTGAGTTTATACTTTGCTCTTCCAGTGATATAGATGCAGGTATACTTCATAGGCCGGGATGCCACGTGACTTTGGAGGTTTCAAAACAGAGCAGGACAGAAGAGAAGATGGGAGATGATGAGGAGGCCAAGGTAGATACTTGGGGATTAGAGAGGCAGAAACATGCTGAGCATTCAAGCAGCAGGACACAGTACATTGCGGGCTCCTAGTCTTAGCACAGAGGCATCCGTCGCCTCATTACCAGACAAATCTAACTTCCGCACAGGCACTGTGCTCTTGTGTGAAAGGCAAAGTGCTTGGGTGACTATCTCCCCCACTGGAAACCCATACTGACTTCCCTGCACTGAACAGTGGAATCTAAAAGCCTGGGAGTGCTGTAAAGAGCTCACTGCCACCCACCTCTGCTTCTTCCATCTCTTCTTTTCTCAAAGCTCCCAAACTCCCAGGGCCTGCAACACTGGAAAGCCACAGGCTTGTCTCTTACTGGGGCTGTGCTTTTGGTAACCTTACTTCTCTGAATCTAAAATTAGGACAGTGACACCCTCTTAGGATATAAATGAGATACAAATAAATTTTAGCAATGAGTCACGCTGCTTTTTGATCACTCTGCTCTACTCATTATGAATAATTTCCCCTCCCCCAATTAGTCAAAATAGGTAATTTTTTCTTTGAAAATGCAATTCAATTAGTTCCTCTTTTCTATGACTCTTTTCTACTATCCAGCCTCATCTATAAAGTTGATCCCTGTGTGTCAACTTTATAGTATTACTTCTACTTAAACTCATTTGTTGAAGTTACTTGCCGATGTTTTTTATTTTTCTCCACTGCTAAACTGTGAACACCCTGTTGGAGAAAACTTATGTTTCATAATTACCGACCAATTATTGTTCATTAAATATAAGTTATAACAATCAGAAAGAAAACACAAGATAGGAAATCTAAATTGAGATTTTTTTTTTTTGCTGCTTAATTTGAATTCCACCAGTTGCAAGCTCATATAAAGCGTGAGGGTAAACTCAGTTTAATCTGTGGGCATCTGATTGTTTCATCTCTATTCAAAGCGGATGGTTTCCTTGTATTTCTCAAACATCATCGTTTCAGAGATTACTAACTTTTCTTGCTAAAACTTCTAAGGAGTAGGAGAATTTTTAAGAACCATCTACGACGTGGATTTATTAGACTTTTCTGTACGGGGCTGGTACTATGTAATGGATGTTTTAGGAGGGAGCAGACCTACACTTCTGCTAAATAAATGTAATTTTCTTTATACAAAAGGACAAATCATGGAGCTAAATGATCTAATTTCATAAACATGGGGCTAACTGGTCCTAAGATAAAGGCTATTCTTTATGATATGTTGATATAAAATGCCAGTGTTTGATTTGTTTTCTTGTGTTTCCCATTGTTTATTATACCTCTGTGAATGTGAACACACTCTCTCCATATATATATGTGTATATATATATATATATATATGATTGAGGTGAAGACAGTCCAATATGTCTCTCCCATACATGGCGCTAGGAGAGTATTTCCAACAATATGGGGACTTAAGAAGACAGAGGTTGTAGCATATGATTTATGATGCTATGTGTGATGCTAGGTAATAGATCTGTGCAATTTATCTTGTTCCCATGATCAGATTTATGTTCCTACAACTCAAAGAAAGGTTTGTAATGTGAATTAGAAGAGGGATAGAAATATAGGCCAGAAATTGACTTCTCAAAGGCAAACAGAATATGTACAAACATTTCTTAGAGGAAATATGTCTGAAGAAAATCATATGATCACACCCTGATCAGATGAAGAAGGCTTATATATCTATGTCGGTTTCTGGGTTAAAATGACATCCAATAGACTCAGAAAAAAATCCTATCTACTGAAAGAATGCCTTCTTTCCATCCCTCCCTCTCTTTCCTTCTCTTCCTTTGAGTTTTCTCCTGTTTTGAGACCGGGTTTTAATGTGCAGAATGCTCTTGAATCTCCAATCCTCTTGCTTCTACCTCTCAAGTGTTGGCATTAGAGGCACATTTTGCCACATCCAGCTTCTTCGATTTCGCGTTAGTTCTTAGGAATGTAATTGTATAGCTTTGGGGTTCTTTCAAAATCATTGAGTCCTTAATATTACATAGAGAAAAGCATTTCAGAACTTGGGTGCCATAGCTGAATTGACAGTTGCCTGTCTTCAGCTAGGATACTCACATGAACCTCACAAAATTACCCTTAAGAATGTTTAGGGTTTGTTTTCTTTTTGTTAATTAATGCACTTGGGCTCAAGAAGACTGAATTTGCTGAAGTGACAGATCCAGTCTGGTCCTAAGGGCCAGAAAACATGCTACAATGTGCTAAACCATTTCAATCAAATACCAACTCAAAGAGAAAAATAGGAGTTGGGAACAAGAAAAGAAAATGTTTATTGTTGTTTTGTCATCTGTATGGGTGTTTTCCCTGAATGTATGTCTGTGACCACAGAGGCCAGAGGTGGGCATCAGATCCCCCGGGACTGGAGTTACAGGCAGTTGTGAGTTAGCACGTGTGTGCTGGGAATCAGACCCAGGTCATCTGGAAGAACAGCCAATGCCCTAATGCACTGAACCAGCACTCCAGTGCCACCACCCCTCCCAGCTAAATTTAATTTAAAACTAGAAATAATAAACCTACTCATTGGCTAATTTTTCCAAAAATATTACCAGGTGCTACTGTTCTCTGCAACTAATTAGATAAATGTGACTTTGCTAAGTCGCACTAAAATGTACTAATTGGTCATTTTTGGGTTGAAATTGTATTAAGTGCTCTTCTGTTATACCAGAACCATTTAGAATATAAATGGAATAACACATGTGAGGTGTTTTATGATCTCTGGAAGCAAGGACCTACAGAAACCTGACCTGTCAAATGCTCAGAAGTTGAGAACACAATTCCATTATGCTCTGCTGATGGAATTCTCTTCTAACCATCTTAATAATGGAGTGGGGGATGTAGATCCCTACTTGTTTTTCTGAGATTCAAAATCTTGAGGCTGTGGTTACCCTTTGGCTGAAGACCATAAAAAAAAAAAAACATACTCCAGATAGTCAGTATATCCATTGGTGTAGCTGCTGCCTAGGAAGGAATTGATTTATTGGCTACGGGTCCAGGGAGCGATGGTCTGGGGCTGTCTGCAAACTTGCCTTCCGAGCTGTCTCATTTTCCTTGAGGACTCTTGAGAAGCAGGACAGCCTTCAGAAAGCCCGTGACATACACGTTACTCATGTTCTTCGTCCTCAGGTGTGACGATCGATCTTGGAGAGACTCACCTTCTTGATTGTCATAAGCGGGAAAAACTCAGCAGGTCGGCATGTGTGTCGTGCTCCATGAACAAACATTTTTCTAATATTAACTGTTTGACTTTCAAATTGAATTTGGAGAATAAATTGTTTTTCTCAGTCTTCTCTTGGAAGAGGCATCAGTGTGGAATCTAGCAGGTCTTTATTCTGCTGTGAGTGGATGCTTTATGCCATTATTTTTCCAGTTCTGACCAAAACCCACTCTTTTTCTAAAGAGACCCATAAAACTTCCACAGTGGCTGAGTTCAGAACTTCAAAATATATGCCACAAATGGCTCCAAAGGTGCATATATCATTTGGGTTCTAGTGGAACTGGGACAGTCTCAATGTCAATGTATAAACACTCAGATTTTAGAGGAAGGAGGTTTTTTTTTTCCTCTTTGTGATTCATCTTCTATGGCTCCATTACCTTTCTTTTCTTTTCCATGCTTGAATTGTACAGTGATTTAAGAGCCCATTGATGTGGTACTTGGTCATGCCAACCGGTGCAATGTGCCAGTTGGCTTCACTCTGGAACCCTACATACTCTGCCTTGCTTTATTTAAATTTCAAACATCTGAAATATCTATTTAAACGGTCTTTTGTTTTGAAGCTATGTCCAGCTGGCAGTGACATATGAGCCATTATCTGGGAACTCCCACCAGAAACCAATATGTCAAAGTGAGTTACCAGATATAGTTATACCGGACCAGGTAATGATGCTAGGTCTCAGCAGCCTTAGCGGGCTATGCAGACAGCCCAAATAAGTAAATCTTTCACAATACAGAATTTCTGGGCCTTTCTACCACGGGCAATTGGATCTGCTCTGAGTTACTATATTTATAGCACTGTTGTTACTAGTTCAGCTGTGGGTTTTCTGAACACATACACACACATAGGCATATACACACACATCCATACACACACATGCACACACACCCGCTGAGTCCATTTCATGCTGCTCTTATGTTTACATGTTTAATGCTGACTATTTGGGCTGGGATCACCTATGGGGGGGGAGGTGGAGGCTAAGCTGGGCGGTGCTGGTTCATGCCTTTAACCACAGCATGTGGGAGGCAGAGGCAGGCAGATCTCTGAGTTTGAGCACAGCCTGGTCTACAGAGTAAGTTCCAGGGCAGCTGAGGCTATACAGAGAAACCCTGTCTCAAATCAATAGTAATAATATTTTTCTAAAAGTAATTGAAAAGTTGAAAGTTTTATAGAGATACTGAAGCCGAGAAAAGGCCCAAGGATATGGAAAGAAAAATGTGTGGCACAGGACCACTCTGGAAACCGACGGCAAGGGAAGTCCCAGTGGCCACTGAAATGGTGACATACTCTCCTAGTTACCACTTTCTTTTCAATCAGTAAAGCCTTTAATTATGGCCATCCTCTACCCTGGCTTTCTCCTGCTGTGAATTGGGACAGCATGGCTTCCTTCCACCAGCTTTCAGATGCCGGGGTGTGGACATGTGGTCATGATGTGAGTCACAGTGACACACAGGTCACTGCAGGCAGACAGGATCATCTACTAATAAGGACTTCTTTGGGATGCTTAAAGCCAGAGCACATGACTCGGTGGAAATAAGATTATCCCACAGAGTTTGGGGAATTTTGCCCAAATTTAACTTTCTTTTTCTCGTATGACCTTAGTGCATCAACTTCCTTCCTAGTTAAGACACTCAGAAATAAATCCCCAGGAAGAGACTGTCACATTGTTAAGGTTAGCTATGGTTGCCAGGCACATTGGGTCTCTCCCTTAATGCTCAGGTGACATCTCAGTCCTGTTCCCTTGCCTACTGCTGGCTCTGCTGTCCGTTAAGTCAAACGGATATATCTTGTCTGCTGTTACTCTTCCAGTTGATGGACTTGCAATTTTGCCTCTCAAATCTACATAAAATCCTCCGAGAGCAGACTGTATGTCCTACCCCTCTGTATCCAAAAAGCCCATTTTCCCAATTGGCAACGGAAAATTGGTAGAAATTTGGGCTGATGGTGAAGGGATGGGAAGGTCATGATGGGCTGATTTTGACCACAGTTAGTGTCATTAACTTTAGGCTTGGTCTTCAGTGTTTGATGGAGACCGTTGGCAGCAAGGCTTATGCTCTGTCACCGATGGGAAGGAGGTGACGCACGGTGGAAGACTCGAAAGTGGTATACGGTTCCTTTTAGTTAAGCTAGAGACAGGGCAACTGACTTCCTTGTCTAGACAATAATTGTACATGATCTATTTCTTATAAAATAACATTCATATCACTTTCAATCTGGAGATTTATCCCTGTGGGACCGGTTTGGCATTCAGGTATTTGTCAATCACTCAGGATTTCCCCAAGCGTGCTAATTACAGTGCAGCCCTCATACAATTTATAAGCCAGCCAATGATTTTCTTGAAAACACACACACACACACACACACACACACACACTGCCATTAGGAGAGCATAATTTGGTTGTCATCTAGAACAAAAAAAAAAAAATCTTTCTATCTGGCTAGGTACCCGAATTATAAAAACAAGCCTATGACCCCACCATGAGATGCTGGTGGCCCTGCAGGCTGATGCTGCAGACTTGGCCCTGAATTTGACTCCGTTTTGCAACCCATGCTCAATTCTCACAATTACCAATGGTAAATTGCTAAAACCCAATATGTTTTGAAGCAAAAAGCAACAATGTATAGCTAGTAGTTACAATTGGAATCCTCTAAAAGTACTTGAGTGAATTCTTTGTGTCAAAGCAAGGCTCCCACAGTAAATGCCTATCCCCACCCCACCTCTACCTCCAACCCAGTCCATGGGCTGTAGCTCTAACAGTCAATGTGAAACATTTGAAGGTCAGGTCTTGAAGCACTAATTAGGTTCAGATGAGGTCACGAGGGTGGAGTCCTCAGGATAGAGTGTGATCCTTGTTACCTGTTACAGTTTGTTAACTTTGTATCCCTGTTGTACTCCCGCTCCCTCATTTCCTCCCAATCCCATCCTCCCTCCCTCCTCTCCTCCCTGCCCCTCTCTAAGTCCACTGATTAGGGAGGACCTCCTCCCCTTTCATCTGACCCTGCTTTATCAGGTATCATCAGGACTGGCTGCAGAGTCCTCCTCTGTGGCCTAGCAAGGCTGCTCCTCCCTCGGGGAGGGGAGGGTGGTCAAAGAGCCCACTATGGAGTTCATGTCAGAAACAGTCCCTGTTCCCCTTATTAGGGTACCCACTGTTACTTTTAAGGAACTGAATTGGCTCACTCTCTAAAGCTCCCCAGTTTTCAGGTTGTGAGAGATAAGTTTGTGTTCTGGAGCTCCCAGTCTACGGGACTCCATCGTGGCAACCTGAAATGACTGAGATACAACTGAGATAGATTTTACATATGAATTAAAACCCAGAGATGTTATGGAGTACTGTCCATTTCCCTCCCTAGCAAAAAAAAAAAAAAAAAAAAAAAAAACAAAAAAAAAAAAAAACAAAAAAAAAAAAACAAAAACAAGAAACAGGAGTTCTGAACTGGGAGCCGCTATATGTACTTTTACTTTTCTTGTTCTTTGGGGAGATTCTTAATTTTGTTTACTTAAACATTATTTTTAAATATCAGACTTCTTATGTTGGGCACATTAGCATCCTCCTGTCTTCCGATTATTTTGGTATCGAAGACCAGCATAACCACCCAGAGCAGCTTAATCTCCTGTTGAGACTTCCTTGTTTACTGACAGATATTGAGAGCCCTTCTCTCTGTGTTTATTGTGATGGACGATGGCTCACTGCTAGATGCTAGAAACATCTTCTCCCTTCAATCTAAAATAAAAACATGCGAGGCAGTATAACTCAAGTTCTATTCTAAGAGTTCATATACCTTGTGATTATTACTGTTGTTTTTAGCCAATGAGAAGGGCACTCTCTGTTTCATTAGTCCTGTCCATCCAAGAGCTGAGTTCATTCATTAACTATGGACATCTCACTCATGTTAGTCTGCTCTCCTGAGCGGTTTTCTTAAGCCTGTTTTTAACCAGCTTTTATATCGTTTTAAAATATAACAAAAAGAAAAGAATCATCTTAAAAAATGACCTGAGGCAGGTCGAGCCACTTGATACTGCCATTCCTATTGGTAATGTCACAGTTGCTGGTAAGCCTTTCTTCAAGTGGAAGCAGTCTCTAGGAAGGAAGACTGTCACCAGAGGAAGCAGGAAGACACCTTATCCAGTGCTGTCCCTGGAGGGAATGGTCACCTCAGGGGACCACACACCCGGAACACTGAAAGTTTAGAAAGCTCTTAAAATCTGATTCACATTTTACTCTTTTCCTAGAATTTTGCCTTACTGGTTTCTTTCTTTTCCTTAAAAAAAAGATAATCTTTTGGAATTTCCCAAAATGCTCAGACATTTAAAGAGAGAGAGAGAGAGAGAGAGAGAGAGAGAGAGAGGAAGAAATAAAAGTCACGAAGTAAATATTGAGTAATGTGACTTTTAGTTTTTAGACATGTGGCAACCAAATTAGTTAACACAAAGCAAATGAGCTGAGAATAATTGAATTTTCACAGCCTGTGTTTAGCCTTTGACTTCCTTCTTTTTCCTGTGTTTTCAAAAAACACTAATTTCTGGTGCGATTGCTTACAAAAAGTTATGTTTTTTTAACCAATTTGAGTGTTTGATATTTGAATATTTCTTTTCAAAAGTGAATTTTAGAATGAAAAATTGGCTCAGTAGAAAGCCAAGGATTAACTAACAGCAGAAGAGAGTCCCCAGTGGGGTGTCTGGGGCAAATTTCGGGTTTTCTCATGCTTTGTTGGGTCTACCACCAAGTCTTACTTCCTACTTGTTCTTAAGCTTCTATGAGTGAGTCTTCTTAGCTCACGGCCTCATCTACACACTCATCACATTTGATCAAGCATTAGTTACCATGTCTGAAGCGTCTTCTGACTTCCCCTGTGGTTTTTTTGTGATAGTAACAGGGAGCAGAGGGCAAAGGGAGCAAACAGCACAGCAGCTTTGACTAGTCCATTTCCAAGGAGAAACCCCAGTGACTGTAGCAGCGCGAAGGCTCACAAATGCCCCTGCGGCCACTCTCAAATGCCCTCTGTGCCCAACTGACTGCCTGGGATTTGTTCCTGTAGGTCCTGGGCAGCCTTGAGAAGTAAAGCCTTTTCTCTATTCTGTTGTTTTGAAAAAAGGCTCAGAGAAGTGAATCACATTGTCCAAGGCCACAGATAATAATGGGCAGGGCCTCAGGAAAACACAGTTATCTTGGATTCTAAGCTGCTAAGCTTTCTGCTCTCTTCCACCATATCCCCTTCCGTTATAGTGAGGCAAATCTCATCAAGGATTCTTTTTTTGAAAGCCAGCCCACAGCTTAAATAGCCTCTGGGTAGCCAACCCAGGCGTGCCACGGGGGCAATGCAGATAGGTCCACATACATGGAAGCAAGCCAGATCCTCAGCCTTAGCCAAATGTGGAATTGTTCATGACAGAGAGCACTCACCATCGGGAAGGTGGAAGGCGGAAACCAGCTCCATCTTTAAGGCATAGCATTCCGCAGCTCTCTACAGTTCCCCCTTTTTGTTTTAGACGCATCAGGCAAGAGTAGAGGTCTGATCTCTGATATTAGAAATAAATTGGGACTTTGTACAGATGTTCATTTAGGTGTCATCCACCCAAAGAGCATCAGACCCGTCAGATACCTTTTTCTCAGAGGCGGGACCTGGGGCATCAACCCGCATGCAATCAGACATGCTCTTCTCTGGGTTCAAAGCGGCTGACCCTGAGTGCAGTGCTTAGCCTTGCATCCTGAGCGTATCATTTTAGCTTTTTATGGTATCCAACCATGCTTGGGGCGAATGTCCTGCTTCAATGGCTGTAAAGGCCTGAATGATCATGGCTGCATCACACTGTTGTGAGACTCTAATCTTGCATATATACCACAGGCAAACCAAGGAGACCAACACCAGAAGGCCTGCTAACACTCATCAAGGATTCTTATTTCCTTCTTTGTTATTCTTTATTTTTTCCTAATATTTCCCATAGAGAAACTGAGGGTAGTGTACATATCTTAAACCACATCCTTATGTCTCTGTCGAAAAGAAGGTATTCTACCCAGTAACACAATGCCTAGCATTTGTTGTTGTTGTTACTTGGTGGTGCTGGAGAGCCAATCCAGAGCCTTGTGCGTAGCCTACACAGCCCCAAAAGGAGATAAAGGTTCTGATCTAACACCGCCTAGGAAGGTTTGCTTGCACTGCATTCTCTCAGGAGTTCTGGTCAGGGATGCCTTCAGAGACACATCCTGAGAGTTAAGGCACATAAAAGTGATATGGACTGTTTTAGCGCTATGGAAATACATTTGCCTTACAGAGCTGAAAGAAAATAGAGATGATGAGAGATTTAAAGCAATACCAACCGCCACGTTAAGGTACCTCACTGTTTTAAGTACTTTCTGTTTCAAAGGAAGGTCGGCTGTAATGAAAAAGCTAAGCTTTGAGACTGTCCACAGAACCACAGGCTCACCTTTAAAGAACCATTAAAAAATAACCTTCTTTTTTTTTTTTTTTTTTCAATGCAGTTTATTCAGGAACCTTGAACAATCATTTGACCCTGGGGAAAGCCAGCCCACAGCTTAAATAGCCTCTGGGTAGCCAACCCAGGCGTGCCACGGGGGCAATGCAGATAGGTCCACATACATGGAAGCAAGCCAGATCCTCAGCCTTAGCCAAATGTGGAATTGTTCGTGACAGAGAGCACTCACCATCGGGAAGGTGGAAGGCAGAAACCAGCTCCATCTTTAAGGCACAGCATTCCGCAGCTCTCTACAGTTCCCCCTTTTTGTTTTAGACGCATCAGGCAAGAGTAGAGGTCTGATCTCTGATATTAGAAATATAGCAGGCCTTCTGGTGTTGGTCTCCTTGGTTTGCCTGTGGTATATATGCAAGATTAGAGTCTCACAACAGTGTGATGCAGCCATGATCATTCAGGCCTTTACAGCCATTGAAGCAGGACATTCGCCCCAAGCATGGTTGGATACCATAAAAAGCTAAAATGTTACGCTCAGGATGCGAGGCTAAGCACTGCACTCAGGGCCAGCCGCTTTGGACCCAGAGAAGAGCATGTCTGACTGCATGCGGGTTGATACCCCAGGTCCCGCCTCTGAGAAAAAGGTATCTGACGGGTCTGATGCTCTTTGGGTGGATGACACCTAAATGAACATCGGTACAAAAAATAACCTTCTTAAAAGATTTATTAAGTGTGTGTGTGTGTCTGTGTGCCTGTGCTTTTTGAGTCCACATATGAACATGTGGAGGCCATAAGAGGACATCAGATTCCCTGAAGCTCAAGGGCGCTGATGAGTGGTTATGAGCTACCTGGTGTGGGGACTGAGAACTGTGGCCCTGTTCATAAAGACTACGTGCTGTCTACCACGGAGCCATCTTTTCAGCCCTTTCCCCCAGTTCCCTTTCCTTTAGAATATTCTTTTTTTCTCTAAAGAACAATCACATTTTACATGTTTGATATTATTTTTAAAGACTTAGATGGATGCCTAAGCATCCAAAAGCATGCCGACTTGATAAGCAAAGGAAAGCTTACACATGCCTAATTTCACCATACAGTGGGCCCGGCAGGTCGAAAGTGATCCTTGACCATGACTGACCAGTTGTATATTTGTCATCGACCCAGTCTTGCTGCACCGTGGACAAGGTTCACTGGTGGAGGACCCTGAAAGTAGCATGCTGTTGAGAAAGGGTTGACATGCTGCTAAGTCTGGCTTTGGTCATTATGATAACTAAGCTCCATTTACATTGCCGACCATGTTTCCAGGTAAGTGGTCCCTGAGCCACATATCAGAGCACGTATTAGAAGGATGCTGTACCAATTTCAGTTAAAGCTAAGGGTACCCAAAGAAATGCAAACGAACACCACAGTTGTGTTTCACTGCTTTTCATAGGCTTGGCAATCAAAGCAAAACAGTTTTTAGTGGCTTTTGCAATTATACTTCCTTTCAATTTTCTAAAGGTTACAGGGCCTGAACCACACAAATCCCATTAAAGTAAGTAGCTGTTGTGCAATATAAATTGCTTTGAAAACATTCTTCAATGCCCATAAAGTGATCAGCGGTCTGCACTTCAGATCCGCTTGCCTGCCATGATTTCAACCCAGAGACAGACGACACACTTTGATGTGGCGGTTGGTTCTGCTACCGAAGTTGGCATTTTATCTTCTTGCATCAGATTTCTTCCCAAATTGATGTGACTCAGGCATAGGAAGCACATTTTTTGCTGCGATTTTCTTCCTAAAATATGTTTTTTACTCTACCTTTAAATTATGCTGGGCCGACCCTTGATCTGGGACCTCCAATGTTCCTCCTCCTGGAGGCAGCACAGCAGAATGTCAGAGAATGCGTGGGGGATGCAAGGTCTTAGTGGGTAGAGGTTACCACAGCCCCCTGGGCCTGATGCTTGAAGGGATCACTCTCTGCTTTCTTCACCCTACCTCCAGGGTAATGTCAGCAGCCTAACACAGAGTTCGGAGTGAGCTTTTATGCTATAGCCAGAGTGAGCGCCATTTTCTCTTCCATGCACAGTCTGTCTGTCTTGCAAGGGTTCTGGCCCGGGTTTCTCATGAAGCTATGCTAGCGACACTGTGACCCACTGAAAACACTCTTTTTTTTAAGCGTTTCTGTCTTGTATGTGGTCCTGATTATTATTGCACATGCATTTTTGAAGATGCTTTTCATAGAAAAGATGAAAACAGAAAACTGAGCTCTGCGTTCACAAAGGAACAAGACCCCAAGGCTTTTCCTGTGTCTAAATCTGAAAGAGACTCATTATAAAAGGTTTATTTTTTTTCCTTTTGTATTTAAAATTATCCAGAAACAAAGGCAGCCCTGACCTAATTAGTTGCTTTGCACTGTTAAAAAGAATCTGAATTCAGGAACCACTGAGCCCTTTAGGCATGAGGGCTCTAATTCTAGGTCTTGCTTCTACATGACAGTATAGGTCTAACTCTTCCAACTTTTATTGTCAGCTCGTCTATGCTGCCTATATCTCCTCTGTAATAATGATTGGATGCACAAAGGCAAGAAAATACCTTCCTAGAAAGAACTGGACCATATTTTTTTTTTACATAGCATTTGATAAAATAAGAACATTTATATGGAGATTTAAGAAGGGCTAGCTAGGTTAACCTGGACTGAAACTATTGTCCAAGACTTAATGCAGGAAGTAAAATGTGAGATGTGCTTCCTAGGGCATACTGATTTTAATGTGTCCCTTAAAATGAAAGAGAAGTGTGCCCATGTGTTTCCAGGGAAAAGAAGATGGAAGATGGCATGTAGGGAGGCAACTGAAAAGAAAAACACAGAACACCTGACCCAAACAGCCACTCAAGATGAACATATGGGCATTCTGGCTGGAATAGTCTATGACACAGTGATTCTTATTCACAGAGCTGCCTTATAATATTTTTATAACAGCTAGCACGATCAAACATTTCCCTTGAGTGATTTTCCTTGCTGATGCCTTCTTGTTCTTCCCTCGCGCAGCGTGTCTGTTGCCATGTTCACTTAAGAATGGAGTAGGATTAGGTGTCCTGGCCCCCAGCCTTGTCTAGAAACCTCACATTTTCCTTGTTAGAGCTCAGGCAAATCACCTTGTCCTTCTAGGTCCCTTACCTCATCTGCAGAACGAGACGGTTGGGTTAGATAACTTCTTGCACTTTATTGGTTGCCAGAATTTTATGATTCATGATTCCAAGTGAGACTGCACCTGTCAATAAAGCCAGCATAGTCATCACATCAAGAAAGTAGCAGTAACTACACACTGGGAATGTACTTAAACATCAAATCTATAAAATCCACAACTACCTTGTATATTTTTTTTAAAAATTTGTTCACAATTCAGCATTATTCTGAAGCTTTATGAATCCTGACCCTGTCAGGATGATAAAGAACGATGTCTGTCCCATCGAGTCAGTTGGAGATTAGCGCCTTTGGACCACATAGTTTGAAATTAGCCTTCACTGTCCTAACAGAAAGAGGACTCTCCCGCCGGGAAAAACACTCACTGCTTTTTTCCCCTTGTGTTCAAGCAGAGCCCCAATCCTGACAAATGTATTTATCACACGTTCTTCAAGTGCCCTGAGTTTGTAAACTTCAGCAGTGTTTATTTATCCTCTCCTGCTGTGGAAGACACTGTACCCAATCCTGTTCTTCAACAGCAGGGAAATCTCTCAGGCTGCGAGCAGTGAGCAAAGACAGATGAGCCAAAGGGCTGCCGCTCAAGCTGTCTCTGCTGCCTACTTATTGTCTCTTTCCATTTGCCTTGGGTTCTGAAGGACATTTGCCAGAGCTGGACTCCTGAGACCTTTGTTACTTGAATGTCTTTTCTCACCTTCAACATGATCCGAACTGATGTTTTCATTTGTTAAAACCAACAAGAACATTCACTGGGAAACTCTTGCTGGAATCACTTCAGATCATCTTAGCTATTTATTCCCTGTCATAACCTGTAATCCTCCATTTCCCTTACTCCCACGTCGGGGGACTTGGTGGTTTTAGAGTGGACAGTCAGCGGGGTCTCAGTGAACAGTGGGAGATTTCTAAGAACTACCGAGTGATTATGTGGCAGGTTGTAGTACTAAGAACAAGATGTAAAATACTCTTGATCTTGATCAGAGTTTGGCAGTGCAAACAGAAACAGGATTACAAAGCAGAACAAAGGATTTGGAACTTGTGGTTATACAGGAGAAAGAATTCCGAGTGAAGAAAAATCAGAGTATTTACTTACTCTGGTGTTTTCTTTACATGACAAAAATATTAACTTGTGGTCTGATTGGTCTCACCTTTAGAAAAGTATAGAAGATAAGGATTTTTTTTTCAGATTCACATTTAATGGAAACATAAATTTCAGGATCAGACATTGTCTCAAAGTCACTGAAGACCAGAGATACTAGAAGAGTTAGTCATATGGAACTGCAAACAAGAAATCTAGGAGGGGTGACAATAAGAACAATACGAATGCTTCCAGACAATTGAACAGGGAGCTAAAGGATGTGCAGGCTAAAGGATGTTAGGTCCTACCCATTTGAGTTACAGTGTTGATGTTATTGCCAGCTACTTTTTCTAATAGGTAAACAGTGTCAGCTATTTTAGCCGGGATGTTCTAGGCCTGGAGAGATCATAGAAATTATGATTCAAATGGTTCCATCATCAAAATGTGGCTAATCTGAGGCTCTCAGTAGGGTGTGGCAGAGGCTCCCTCAGGGTGCTAAGTGTCAAAACCAAAAGGGACTGATCAATGGACTCATGCAGCAATCATGGAATGTTGGTCAGCATCTTCTCTCTTGAACCAATTGGATCAGACCTTCTTTTTTTTTTTTTCTTCTACAGAAACACTTTTCTGAGGACGAGAAGTTTCATGTTTCCTTTGGGGGGGGGATTCAGCCAGTGTTTATTGTATCTGGGTCTTTAATTACCAAGGGCAATATACAGTGTCTATTCTCAGTCCTGAAGGAGCCTAAGGGGGAAAAAGTCTCAGAGTTTAAAGACAGTAGCCTCAGCCATCAGTCTTCTAGAGATCTGCTCTGCAGGCATCCCCAGTTTCACTTGCAATTTGAACCCAAATATAAATCTAGAACAGGCTCTAATTTGTGTGTGTGTGTGTGTGTGTGTGTGTGTGTTTTGTGGTAACAACAACATTACAGCTGAGGTGAGTGTCTATAAGACAGCCCGATTCTTGCTAGTAGCTTTTTCTGAGAATGCTTTGTGTTTTCAGTCATGGGAAACCATGATTGGATCTGCTAGAAACACAGTGCCAAGAGCTTGTTTTTGTTGAGGATGGAACAAATATACAACTTCTCCTTTATCCTCACCTTTATTCCTTGTAGTTTAGCTTGAACTGAGCCTCTCTGGGCAGCATGTGCCACAAAAGAGTGTGTATGTATGGGAAGTTCAAGACTCTGGATAACGGTTTCATAGTTTTATTAGCCCAGCTGGTCAACCACTTGGTTTCCACAATCAATCATTCTTATCCTGGGGCTTGGTTAGGGTTTCAGGACAGGCCCATGTTACTCTCTGATGGGGCATTTTGCTCTCTGAATGACTGGCTAACCAAGATGGCTTTGGGATAATTCAGAGCAAACCCAAGATGGACCATGCAGGCAAAGCCTCAGAACTGAGGATTCCTGGCCCTTGCCAGCATTCATTTAAGAAAAAGGACATTTGATTCCAGTACCTTGCTAAGGATGTGAGCAAAAGAAGCAATCTCTCGTTAGAGATGGCAGTAAATACAGGCCACCTGGGACCTCTGGAGTGACCTCCATTCCTTATCACCAATTTCATTCCAGATGACCAGTTGAACTCAGAGGAGAAGAAGAAAAGAAAGCAACGGAGAAACAGGACGACCTTCAATAGCAGCCAGCTGCAGGCCTTGGAGCGTGTCTTTGAGAGGACACACTACCCAGATGCTTTTGTGAGAGAAGATCTTGCACGTCGGGTGAACCTCACTGAGGCCAGAGTGCAGGTAACTCATGCTTTGGATGGCATCCACCAAGTGTCCCTCCGCAGTGACACATCTCTGAAGATGGTTTATCAATACAAGTTGTAGGTTTGGGGCTGCAGCTGACACTGATACGGGTTGCAAATATAAAGTATGGCAACGGACTTCATATCTTTCATTGAGATGAATGGTACTTTTCAAAATTAAAGTGAATGCCTTTAGGGAGGGTAAAATATGCTGTAGGAAGGGCTATCTCTTTTGCACTGTTGTGAACCTTATGCATTGGTGTTTTATACACCACACACATAAGGGCCTGCTTCAGCATGCCATCTCTCAATTTGAACCCTAGAGTGGCCATAACCTTTAACTCACCCTCCCCTGAGCTTTCCTGTCCAGCTTGGGACAGTACCAACCTTGTTCTAAGTACTCATGATTATGAATGTTGATAAAGACTGGAGATGAATATTGAGAAATTGAGTTAAGAGCTTACTTAGAGTAGATAACTTCTTATAGTCTCCAATGTCCCTATGAAATAAAACAAGTTGAGAGAGGGCGAAGTAATGGTGGCTCCCTCAGTCAGAACAGGAGTGTGAAAAGACCTCCCACATGGGGAGACAAGAGCTTCTCCTCAAAGTTCTCCCAGGAGAGAAAAAAAAAATCAGTGCAATAATGCAAGAAAAGACATCTAAACCTCTCCTGTGGCCCCAAGGAAAACAAGACAGAACGTTGAGGGCACACGTCTGTGATGGCAGTCAGGGCTCAGATGAGCGCACCATAGCAACAGAGCATAGCTCCACACTGACATTTGGTCCTGTTCTCTCCATCCCTCCCTCCTCGCAGATCTGAAGCTAACCCCAGTGAATTAACTCTGCCCGGGTTGCTTTTCACACATTGCTATGAATTCCCTCTGCTTTTCTGACCCCCTCTACCTCCTATTTCCCCAACCTCAGCCTGCAGTGAAATGATGAACAACTTTAAATCAGTAACCCACACACGAAAGAGAAAGAAAGAAAGAAAAAAAAAAAAAGAAAGCAAAGCAAAGAAAGAAAACCACTTACAAAAACCATGCTCTCTGTTTGGGCATTTTATTTTCTAACTTTATTTTATTTTGATCTTTGTTTTTGTTTTTGTTTTAATTTTTGAGGGACACAGAAAGAGAGAACCTGAAGTTGGGTAGGAAAGGAGGTAGGGCAGATCTTGGAATAGTTGGAGGAAGGGAAAATATGATCAAACATATTTTGTGTAAAAAAATTAAATTAAATAGACTATTATCCCCTAGTATCTTATAGCACCATGTTGCTGTAGTACTCTGAACTTTAAAAAGCAAACATAGGTAGAGCAATGATGGAAACTGTTTAAAATATGGGGAAGGGTAACTTTTGAGTTGGGAGATTAATCTTGTCCAGTTTCAAGAGTTGAATGTCATGCACGGACATACATACGTGCATACATATACACATACCTACATACATCCATACACATACATGGTGGGAGAGGCAGGAAATGCCATCTCTGTCCCACCTGTGGTTCTATTATATATCTCTGTTTATCTTCCTTTCCTATGACACTACGAAGCAATGACTTCTATTGCCGTGAGCGTTTCCTGTCGGAGCGGCACAGAATTGTTGCTCTGTGACTTTATTATTTCTCCTTAAACTCCTGGCCTTTCCCAGACCAAACCAATCACCTAACTTGGGGACCCCATACTCAGGACATTTGTTACAACATGACATGTACTGTATTAAGTTATCTGTGGGACAACTCCCCTCGCTGGCTGGTAAAGTTCTTTCATATGGAGATAAGTTTTTTTTTTATTTATTATTATTTTTTTTTACTTTTTAAAATTTTTTTTTCAATGCAGTTTATTCAGGAACCTTGAACAATCATCTGACCCTGGGGAAAGCCAGCCCATAGCTTAAATAGCCTCTGGGTAGCCAACCCCAGCGTGCCACGTGGGCAATGCAGATAGGTCCACATACATGGAAGCAAGCCAGATCCTCAGCCTTAGCCAAATGCGGAGTTGTTTGTGACAGAGAGCACTCACCATCGGGAAGGTGGAAGGCGGAAACCAGCTCCATCTTTAAGGCGCGGCATTGCGCAGCTCTCTACAGTTCCCCCTTTTTGTTTTAGTCACATCAGGCAAGAGGAGATGTCTGATCTCTGATATTAGAAATAAATTGGGACTTTGTACCGATGTTCATTTAGGTGTCATCCACCCAAATACCTTTTGGAGATAAGTTTTATTCATCCTTGAAAATGTCATTTCTCCTCTTTTCCTCAAATGTTTATTGAGCTATTATGGATTCCATGACTTGATTCGCTTTGTTGGAGATAAATAAGACACTGAGAATCTTAAGGGTACCGTTGTGTTGTCTGAAACAGAGAAAAAGATGTGCAAACTATTGAATAATGATGGCATCATAAGCTGAATCCCACAGTAAAGGAATCTGCAAGTATTTTTGATAGAGTAGAGGAAAGAATGATCCACTCTGCCCGGAGAAAGGGAAGGGATTATGCCCTTATTAGCTGTACAATATGAACCAACACAAAACTCTTTCTGTAATCCTGTCAGTCACAGCTGACCAACCATGAGACAAAGTAACAGAGAAATTAAATAACATTTCGATGATAAATTTTCGGTATAGCATAGCTGTAGCATAGCTGGTACTTTTATCCAATTCTTTTAGACCTTATTGTCATTTGCCTTCTACTATTAACACTTGACAGAGGACTGGATGTTACAATAAAATCTTGGATTTGATACCTGGACACAGAGAAAAAAATACTTGCAGGTGTACCTGTCACTAGCTGTCTTGGACGCTAACAGGCTACCCCCCATCTCTTGAGATATACAAACAAATGTCTTCCAGTTGAATTCTCAGGGTTTGTGCCTGTGTTTTTCTTCTGAGAGTGTCTTTTATAGAACCCAAAATAGGTTTTCACTGTCTGGTTCAATATGTTGGAAGTGCTGGAACCTTTAGCCAGGAGCCAGTGTACAGATGCCCCCTCGAGGGGACAGGGGTGTCTTTGAAGATCTGCCTTCCATTAGTTTGGTCTCTGGAATACCCATTTGATTGGACTACCATAGGGGTTGCCAATTTGCCGGGGCACACTTTGGTAGTTCTTTTTCTTCTATTGCGTCCTTATTCCCCTGATGGTTTTTCCAGCACCTTTTCTTTTCCTTTCTTTTTTTTTTCTCCTTTCTTTTTCTTCTTTCTTTTGGTCTTTTGAGACAGGGTTTCTATGTGTATCCTTGGCTGTCCTAAACTTATTTTGTGGACCAGGCCTGCCTGGAAGATCTGCCTGTCTCTGCCTCCTCCAGTGCTAGGATTATAGGTGAGTGCCACCATGCCCAGAATTCCTGCACCTTTTCTATGAATGACTTTCTTCTTAATCCTTGCCACAAGGTGTAGGGAGATAAAGTGTTTCCTTTAATTAATAAACACAAGGAAAGCTGATGAAAAATTCACACTTTGAAGAATCTTTAAACTTCCCTTAGAAAATCAATTATAACAATTGCCAACATTTTATGAAATTCTAAGTGTATTGAATATAGGTATAATAGCCTTCATAACCTACATTTAGTTGTTTTATGCATTATTAATTGATCCCATCTCTGGATTCTTAATTACTAGAAGTATTCCATGGTCTTCTTGTGCTGGGTCTTGTACATGCTAAGCTCTCCCCTGAAGTACTCCATAGACATGGAGGTTTAACTATGAATCACATTGCCATGGGGGAAGGATTTTACTGCAAGATTTCGATCGTTTTAGGAATGGTTCTGGACCCATCTTGTATCTTTCTCGGGGTGGCATTATATAGTAAAATCAAGCAAAATTCCACTCATGTAATCCATTTTTCCTCTCCCTCTTTACATCTTTCTTCCTTCCCAACAATATTCCAGGTGTGGTTTCAGAACCGAAGAGCCAAGTTCCGCAGGAATGAGCGAGCCATGCTGGCCAATAAAAATGCTTCCCTCCTCAAGTCCTACTCAGGAGACGTGACTGCTGTGGAGCAGCCCATCGTACCTCGCCCTGCTCCCAGACCCACCGACTATCTCTCCTGGGGGACAGCCTCTCCATACAGGTGAATGACTGGCCCACTCTCCCTTGCTCCACTTCCACATGCGTCTCAGCCATCCATCACACTCAAGGCTGCTTTGGCGGCTGGCTGACATTCCTTACTGGGTTAACCTCTTCAGAGACATTCAACTTGCTGGCATCCACACATTTTTTCCAAGAGATTGCTAGTTGCCCCAGGAGCAGGGTTTGGGGCAGAAGAGAGAGGGGCAGCCATCAGCAATCTCCTCTTGGACTCAGGAAATCTTGTCAAGGTTGCAAAACTGGGAAAGAATATAAAAGAACAGATCCTCTGTAAAGCGGGTCCAGTGCCTCTCTTGGAACCATTCTGGAACAAAACTATCCCGTTTAAGACACATTTGCTGTGTTACGGCCAAGTAGGGAATCAATGTGTAATGCTCCAAGTGTAGGACTAACGGCACTCTTCACAATAAATCTGGTTTTGAATTAAAAGTAAAGGAGGGAGGACAGAAGGGAGGGAGGAGTGAGAAAGAGGGAGGGAGGGAGGAGCTGGAAGAAAAGTCAACGAGAAGTTCCTTTTAATCACTTTCCTGACCCTAGTGCTTGTTAGTGGGTAAGGCTTTCTTACGATCCCCAAATGCCTTCCTATTCAATTATTTGTGATTTTTTTATATCCCAATGTCTCTCTCTCTATCTCTCTTTCCCTCTCTTTCTCTGTGATGTGTTTCTTTCTCTCTTACTCCGTATGGTACGCTTTAAAAAAATACACTTAAACGTTTATATTTAAAAAGGAATTGTTTGAAGCAGAAAATAATAGAATACCATTTAAGCCTCTGTTTGGAGACTTTCCCCCTCCATTCAGTGCGCTGCTGTTCAGAAAGCACAGGTTGGTGTAAACATACCTAGGAATCTGGTACTTAACATGTAATCAGGCTAGAGTGCCTTTCTTTAAACCTGGGAGAAGCCCAGCTCCAGGCTATATATTCTGTTTGGCTGACTTCTACAGAAGAACTATGCACATGTTCATTTTTCTGTTAACTGACACTTGTATCTTTTTATTCTTCAAGTTAATGCTTGAACTAAAGAGGGGTTTAAAACTGGTTACAGGAGATTGGGCCCAGATAAAGAGTGAAATGCCATATTTATGAAACATGGGTGTTTTCCCACAGTTGGGAGGCGTCATTAAATCCCAAAGCCTCATCTAAAATGGTCTCTCAGGTCCAAATAAGTTCTTCAGAGAAATGCCTTACACGCATCTGGAAGTTTTATGAACCTTCCCTGTGGAATTAGGCTGATGTGCCTCCCATCTCAGTGATTGACATCTCTGTCTAGGAGAATGAGGAGGTCCTGTTCCTGTGCTGGGCCTCCATTGGCCCCCACCCTGGCTGACTTTGGAAGATCAGTCATGTCTGTGTTTCCTACTTAACATTTAGATGTTTCTCTTGTAGAACTTTACTAAAAACACATTTTGGAGACTGTTCTGGAATAGCATATTCTTTAATATTTTAAATAAGTGGAAGGCCTGCTTTCCCTACAACTATTGGTAGTCTATAGATTAAGTGAACAGCTTGGGATATGGGTGGAGTTCAGAGCCTGGTACGCCAAGATCTCTAGTTTGAATTTGGTTGCAACCAAGAAGTTCCTTGCTCCTTTTTCTGCCTAAGTTTTCCTTGGGATTTCTACCCCAGCTTTCAGCAATCTGGATGGCTGCCAGTGGTCCCTACCCATGGAGCTGAAAACAGCCTACTACACATGAAATCCTTCCTGAACTAACATCAAGTTAGGCCACCTGAACCAAAGATAGAGGGGCTCCAGTGCCAGCATCTAGAGAAACTAGTAACATGCAACTTGTGTGTGCCTTTTTGAGAAATATTCTATTTTAATTGAAAAAATAGAAATTCTAGATATATTTTGAAAATCTACTCATAGTTTCACCAGCTTGACGTAACTAGCTAGCTTGTTTTATGACTTGAGTTTATTATTTTATATAGGGATAGTCTTAGTGTACATATTATTTTGTATTATGTTCTTTTTTTCACTTAAGACTGTATAACTTCATACTGCTTAGTGATTTCATGGTATGCATTTATTTCTCTTACATACAGTATTGTAAAAAACTAATTGAGGCAATATAGAAGCTAATTGTTCATATTTTGTATGAAAAATAAATTAATATCCAATATAAGTAGAAAAACAAAAGTTTAAGGCAACAATTTAATCAGTGATATGTTTCTTTGACCTCATGTTGACTAAAGTGTTCATAATTTTGTTACTTCCTGAACGTGGCAAAGGCTATTCTGTTACTTGGGGGGTTTTCTGCTATATTTAGAACCAAATATATTATGATTTTTACATTTTGAAGCTTCCTAGCAAACATATATTTCTAAGGAAATATTAAAGGAAAACAAATGATGAAAAGCAAAGGAAATGATAGACCTTGTTGCTCCTGTTGGTACCATTCTGTCAAGCTAGTTGTCTCACATGTGATATTCATTAAAAGGCATTTCTCTTGATCATCCTTGAGAGCATTCCTGTGTGATAGCTCTGTGTGATTTGCCCTGGTTCAAAACAAGAGGAGACTTTCCAGGTTTAAGTCTTCACCAAGCAGAGTTAGAACAGTACTTCTGGGCCCTGTTTCTACCCAACACGTTGGGCTGCTTGTCCAGCCTGTCATATTCAAACTTAACATTGCATTGTAATGGAAGTACTAAAAAGTATAAGACTGGAAAATTATCTAAATTCTCCTCCTTTGCTAGTCAAGCACTCTTTCTTGACTAGCAAAGCCTATC
Source organism: Meriones unguiculatus (assembly GCF_030254825.1). Lineage (NCBI taxonomy): Eukaryota > Metazoa > Chordata > Mammalia > Rodentia > Muridae > Meriones > Meriones unguiculatus. The sequence continues at coordinate 84,388,762 of NC_083359.1, read as the reverse complement.
TGCAGCTGAGGTCTTCATCCTGGAGTGTGGACATCCCAATGCGATGGCCAGTGTCATTAGATCATGAAACCCAGGGACATTGACTAAATAATTTTTGTCAGAAAGAAAGGTTTACTGACTTTTGTTGCTGATCTCTGGAAGAAGAACAGGAAGCCGACTCATAAGAGCGACTCATAAGAGCAGTTACTCCCCTATGGTAACAATCATAGACTAGAAAGTAGCCAAGCCCTCTCTCCTCTCTTTTTTTAAAACTTTTATTTTCTAAATGTCTTTGAAATTGGGTGTAAAAATCATATAACATATCATCTGGACTGGGAAGGTTTTGGAATGATATTAGTAATTGCGTTAGGAAAAAACGATGTAAACCAGGATTGTCCCAGGCAAACTAGGGCGTTTGAGTCAGTCTAATTATAGCTCACTGTGACATCACTCATTCTCTTGAGCATATCAGATGATGACATCAGACAGGCAACCGAGGTACTAGAGATAGCAAAGCATTTCTCAAGATGGAAACTACTTTCTTGGCAGAGGTTTTGTTTTGTTTGTGTGTTTGTTTATTTGTTTATTTAGCTGTAGCTAACTGAAGTAAACTTGTCTTTGGGACACAAACCCAATTCTTAGGTGAGAATGATTTCCTTTTAGTGAATTATAAGAATGAAAATGCACACAAACACTAAAATGATCAAAACTCACTAACCTCACAGTGTTATATGCCTCTTGGGTAACAATAATCAAGCAAATTCTACACTATTCTTTGAGATCAAGTAGCCAAGAGACCCTTCCCACAGACACAGTTGTTCTATGAAGGGTAGACAGTGAATGGCTTGGCTCTGTAGTTCTGTCAGGAGCACCATTTGCAGAGGGAGGGCTGGACTTGCCACTAGTGGCAAGGCATAGAGAGGCTGAAGGCTCTTGTACCTTCAGCCTCTCAGTTGGTCTTGCTCATGGTGCTGCTCACATCTGCTCAACGCATTTGGCTCATTTCTCCCTTTCACACTTTCAAAAATAGATCTTCGTCCCTCCCAAGATGTTGTTTACACGAGGGGCTTCATAACGGATTCTAACGGAAGACACTGAAAAGGTAACTTGTCAGATGGGGAGGAGGGTGGCTTCTTGGGGTAGGACTTAAGGGGGACTTAGATTTTGTTTTGTTTTTAAGAAATGGGGGGCTGACATCCTAGAAATGTAAGCAGTGGAGGGCCCCAAGTGGGAAATTAGAAGTCAGAACTGTCAGAAAGCATGCCCGGCGAACAGAGTGTAGGAGTCTGAAGCAGCCTCTCCATACACAGTCATATGTTCAGGGATCACGGGGCTGTGCCGGTGAAGACTCTGATCCTTTAAGTCTAGAGGCAGCTGGGGTTCCACAGCTCTCTGTTGTCCCACTCTGAAGTAATTCCCATGGTGCTCACATTTATACCTGACTAGCGTGGTTTTAGATACCCAGAGTATGAACCAGTGTCTGACTGTGTTATGGTCCTGCTCCTGTTGCCTCGGAGGCCAATACCATATTTGATTTATTGTGTAACTTTAGATTTAAAAATGGAGCTAGATATACTTTTCCTACTGCATGTCTCACAAGGGAGCTTAGAACCTCGGGATAACCAATATGGTATGCTCAATACTGGGGTGGGGGGAGAGAAAGAAACACAAAAAGTCTGGGAACAGTAGAAAGATATTTCTAGAAAGAGAAGCTAAACATTGTAAAGGGGTCACAGAACATGCACCAGAAACTAAAGCCTCACCAATGAAATGTGTTCCCACACGTCCACTTAGGAAAAAAAGCAAGTATGTGTTCTACAACTCAACTTTTGAATTTTAATCAGAAGCTAGAAATGATGATTTAAGTACACAAGCACACCTCCAAAGGATTTATAGGGTCTCACTTTAGATGTCCATTTCCCTAGGAAAACTGAAATTTAATTTTCTTAGATGAAACAAGCATGCGTCCATTGTTCTTGCACTGGCCAAAGAACAAACCAAAGAGAGAGCTTCCAATGTCTGTATTTCAAGGTTCAGAAAAATGCGAACTAGAGCCTGTGAAAGACAATGCGGAGTGGGTAGAATCCTGGATTCTAAGGACCAGGCAGATGCTCCTCAGGCTGCCATAAGCATCTTTAGGATAATGTTTTAAGCAGCTTGCCATCATTTATTCAAAAAGGCTGAACAGAAAATAGCATTAAAGACAGAGTTCAAGCATTACTTTTCTCCTCAGTTGTTTTGTGATTTATAGAACTGATACTGGACGATTCAAAATCAAACCATTAGAGTATTTGCTACACCACCCTGGTATTGTTAATTATTTTCAATCAGTGTCCCTTTAAAGCACCTTTCAGAGCAAGCTGAATTGGCCATAAATGACGTGTCTCCAGAGGAAACAATTATCTAACCCTGCCAGCAGTGCTAGCTTTCTGCTGGGTTGCATCTGCTTGGAATTTCCAAATAAGGCAGTGGGAAAACTTCATGCTTCCCAAAATGTGTCAGCTCTGTGAAGTCCCATGGCAGACTTGATGAGTCAGCAGATGGAAGACAAGCATTTCTTTCTCATCCCTAACGTCTCCATGTGCTTTATTTGGCTGTGCAGCTTCTTGGTTACGGATACAAAGAGCTTTGTTAACAATTCAACAGAAAGGGTGCATTAGCCAACCTTTTAAAACTCAGTCCCAGGACTCAGCTCATATATACGTGCTCCCTTTACAGGAATAACAGAGTCTTGCTCAATGGGAAACTAAGCAGCACTTGGATGTCTGTCTGTTGACTGGGATCTTGGTGGTTGTGTTTAATTGATACACATCATTGAGTTTCTACCTTTTTTATTTTTTTTAATTCCAGGAAGTTTCATTCTGCATAGGAACAAGTGGTAATTTTACATTGGTTGAGTGACCCCTTAACTGGCTAAAATCAATTCATTACCTCTGTAGGTGCCTCTCTGGTGGGAAGGGATTTCAGGGCTCTTTTGTTGCCTGAGGCAGAGTTTTAGAAGTTTCCATGACATTAGAAAACAGGCAGTCCTGAATAGCCCCTCAGATTGGCAGCCCTTCAAGGCAATCATGCATCTGTTGTCACTTAAGCAATCAAGCCCTCCACCTTCCAATGCTATGTTTGAAGCATGACTAAGCAACTCTTTGGACACCCAGCAGTTAATTCTCTCTTTTTTGACTGGTAATAGGCCTTGTTTGTCATGGCTATGTCCAAAAGCTTCCAATTTCTTGCCTATATTGCACATTTAGCTTAAGCTGTATAAATGGACCCATGTCAAATACCCAAAGGGAAATATATAACATATCACTGAGAGTCTGATTTGTGGGATTCCCTTAAACATTCTATTAAGCAGTAGAGAATGGAGATGGTGTCTGTGCCTTATAGCCTATGTAATCAGCTACCCAATACTGCAACACATTAGCTCAATCTTCGCAAGTTCGTGACTTTCTTAAGCATTTACCAAGTGAAAGTGGCATCTCTTAAGAAGCCTCCCATGGAAGTGCAACTTCATTCGCTAATGTCAACTGCCACATAACTTGACGGACTCCATATAGTATTTCCACTGCTAGAATCACCGATAGAGTGTTGCTGTCGTCACAGAGGGGCCACAGAGTGCAAAAGGACACTGTTCTCTGCTGTGCACGCACGTGCAGGCGGCCACTGAAATGTCTCAGTTGCTAGCTAACCTCCTGTGCAATTCTAATTCTCAGTCATTTGCTTTTGAGTCAACCGTCCTTAGACAGAAACGCAGTATTTCTAAGGGATGTGTTACCATAGTAAGTACTCAGGCTAGAACATCAAATAGACTATGAAATAACTATAGCTAAAATGATGTACTACAGACAGAATTGGTATCGATAGGATAATAGACAATTTGGAAAAACAGTAACAACAACGTTAGACAATTAAGACAGGCTCCTCAAATCCCTCCAATCCCTCCTTCCAGTTAACAAATGAAATACTTCTGGTTATCAAAGAAAAGGTGGATTTCTATCAAGTAGGACCTTGCCGCCCAGAATCTCAAAGGAGAAGGAACAGATTTCTTAGAAACTTGGGCTAAGTATATAAAGACAAAATTATTCCATAACAATCTATAATTTACCAATAGCCACTTTTTTCTTTAAGTTCTCTTGTGAAGTTTTAGCCGTGTATATTCAGAAGTCATTTAATTTTTGTCCCAGTATTTAACAAATAATGCAGACACCCTGTAACATCAGCTTGTGCCTGTGTGTTTAAAATCCTAATAGATGTGGACTGTCTTTAGAATTTGATACTATCACTGAAGCATGGTTGAGAAAGGCTAGTTTTATTTTTTAATAATCCATGCTCTAGGTAAACTACCCAGATCTGGCTATCTCTTTATTTTCTTTTTCTTTCTTTCTTTCTTTCTTTCTTTCTTTCTTTCTTTCTTTCTTTCTTTCTTTCTTTCTTCTTTCTTTATCTTTCCTTCCTTCCTTCCTTCCTTTCTTCCTTCTTTCTTTTCTTGTTTCATAACTTTATTTTATTTATTTAAGCATTTTTTATTATTATCATTTATTACAATTTATTAACTTTGTATCTTGGCTGTGTCCCCCTCCCTTGTTTCCTCCCAATTCTACCCTCTTCTCCCACTATGCCCCTCCCCAAGTTCCCCCTGATAGGGGAGGTCTTCCTCCCCTTCTATTTGACCCTACCCTATCAGGTATCACAGGACTGGCTGCATTGTCTTCTTCTGTGGCCTGGCAAGCCTGCCCCGCCACCAGGGGGAGGTGATCAGAGAGCCTGTCACTGAGTTCATGCCAGAGAAAGCCCCTGCTCCCCTTATTAGGGACTCCACTGGGTCTGTAGACTACATCTGAGCCAGGGTTTGAGGTCTTCTCCAAAGCATTGTGCTTGGTTCCCCAAGCACTGATACTGTGCTTGTTATCAGTCTCTGCAGGGCCCCCAGGGCTCAGTTTTGTTGCTGTTGTTTTGGGTTTTTTGTTTTGTTTTGGCTCTGTTGGACCTCCCGTCCCCTCTTTTTCTTATTTACTAAATTTTGAGTGTTTGGTATATCCTGGAAAATTCTGAGCTATGAATTTTGGGTTTGCATTGATTTCTGGTAGGATATTAGAGAGAAGTATGCAATTCATCTAGAAAGTGAATGATGTCTATTTGGCTTTTGTGTTGTCTTACTGGATTGTTGTTATTTACTCAATCATAATTCAAGCCTGCCTAACTGAGGACTCTTTTGTCTCCTCGATGGACAGTGATAAAAAGCAGTTCGTTTTATTAAGCTTTAATACACTGAGTGTATTTTTTTTTTATTGTGAACAAATGTTTTTATGGATCCAAGAATATCCAATGATTACGCCACTGTATTCTGCATCCTTCTGGCTTTGTTCCTTCCGATAACATAACTCATTTTCCAGAAAGGACTAGTTCTCAAGAATAAATGAATTCTCTTTAGAAATCACTACAGCAGGATTAAAGATGTCGGGAGATGGAGCACAGGTCAGTTTAATCAGTCTATATCTGGCTGTGACTGTTCAGTAAATGGTTTATTGAACACCACATGTGTGCTGGGTGTAGTGTAAGCTCTACCTGAAGATACAATAGTGAAGAAGCAGAGGTGGTGGCCTTTGCAGCTTAGCAAGAACAGTAATAGACACTGACCAAGTTATTAATTAGAAGTGAAGTATGTGAGTCAAGCAAAAATACAGGGTGCCACAGGAGAACCTAACCTTGTTTAGGGAGGGGTGCCTAAGACCATCTACCCAGAAATGATCGGTAAGAGTGAAAGCTAGAAAAAAAAATTAAATGTAAGAATATAGAATTCTTTGTGAATCTGAGTCTTCTCTTTCTTCTGCCATCATGTAGACTTTATTCTCACAGTCGCTTATACCCATGTGATAAAGCTTTTAAAAGCTTTGTTTTATAGAAGGACTGAATGATCTGAAACTCAGTATTTTTCTTTAACTCGATTTTTTTCTTGGTAAGTGCTACTGTGGGTCTTAACTCTAATCTCAACTCTGTGCTGTCTCAGATAAATAGCAATGATCTATTCCCTCTAGCTTTAGTTTTCCTTCTTCCTGATCTTGTCATCCGATCCCAGAGCCACAGACTCCTGTGTGGCTGACAAAGTTGCAGTGGAATGCAGGCAGCAGAAAAGCATATGTCATTCCATTTATAAGTCCCATCCCAGTTCTCTGTTGAAAGGAATTTTACTAATCTTAGAAACAGCTAGGAACATTTTATTTAGTTCAGAAGATCTCATTTTAACCATTTCGAGTAAAGTAAGAGATAATTTGCATCCCCAACTACACACCGTTTTCTTCTCGTTTAACAGAGATCCATAGATGCAATGCCACTAATGATGAATTCTTGCCTAGGTCTTAATTACAGTTTATAACAATCAAAACTAGCTTCATGTTTCTCTCAACAATATAGACAGTGAGAAACAGTTACATCTGAAATCCAGAATGCTAAAACTACAACATGAGAAATTTATTTTGAAATTCTAAATATTTCCAAAGTGACTCACCCCAAAGGTGGTGTGTGCTAGGCAAATACTTCAAGAAGTTATAAAAGTCAAGACCCACTGATAGGAAAGGCTTGACCTGACAATGCTTCTTACTATCATCCAATGAATCAAAGTGCCAGGGGAGTATTTGGGGTTGTTTAAGTGATTCTACAAGCACATAGCTTCTTATGGTATTTTTGATGATCTAAAATCCAGGTCAGTAACCTGAACGAAGAAGCAAAATTCTTTCAGTCTACTGTCTCATGCTTGCTGTCCTCCTTTGCTGGTTTCACAGGCTGTCTGGTATAGGTAGGAAAGATTAGACTCTGTATTAACCAGCTGATGAAGCTCCCGCTGCTTGACCTGAGCAGTCTCCTCTTACCCCAGAAATAAACCATTACTCACTGTATCCAACACAGCAAATACCACTCCCTACCCTGTCTCATTCTCCTCTGGTTCCCCATGCCCTGTAAAAAGATGGCCACTCTTTCCCAAGGACCTTAGACTAATTGAAAGCCGGGCCTGTAAGAGACCTCAGAGGTCCTCTCTCCACCTCACTGCCCTGCCTGGCCCTGTCCTGAGAGGGTATCCACCCAGGGCACGGATTTACAGCTTTGTGTAACTAATGCCTGACATTCTCCCTGCTCTCTCCTTTGTCCCTACAGCGCCATGGCTACTTACTCTGCCACATGTGCCAACAATAGCCCTGCACAGGGTATCAACATGGCCAACAGCATTGCCAACCTGAGACTGAAGGCCAAGGAATATAGTTTACAGAGGAACCAGGTGCCAACAGTCAACTGAGGAAAAAAAATAATTAAACAGGCCTAAGAAGAAATCAAAAACCATAAGACACCTATCCTGTTCTGTCATTTCTTCATCCGCTGGAAAAAAAAATAATAAAAGCAAAAACAAACAAAGCCAGAACTAAAATATTGGGAGCATGGCGGAGAAAAGCAGGAGAGGAACAAAATGAAAATTAGTTAACAATTGTTCCTTCTTTTTTTTTTCTCGGATACCATCACCATTTGCTTCTGTGTGTATTTATCTTATTTTCCTTCTATCCATGCTTTGCTAATTATACTCCAGGCTTCTTCAGCTAGGCTCAGCCCACCCATTCCTATAATTGTATGAGAATAAAAAAGAATCTACAGCAGCCAAAGAAACACATATACATATATGTTTTTATATATGTATATATGTGAAAGATTACTTCTCAGTAAACTGTTTGACCTCAGTGCCTTACTCTCTCTCCTTCTAAGTCTTCCTAGGGGATCTTGAAAAATCCAAAGTCTTTCTGAAGAATCTGTATAATTGTGTTCATGTGTGTTGGTCATGGTAAGGTTTTTCTATCAGCTACAGGAAAAAAAAAAGCAATGTCCACATGTTCTGGTCACTGACCTGTCTGATCGATGTGGTTGGCCATGTGTCTTGAACACTGAGCTCTAATATCTAGATTATAATGTCACCATCAACACCATCTCTCACCTAATTCAAACAATAAACCACTCTAAGTTAAAGAAATTTGTTGTTTTTAAACAATTGCTGTCACTCATTCTTTGGGAGAAGAAATACTTTTGGCTGTAGAAAGGGAGAGAATTTTTTTTAGTAGGAAAACAAATACTGAATTGTGAAAAACATAGCCTATATCTCTTTAGTGCCTTAAGGGGTGGTCAGATGCACACTTCATATATATATATATATGCTGTATATATTTATATATTATATATAAAATATTGAAAGCTTGAGTTTGCGATCTCTCAAACATTATAAAAGCAAACTTTACACGATCAGCACTGTCCTTACCTACACAAAATGATACATTAATGGGGCATCTTGCTGTTTTTCATGCTCTATACAAATTCTTATTATGGTCATAACGCAATTAGCCAGGGAGCTGTTTGATAACAGCTTTCATTTTCACATTAGGGCTTTAATAGAATTATGAATTACTTGATATTATAAAAGTGACCTTGAGTTTGGAGCTCAAGTTGAAAGTCTTTATCATCTGACCTGTCACAGGAAATATATGCAAAAGGGAGGGGTCGTTAACCATCACTCTTCCTCCACTCCTCAAGAATATGAAAGGCAAGTAACATGTTTAAGTGAAATGCTTGAAGCTTTCTACACTTTTCAAAAAAAATTAAGAACAATTACACTTTTATATTTTAATGGTTTTGAAATATCTAGGGTGGGAGGCATGGCTAGTATTTCTTGTTTATCTTTGTTCCCAGCTATGCTTTGGCAACTTTCCTGGTGGACTTGACCAAACCATGTCACTATGCTGCGTCTAGTTTACCTATGTGTAAAATGAGTTTAATAATTCTTACCTACCTCACAGGGATGTTGTGAGGATATGCTCATTTATTCTTTTGTTCTTCCTTCCTTCCTTCCTTTTTCTTTCTTTCTTTCTTTCTTTCTTTCTTTCTTTCTTTCTTTCTTTCCTTCCTTCCTTCCTTCCTTCCTTCCCTCCCTCCCTCTTTCCTTCCTTCCTTCCTTCCTTCCTTCCTTCCTTCCTTCCTTTCTTCCTTCTTTCCATCCTTCCTTCCTTGTTCTTTGTCCAGCACTTTGTAGCCATGAGAGTAAAGGGACTTTAAGAGCATACAATGTTCATGGACTAACATGGTATCTGAATGCTTTGTTTTCTAGCAAGGAAATGGTATCTGGCTGTACATACATATAACCTTGTATTTGGAAATAATAAATAGGTTTATATTTTCAGATATCTCAACAATCACATCATTTGACCAAAGAATAATTTAAGGCACAAAGTATAGAGATATTTTTTAACTTATATTCTCATCAACAGCTTGGTTGTAATAACCATAGTTCTCAGTGAATAGAAGCTTCAGATTGATTTTGGCCAAATATGTCAACTTTGTAATATGAATGACAGGCAAAGTATTTGGGGTACAAGATGCACTTTTAGCACACATTTGTATTTCGCTTGGCATATCTGGTTGAGTTAATGGTGGTATTTTTTTTTCAGTCTAACAGCCACTGATCTGAAAATATATTTCAAGTGATTTTTGTACTTTGCTTAATAATAAGAAGGAAGGCCATCTTGTGTTTGATCTCTTGAAGTGATTCCTTCTCAGTAACTACTATTAAACATTTCTTTCAGAATAGTCTATGTGGTCTGGCTTAACACACATAACTTGATTTTAAGGCATTTTCCCACTCATGTATTTGTCCCATTGATTGCTGTGTATTATCAAGTTTCAAAGGAACAGTATATCCTTACTGTAAAAACTGTCTTTGATTTGCAAGTGAGTGCAAGTCCAAGAGAGGAGCAAACTTTGGTAACTTAGAGTTTTCAGAGAATAGCTAAACATTTTTGATTATAGGCAAGAAACAGAAATTATAAATGAAAAGGTTTTCCTAAGGAGGGTAGAATCTTGGAAGAGAGTCATATAAGAAAGTTGTTTGAAGTCATTTGAAACCTTCATCCTGACACCCACTTCCAGTGATCATCAAAAAAGCCTGATCCCATAAACTCAAAAAAGGAAGTGGAAGGTTTTATCTGATTCTCTGTATAAGCAGTTTCTCAGAATTTCATAGTATAACCCATGGTAGTTAGTCACAGGAATGAGTGTTGCTGGTGAACCCACACTATGGTGTTTTTATCTGAGCACCTCTCAGGAAATATGCCTGAAACACTAGCACTCAGTTTTGTTCATTTATGATCCACTGTTTAAAAGAACATATGTTTAACAAGTGTTTGGGAGGTTTAGATTTGTATCTTGCAAGTCAATTGCCAGAGGAGTGTCCCAGTGCCAGACTAAAGGCAGTGTACACCTATTGCTCTCCATCAATATGCCCAGATGAAGGCATTAGAACTACCACTGTCCACGATCCCTTCCCAAACAAGAGGCCAATTAGTAGAATACTTGGCAGGTTAAATTAAGCCAGAAGAAATGACCTAAACCCAACAAAAGGAGGCTCACCTATGGTAATAAAGATCTCATAAGAAGTGTAATATGTAAATTATATCTTGCTTTATGGTGTAAAATATACATTGTTTGTGCTAGAATAGAAATGATTTCTTTTCAATAAAATGAAAGACGGATACTACGATGTCTTTGGTTGTCATGCATTGGACTCCGACGATTATTTTTTTTCTTTGAACTTCCAAACACAGAGCTGCTTGGATTCAATATGGCAGTGAGAAATGTGAAGGTAAGAATGGTTTATAAGCAAAAGAACTTTTATTGGAGTGTGATGTCACATCTTACAAAAGAAAAATAACCTATGACTCTTCAAAAACAAAAATAGTGGGAGGAAAAAGAATATATATGTATAATATGTGAAGATCAGTGTGGAATTTCTGATAAAAATTTGGCAGTTTTACCAACACCTTTAGCATCTGCAGTACTAGATATGATATGACAAACACTCTGTATATAAGATACAACCTTTTATTTTAATAATATCAAAATGAAGCGTTTTAAGCAACCATTGTGTACAGTGTGGATGTGTGACAATAAAAAGAATAGAAAAGTCACATTATGATAAATTAATTGTTTTCATACCAATAAAATTCTGGTAAAAAAAACAGACAACTTGAGCATAAATAAGTTTATGCAACAATTCAAGACCATCAGTTAATAGTCATTAAACAAATGGAGCAGATAGAGTAATTCCGGAAGAAGAGTAAACACTGGAAGATAGAGGTGACATATGAGAATTTAAAAACAAATGATAAATAGCAAGTCTTCCAAGGAAGGATCAATATGATTTCTTTTTTTAAGCTTTTAAAAAAAATTTATTAATTACATTTTATTCACTTTGTAGCCCCCCTGTAGCTCCCTCCATCCTTCCCTCCCAATTTCTCCCTGCCTCCCCCTTCTCCATGCATGCCCCTCTCCAAGTCCACTGATAGGGAAAGTCTTCCCTTCCTTCCTTCTCATCCTTGTCTATTAGGTCTCATCAGGACTGGCTGCATTGTCTTCCTCTGTGGCCTGGTAAGGCTGCTCCCCCTCTCAGGGGAAGGTGATCAAAGAGCAGGCCAATCAGTTCATGTCAGAGACAGTCCCTGTTCCCATTACTAAGGAACCCACTTGGACACTGAACTGCCATGGGCTACATCTGTGCAGGGGTTCTAAGTTATCTCCATCAATGGTCCTGGGTTGGAGTATCAGTCTCAGAAAAGACCTCTGTGCCCAGACCTGGATAGGACAGGAGCTCCACAAGGAGAACAACAGAACCGAAAAATCTGGACATAGGGGTCTTTTCAATATGATTTCATAGCAAGAAGAGAAGAGAGTTGAAAACAATACTGATTAAATCCTGGTGACTCCGAGAGCAAACCATTGATAAAGCATAATCAATCAACCAATCAGATCAACAAAAAGGTGCGGTCCAGTTGCAGGGAAAGATGACTGCAGCCTTAGATATATTGTTCAACCTGCCAGCTCCAAATGGAAGCTCCCAATGAGCAAGGACACAGAAGTAGGATTGAGTATCAAGGTCAGGAGTTTAGTCTGAAGTTTAAAATGACAACTTGGCATACAAAAAAAAATGAATGTGTTTTCCAAGATGAGAAACTGCCCTGTAGCAAATAATTTTAATAAATGACTCTTGAAAGTAGTTTCAGCACAGGGATAAATATTATCCTTTAAAGAGCTGCAGCAGTCAGGAAGAGGTGCACGGAAGTCTATTTCTAAGAATGTGTTTGGGGGAAACCAACCCTGTTTATTGTCTGAGAATTAAGACAGGCATGTTTTAATCCCTGACCGTCAGGAAAATACATGAAAACTACATGGAAGCACCATCTTCTCTCAGTGACAAGAAAATAACTCACAACTGCTGATGAGAAGCCTTGGTGGGGAGGGCGGGGATCAACATGGAGTCTCAAAAACCCTAAAAAGAGAACATCCATATCAATTGCAGTAATCATATAATTTAGAGTAATCAAGGCGTGGAATTAGCCGGGATGCTCACCAACAAATGACTGAGTTTTAAAGATGTAATATGTACACGGTAGAGTTTTACTCATCTACAGAAGGATAACATTTGTCATTTGCAGGAAGCGAGGTGGAGCTGGAGACCATTTTGAACAAAATAATATTGCATGTTTTCCCTTGAAGTATGTGTCAGCCCTCTGGAGGCAGTGGGACCCGTGAGCCTAGAGTCGGCTAACGACTCATGCAATAGTCAGCTTTACTCAGAACCACAGGCAAATTGTACTCTGAGGGTTAAAAGAGGTCACCCGAATAAAGTACTCATGAGTTCCAGCTGCTCACAGTCACAAAGACAAGCTTCATGTGGCAAAATCACGTTTTTCCGTAGAGGCACACGGAGGGTAATGTAAGCGTTAAACTGAGTGACAGCGGTAGGCAATGAGTCACTGAAGTAAACTCACTCCTATACACCACACCTGGGAGGAACAGGAAAAATACATTCTTGAAGAAACTGAGGTCATAAGATTCTTGTTTTCTTGGAGTGTTCTCACAAGCACTCAACATTCTCCTCAGATGACTCTAATAAGGAATATATAGAGAGAGACATGTATACGTTTATGTATGTATATATATACACACACAGTGTTTATACATACACATACATATACGTATACAAGTATATCTATATATGTATATATATGTATAACTGACATGTTATAAAAGGAGAAATAGGGAAATGAAGGGAGAACAAGAGAGGATAAGGAGAAAGAACAAACATGCAAACACAAATGTTACATGTATTCTTTCATATACAGAAGTCTGATCAGACAATATGTGCTTGCATGACCCTGTTCCTGGGGAGACATGACTAAAGACTCTGTAGGGCCAGCTGCGGCTCACAGGGAGGCTGAACCCAGCTCTGGATATCACTGCAGCCACTTATAGTTTGAAATCCACTGACCAAAATCCTGAGAAGCCCACCACTTTCAGGGATTGCGTAGGCGTCTCCTCCTGCTGCACATGATTGACAGGTGGCTGGGGAGAGCACTGCAGGAAATGGTTGTGAGGATGGGCATGGCTGTCATGATGTATACACAGACTCCCTTTTGGTGTAAAGGGCGGCCCCGATGAAATGAGAAGGCAGAGCAGGTGGTTTGGCTCTTCCTGTACAGGAGTTTCTTTATTTTTTTTTATTGTATTTTTTATTTTTATTATTAGTTACATTTTATTAACTCTGTATCCCAGCTGTATCCCACTCCCTCCATCCCTCCCAATCCCACCGTCCCTCCCTCATCTCCTCCCTGCCCCTTTCCAAGTCCACTGATAAGGGAGGACCTCCTCCCCTTTCATCTGACCCTGTTTTATCAGGTATCTTCAGGACTGGCTGCAAAGTCCTCCTCTGTGGCCTAGGAGGGCTGCTCCTCCCTTGGGGGGTGGGGAGGTCAAAGAGCCTGCCATTGAGTTAATGTCAGAAATAGTTCCTGTTCCCCTTAATAGGGTAACCCACTTGGTTACTGAGCTACCATGGGCTACATCCAAGCAGAGGTTCTAGGTTATGTCCATACATAGTCCTTGGTTGGAGTATCAGTCTCAGAAAAGACCCCTGTGCCCAGATATATTTGTTCCTTGTGGAACTCCTATCCTCTCCACATCATACTAACTCCTCCTTCTTTCATATGATTCCCTGCAGTTTCTAAAACAGAAACTTTTTTCTCTCTCTCCATCTATCTATCTATCTATCTATCTATCTATCTATCTATCTATCTATCTATCTATCTATCTATCTATCTATCTAATCACTTTACAGCCCAGCCCCCCTCCCTCTTCTCCTCACAGTCCTATCCCTCTCACACCCCTCCTCCTATTTCCCCCTCTTTTTTCTCCCAGAGAAGGCAAGGTCCCCAATTGGTACAAATCCACCCTGGCATCTCAAGTCACAGCAGGTCTAAGCACATTCTTTCCCACCAGGAAATGACAAGGCAGCCCAGCTAGGGAACCCAGCTACCCACTGGCAGGTAACAGAGTCAGTGACAGCCCCTACTCCTATTATTAGAGGGCCCACGTGATTACCAAGCTGCACATTTGCTATATCTGTGTAGGAGGTGTAGGCTCCATCCATGCATGCTCTTTGGTTGGTGATTCAATCTATGGGCCCCATGGGCCGAAGTTAATTTACTCCCTAGGTCTTGTGTGTCCATGGCCCCTCCAGCTCCCTCTGTCCTTCCTCCCACTCTTCCACAGCTGTCCTCTTGCTTGGCCTATTGCTTGGCCTTGGGTCTCTGTCTCCAACAGCTGCCAAATGAAGCCTCTCAGAAGACGGTTATGCTGGACTCCTGCCTGCAAGCATAGCAGAGTATTATTACTATTGACAGTGGTTGACTCTCTCCCCGGAGTGGGTCTCAAGTTGGGCGAGTCACTGGTTTGCCAGTCTCCCTCAATCTCTGTTCCATCTTTACCTTGACATTTCTTGTAGACAGAACACATTTTGTGCTGAAGGTTTTATGAGTGGGTTGGTGTCCCCTCCCTCTGCTTGGAGTCCCACCTGGCTACAGGAGATGGCAACCTCATGCTCTTTAACACCCGTTGCTTTTCTCACATAGTCTAACACCTAGCTTCAGCCAGGGTCACCCGTACAGATTCCCAGGAGCCTCTCCTGCCCCAGAGATAGCCCCAATGAGTTTTACTCCCTCTTCTAGTTCTTCCCCTCACTTTTTCCTCCTCTCTCCCCTCACCTGATCTCCACCCCATCTCCTTCCCAGATCCTCCCCTCCTACTTCAGATGTCTATTGTATTTCCTGCTCTGAATGAGACTCAAGTAGCTTCCCTTGGGCTCCCCTTGGCTTCTTAGGGTCTGTGGATTAGAGTATGGTTATCTTCTACTATATGGCTAATATACATTTTGCTAGAAGTTTTTATCAGCTGTAGGAGCTCTTTGGTAGAATTTTTGGGGTCACTTATGTATCCTATCATGTCATCCGTGAATAGCAATACTTTGCTTTCCCAGTATGATACAATATGCTTATATTTTATATCAATGTCAATTATCATGTCAAATAAGATTTTACACTGCATTCCATAACAATGACTGAAGAAACCTAAAGTTGCTCAAAAGATTAAAAAATTAAAAACTGACCTCATGCTATGAAATATGAAAGCCAGAAGATGAAACCACAGACTAACTTTAAATGAGTCTACTGAAATGTACTCTACTAACAAATACAGGTCTAATGGGTTATAGGGGCAAAGCTTAAAATAAGAAAACAGGCAACAGGACAGGAGCCTACCACAGAGGGCCTCTGAAAGACTCTACCCAGCAGGGTATCAAAGCAGATGCCGAGGCTCATAACCAAACTTCAGGCAGAGTGCAGGGAATCTTATAAAAGAAGGGGGAGATAGAAAGACCTGGAGGGGACAGGAGCTCCACAAGGAGAGCAATAGAACCAAAAATCTGGGCCCAGGGGTCTTTTCTGAGACTGATACTCCAACCAAGGACCATGCACGGAGATAACTTAGAACCCTTGCACAAATGTAGCCCATGGCAGCTCAGTCTCCAAGTGGTTTCCCTAGTAAGGGGAACAGGGGCTGTCTCTGATATACACTCAGTGGCTGGCTCTTTGATCACCTCCTCTTGATGGGGTAACAGCCTTACTAGGCCACAGAGGAAGACAATGCAGCCAGTCCTGATGAGACCTGATAGTCTGGGGTCAGATGGAAGGGGAGGAGGACCTCCCCTATCAGTGGACTTGGAGAGGGGCATGGAAAGAGATGAAGGAGGGAGGGGGCTACAGCTAGGATACAAAGTGAATAAACTGTAATTAACATAAAAATAAAAATAAAAAAATTACATATTGGATCCTGTCCAAGTGGATGAAGTCTCCCAAATCTGAGTGACAAAATGGTGACATCTACATTTCATTCTGAATTTGAATCAGTCGTCTACATGAAGATGAATTTCTACCACCCCCCTTACACTACTCTTTTATTTTTTCAAAGCTGGGGAGACATTATGCCAGAACAAGCTGGTCTGGACAGCTTCCTGTCATCTTCATAGTGCTGTCCTGTGAGTACACTGTGGACTTTGCAGATCTCAGATTTCTTCAAGTTTTTAAACCTTTTCATGAAAAAAAAAAATCAAACTTGAAAAGAAGAAGAAGAAGACAAAGAAGAAGAAAAAGAAAATAGAAAAAGAGAAGTCAGCCATCCTGCTTGCTGGGTAGTCCTATCACACAGAACCAAGAATAAGACTATTAGTGGTGATGAATTTCCCTATTGTACTGACCTATGTTCTTAGAGTGGCTTCATGTTGAGCTGCCCAGCTTGAACTCTTAAAAACCTTCAGATTGCTAAACCAAGCATCCCCTGATTTGGCCAAGGAAAATAAATCTATTTTCCTATTTCCTGTGCTCTGTCAGGGTAAAAAAACCATAAAAAGATGCCAGAATTCCTCCACAGTAGGCTCGCAGACCTAGGGAGACCATTATTTTCAATGTAGGAAGGCAAATAATCTTTCTGGAATTGATGTTCTTCCCAACCACGTTGAGCATTGAGAACTCAGAGGAAGCTTTCCTAAGGAAGTAAAGTCACACTGATTGAGGAATTTGACCCAAGAAAACAGGAAGTGAGCTTCATTCACTGTATACAGTCAGGAAAGAATGGCATTTCTAGACCGCTCCACCTAAGGCGAGCAGGTGTGCATGGAATCCCTGGGGACGGAGATTACTTTTGATGCTTATCTAAACCTAAGCAAGGTTTATGCATCCTTCCTCAGGTAAAGCTAGCCTGACACCAATGGAGTTCTCTCCTGTGTCTTTTCAAGGCAAAGGAGCTCAAGTTGGGAAAGGCTAGTTCAACACTTTTAAGAAGTCTTTAGTGCAAACATATTTCATCCATTAGGGTAATGTTTTCCTCAGGCTTGTCCAGGAATAAATCCCAAACCTTCTCCCCTTAAGATCCCAAGGACACAGCTGATTTGTTTTCAGTTGGGGCAATGAAACGTTTAAATGGGAAACACATGTCCCTTTGGTCTAGAGAGGACATGTTAGGAAGCTTCCTTCTTGTTTATGAGGACTCCACTCAGCAATAACCTGACAGCCACAGAAAGCCTAAACAGGCAACTTGCAATTAACTCCTAGTAATAATTCTTTCTAGGGTCAGGATGAATTCTAATTCTATGTAAAATGCTCATTATCTAGCACAAGCTCTGAAGTGTTCTTTAGTTTGAAAAGAAGGGAGTGCTCTTCAAAACCTTATTTAATTGTTGCCTTCCTCTTTCTTGGAACACAAACAATTTGACCTAACTGCTCCACCCAAATGCCCAGGAGCCCACAGTGCTGTCTGGTTTAGGTAATGTTTCCCTGCGGGTTTTTTCTTTCCAGTGTTTAAGAAAAAAAAAAAAAATGTTATTCTTGATTGTTTTTCCCCTAATCTTGAATCCCAAGAACAATCTTCTGAGAGAATTAAACTCAATAAAGAGAAGTTGCCGAGTTAGAGGATGCTCAGGGAATGGTGACCTCGGAGTCTGGCGCTTTAGCTACCTGTACACCAGAGGATGTAAAGTGAGAAGAGGACCTGGTGACAGCCCTGCCCTACAGCTGCTACCACGGTCCAAGTGTGTGTCCCCACGTGCAGGTCATAATGAGTCATTCTTGTAAATAAATGAAACACTAATAAGTTTAACCACGCGTTGTGTCATGTTCTTTGAGTAGTGTTTCAAGAAATAATAGGGTTTGGAAGCAAAACTCATCCTCCTTAAACTGTTCACACCAGCGATTACTTTTTCTGTTCCTGCTCATGTTAGATGATGTGACTAGTTGTTTTTTTTTTTTATGACAACAACCATATTTACTATTTACATCATTATTAACGAAGTTATCAAACAAATATTTTTATAGCACTTACATCACTGAGACGCCTATAATGATGAGCCAAGAGTGTACAGGGGGTCCTAGGTACAGTAAGAATAACTCAGGACATGAAATTCCTGAGCGTTCCCAGAAATGATGATGCCTTGTTCTCTAAATCCCTAAGATTAACACCTTTCTATTTGAACCAGGACTACTTAGTCCTTTGTGAATTTAGGGAGAAAAACCATTCTAGAATGTAAGACCAGAACCTGGACGTTCAGTGCACAAACAAAAAAAGGGTGACAATATTTATTTATTTATTACAATTTATCCACTTTGTATCCCAGCTGTAGCCCCCTCCATCTCCTCCCAGCTTCAATCACACTCCCTTTTCTCTCCCTATGCCCCTTCCCTAGTTCACTGATAGGGGAGGTCCTCCACCCCTTCTATATGACCCTAGCCTATCAGGTCTCATCAGGGCTGGCTGCACCATTTTCCTCTGTAGCCTGGCAAGGCTGTACCCACTGCGGGTAGGTGATCAAAGAGCCTGCCACTGAGTTCACGTCAGAGACAGCCCCTGCTCCCTTTACTAGGGAACCCACTTGGAAACTGAGCAGGGGGTCCAGGTCCTCTCCACGTATGGTCCTTGGTAGGAGTATTGGTCTCTACAGGCTCTCCTGGGCTCAGGTTTTTTGGTTCTGTTGGTCTCCTTGTGCTGTTCCTGTCTCCTCCAGGTCTTTCTATCTCCCTCTTCTTCCATAAGGTATCCTGTACTCTGCCCAAAGTTTGGCTATGAGTCTCAGTATCTCTTTTCATACCCTGATGGGTAGAGTCTTGCAGAGGCCCCCTGTGGAAGGGTCCTTGTCCTGTTCCTTGTTTTCCTCTACTTCTGATATCTATCCTGTTTGCCCTTCTGAATGAGGATTAAGTATCTTACCCCAGGGTCCTTTTTCTTGCTTAGCTTCTTTAGGTGTACAGATTTTAGTATGTTTATCTTATTTTATATGGCTAATATCCACTCATAAGTGAGTATATACCATATGTGTCTTTCTGCTTCTGGGTTACTTCACTCAGGATGAAAATATTTTGAGCTTAGAAATCAGTGTGGTTAGAGACAGTCCTCCGAAGTGGTGTTGGAAAAGCCACTTGGGTTCCTGAGACTCTTGCAAAGTGGAAATATTAACACTCAGAGGATTGCTAATAAAATCAAATTAAGGTTAACTTTTACACCACTTACAACATTTAATACACTCTTAATAAATAAGCTATACGAATACAGAGAAAAATCATAATAATATTTACTAAATTTTGTGTATCCGTGTGTAATTTTTGTGAATAGTAATGGGGGGGGTGGAAGATGGTAAATAATATTTATCAAACAAGCAATAAAGACCCACAAAGACCATAAAGAATGCTGGAAGTCCATTAAGACGCCTGGGACCAGCTTTGTGGTTAGTTACAAGCACCCTCCCTAGGCTAATGAGTCTCCCTAGTCTGCAGGACAGGATAGGAGAGCGTGCTGAGAAGAGAGCATTGCATTGCATTTGAGACCTAAGAGATTGTCCAGGTCTGATTTAAACTGGGCTCCAGATCTGGTGGCCTTTCTTTGTTCAAATCAAAATCTTACTTACTGAATGGGACAACACAAAAAGGTTATCAGATAGAACAGAAAATGAAAGGTCACACGTGACCAAGGATGACTCAAGGTCATCAGGGTACCGACGCCATCCAATGTTCCCAGTGTTTCCCAAGCTTCAGACATTTAAGCACCATTTTGTACTTAGTGCGACATCTGTCTACCACCTGGACTCTTATTTACTTAATATTTTCTTTAATTTGCCCTATTTTGTAACTTAGCCTTGTCCCAAAACAATAATAAACATAAAACTATTGATTGATGTGCAAATTACCTTTCCCTAAGGCACATTTACATAACTATTACATATATCATAACACATTGGTACATAACTGCGACACCAAACATATGTCCATCTGCGTGCCACCTAGCATCCTCTCCTTTACTGCTGGACCACACTTTTGGAAATTGTAAAAAGGCTCTTTGCACTGAGTTCACTAACTAAGCCTGGAGGAAAGGCATCCTGTAAAGGCAAACAGACCTGTGCAGCTACACACAGCCCTGTGCTCAGAGGGCTCCAGGCTTGCTTTCTTGATATTCTAAGGGAATCTTGAACAAGTGGTTCCAGGTTTTCACTTTTCATCATGGTTGGCAAGCTGTATAACCAGTCCTAAGGGGATCCAGGAATATGAAAGGCTGGCAGCAAGTACGGTTCAATGGAAACAATGAAGATTTTTTTCTGTTTTAAAAATATTTACTTTATTTTTATTAATTACAATTTATTCACTTTGCATCCCAGCTGTAGCCCCCTTCCCATCCCCTCCCAATCCCATCCTCCCCTCTTCTTCTCCTCCTATGCCCCTCCCCCAGTCCAGTGATAGGGGAGGTCCTCCTCCCCTTCCATCTGACCCTAGTGTATCAGGTCTCATCAGGAGTGGCTTCATTGTCTTCCTCTGTGGACTGGTAAGGCTGCTTCCCCTCAGGGGGAGGTGATCAAAGAGCCAGCCACTGAGTTCATGTCAGAGAAAGTCCTTGCTCCTATTACTGGGGAACTTTTATTTTTCCATAACTCCTTTCCAAGGAATCATTAAAAATCAGTTAGGGAAACTTCTGCCTAAACACTATCCAAGACAACCATGGAAGATGAAATAAACAAACAAACAAAAGCAAAAGTTCTAGGTATTTGTTAGCAAATATTAGATCTTATTAAGTTGGGGGATGTAATCATTATTCTTAAAGCAACTAGATGTAGTCCACACAGAAGAGTTTGATTTCGTACGGTGGGTTATAATTGGAATAGTAGTTAGGAAAAGGAAGCTCTCTCTAAGGGCAGGGACAGCTGGAGAAGGTGGGGAAGAGGAGGACTTGAACCGACAGACAGTTCATATATCTATTTTAGGAATGTATCTGCCATGGGAGACCCTAAAGAACCCCACTCCAACCTCTCCCACTCCACTTCTGACCAGTTGCAGCAAATATAGAACTGCTTCTAACATTTACAGAATCCAACCAGCAGTACAAGTGCCATACTCTTTTAAATATTTATATGCTATAAAACAAGGCAAAAAAAAAAAAAGAAAAAAGAAAACCAACCCAAAACCCTGTGAAGTAAATGCACCACAGAACTCTGTGTTGATTATCCTATCTTCGTAACAACGTGCAAGGCTAGGTTCCAGTCTAGAAATGATGGGTTTCAGGAGTAGGGGTACAGATGTCTGGCTCTTAATTCCAGTCCTGTCATCTGCTGTTCCCTTCTCTCTTCAGTCTGTATCATGAGGGGCCTCTAGCTCACACACCCATCCTTACTCACAGCCCACAAACAGCTTCCACTCGGTGTAGGGCCGCACACACCTGCAGCGGCATCTTCTTTTGAGAGCAGAGATTTTGGATTGGCCTCTGCAGGTATTCAAGTGTGGGCAACGTGAGAAGGAAATGCTAGATCCGGGGAAATCAGGCTGTGTTCTGCAAAGGAAAGGGGTTGGGTTCGGCACAAGACTGTCATTTTTGCCCATGATGCTTTCTGTTTCTTGGAAGGTGTGCAGCTAAGAGAGAGTAAACCCTGGGCTACCAGCACTCAAGGTTACCGTGATACTCCCAATGCACTTGTGGTTTGTTCCTTCCCAATATCTCCTTTTACTGTTGGAGTGTCTTTGAGCTTCTCTTTGTCTTTACATAAACCACACCCTCTGGCTACTGTTTCCACTGAGAATGCCTATTCTTCCTCCATTTAAATAGGGAGTTTTGATCAAATGTCACCTCATCTTTGAAGCTTTGTAAACTCCCGGAGTCCATCTTTGCACTGAATTCTTTTGTTCTCTTGTTTGGGCTTCCACCATAATCTGCTTTACTTTTCCCACTAGGCTCTGAGTTCTTCATGTATGTTTGTTCTCTTGTATGAAAAGAATGATTAGTCACGTGTACTTCCTTTTACAAATGTTACCCAGAGAAGAAATAAATGAAATAGGCCCTCATGCTTTGTAAAGGTGTGCCTTGCAAAGTTGCTGATATTGAATAGTAGATGTATGAATCTACATGACACCATCCTAGTGAGAACTGGAAACACTCAGTCATCCAGATGTTTGGTGTCATGGGGATAAATCCCCAGATGATTGACTGAATTTTTCAGTTTTCATTGGAATGATTGGCATTGTGTGTACATGCCCTTGTGTTATCAGCCCTCAGACCCCCATCACAGTGAGTTCAAAAAGTGACTTTTATAGTGGTCAGAAAGCTGCTAATGGGACACAGCATTCTTCATCGTGAGCTACTCATGGGAAAGCTGACAACTTCCATGCCAACGGCGATTTCAGTTCATCAGTCCTCATTGTCATTATCAACTAGCATTTATTAGGCATTCACATGTGCGAAGCACATTTTCAAATGAAAGACACCATGACAAACATTAGCTGATGAGAATTACTTTTATTTTAAGCCATGGAATTAATGTTTTGGCTGCATGCTAGGCTGTGTTATAAGACTTCTTACCTAAGGGAAGTTCAAAGCAAGTGCCACATGCTGATCATAGAAATTTCACTCATTCTACGGAAGTCATTTCTTTCCTTAGTGACCTACTCTGCCATGCCATTGTCATTTATCCCAAACTGCATTTACTGGGCATGTATTTTGTTGTGGTATTTTGATACTCAATTTGGGTAACTGGGAAGCAGTAGAAACTGGGGGCATGGAGAATCAAAGTCCCACTTTGCAAAATGAGGAAAATAATTTTTGCATCTCCAAGATTTGGCTTGATTTATAGTTAACAATACATGTTAGAGGGAACCACCAGAAATGACCACTCAGATACATTTTATGGCCAATTGATAACCTTTATAGCAGTAAGCTGGGGCTACACTTGGTCTTTGGATCCTAAGTGTAGCACTGAATGTGTCCAGAGCATGGGGATTTTTCTTTTTCTTTTTTTTTTAACTTTTATTAATTACACTTTATTCACTTTGTATCCCCCCATAAGCCCCTCCTCTCCCCTCCCGATCCCACTCTTGCAGCCTTTTCTTCACTCATGCCCCTCCCCAAGTCCACTGATAGGGGAGGTCCTCCTCTCCTTCCTTCCGATCTTAGTCTATCAGATCTCATCAGGAGTGGCTGAATTGTCATCTTCTGTGGCCTGGTCATCATCTGCTACCCCCTCAGGGGGAGGTGATCAAAGAGCAGGCCAATCAGATTATGTCAGAGGCAGTCCCTCTTCCCATTACTGTGTAACCCACTTGGACACTGAACTGCCATGGGCTACATCTGTGCAGGGGTTCTAGGTTATCTCCATGCATGGTCCTTGGATGGAGTATGAGTCTCTAAAAAGACCCCTGTGTTCAAATTTTCTGGTTCTGTTGTTCTCCTTGTGGAGTTCCTATCCTCTCCAGATCTTACTATTTCCCACTTCTTTCATAAAATTCCATGCACCCTGCCCAACAGGAGCATGGGGTCTTCAAAGGCAGAAATCAGTCCTGGCATCTCACTGGGCAGCTTCGTGGGGACTTCACATAATCAAGCAGTATAGTAAAAGCTAAGTTAGCTAGGGCCTCTTGACCTTTTGTTTCTAGAATAGAGTTGGGTAATTTCCCATGTGATTCTCCACCTAGATCAAATTCCAGTCAAACCTGAAAGGGCCTCAGTAAGAATACAAGATGGAGGAACCTCTGTACTGTCTTGCTCTGTACATGCCTTTCACAATTGTGAGCCTGGATCAGATAATGTAGGAAGGAGTACTCTGGAAATGCCTAAGCACAAAAATGTTTAAGATTGTTGCCGTTTCTCTGATGGACATCTTCATATTTAATCTGAGTGGTTGCCTCAATCTTAGTTGGTATCTGAGGGTTGTCATATGGGGTGTAAGAGTAAAAAGCAGTGAAAACTCAGTAAAAGCTTAATAATCCCTTTGGATGCTGACAGAGGCAAACTTTCAAAGCGTAGATGAAATGAATATACGAGGGCTGAAACTTTCCGGGGACTGGAGAGAAGATTCCAGAACTTGGATGCAAATTCCAGCACTCTGTGTGTTCCTTCTCCTGTGTTGACCTCCCCTACCATAGTTCTCTCTTAGGGAGTTACGAAGTGAGAGCTGATTTTTATGTGCTTTTATGTGGCTCCCATGATGAAAACAGGGGGGCAACAGAGAACCACTCTAGCGATATTATCCCACGCGCAGGACATTGTGGCCCTCCTGAAGGGTGCTCGTGCCTCAGCTTTGCTCTCCCATGTAGTACAGTGATAGAAGGTAGACAGCCAACAAACACAAAATCTCCCCTCTCCCATGAATCATGGGAAAAGGTACCGTGATTGCTTTTCTAAACAAATGTATTTGGCTAGCCATTCCTCTCAGCTTCTGGAGAAATTTGAGATGGAAAAAAAAAGGGGGGTGCCCGCTTAAGCGTGGGATAAGTGAGCCATGACTATGGGCTCAACACAAATGGGGTCAGAAAAGATTCTCTTTAGATTAGAAGTGGTTAAGACCAGATTGCTAGGGAGAGCAGTTATTTTAATTGCACAACAATACCACATGGTGGATCTGGAAAGAATTGCACGGAGCCTGAAATGTCTAAGGAGAGATTTCTTTCTCCTGCCGCTCCTCTTCCCAAGGCCCTGTATGAATCACAAACACAGACGATGTCAGTGACGGAATATTTTCTGCACATCGGAAACAGTTTCTTAAGTGTTTCAAAGAAGCATGCGAAATGGTCATTCACGATGATGCTTTCTCTCATGGTCCCCCAAGAAAGAACGGTAATTTCCCAGCTGCTTGTTCCCTGTTCGCCCCAATCAGAAGGAATGCGTTCTCCGAGGCCGGAGACGTGCCTTTCCCCTTGCAAAGGTGAGCTCTCGGGTGGACTAGACAGCTGCCCCAGGGAGATGCAGATTTGAGTCTCCACACTTTCTCACTCAGGATTAATACATTTTCAGAATGTACTTCTGAGACTTATTTTCCCAACCTGCCAAGAAGAGTAGGCACTGCCGCTATGAGGAATCGTTGCAAGGGAAAGAAGCTCACGGCTGAAGAGAGGCTCCTGCGGAAGAGGAGGCTCTCTCATTCTGTTTAGCGTCGTATAGATACAGCGTGCACCGGTTCGTAGTTTTCACGTTCAAGCTTAAAGCTGCAGTATTTTATTTTTAAATACTTTCATTGGAATAGACCCATGACTTCCCCCCCTTTACTCCCTCCATCCCGTCTAGAACTCCCCGCAAATTGATAACCTCTCTAAAATTATATCTGTTACCTATGTGTCTGTGCGTGTGTGTGTCCAAAATGCACACGTGAGTGTTCACACACGCACGCAGATCCTGGTGAGTCAGTTCTTGTTGTTGTGTGTATATGGTTTCAGGGCTGACAACTCTGTATTGGATGACCAATGCAGGGCCTCATTCCTGTGAGAGAATAACTAACTCTTTCTCTCCCAGAAGTCATTAGTTGCCTTTTATTCTTTGTCTAGAGGTGGGGCTCTGAACTTTTCCTTCTTCCACATTAATATGTCCATTGATATTTGCCCTTGTTCTGGTCCCGTTTATGTACCTCTTTCTAGGAGAGACTGTGGCACAACAGGCTTCCTTGTACTCTGGCCCTCACAGTCCTTTTGCTCTCTATTCCATGCTGCTGACTGAGAGCCACAGAGATGGGGGCTGTGACGTAGATGTATCTGTTCAGGGTGGGCTCCCTATGAACTGTTGATCTCTGCATTGTGTCCCGTTGTAGTTTTCTGTGATTGCCTTTGATGGAGGGTGGCAACTCTACTTATATGTTGCTATAAAAATAAGATTTAAAATGTAGAACTAATATTATGGAAATGAGCGTCCTATCAAAAGCAATTTATATTTTCAGTGCAATCCCAATCAACATTTTTCACAAAAAAAAAAAATTTTAAAAACCCTAAAACTCATATGAAAGAAGAAAAGACTTCAGATAATCAAAGAAATCTTGAGCAAAAGACTCTTGGAAGGATTGCTATTCTAGCCTTTAAGATATACTGTAGAGCAATAGAGTAAAAACAATGTTACTGACATATATACCAAAAACACAAACAAACAAACAAACACACAAAAAGAGGGCACTTAGACCAATGGGATAAAATAGAAGACCTAAGCATGTGTACTTGTAACAACAGTCTTCTGATATTTTACAAAGAATCAAAAGACACACACACACACACGGGGAAAAAACAGCATCAACAAATGTTCCTTGGAAAACTGGAGGCCACAGAAGAATAAAATTAAACCATTATCTATCACCCATCACAAAAATTGGATACAAATAAATCAGAGACATTCATTTGAAACTTGAAACATGAAAACTGCTAGCGTAAAACACAGGCAGTACATTAAAAGATGCAGGTGTAGGAAAGGACTTTCTGAACAGGACTCCATTTGCCCGGGAATTAAGACTGACAACCAACAACATGGACCCCATAAAACAAAAAGCTTCTGTATGGCTAAGGAAACAATCAGTTAAGCGCAGAAGAAGTTGGCAGAAGGAAAGAAAATCTTTGCCAGTTATACAAACGACAGAGGATTAATATCAAGGATAACAAGGAACTCAGAAAAGGAAGAGTCAAGGAAACAAATGATTTTGTGCTAATGATCTGCATAGACAGAGTTCTCAACAGAAGAACTAAACACAACTGAGAGGCACCTCAAGAAGTGTTCAACAGCAGCATTACCAGGCCACAGAAGAAGACAAGGAAGCCACTCCTGATGAGACCTAATTGACTAGGATCAGAAGGAAGGAAAAGAAGTCCTCCCCTATCAGTGGCCTTGGGGAGGGGCATGCATGCAGAGGGTGGAGGAAGGGAGGGATTGGGACGGGAGGAGGGAGGGAACCACAGGGGGGATACTAAGTGAGTAAAGTGTAATTAATAAAGAAAAATAAATAAAAGAAAAGAAAAAAAGAGAAGTGTTCATCATCCTTAGCAATTAGGAAAATGCAAATTGAAATAATTTTGAGGTTTCACCTCACCTTCATCAGAATAGCCACGAATAACTTTCAACAAATACTAGCGAAGTTGTGAAGAAAGAAAAACCCTCATTCCTTATTGCTGGGAACGCTGACACTCTGGACATCAGTGCCAAGAATCCTCAAAAAAAAAAAAAAAAAAAAAAAAAAAAAACCTGAAAATAAATCTACCATATTACCCAACTACACCACTCCTTGACATATGCCTAAAGGACTGGACATTCTACCCTACTGACTCCTGTTAGGCCATGTTTATAGTCTTCCTATTCATAACAGCTAGGAAATGGAAACAACTGTCCTTCAACACGTTGTGGATAATGAATAAACAGTACTCACAATGTGATACCATTCAATACATGTGATCATGAAATGTGTAGGTAGATGGATGGACCTTGGAAAGATTATATTGAGTGGAGCAACCCAGACCCAGAAAGACAAATGCAGAATGCACTCTCCCATCTGCGCTTCCCAGATCCCCGTCCTCAGTTGTGAGTATACAACGCAAACTAAACACGAAAACCAGGAATGTATAAAGAGACCATATGTGTGTGAGGGGATGGAGGTGTGTGCTTGGGAGGGGAATAGCGGGACACAGGTGATATGGCAGTGACAAAGGGAAAAATGGGAAAAGGGATCCAGCTGGGGGTGCTGAAGGATAATACAGGAAGAGGGACAAATAACCCTAAGGTTGTTTCATAAGACATCAAAGAATCATTTTTTATTTAGCTAAAATTATACGCAATATATATCTATGCTTATAGTATACATACATACATACATACATACACATACATACATACACATATTAAAGGGAGTACAGCCACCTGGGTTAACAATCTATTCAATAAGAACTATGGACTAACAAAAGCGCAGAACCAGACACAAGAAACCTACTTTCTAAGGGTTGATGTGAGTGGTCCACGTTTTTCCCAAGAACCATAGACTATCAGTGCCGCCCCTGATTGCCTCTTGAGGTTGGAGGTGCGTGTAAAGAGACTACGCACTCAGGACACTTGACTCAGAAAACTCCACCTGGATCTTACTGGAAGGTTCCTTTCCTGCCCTCTAACTTCCATTGTTCCACAAAATACTGCAAGCTGCCAAGTGAGAGAAGGAGTTCAGAACAGCTACGATACCCATAAACTGTGACAGGCACCAGTATGCCTAAATGTGCATCGGTGGCACTCAGGCGGTATTGGCAACCAACAGTTGTCTCATTGGACTTCAGCCCCACTCAACAGGAGGCAAGCCATGCCTGGTACAGGGAACCTAGCCAGCTCCTGAGGCTGATGAGAAGAGAATCTTCTGCATACTGCTACTTTGCTAGATCCACAGTATATTTTTTTTTATTTTAATACTTCACTTTACCTTTTGTTTTAATGTATTTTCTGTAACTCTTTAGGGCGCTACTACTTGCATTGTGCTGTACAATTTCTCTAGCCTACTTCCCATGCTGCTTTGCTCACAGTTCAATTCCTATGCTTCTAGCATTATTAAAACTGTATGCATACATGTTATTACCTCTTGAGCCTCTTCTACTGCATTGCTGTATAGATCAATCACTGTGCTCCTAGCATTGTGATATGAAAACTATTTCCCCAACCTGTCACTTCATCATCCTAATCTTTGGTCTCCCTCTGTTTTGCCTCCAAAAATCTTAGGCTTATTTTCTCTTTCATTCCTTCTCTAGGAAAACACCCATAGAGTTTTATCATTCTTGCTATAAGGCCTGTTTTTTTGAAGACTTTAAACACCTTACAGTCATAATCATCAAATTTCATGGAATTTAAAAATATTGCTACTGTTTTAATCTTTTAAACACTGGAAGACACAAGTTCTTGGTTCTCAGTCAGAGCAAAGGATATCCAGTCTAGGATACCAAATGCACGTCTCCAAAACACTTTAGATTTTCTTTTCCAAATATATACAGAATTGTGAGAACAGAGATGGTGAGAGCATATGGAAATTCTCTGAGATCAGTGAAGTGTTGTACTCACACTAAAAATGACCACTTTCATTACTGTTATCTGGAGCACAAGGCTCATTAGAATCACATCTGACACAGACTGTTTCCTCTGTTGTTGAGGAGGGGACTATGCAAGAAAACTTAAGATGAAACTGATGTCATGGCCTGCTACTGTAGGCCTATACTTCCAGCACTTGGGATGCCAAGACTGGTGGGACACGGAGTTCTTTGGCTCTGAGTTGCCTTCAAGACCAAGGTGGTCTATAAGAAGCCCTGCCTCAAGAATTTTAAATTGAGAGTAAAACATAGAGATGAATATTGAAAAAAATACCATGGACATTCGTTAGAAAAAGGAAAATGGAGCGACTGAGTTGGGATTGACAAAGTCAGCTTTTGATTATTACCTGTGGAATTGCTGAATGGAGATGATACAGTGAGATCTTTAAAACAGATTCTAAAAGGGAGTTGAGACTCATGATCCTCCCCAAAATAGCCAGGTAAGATATATATGGTGCAGAGGAAAGAAAAGATCCTGAGAACTGACATCAAGAGCAAGGTTATTCTAGAACATAGTTTAATACATCTTGTTCCCATTTTCCCCAAATGAAGGTCTAAAGTGACAACAAAGGCAATCACATGCAGTTTTTTCTTTTGTCTTTCCCAGTTACCTTTTAGTGATAGGACATAATTTTTTCCCCTTTCATCTCAGACACTCTGAGCTGAGGATGATTTTGCCCATCAAGAAATATTTAACAATATATTTTGATTGTCAGGGCCTGCTGCTGTCACTTGGTGTCTAGAGGTCAAGGATACTGCTAAACAAAACGTACAGCTAGTTGTCAGTCAGGTCAAGACTGGAAAACTCTTATTCTAGGAGAAGTTGCTCTCTCAAATTACACTTCTGCTCAGAACACTTTATCCATCATTTGACTTTATCTTCCTTACTATTTTTGGCAGGTTACTTTATGTTTCTCTAGTGACTATGATAGCTTCTGTTTTCTAGGTCATTTTGAGTTTGTGGGTAAACTACAGACAAAGGATGCAGGTCAGTTTTCATAACATTTAGTGAGACCAGTGTAAGCAAGTGGTTATGAAGGGGTAAGGGACACACAAGCAACAAAGCTTGTCCCTATGAGAGATTAACCATTTCAACTCCTTTACTCATTTCACGGACCATAGGAGTCCACAAGCCATCTCCTTGGTGTCTGTGAGTCTGTGAATTTGTCGGTAGACATGGGATAGAGTTACACTATGACCTCTTTTTGTTGAAACTCTGTTTTATGCCACACTGGCTCACCTGGAGCTTCTTCCCTCTCTGGGCTTATAGTCTCACCTTGTCTGTGAATGATTTTAGTATGTACAGTTATTTGGAGTGAATGACCGGGAGATGGAATTGAAACTATCTAATTATAGGTTAGACTTTTCAATTCTAACATATTTTCATGTTTGCGAAGCTCCCATGGATCCCTTGGATGGCATAAACCGAGTCTGCTACCTTATTCACACCACCCTCTCTTTCCTTCCTTCTCTAAGCAAAACAATCTCATGCATAAGAATTTATCCCTGGGTTTTAGTCACAGTCACACCTGCAAATTCTTACCTCCAACCTTAGGCTGTTTATTAGAGCATTTTTACTGAGCAAAATAATCTTTCCATGTAGGAGGACATCATGTGCCACCTATTAGACATGTAAGACAGGTTATGCGTGCTTAGAACATGGAGTGCTGGCATCCCAAGGACAGGGCAAAAGAATTTTGAGACCATGGGTAGCCATGACAGCAGCTAAATGAACTGTCTCTGTTGCTTTGCCAAATGTGGGTGTTGGGACTTGGGATTAGGGGGACAGAATTTACATGGAGGAAAAACACTAAAGATGTATGATGGTGGCTGTGGTGGGGAAATGATTTACCAGTGTGTCTGGAGATTTCCATACATGACTGGGAAACAGTGTGGAAGCCATAAGCAGGGAGACACAAAATTTAGAAAAGCTATGTATCACTATGCCACTATAATATCCAAGTGAGACCGAATGTTGGCCACGTTGCATGATAGAAAGGCGAGGTGCTCAGGGAGGAAGAGAGTCTAGACGTCTTGCTTTGTGACCAGGGACATTCCTTATACCTGTATCCTGTGACTTGTCCTGATGCAGTAATGTTTTTATCTCTTTAAGAAAGCATTTTCTAATTGAGTATGTTGAACTTTAAGTGGAGCTACTCAGATTTCTTCATTGCCTGTTTATAATTTAATCCCAAGAACAACCTCAGTCCAAGGTTTGAGGGGTACAGTTCATATGGCTCTCTGCTTCCTTTTGTAGCCATCATGGTTGCCACACAGCCAGATGGACCTACGGATGTGATCGTCGTGGAAAACTGAGGAGGACCTGGGGCTGTGAACAGTTTCTTTCTCTTGCAGGACTACTCATTTCTGATGCCTCTGGATGCATATGGGTAACCTGGAGGTACAATCTGGATAGGAGTACCTGTCTCAGGTATACCTAGGCTCAGAGACAAGGAAAAAAAGAATGCATAAATATCTGTATATATGGATATAACACTTCTAAGCACATAAATAAATGGCCCTCTGCTAGATTAAAGCTGTGAATCACAGCCTGTAGAAATGCACACAAATTAAAGAGCGAATATGGTTTCCAGCTATTTTAAAGAGAATATTTCTATCAATACAAGTTCTGACTTACATATTTCTCTATTAACAATACACATCAAAAGCAGTCTTCTAATTAAAGCAGATTGCTCTAAGCATCAACACTTAGCCATACTCTAAATTGTTAGTCTTTTCTCACATAAACTTGAAAAAGCTCTGTATATCATAGCTTATTATTGTGAATAGTCACACCCTTCACACTTGAGTTAAGCAAATTACTCAAGGTTTTCCTAGCTTTTTCAAAATAGTTTTATTTATTTATTTAATTTCTATAAATAAATAGATAAATTTGTTTATCTATTTATTTATAGAAAGATGCAGGAGTTATGGATTTAATAATGAGAGCATTAGATTACAATAGCATGACTTGTTTTCATTCTCTCTATCTCAAACACACAGACACACACACACAGACACACATACACATCAATATGGGCGTGTCCAGTTCTGAGGTCCAAACCCAATATTACATTGCTGAGTAACAGCCTCAGTTCTGAAAACTGCTTTTGAAGTTGATCACATGGATTTGCCCTGAATTTTCAATATCCTACTCTGTTAAATAAGGACAATTTGGTTTACCTTTCTGCCAGCTTTGTGGTTTTCTTCAAATGTCAGATTTTTTTTTCTTACTCTCATTTATTTTACTCTCATTGTCCATATTCTTTCAGATAAGAATTTTGCTAGCCTTGTTTATTTGTATTTTTGCCACCTATGAGTCCTGGATCCTGTATTTACCAGATATGAACTCTAAACAAGTCTCTTAAACTTCTTCATCTGTGAACAGGAGCCAGCATAGACATGATTCTTACTAAAATGTCTGGATATGTTTATATTAAAATATCCATTATTTTTTCCTGTTGGGATTTTGCCTCCAATAAGCCATCATTATTCAGTCAAAATGTTTGTTAAGTCTGTAGCCACGTGGGCACAAAACTCAGATAAACTGATGAACAAAGGAACATCCAAGCCCTATGGAGAGAGACAGACAGTTTTTTGAAAGGTGAATTTTAGAGTGTAGGAGAAGTTAATAGTGACTCCAAAAGACAGAAAACAGAACAAGAAGAGTCAAAACCCTGGTTGGACAATTGGTAATTATCACTGAAGAAAAGAGTAGATAGGATTGCAAGTAGTCATGAGACTTGGTGAAAAGGATAGTAGGGGTGGAGCACCCCATCCTGAGTCCCCAGTTACAGGGTAGGCCTCCAGGGGCATCCCAGACATCTTGTTTGAGGGGTAGCGAGGAGGCGCGGCCAAGTTATCTGGAACACACTGAGTGTGCTGGAGGACGGCTGATCACCTGTAAAACACTCTAACTGGATTAGGCCAGAGTTAGTTATTTTTCCCATTTGAAATTTTCTTTTTTTTGATCTGTAAGTTAGTATACATAAAATAGTGGGTTTTATTACAAATTTCACACGAATGTGTCATTATGCTTCATTGTATTTTTTCCTTTTCCCACTACCCTTTCCTGTGTCCCTTCATCCGCTTCTGCTTTCATGTAACAAGTCTTCCACTATTCTCTCCCCTACTCCTTAATATCTCTTTGCTTCTACGTCACGAGCATCCCCCTTTCTCTTCTTTCTTTCTTTTAAAATTTCCGTTGTATATATATCTACCATATGACCTATCTGTAGTACCCGATTACTTACCTAAAGGACCCCACAGCAACATATTTCAAGGACATTCACACATCACATTTATCGTAGTACTACTCACAGTGGTGAACACACGAACGCAGTTTACATGTCCATCAACAGAGAACAGAGAAAGAAAATGTAGTGTGAACAATTTAAAGCCGTTGTCTTAGTTAGGGCATCTATTGCTGTGATAAAACCACCATGATCAAAAGTAACTTGGCAGGGTGGGGAGGGCTTATTTTATCTCACAACTTGTAGTCAGTTCATCTTCCATGGAATTCGGGGCGGGAACCTGGAGGCAAGACTGAAGCAGAGGCATGGAGGGACAGCACTTACTGACTTACTGACTTCACCCAAGCTTGCTCAGCTCGTTTTCTTGTACATACCAGAACCATCTGCCCAGGGCTGGAACCACACATGATAGGCTAGAGCTTCCCACATCAATCACTGATGAAGAAAACGCATTACTGGCTTCCGCATAGGCAAATTTACTGGGCATCTTCTCCCCTAATGACTCTGGTTTATGTCAGGCTGGCACAAAACTACTTGGCACAGCCATAAAGAAGGTTCTATCATTCGCAGCAAAGTGGCTGTCACTGAATGTGATTGTATTAGCTAGAGTGAGACAGTCTCAGAAATAATTCGATATTACGTTTTCTCTCCAATGCGTTTGCTAGTATACAACATGAAAAGAGATGAGAAAAAATGTCTAGGAGAACAAAGGTGGCCAACGGGACCGGGAGGGAGAGAAAGGAGAGGAGATGGAGGTACAAGTGCGAATAGGCCTAACACACAATATATACTTGCAAAAAATTATCTATGTAGCATATCTTATACAGAATTAGCTTTGTTTTTTCCTAAACAAATTGACCCAGCAGCTCTCAAAAAAACAGGAGATCAGGATTTCTCAAAGTCAGCATTATTAACATTTGACCTCGGACAATTCCTTGCTTTGGTGTACAACTTGTTTTTGCCACCGACCTTCGACTTAATTCTCATTTCTTATTGTGCTTACCTGTGAGTATGGAATCAAGTCCATTTATATTCTACAAATACCAACTCTGAATTAACTTTATGCATCGATGCAAACCCCATAAGTACTTGTATCTATTCTTGTAATGAGGTAGAGTGATACCATTTGTATGTGGTTTCTTTTTCTATAAATTTGAGCAAGAACACATATAAGAATTGGGACTCCTTCCTAATTCGCAGAACTGACTAAGTGATTTTTAAGGATCCAATGCAAAATGGAATTGCAAGTTCCCATGTCTCAAAATAAAAAAATGAGGTGGAGATCAATTGAAAAAGACACCTGAAGTTATTCCCTGGCCTCACATAGATGAGTATATACATGTATATGCATGTATACCAAAACACATATGTGTACACAAGCATTCACACGAAAAAAGAGAGTGCATTTGTGTGTTTAGCCACCATGATGTCTACAGTTATGTGCAATAACAGTAATTGGTTCTATTTACCAAGGAATAAACAGACGGAGAACTATTAAGTGACATCCATAAAACCACTTAGCCAGTAAACCGAGGAGCTACTAGTTAAGCCCAGAGCCACCTGCTGCCAAACGCTATGGTTTTTCCATTATGCCACCCCTTTTATAGAAATGAAAAAAACCACAATCAGTCACGGACCAATAAGTAGAATTGTAAGACATTTAACTTCGGCTTTGAAGAATTTGAAGCTTGCTCTTGTTTCTTCTGTGCCTTCCTTGTGAATCTCTGCCTCTCCAAACCTGGGCACAACCCTGGAGATGCAAAGGACAATTCAGGATCTTTTTTAAAGGAATGAGGCACTCATCTGTGGGTGGGTGAGCTTCCCGCTGGGAATGCTGTCATGGTCATTCTCAGATATCAGGGCAGATGCAGGCTATTAGGCATTACAACACCAGCTGTTGTTTTATGTCATTAGACTAGTAACCAACTGGGAAAAATCTCCCTCTGCCAAGAGGCAAGTCTCCAGGCTCTGCAACAAAGATCAGTTCCAATTTGGTTGAAGTGATGCAAGGTCGTTCTTTTCTCTCTCTTTTTCATGGTTTCAGAAGTGAGTCTCTGTACGTCAGTTAGAGCCCAATATGAACTATGTCACATTTTCCATTTAGACTTAAGAAGATGTATACTTACATGCACCCCTAAAACAGAGTCAGACACATATTTTCCACCAAGACTGAAGACTCTGGGAATTGTCCAGAGTCTTCTCTGCCCTTGTCCTCTAATGTGGATCTGAACATAAAACTTGCCTGGGACTTTGAGCTAAGAGCTGTGTGTGATCAGCAGAACCAATCCTCTTGCCTTGGAAAGGGAAAAGAAGAATTACAATTTGCTTCTCTCTCTGGTGGATAGTTACAGTGTCTAGTCAATGTTATTACCAAACCAGAAATTCATAAGCAGCTCTCCTTGGCAACTTGGTCTTCAGTGTGACAGCCATCTGATGATTTCATAGCATTTTATAATCATGAAGTGTTAGCCTTGGAGGGGACCTTAGATCATGTCATCTCAATGCCTCGTTTCACATAGATGTTCAGGGATGTTTGAGGTGGCAGAAGTCATTAAGCCCGCAAAAAGAATTATTAGTAGACAGATTTAAGTACTGAGACTAAGTACGCAATATAAGCAACTCATTTGCATTTATACTTATGGACTTAGTTCGATAGCTGTTCAGTAAGCACTTGATATATGTCAGATTTATACTCATAAGTCAGTGAAGACATCTCTCTTGAATACCTTCTATAATAAAGAATACTGATCTGTTAACAAAAATTACAATTACCATATCAGTACATCTTCATAGACCAATACCTTTTATGAGAGGTAAGTGTCAAGTATCACAGAACCAAAGAGGGATGGCTTTTTCCCATCCTGAAACAAGAAGGGAACAATGGATGGCTTCAGTGAAAATGCAAGAGCCAAGATCATCAGGATTAGCTATATGAAAAGAAGGACCAAATAAAGAAATCTGGGGTTGGTTAGAAATACTGCACAAGGTTAAATAAGACAAATCTAGATTGTGAGATAGAAGAGTAGCAAGGCAAGAGCCTGAGTTAGTAAAGAGGAGATCAATTATGGACTTTGACTTTGTCCTAAGGAAATGCTGAGTCATTCAATTGAGTTGAGAGAAACAATTAAGCTGCAGTTCAAAATATTTACTCTGTGGTAGGAATTCTTGATTGGCTGTAGGAAATTGTGCTCAGAAAGAAAAGATTTTGTGAAATCTGAATGAGAGAGGGTAAGGCTTGAACTAAGGAAACAATAATGCTAATTATAATAAACAGACTGTCAACTGATGTCATGGGAGGAAAAACATAAGGACACTAAGAAGAAGAGGAAGAGGAAAAGGAAGAAGCCAGAATGATCACTAGATTTCACGTTTGGCTAATGTAATGGCCGGTGATCAATCATTTTCACACGTGTTTAAGAGGATGGGTAGGATTTTTTTTAAGGGCAAACATGAATTTAGTTTGGGAGAGAACAGATTTGAAGCATCTTTGGAATAAATGGCGGAAATGTCCCATAGGTAGCTGGGTGTTTGCTTTGGGGTTTGAGCAAGAAGTTTAGGAAAATATTTTGACAAGAAGCAGCATAATAAATGAAAAGTTAAATTAGGAATGAAGGGGACATTTAGGAAAGAGAAATTATGTAAGGAAAATGTTGAGAGAGAGAGAAGTCAACATTTGACAGAATGCTGAATCAGAAGTAGGTGGAAGAAAAAGAGCTCAAGGGGCAGCAAGCAGATAGAGGGATATAGGAGAGTGCTGCCTTAAAGCGTACAGGGAAAGAACGTGTTTTAAGAGCAGGGGAGAGCCCAGCTCTCCAAATGTACAGTGACGCCAAGAGAGAGAAGGGATGAGATAGTTCTCACAAGGATACGCTGCCCTCAGTAAGGTAGCTGATGTGGGGTAGAAAGCCACCATGTGCAGCCGTGAAGAGTAAGAAAGCGCAAGGAAGACAGGAGGACTCCTGGATAAGGGTGGCTACCTAAAACTGAACCTGCGCACACATTCTACTTGATGGACTTTAAGAAAATTTGCATTTTACCTTCACAGGTGGTATAAGTCATGAGATACATTATCATTACTATCACAATTATTTTATCATTGTCATTATAACTTTTTAATTAAAAATATCTCAGGAGAGTTGGAAAGTAGAAATGATTACAGGTTTGTCCACACAGCAATACTTTCCAGCGCACTTCCTTCCCTCTTTTTGGCAAAATATGTTTCCGTTTTGTTATTTTCTTTCTGCATGAAGGAGTACCTTCAACATTTCTGGGCAGCATGGTTTCTCCATAGCTAAGGATTTCTTTCTTGTCTTGCAGGAACGTCCTTGGATCTTGGGAGCCAGTGATTTTACTACGCTCAGCATTCCCGTGTGACGGCTTTTCCTCATGGTGCTGTTGTTGACCTGTGTATCTCTGCCCCTACCCTACACTGCACAGACTCACACACTGCTCCCAAATGCTCCAGCCATGCTGACCTAATGTCTCCTTTGTAACATTTCTCCCTCTTAGGATGCTCTAACGCCCTTCATTGCATCACCTGTTTTGAACACACGGTTTCTCATGAGCATTTGTGTAATTTTGATGTTCTAAAGTCTGGGGGCCCTCCATCTTTATCAAATTCAGAAACTTATTAGCAATCATTTCTTTGTGACCCATTTAAATAGAATTTCAATTATACATATACACAGGTCACTTAATTTTTTTCCCACAATACACTGATAGCCTTAAATTTTCTAATTATTTCCCCCTGTGGCTTGTATTGGAATTTTTATTGTTTTGATTTCAAGATCCCTCTTATTTTCTTCTGTTGTGTCTCCTATTTGTGATGTCTTATTCCATCCAATGTATTTTCATATGAAGAACTAGTTTCCATTTCTAGAACTTTTATTATGGTCTATAATTTACCTATATTTCTTGTTAACAGTTATTATAAAAACTGTTTTCTTGCCCTTTGTTCATAACTTTAATATGTACATTTTCAGTTGGTTGAGATGTTACTTTATAAAAGTTATATATTCTTCATTCTTTTTGTGTTTGGCAGTTTTTAAATTATCATATTCCAGATTGTTGAGTGCTAGACATTTTTGCTTTCTATAAATAGTCTTGGAGTTTATTCTGAAATACAGTTGAGTTATACGGAATAGTTTAAACCTGTGGGGTGTTGTTTATCAGATGAGTTAGATGGTACTGGACTAACACCATGTCCTAGGACTGAGAGAGACAAATCTTTTCTGTGTACTTTATTCAATGACCCCCAAATTAGGATGTTTTCTATTCTTCTTGGTGAGCCCTTTATATATCATGGACTGTTAGTTCTTTGAAGAGATATTTCCTAGCATTGGATAATATAATATATATATTTCCAGCATGTGATGGGGGGGATGGTTTCTACTCCTGTGCAGCTTAATCAATTGACCAGAACACCCAGTGTGCCTTGTTCTCTCTGGAGTTTCATCTTCTCTGTATTTTGAAGGAACAACCTGAATGCTGCCTAGGCTCCCACTTCTGAAACAGGGTCTGGAATCTCTCTTAGGAGAACAGACTTTGAGCGTCCACAGCCCATTAGTTTCCTGTGTTATGAGAAACACTATCCCTTGATATCCAAAGCCTTGTTCCATATAGATTGTCCAGTGTGTTTTTTATTGTTTTCATCAAGATGGCAAATCTGGTCCCTGTTAGTTGACTTTGGCAAAGAACTATATTTCATCTTTTTAGAGTACATTTCCCAGTTCTGCTCACTTCTGCTGACTTCAGGAATGCCTCCATCGCAAATGGTATCCAGAATTTGTTTCAGCTAGAATTCCTCACTAATACAACCAGAATAGTTTGTAAAAGTGGATGACTGGGAATCTTGGTTTAGAAAAGTGTTTTGTTATCTTGGGCCACTCTTTTTTTTTTTTTTTTGTGTGTGTGTGTGTGTGTGTGTGTGTGGCAGGAAGCAAGAATCCAAAGTCTAACAGGGGTGTGCCAGAATGAAGGAGTTCCAAGAGCCAAATCACCATTAGAAGTTATTTCTCTATAAAAATGTATTGTGAAACAGGTAAACAAATGAAAAGGGTGATCATACATCCATTTTAAAAAAGGAATTATATTGTCTTTCTCATTGACTAAATATTTTCCTCACACGCTAATAAACACAGCAATTATAATTGAATAAAGTGCCTACTGTTTTCCATTTCTGTGATAAAATTTATTGAGTGTGTTTTGTTACCAAAATCTACAAAAAAACACTACGTGAAATAATAATTAAAATTCACCAGGTATGCTACACCTGTAATCCCAGCATTTGGGAAGGCAGAGGCAGGCGGATCTCTGTGAGTTTGATCTCTGTGAGTAGCCCAAGCTTGGTCTACAAAAGGAGTTCGGAGTTCGGAGCAGACGAGGATTTCTACACAGAAATCCTGTCTCCAAAAACTGAAAACCAAAAAAACAAAATAAATAAATAAATAAGTTTCATATATTCCCATTGAGCCTTAGTTTACTTTCTCAGTATATGACTTTAAGAAAAAGAAAGCATCAAATGGAAATTATGATTCCAACCATCTTAATAAGTGCTCAAACTGCATTATCTAAAACAGGACAGTCTGAGTTTTTGTACCACACAATGTGAAATGCACTGCATCCTCTATAAAGTCTCCATATTCAAAATCTTTGACCTGAAGCTAATTATTTCTTTATACCCAACTCCCAGTTTATAGGAATAGAAGATAAAAGCAACAAGGAGAACGACATCCAGATGGAAGCAATCAGTCGAGTGAATTCAGGTTGCAGGAACTCTGTGAGTCTGGCCTGGTCGCTCCAAAACGTCAGTGTTATTAAAAAGAAAAAAAAGATATTGAAACTGTTCTCAATTATGAGAGGCTAAAAAGATTTAACAACCAACACAGTAGGGACACTTTAATTGGAGTTTTGTTCAGGAAAATAAAAAATGAAGAGATAGTTGGTAGATAGTTGAGAGATATTTAAATGTGGGCTGATCATACCCTGAGGATTTAGATTCAATTTTCTCTACATTAAGGAGAATACTGTAGTTATATATTGTTTTAAATAAAACAGGTAAAATACAGGGATATTTTTATTTTCAGCTGTGGTTACAGTGTCTGCAGTTTGAAGAAGATGGACAGTTGTTCCATCTAAAGCTTCAGTACCTGAGATGCATTTTATTATACTTTCTTTGGTGAACAGTTAAGTTTTCTAATGATGTAATGTTTGTTAGAGCTAAGAACATGTTTATAAAATGGTTTAATATCTAGAACACCATCCCAAGTAATTAATCGTGAATAGTCACAGAATTTCAACCACCAGAATGCTCCTAATGAAACAACTTAAATGTTAAATTTTTAAATACAATTATATATAATAAATCCAGATCTTTATATACAAATAAGGTGCCTTATAGATTTAAATTTTATACATATAAGTTATATGTGTAGATAAAGCAGGTTGATATTATCAAGAGTAAAAGATTAATTCTGATGTGTTCTTTTTTGGAGGTTGATTCTAAAATGTATGTAGATCAATATAAAGCAAAGATAAAGAGCAGGCAGGCAGTTCATTTCTGAAGAGGTAGAGTGGAAGAAAAGGTTTGTGATCGAACCATGAAGGTTGTATAAACTATTTCAGAGCTAGAAAGTGTGGTGTAGTGATGGACTGATAAAATAACAAAATAGAATACATATTACCATGGCATTTTGACCTATGATACAAGGAGCATGGAAAATGACCAGGGAAGAAAGAAATTGTTTAATATGTTGTGGCGGCTCCTCCCTTGGGTGTGGGCGTGTGGGGGGACGTCAAAGAGCCAGCCATTGAGCTCATGTCAGAAATAGCCCCTGTTCCCCTTACTAGGGTACCCACTTGGATTACTGAGCTACCACGGGCTACATCTGAGCAGGGGTTCTAGGTTATATCCATACATGGTCCCTGGTTGGAGATACAGTCTCACAAAGACCCCTGTGCCCAGATATATTTGGTCCTTGTGGAGCGCCTATCCTCCCCGCTTCTTTCATATGATTCCCTGCACTCTGCCAAAGGTTTGGTTATGAGTCTCAGCATCTGCTTTGATACAGTGCTAGGTAGAGACTTTCAGAGGCCCTCAGTGGTAGGCTCCTGTCCTGTTACTTGTTTTCTCCTAGGCCACAGAGGAGGACTTTGCAGCCAGGCCTGAAGATACCTGATAAGCTAGGGTCAGATGAAAGAGAGGAGGTCCTCATCTATCGGTGGACTTGGAAAGGGGCAGGGAGGAGATGAGGGAAGGAGGGTGGGATTGGGAGGGAATGAGGGAGTGGGATACAGCTGGGATACAAAGTAAATAAACTGTAACTAATATTTAAAAAAAGAAAGAGATGTAATTTAATGGTTAAAATAAAGCATAGAGATGTGTGCTATCATAAAAAAACATGTTGCAGCAGGAACAAATGTAATTCTCATGGGGAAACTGAGACTGGAGCTCCATCTCAAGCTGGGTATGCAAAACAGTTGCAGACACATTAATAGCTGGAGGACAGCGTCAGGTTGGTAGGTGTGGCCCTTGTTTTGAACAATAGGAGAAGCACGAACTTCAAAAAAGCACCTACCAGAGATGGAGATCTAGAAGCATTGAAGGGTTCCCTGCACAAGCAATGGCAGTAGGTAAAACAGGACACGCTGGGCACCTTTCACGTGTAGGGAATAACTAATACAGAGAAGGAACTGGCTTAGCTAGAAGGTACAGAAATGGCTTCTGTGAGGCAATGTTCCCATTTTTAAAGGAACATTTTGTGTTCTTTGACAATTTCAATATGTTTTTCCATTGAATGGTTTTGGCATCTTTGTCAAAAATCAGGTGTCCATAAGTCTGTGGTTTATTTCTGGGTCTTCTATTCGGTTCCATTGATCCGCCATTCTGTTTCTATGCCAGTACCATGCAGTTTTTAAAACTGTTGCTCTATAGTGCAGCTTGAGTTCAGGGATGGAGATACCCCCAGAAGATCTTCTATTGTAGAGGATTGTTTTAGCAATTCTCAGTTTCTTGTTATTCCATATGAAGTTGATAATTTTTCTTTCAAGGTCTATAAAGAATTGTGTTGGTAATTTGATGGGAATTGCATTGAATCTGTAGATTGCTTTTGGTAAGGTGGCCATTTTTACTATATTAGTCCTGCCAAGCCATGAGCTTGGGGGATCTTTCCATCTTCTGTTATCTTCTTCTAATTCTTTCTTCAGAGAGTGGAATTTTTTTTCATACAAGTCTTTGACTTGCTTGGTTAGGTTCACACCAAGGTACTTTATGTCCTTTGTGGCTATTGTGAAGGCTGTTGTTTCCTTAATTTCTTCCTTGGCCCTTTTGTCTTTTGTATACAGGAGGGCTACTGATTTTATTTTTTAAGTTAATTTTGTATCCAGCCACTTTGTTGAAGGTGTTTATCCCTGGTAGAATTTTTGGGGTCACTCAGGTATTCTATCATATCATCTGCAATTAGTGATACTTTGACTTTTTCCTTTCCAATTTGTATCCCCTTGATGGGATCCATCATCCTCCTGGCTGTCCCTTTCCAGATCCACCCAGGCTCTTCTCCATCACTTCTTCTTAACTCCATGTCCTCCTTTTAAAAATGTATTTGTTTATTTATTTGTTTAACTCATTGAGTCCAATTAGTACTGCACATATGCACACA
This sequence comes from Meriones unguiculatus, assembly GCF_030254825.1. Taxonomy (NCBI): domain Eukaryota; kingdom Metazoa; phylum Chordata; class Mammalia; order Rodentia; family Muridae; genus Meriones; species Meriones unguiculatus. The sequence goes on along the minus strand of NC_083359.1, from coordinate 84,345,595 downwards.
GTGATGGGGCTGCCCACTGGTGCAGCAGCCACACCCCCCTCCAAATAAAAATGACCCTCCCTCCTCCCAGTAGCCATCACTTGTCAATAGCTCCTCATCTCGGAGCGAAGCCTCGGAGGTCCTTCCTCCATCAATGCTGGGATTTCCACCGTCTTGATCTTGCATAGGTTTGTGTATATGGCAACCACACCCTGTCCAGCGGAGGGCCCTTCATAGCTTTCCTTCCCATCCTCTGACCCAGACATTCCTTCTGCCCCCTCTGACTCAGACATTCCTTCTGCCCCCCTCTTCCAAGATATTCCCTAGCTCTGTTAGGGGAGGGTTGATAAAGATGAACCATAGGCAGCTGAGCCCTCATCGCTTCTTATTTTCAGTACCTTGAATACTTACGCGCCTCTGCTTTCACAGCTGTACTGTGGACTGCGCAGCTCCCCTTCCCAAGGTTGGGAGCAGCGCAAAACCATGTATACATGGAAATATTTAGAAGACAGTTGAAAAGAAGAGGCTCATTTTTCTCAGTTGGCGAGAACGTGGAGCTAATACTAGAAGGCGGATTGACAACACGCCTCTTAGATAAGCATTAACACATCCTACCCCAAGGACCTATGGCCTTCTGAGCCATAGATTTTGAAGGACTGGTGTGAATGCAAAGGTGACCTTTCCTTACTGGGCTCTGTGACTTTTACTTTCAGGCTTCAGAAACATGACCTAAGCCAGGAGAACACTCTCTCTGACTACAAGTCAAACACAAACTCCTTAAGCCTAAATGGTATGAAAATCATACATGGATAAAAGATAACATGTCCTGAATGCAGACAGAAAGGCTATCTCAGGAGAACTCATTAAAGAATACCATTTCCCTCCCATGTACTGCTGATGTCACTGTCTCTCTCCCCCTAAACCTTGACACTAATGCAGTATCTCAAAAGATAAGTGTCTCATACGACAAAAAGTGGCACGTGCCAGATATGTAAGGACCCTACTTCTCAAACCACACCATCTGGCTTTGTGTTCTGCTTACACTGCTCTGAAGCCGCTTAGCTCAAGTTACTTGATGTCTGGAACTTTAGCTGCTTCAATCAGGTATGGGTTCTATTGGTTTACATTCTTCTGATTGCAAACACTGGAAAATGACCGTGGCAAATGAGAACAGGTTCTCACAGAGAGAACACAGGGTAGTCCACGAATCAGGGAGAAGATGAAGGACTGGGACTAGGTAAGCATAAATTAATGAAGCTCTAACATCCAAGGAGGGAAGGGTGAGTAGCTTCCCAGGGTTCCTGCTTCTGGGTGGACAATGTTCAGAAGCTTTTGCTTTTCGTGGATATGCTCAAGATTCAAGTTCTCTAGATTTTGTTTCCAGGCAGCCTAATTTGGTTTCCTTGCTTAATTTTCATACAAAGGAGTGCAGGCCACCATGAATCATCAAAGCTGTAGAAGAGCCTCATTAAGAAGGAAGAGGATGTGGGGTAATTGCTATGTGAAAATATAAGCGTGTGTATGCTCCATGGCCTTGGTGATCCACGTGTCCACAGACATATTCATAATACCTCAATTTTCAGCAATGCTTTAGTCTAAAGTAATATAACTTTCCATAAACAAGAAAACTACATTTCTCTTTTCTTTGGAGATGAACAAGCCCAAACTATCTTCACTTCCAAGTCCAAATGCCTAAGTAATGCATCTTTATCCTGTAACTCGCTTGCCAGCCTGTCTCTGGAATCTGTTGCCTGTGTATTTCAACAAAACCTCACAACACAAATAATCATGGGTTTCCATTATAGAGCAGGGTGTTTACATCAGTGCTGATATGTCTCAGAGGTCCCCAGTGGTCAGACATAGAGAGCGAGATCCAGGATGGTGGAAAACTTTATCCAAAGCAACCAATAAATGGGTAGTAAGGCTACGGTCAGAACCCACGTTTGCCCATTTCTAAGCCATCTCTTTCTTGTTCCATCTCTGGAAAACTAAAATGATGTCAAGGAAATCTCCCTCTATGGGATCTTAGTAGCCACCAAAGCTTGCAGACATGACAAGGGAGTGCTGAGGAGTGGCAAGTCATGTCAAGCAAAGAACGGGAGGCCTGGGAGTACAGAGTTACGGTTGGGGTGAGAGGTATATCTATTAAATCGATAGTAGGGGCTAGTGGGAATTTCCCAGCTTTAAGGACATCTCCCTGCAACATAACAATTATTGATGACTTTTCATTCAACCATCTCTATACCAGTAGAGCTATTTAGTCTGATTAGTAAAGGCACAGAGTGACAGTTAGCAGATCACATTGATATCCGGTGATCTCACAACTGGTTTTCTTCACCTTTATATGTATATAAAGCAGAATATCTTTCAACAGAGGTAGGATGATGGTTAAAATTGACTATTTTGGGAAAACATTTAAATTCTTATCTTATGGCAAAAGACCAAATCAAACTGGAAGGAAGGCTCAGCAGCGAAGAGTGCACAGTTCTCTTGCACAGGACCCAAGTTCAGTTCCCAGCACCCACATTTGGCAGTTTACAGTTGCCTATCATCACTGTGGTTACAGGGGCTCTGCATCCTCCAGCCTCTGAGGGCACCTACACTCATGTGTACATAAACACACACACACATATGCACACACATATGCACACACACAAATAATAAAAGTAAATTTTTAAAAGGTAAATTCTAAATACATTAACAACTGATTGTTTAAAAAAAAGTATAACTTAAAAACTTAGGAAGAAAAGCATGAAAAATTAGAGACTAGAAAAGGCTTTAGAAGGCTAAAGACGGCGTGATGTCCCTAGCGGCAGGAGCAAAGGAAGGCTCAGGTGTTGCCCACCCTTTTGTGCTTAGCAAGACAGGTTTAGAAGGTGGGGCCACAGCTGGTGTGCAAAAACACTGCGTTCTCTTTAAAACTTTCAAAGAGTGAGTACCCTGCCTCCATTCCTTTATACCCAGCAAAGCACAGTGCCAGATTTTTTTTTTTTATCCTGCAAAGATTTATTCCCAATTTAAATCTTGGAAACTGCACACAGGCACAATTATTTTGGTCAATCAAGGAGAAAGCTTATTCTGTTTCAAAACAAGTCATGCAAGGAAAGATTTAAGGAATTTCATTTTAGCCTGAAGAAGTGAAATTCAAACTTCCACTAAAGGACACTTGGGGGAAATGTTTAGAGAAAGTCATGGTGTTGGCTACACTCTTTCTGAGTGACTTATTCAGATGTCAGGTATGTGGTGAGGCTTAGTAAGAGCCCCGTATTTGGCACAGCCTCGGTTCTCACAGTGTCAAATAACAAGCTGGCCATACTTGAATTTTATTTTCTTTGAAGTGTTTACATTGCGCCTCACTGTTGGCTTGGTTACCGTTATTCAACGTACGCTTTAAAGATTTATCTGCGGGTAGGCACAGAAGTCAACAGAATATTTTTTCTTTGTTTTTGAGTTTTTGGTCAGAAGATTTAGAACATGTTAAGTTCCAAGAGAAACAAACCGAGATCTAAGCTCACGGCTATAGTCATGGCTACAGAATTCAATCCCCGTGTGTCATCTCTGACTGTAATTTTTAAATTAGAGCTCATGTGGTGTCGCACAACATGAGAGCTTGTGCCAAGCAAAGCAAAAGGAGGAGATAATGTCACCGTGGGGCCTGCTGCCAATCTTCCGGATGAGCCGCAAGCAGTAAAAAATGAGCCCAGTGGAAAAGTCACTAGTAGGACCTCAAGCTATTGGTCAGTTCTTTCACATATGTCCCATTTGGTATCTCTTCATCTTATTTGAAGCTGACACACAATTTGGCTATGTCTATCAACACCACCTGAAATTGGGTTATTGAATGAAACCAGGGCCCCGGGGAGATGGCTCAGCGGAAAAACACTTGCTGTGGAAGCACGAAGACTGGAATTTGGATCTCCAGGACACCACGGGCATGGCGGTCCCCTGTAATTCTGGTACACAGAAGCAGAAACAGGAGATCCTTGGGAAAGCTAGCTAGCTATACTCTCAGAACTAGCAACTCCCGGGTTCCGCGAGAGACCCCATTCAGTAAAGAAAGTGGAGAACAATCCAAGACTTTCAAAAGTAAATTTGGACCTTCTCAATATGCCGACACACGCACACACATACATGTCACCACGTGTGCCCCCATCCTCACCCCCATAGGGAGAGAGAGGGAAGGGGGAGAGGGAAAAAGAGAGAGAAAGACAGAGAGACACAAAACAACAAACCAAAGTGCACCAAATTACACTGGTCAAGAAAAGCCTTAGAACTAGCTCAATGCTATATACACATGTAGGCACGAATATCACTGGAAACAAATGTGGCAGAGTTGTAAAGGAAAGCAAATGGGTACATTACAAATTGAATTTTGAGAGCAAAATAGTATAACAGGTCTACATTCCATGCTTTTATCAGCCAAGAGATCTGGGTTATAGAAGCCATCCATAAATTACATTAGATGGAAAATTATATCAACATCCGATATGACGTGAATTTTAGGGAAAAATGGGGGCCTTAATGAGGTTCTGTATCAAGGGTTCTAACGCTGATGTCGGGGAATCTCAGATACAATAGAAATGTAAGGAGGCAACAGAGAATCTGTACAAAAACAGAAATGAATTTGAATAATGAGAAAATCAAGTCTCCGCTCCATTCCACGTAATTCAGAAAGGATGTGGGTAAGGACATACAAAGCTTTGGAAGTGCCCAATGTAGGGACATTGGAAAGATGGAGTGTTTTAAAGCAGCAAATGCAAGCTAATTATTAGGATAAACTTTCTGACAGTTTTATTTTACATGGACAGAAACTGTTCCTTGTGTGCAGAAATGGAGAACTTTTAAACCAAACTCCCGCTGACTGAACCACAACTTACAGCATGGTAGGCAGATGCTGTCTAAAAAACTGTCTTGTGTTGGATTTGTGACTACAAAAACAAGTTGATTGTAGGGCTGATTCTCACACAGAGCCCCTGGGCCTTGCTATGTCTAGGAGGAAAAAGGATAACTACACGACATCCTCTTCAATTGACGCTATGTCTATAAAGAGGAAGCCATGGGCTCTCCCCTGATTGATCAGGGAAAGGTTCTCAAGGGAGGCATGCATTTGATGAATGTGGGTAGGTACAGATGACACTCTGGGGGAGCAAACAGCTCCTTTGGAGGGTCAAGGCTTTTAGCTGACCTGGGTTTTCAGATGATATTCTGGTAGCCACTTCCAGTCAGTGTACATGTTTTAGAATTTCATGGGGTTGATAGTTATCATGTGTTATCACTTTAGCTTTATATTTGTCGTGTAACACCCCTGACTAACGACAGGCTTCTGAGAATTCCTTGCATTTCTTTGGCCTCAGTAGTACTCACACATGTAAATGGACTAATCTCAAATTTCTACAGCAACTCTGACTTTGTCTCCCCTCATAATTTCAGTATGTAACTTTAGTACATTCAATTATTTCTTTATTTCTGACATGACAGGAACTTTAGTTTCACGGATAAATGTTATATTTTCTTTATCTTCTCATAGGGTCTTTGGGAGAACAGATCTGCCCGTCGTATATGATCCTTTAACTGCTTGTTCCCTTATAATAGTCTCTTTATTAAACATCTTTGGCCATGTAAATCAGGCTAAATACAACCTATGTCTGCAATAACACTCAACCATCTAGATAGGGAGTGACTAGGCTATGGGTATATAGGGAAACAGGAGACAAATAATCTTCTACTTTAATGGGACAGAAGAGATACATTAAGAATTTAAAGATGAGTGGATGATTTATAGGTAGCTTGTGTCCAGTAAGTCAGCAAATATCCATTGCTTGTCCATATAAGTGGTTATGTGGCTAAAAGATTTGGAGCATATAAAATGAAACACCAAATCTAGACATTAAAAATTGATGTTTCATGAAAGAGGGTGTGCACACGTGGTAATCTTGATGTAAACTAATGCGTAATATGATGTTATGGTAAAGACTAGTAAAGAAAAGACAAGACAACAAATCACATATTTCCAACGTCCACATGAAATCCCTGGCTTATCCTTCTATAGCCTTGACCTGCTGGAGAAATGAGGTTCGTTTTTAAATGAAAATCGACGCTCTGTTGAATGGTCTAAATGTATTTAAGAAGATCTCCCCAATCCTTTTGCTCCCTCATCCATTTTATCCGTCTGTGTACCATCTATTTATTAGCATGAGCAATTTCCATTTTTCCTAGTTTGTATGATTCTAGGCTTGTCTCTTGCACAGGCTACTGGTATATGTACCTTTTGTAGCTTCTGTCTTAGTGGCTCCAGAGTAGGGTCTGTTCCTAGCCATTTCCAATTTCATGGCCCTAGCCTTCAGGACTCCTTCACTTCCTGCTGCTCAGGTTTTTTTCATTCACCTTGAATATGTTCTTTATTGCTTTTATTGCTCTAATAATCAATGAATATTAATTCCTCCATCGATCCAACAAACTATTATTTTTGTCCCAGTTGCCAACAACTCTTCTGTCACTCTGACAACTATGTCCTATCTTGCACGCCTATAATTCATTCTCCATGCATAAATTCTTTTTTAAATTTGTCATCAATTACACTTTATTCATTCTGCATCCCCCCATAAGCCCCTCCCTCCTCCCCTCCCGATCCCACCCTCCCTCCTCCCTCTGCTTGCATGCCCCTCCCCAAGTCCACTGATAGGGGAGGTTCTCCTCTCCTTTCTGATCTTAGTCTGTCAGTTCACATCAAAAGTGGCTGCATTGTCCTCTACTATGGCCTGGTAAGGCTGTTCCCCCCTCAGGGGGAGGTGATCAAAGAGCAGGCCAATCAGATTATGTCAGAGGCAGTCCCTCTTCCCATTACTATGTAAGCCAATTGGACACTGAACTGCCATGGGCTACATCTGTGCAGGGGTTCTGGGTTATCTCCATGAATAGTCCTTGGTTGGAGTATGAATCTCTGGGAAGTTCCCTGTGTTAAAATTTTCTTGTTCTGTTGCTCTCCTTGTGGAGACCCTGTCCTCTCCTGCTCTTACTATTTCCCAGTTCTTACCTAAAATTCCCTTCACTCTGCCCAACAGTTGCCCATCAGGTTCAGCATCTGCTTTGATAGTCTGTAGGGCAGAGGCTTTCAGAAGCCCTCTGTGGTAGGTTCCTAGATTGTTTCCTGTTTTCTTCTTCTTCTGATGTCCATCCTCTTTGCCTTTCTGGATGGGGATTGGACATTTTGCTTAGTTTCTTTAGATGCACAGGTTTTAGTGGGTTTGTCCTATGTTGTGTGTCTATATGAGTGAGTATATACCATGTATGTCTTTTTGCTTCTGGGACAACTCACTCAGGATGATCCTTTCCAGATCCCACCATTTACCTGCAAATTTCATGATTTCCTTATTTTTCATTGCTGAGTAATATTCCATTGTGTAGATGTACCACAATTTCTGCATCCATTCTTCAGTTGAGGGGCATCTGGGTTGTTTCCAGCTTCCGGCTATTACAAATAAAGCTGCTACAAACATGGTTGAGCAAATGTCCTTTTTGTGTACTTGAGCCTCTTTTGGATATATGCCCAGGAGTGGTATAGCTGGATCTTGAGGAAGCACTATTCCTAGTTGTCTGAAAAAGCGCCAGATTGATTTCCAGAGTGGTTGTACAAGTTTACATTCCCACCAGCAGTGGAGAAGGGTTCCCCTTTCTCCACAACCTCTCCAGCATGTGTTGTCACTTGAGTTTTTGATCTTGGCCATTCTCATGGGTGTAAGGTGAAATCTTAGGGTTGTTTTGATTTGCATTTCCCTAATGGCTAGTGAGGTTGACCATTTCTTTAAGTGCTTCTCTGCCATTCGGTATTCCTCTACAGAGAATTCTCTGTTTAGCTCTGTTTCCCATTTTTTAAGTGGATTACTTGGTTTGCTGCTTTTCAGCTTCTTTAGTTCTTTATATATACTTGATATGAGTCCTCTGTCAGATAAAGGGTTGGTGAAGATTCTTTCCCAATCTGTAGGCGGTTGCTTTGTTTTGATGACGGTGTCATTAGCAATGTCAGACCTTTGTCCAATGTCAGTCACAGACATTTCCATAATGTTTAAAATAATTGACTTAATCTTCAAAGAGGTGCACAATGTAAGTAATGGGTTATTGTTTAAATATTTGCCTTTTCCAAACTCAAATTGAAGTTCAATATCATCTTAATAGTATTTAGACCTTTAAACCTGATAAAGCCATGAGGATTATGCCCTCATTAACCCAAACTGTCCTCCATCACTGTAGAAGTTGGTTATTGTAAATTGATTAATTTGGCCTCTGTTTCTTGCCTCATTTAGATTTACCCTCTCTTCTCACCAGTGTCATGGGTGAATCATCAAGAAGACCTTTCTGAGTGTTGGTCCCTTGGTCTTGGAACTTCCTAACCTCCAAAGCATCATGAACAGTACATCTCTGCTTATTATCAACTATCCAGCCTGTGGTATCGTTACAGGAACATAAAGTGGAGTAAGATGCTATGGTGTGCCTTTAAAAATAATTTTTAGTTAATCTTTTCAGGTGATCATACAATGTAATGTTTTTTTTTTTCAGTATTGAGCCTCACACATGTATGTCATTACGCCCTGGTATGTTCTCAATTTCATCTCATAGTGTTCCTTGCTCCCTGCATTCAGTCCTCGTGAGTTTGTTTCTATTCCTGTCACCACAGTAAATTTGTTATCAGTTTGGGCCTTTGCATTTGCTTTTCTTTCTAGTTGAAATGTTTGTCCAGTTATTTCTTGAATGGCTTCTTTTTGCCATCCAGGTCTCTGCTGAACTATCTTTCAACGTCTCAGAGAAGAAAGGGGAAAGAAAACCTACCTTGATAAAAAGCCTTCAGTTATAGCTTTGTGCAAAACACAATAACTAATTATGAGGAAGATGGCTGATGGCATTTGTTTAACTTCTCAGCGGTACGGAGAGTAAGGGTGTTAATTACAGATCTCAAGAGTAATCTTTTCAAATTGTGTCTCCAATTACCTTTTTGTCACATGTATTTGCTTGAAATAAAGAAACACAACCCTCTATCATTTTCAATACACTCTAGATAGGACAAATCCTGTTGAGATTCCAACCCATATTTGGGGAAGGATATCTGTGCTTTGTTTCCAGAACCCTGCAGCCCAGTGAGGTGCCATGTGTGCTATTTTCAAAAATCATCTAGCTGCAAATGCTGGTGACCTCCTGAACTATGGAAGCATGACATGTGTTTGTGTTCATGAAAAAGAAGAGAAACTGAAGGTGATTTAGCCAGTGAACTATCCACACTACATCACCTGACACTTTCCAAATATGCTAACAATTAATTAATTAATCAGTTAAAAAAGTGGCCACTTAAGAGGAAGTGTATTACAGTTTAGGAAAAGAATTAAAAAAAAAAACACATGTAAAATGTTTTTTGCTATTGTGTCATGCATGACCTATTGTCCTCTTTGCTTTCTCATCCTCTCATTCCCTTCTCTTTTCCTACTCAGTTGTCTATAGACACACTCATAATTATACACACAGTCATTATAAGCTAAGATGTACATATAAACGAAAAATAAACATAAAAAAATCTAAACTGCCATTCAACAAATAGGCTAAGGCAGCAAAGAGAGGATTCTCAAAAGAAGACACGTAAATGGCCAGTGGGTATTTTAAGAAGCACTCAACATCCTCAGGCAGAAGGGACATGCAAACGAAAACTGTCTCTGTTTTACTCTAGTCATAATGGCTGCCATCGATAGAATCAACAACAAACACTTGTGAGGATGTGGGGTCAAAGGATCCCTTACTCCCTGCTAGTCAAAGTGTGACCAGGAACAACTATTCTGGAAATCAGTCTAGAGATTTCACAAAAATTAATAACTGAAAATAGAACCACTGTACATCCCACCTATACTACTAGAAGGAGTTTGAATCCATGGAAATACTTGGCATATACATGTTTATTTCCGTATTATCCAAAATGGCAAGAAAATAGAACTAGCTTAAAGTACTATCAACAAAAGGCAAATAATGAAAACATATATATATTCATATATATATGAACTTATTTATTGTTAAGAAAAATGGATTTGGATGAAAATGTGTACATCTGGAAAGTGTTATATTAAACGAGGCGATCCTGCCTCAGAGGCTTGGGGAATTTAAGAGACTTATTCACATGGCAAAGGTGGGATTCAAATAGGGTTTTCTGTGACTGCTATGTCTTTGGGCTTGACTTTTTTGCAGTGTTGAGTTTCACTGACAGTGTAACAGTTTACTCAGAGCTTGCTTTGTCTTGATCAAAGCCAGCACACAGAGGAGGCCACAAGACAGGCAGTCTCTGCCAGCATTGTGGACCGGTGGCAGCTGATCACTTCCGGGAGATGTCCAAGCCTTTTTTAATAGTTTGGTAGAAAGGGAAGTAGGATTTGAAATGATAAGATTTCTATTGAAATCGTGGGACCAGGGATTCCATGGGAAAGTGGCTTTGAGCTTGGTATTCTTGCTATAAATTTGATGGAGCTGATATTATCTTCTCTGAGAGGCTTTGAGAAACAGTATTGGGGTAGGAGGTTAAGGGGGAGTCCAAATGGTTGAAAAACTGATACAAGAGCTCTACAAGAAATTTATTTGCTTTGGTGCCTTGGGATTTTCTTGTCTAAAGTAGAAAGATAACACCTATAGAATCTTTGTGTATAGAAATGAAAAGCTGAGCCTTCTGGAAGAAAAATCATATTTAATAAATATGAGGAGATAATAAAAATGTAATTATTGAAAGGTAAAAAAATTATAGAGTTGTCCATCAACTGAAATAGTTTCCCAAAAGATGTTTACTAAGCTGTTTGTAGAGCTTTATGAGTCAGGAGTTTGATGTGTTGATTCGCATTCTCTCAAAAGTCACATATTAAAGTCATAATCTAATGACTACTAACTTAGCTATCTTCAAAGACAAGATCTTTAAAAAAACATGATTAAGACAAGGACTTCATGGTGTGTCATAAACAGATTTGATTGATGTCTCTATAAGAAGAAACTGGGACCTACAGAGAGGCCAGGAATATACACAAAGAAGAAAGATCATGTCAAGATATAGCAGGACAGAAGCCATCCACATGCCAAGGAGATAGGCGTCTGGAGAAACCACCCTTATCAAGACTTGGTATTGAACTCTATCTCCTTAAACTAAATTTCCATTGTTTAGACGGCCTGTCATGAGATATGCTATTGCAGCAGCCTTAGAAAGCTACTATGCTGGGCTGGAGAGATGGCCCAGAGGTTAAGAGCACCGTCTGCTCTTCTGGATGGTCCTGAGTTCAATTCCCAGCAACCACATGGTGACTCACAACCATCTACAGTGAGATCTGGCGCCCTCTTCTGGCCTGCAGGCACAACACTATACATAATAAATAAATCTTAAAAAAAAAGAAAAGAAAGCTACTATGCACTGATAATTTTGAGATGATTTGAGTTGAAAATTTAAATGGTATTTAATGGAATAATATGATTCCTTGATTAGATACAAAGTTTATTAGGTCCTTCAGGAGAAATAAACCATAACCTTAGTGTTTAAATTATATCACAAAATCATTTGTATGTTTGTCAAACAACAAAAAAATAATAATAATATCAGACATCATGTCCGTAATCTTAGAATTGATGAGGCTGAGGCAAAAGGATCATGAGTTCAAGGGCAACATGGGCTTTATTGTAAGACTTTATATCCAAAAGCTAAGGTCCGGGATATATCTCCTTAGAAGAGTGTTTACAGAGCATGTACAAAAGCTCAGGCTAAGTTCTCAGCACTCTCCCTACATGTATGCATACGCTGTATAATTAAATAACAATGCCCTTCTGCAGTAGTTAAAAGATGCCTTCTATGTTTTAAACCAATTTTCTCAGAGAGGGGAATTTGTTCTTTTCTCTGTATCTAAGAAGCCAGCAAAACACCATCTATATTTACTGTCCAGAGATAATGCTTTTCTAAAACGGATTGACAGGAAAAGTACTGTTCTTACACATAAAATTAAATTTCAATTGCAAAAAAAAAAAATAGTCTGGTTCTGAGTCTCAGTCACACTTGTCACAGTAGACCAACTTCACTTCTGCCTTTCTGAGTTTAAGTTAGTCAGTCCAGCAGGTAAAGTCAGTAGTTTCAGTTAGAGATTGCTACCAAAACTTAGTTGTGACTTCTCTGCTGTTGCCAATGGCCTAACATAAAGTATTCACACTGGTGTCCTCACTGGAAGCTCTGTGTGTCAGCTGTGGATCTCCTGTGAGTAGTTAATTGCACATTTACCTTCAGTAGAACAAGTCATAATGGTGGCACAGCGCAGATCATCCCTGGAGCAGACAAGCAGTGAAATTCTCTATCAAAAACATTTGTATACAAATATTCAAAAGTACAATCTAGCTCACATTGTCTGAGTTCTGTGTCCAAGGTAGGGGGGTCTTCTACAGGAGGGGAAACCAAGACAACTGAAATAGCTTATATTGTTTGGAGGGATCATTGGGACTACCCTAACCAATAACTTGATTGGAGGTTTCTCATGCTTTGAAACTTGGCTATTGTTAAATTGTCTATGGCTCCTCTCGGGAACCTTGTCAGAACAATTGACAAAGCTTCATGGATTATATATGCAAGCACACGTGCATGTGTGTGTGTGTGTGTGTGTGTATACACACACACACAGAGCACCATACACACCTTTATGTATTGTGTATAATTTTAGATAAATGGAAAACACTATGATTCTTTGAGGTTTTATCAAACATTCGTGGTGTTGTTTGTCCCTCCTCTCTCCCTTTTCTGTATTAATTTCCCTTTCTGCTTCCCAGTTACAGCCCCTTCCTTATTGTTCCAATTTCCCCTTCACGTCATTTGTTTATATGGTTATACATTTGTATATGCATATAACAGTAATGATCAAAGGAAAAGATAGCATCAGTTTGAAAAGAAGAGGGCAGGGGAGGGGTTGCAGGGAAGAGGAAAATGATGTATGCCGAGACTCATAGCCAAACTTTGGGCAGAGTGCAGGGAATCTTATGAAAGAAGGGGGAGACAGAAAGACCTGAAGGGGACAAGAGCTCCACAAGGAGAGCAATAGAACCAAAAAATCTGGGCACAGGAGTCTTTTCTGAGACTGATATTCCAACCAAGGACCATTCATGGATATAACCTAGAACCCCTGCACAGATGTAGGCCATGGCAGCTCAGTATCCAAGTGGGTTCCCTAGTAAGGGGAACATGGACTGTCTTTGACATAAACTTAGTGGCAGGCTCTTTGATCACCTCCCCTGAATGGGGAGCAGCCTTACCAGGCCACAGAGGAAGACAATGCAGCCAGTTCTGATGAAACCTGATAGGTTGGGATCAGATGGAAGGGGAGGAGGACCTCCCCTATCAGTGGACTTAGAGAGGGCCATAGGAGGAGATGAGGGAGGAAGAGTGGGATTGGAAGGGGACAAGGGAGAGAACTACAGCTGGGACACAAAGTGAATAAATTGTAATTAATAAAAAATAAATAAATAATTTAAAATCTTAATAAAAATACCATTTGTTGACACTAACAAAGGCTATTTAATTCCCCCAGTTGATCAAGAATTTAATGCAATTTCAATCAAAATTCTAACTTTTTAAAAATAAAAATCAATTATTTCATTCTAAAATTTAGGTGTGAACAAAAAGGCTTTAGAATAGTCAGCATAGTTACGCAAAGAAGGAAAGTTGGGGGAATTGCACCACACTGAATTGAAGACCTCATCCGTGGCAACAGCATCTGTTCAGAGTGACCAACACATAGAACGAGGGAGCAGCACATGGAGTACAGAGGGGGCCAACCTAATTCTTGACAACAGGGTTTTCATAAAACAACTGGGTACATTAATGGCAAGTAAGGCCATGACAAACATGTCCATCATCTTCAGTCACATTGTGGAAAGATGCTCTATGCAGCTGGCAAGCATGAAACAAATGAAACTATATGTACGATTGTAATATAATCATATATATATCATTATATATATAATCATAATCATATATGTAGGTTATATATATAATTATATATTGCTGGTGATAATGCAAAATGGTACTTTGGAAAACAAGTTACTCATGGTTATAAAGTTAGACATAGAGTCTTGACCCTGCAGTTCTACTCTTAGTTACTTATTCTAAAGAAACAAAAACATATGCACATAAAAACCTTCACAAGAATGCTCATAGCATCTTCGCTTCTGTCAAAAGACTAGAAATGCTGCAACTGTCCTTTAAGAACAGAGTGGATGAAGAAACGGTTACCCCATCTAATGGTATACTACTAAGCCACATAAAGGAATGGGTCACTGATTCAGCTGTTGACTGAGAGGCTATGACGATAGCTCATTTGGCAAAAAGCTTGCCACGGAAGTCTGAGAACCCGAGGTTGGTCCCCAGAACGTCACTCATGGTAGTGCATATGTGTAATCCCAGAGCTGGGATGGCAGAAATAGGCAGCCGTTTGAGGCTTGCCAGCCAGCTAGCCTAGCCTACTTAATAAGCCCCAGTCCAGTGAAGGATCCTGACTCAAAAATAAGAAGATACGCAGGGCCTAAGGGCGATATCTGAGGGTATCCTCTGACTTTCGCACGCACCTTCACATGTGCATGTGCAGGAACAACTGAATGGATCTCAAAGGCATTATGATAATCGAAAAAAAATCCAGTGTAAAACGCCTACACGCTGTGTTACTGTGCTAGGAAGTTCTTGAAAAGAGAGCTACAAGGACATCATGTTGCTGTTGACCAGTGGGAAGGAAAAGGAAGGAGTGACTATAAACAATGTCACAGGAATGATTTGGCATGATGGGACACTGATCCCAGTGTCGCTCACATGACTCTGGTTATGTATTGACCCACAAAACTATAGATGAAAAAGAATAATTTTACTGTGTGTTAATGAAGATAATCTTTGGGTCAGCACCTTCCAAAGGCCTCTTGGGTCACAAAAATATGAGCCTGTTCTTGCGTCTTACTGTCACATCACCGACCTTTTCAGATGTGAACCCGGAGGCCTCCTCCCTCTTCCACAGCCTTTGCCAGTTGTTCTTTGTTTCACCGAAAAGCAGTCATGATTTCTATTCTCCTACCCAAGGACTGGCCTAAGAGTCCCCTCTCACTCCGCCCTGCCATGCCTCCACTCCAATAACTCTTCGTATAGACTTCTTGGCATGTATCCTAACACTTAGATTATTCAAACAATTTTTCAGGTGCATATATTGGTCTGTCATGAACAGAATGCCTTTTTCTCCAAAAGCGTGCAGATAGAGAACAAACCCAGACTCGCTGGAGCCAGCGTAATCAAAATGTTATGTCGAAAAAAAAGCCAATCTTATTTCTGTGAGTGTGAGACTTTAGAGAGGAAGTCACAGGATGAACCAGCAGTGCTCATGGAATTCCTGCAGACTACAGTCACAGAGCTTCATTAGAGAATGTACATATATATGCACACACACACACATGCAAGTTCCTGTGTTGAGCTTATAATTACCATTCAAGGCAACTAGTTATAATAATATCAAAGCAGCTTTCATTTCATAGTAGAAATGCTCACAAAAACTAATTTTTATGTATCTCATGAAGCCATCTTCTAATTTAATTGTCATGGTAATCTCTGATCATATATATATATATATATATATACATATATACACACACACACACACACACATTTTTTTTTCCAATGAAGAACTGTAAAAGGCCAGAATGTTTTCACACTGGTAAAGTTTTTTGAAACTGGCAAATGTTCTCCTCCACACATTTCATATTCATCCTCAGTACTCTGTGGGTTTTCTCTGTTCAGGGAGTCCTCATTTCACGATCTTCCAATGAATACTGATTGAACTTGGGCGCTTAACGTGTGCCAAGCTCTGTGCTGGAGACTGTGAACGGAATGACAAGCACAGCAGGCCTTGCCTCTGTGTTTAGAGTCCACACATTAGTAATTGCATGCACCAAGGGAGCCAACACTTGCAGGACCTGTGGTATGATGTGTCAGTTGTGGGTACACAAAGGAGGGGTTCTCTGCCCCAGGCAAGGAAAGGCAGACATGTCTCCCATAGAGGGGATGAGGCTCGGCCAAGTTTTCAGAACAAATAAGACTTAAACAGGCTATAGACGATGAAAATGAATTGACAGAAGGCAAAATCTGGGACCACATTATGTTAAACAGCATTTCTGATGCGGTTCTAACCTGATGATAGAAACTGCACCTCGCTCTCCTCCAGAGCCTCCCCCTGATTCTCGGAAACAGTGTTCCATGCCGTAATCTAACGCTGGTACCCAGTCCTCTGTGCTTTCTTCAAAGCGTGTACTTTCCTGTCAGGGTCGGAGACTATGGGGAAAGATCACAGGTCTGCGTTAGGCTGGGAGATTTTTCACCATTGATCACGCTAGCCCTGTTAGTCACCTCAAGCGTAAGCCATGAACAGCAACACCTGCCTCACTGGGGTCCTGCAGAGGTCAAGTGTGCTGACCAGCACACAGTCGCCATATTTAGATGCTCTTGCACTGGGAGGGGTTCTCCTGTGGAGCAGCCACACGCTTACTACTCAGCCTTCAAGGACTGATTTATTGGATTTTTTTTTTCTTTTTACTTTGTAAACCAAGTCACTGAATACACTGTTTAAATGCAAGAAAACAGAGATGTTAGCGTCACCTCTTCTACCTCACTTATTTGTAGAAAGGAAAATAATTCAGGTTTCAAGATTGGGATGTTTTGATGCAGATTGACAGCTAACTGAGATAGGACAAAATAAGCAGAAAGAGAAGGCCCTGGTACTCCAGCCACCAGGGAAGGACCCAACGAAAAGAGTGAGAGTAAGCAAAGACTCCGGGAAGGGAAGAAAACACAGACTTGAATACTAAATTAGGAATTGATCCTGATGAGGGCCGTGGAAAACATGATCAGCTTTGTGTAATACTTGGGGGAAAAGAAAAAGCAAGAATCAGACCTACCATTGCTGGAGATACCAGTACACAGATCATAATAGAAATAATTAGACTAGTCATAGAAAGAGCCTAAAGGGGGCCAAAAGAGGGCACTTCTTTTTGGTGCGATGTCAAAAAGAGTTATTCCAAAGGAAATTAAGAGTTCCAGTTCCTTTACCCCTCCCCCAAATTAAAAGGCCCGTTCAGGCTTCACATTTTCAAGCCAAACCACAAATTCCTTACTGGGTCATATGAGCACGAGGCCCTTTCATATTTCCTTTGATGTATGAGTGTGTGTAAGGGGGTGGCCATCCTCCTGAGGGTCCATGGCTTCAGGGAGCGTTCACACACACACACACACACACACACACACACATACACAAAGCCATCTAGATGTTCAGGGTAGCTGAACTTAGTATTAGGAACCTGTGAAGTTTTTTATTCAAATTATCCACAGATAAGGGGGATAAATCAGGGTTTTCAGCATAGGGATGGAAGAGATGTTTAAAAATCCTGTAAATCACCATCTTCTGGAGAATCACAGCAAGTACTAGTCTATGTGAATTTATTCCATCCTCACGGAATGTGAAAGGTAAACGAAAAGGCAGTCTCCATAATCCAAGTGTGGAAACTGAGTCTTGTGGGTTTAAGTTATCTGACCTGATGCGCGCGCGCACACACACATACACATGTGAACCCAAGCCCGCTGGCAGTTAGCTGATTTCTGCTCCCAGGGACAGAATACAGACCAAAAATCACTTAAGCATACTTTGCTTAACAGGGCAGACTCTGAGGGAGTTCCGCTCAGCAGCACAGGAATGTCACCAGGAGCCCGGGAATTCCACCTTTCTCTTCTGCCATAGTGTAAGCAACACCTTGTGTTTCAGAACACAGGGGCTAGTAACAAATTCAGACACCCAATAAAGCCACTGTAGCCACAAGTGGAGGGTGTTGGCGCGATCCTTTTGTATGTAAATTTTGTATTTGTATTTATTCAAATGCTGATTTTTGTATGGCAGAGATCTAATTACAGACTGAACTTCGGTATTGTTGTTTTTCTGCATTATATTTTGCAAACACTGCCTCCAACACCTTCCGATTGGTTTAATAGAGCCTAACAGCTGATAGCAAAGTCCAGAGAGGGTAGGCGGGACTTCCTGAGAGATAGGCACTCTGGGAAAGAATCTGAGGCAGGAGATTCACCAGTCAGAAGCAGAGGGAGGAGCAGATCCTGGGACTGGAGAATGAGCGGTAACGCACCACGTGGCATATTGTAATTTAGTATAAAGGTGTTAATTTAAGTTATAAGAGCTGGTTGGGAGCAAGCCTAAGCTAGGGCCGACCTTTCATATATGAATAAAAGTCTCCGTGTCATTACTTGAGCAACAAGTGGCTCAAGACAGTCTGGCAATAATTGGCAGGCCACGTGTTATAGGAGGGAGAAGTGGAGAGGTGGCTCAGTGGTTAAGAGAAAAGGGAGCTTGGTTCTCAGTGCCCATATTTGGCAGTTCACAAGTGCCTCTAACTCTAGCTCTAGGAGATGCAACATCCTCTTTTGACTAACACAGACTCTGGTACACACACACACACACACACACAAATAATAAAATATCTAAAACAGCATCTCCAATATCCCATAGCACGTTAGTCATTTTCTCTTCCTATGTTAATGGTTAGTTTCAAGCCACATATTTTTGTCTAGATGGAAATCATTTTCCAGTGTTTTAGCGTCACTATGATTAGCTTAGATCAAGAATGGTTCGCTTTCCAAGGCTGTTGAAGGGACAGCTTTCTTAAGCTGTAAGAGAGGGAGCCTGTGGGAGAGGAATGGCAGCAGTGACTCTTGGGAAGGCAGGAAGCTTTGTCTTCTGTAGATACTACAACCAGTTTCTTGTTTGAGGACTATTTTAAGATGGCTGATGGAACTGATGAAAATGGACGTTAGGAGAGAACAGGGGGAGGGAGAAGAAGTTTCCTGACCTTTTAAAACAAATCATGATAGCCACTTTTACTATAAAGTTTTCATATGGCACTTGCGCTTTATCATAGACACCCTGAAGGCCTTTAACCCACACCTCCCAAACAGGATAGTGATAGCTTGAATCCACACCAATTATTTAGAAACTGCATACTCTTTAGCTCTTGGGAGAATGATAGGAACTTATCCATCAAATGAAAGTTGCTGTCTTTGGGAATGCCTGTTCAGTGCCTCTTTGCATCCCCAATTCTTTCAGCATCCTTAATTAAGCAAAGCCATTTGCTCATTAGTAGTGGGCATAGGCCATTGATTACATCCATTTCTATTTGTCAGTGCTGTGTAACAGGTTAAAAGGAAACTTGTATGGCCCTTCTGTGTTTCCTTACTCCCATTTATCTGAGGCTATGGAAATTGTGGGTCTTGCTGCTAGAAACCAGGAAGAGAGAACAAGACTGAAAGAAACAGGAGTGGGGGTTGGAGGAGGGGAAAGGAGAAGAGAGGAGGAATGAGAAGAAGAAAAGAGAAACCACAGGCAGAAATGGAACAAGGAACTCCAAGAGGGGATTCTAATATTTCATTGTTATTGAAAATTACACTTCATAAAACGTCTTGTTCATCTAAAGCTCAAAGAGTGACAGAAAAATGGCTTTCATACTTAGGTCTGCTAAATGTATGATAAATCAAAAAAGATGGAATGAGGAGAAACTTCAAGAAAAGCAAAGCGTAAAATCAGTACGTAGTTTAAATCACACTTCATTAGGGCTGCAGTGCCTCACAGAACAGTCTAGAAAATTCCACAGAGTAATCGCAGAATACGGCGCAGAAGAGAATAATTTTGAATCGTTAGGGGTTTGTAATCCCTACCAAGGAATGGGGAATGTATGCACACAACTTTTTAATGATAGTAGACCAAGCAGGCATACATCCCTACATGATGAGATGTGCATATATTTTATAATATATGAGTTTCTGTGAGCTAAGAAAAACTTAGACTGTCTGGTTTGATCAGAGCTCTGACCTACAAAGAACTGAAGCCTTCAGCATGCACAGAGTCCATTCTGTGTCAGAGAGGCCTGGCTCTCGGGGGGGGGGGGGGGGCAGGCAGAACGCAGTGATTTAATCTCTCACTCATCAGATACACATCAACACTGTAAACACACAGCTCTTAGGCAGTGGCCAATGCCAAGCCCATGGCATCAGGCCATACCGTCTCCCAAACACTCAGCAATGACCATAATTTTTTTCTGTCAGAAAAGCTGTTGCGGTACTACATGTCAGACACCAGATCAGTGTGGGTCCAAAGCAAAGAAAACCGACAGAAAATGTGAATAATTTCACTCTCCATCCTGCAACGTGCCCTTTCTTCTCTTAGCAGACCCTGTCCTCCTCAATCTACCCACTTCTCAAATTGTCCTCAATGTCTTCTCCAAATCCAAACTTGAAGCTTAATAACACAAAATGCAAATGATAGGTAGTAACATAAGTGTGGTCTCTTGCACAGACCTTAAAAAAAAAAAAAGATCAAATCCAGAAGTTCAGCAAAATTTAGAAAAGGGTTTGAAGGACTTTTCTATGAACAAGGAAGCCTCGACAATGGGTGGAAAGTAGGTGGCCTCCAGAGGGGGGACTGGGCGTGGAAGAGGAACCAGTATGCCGAAATTATAGTCAAGGGGAGAACACAGCAATAGACCAAAACTAAAAGTAAGACAACATAAAGGTGAAGAAATGAGTTTTGGCCAGATGCTAGTAAGAAGGGCCCCGGCTGAGGAATGAGTTCAGGAGAGCAGGGGCCACAGCCAATGCCTAAGGAGGAACCAGTGCACTGTACAGTGAGGCTAGGTAAACAGTGCCATCTGGGTGGGATGGGATGGGTTAAGCCATAGGGTTCTTCACCTGATGGGACAAGTGGCACAGGAGAGAAAACAGGGTGTGTAAGCAGCCTTCGGGGCATCTGGAAACCCTCTGAACACATATTAAAATGTATGAGGAGAAGACCTAAAGAGTTGAATAGATTCTCAGAGCAGACGGTCATCCTAAAATGACTGAGTACAGCAAGCCAAGTAAATGAGCTTTTGCGGGCCTCTGGGAGTCCCCTGAAATGCTTCCTATTCTTTGATTCTTTCACCGTGTGCAACAGGACTGTGTAGCTCATCTTCCTTCCCTTCTTCCATCATGCACCAAATGCTTTTATTAGTCCATTACTGTTAGAAAAATGGACTCTGCCCCTCCCCTCCAGTGGCCAATGGGAGTCATGCTAGACACAGGCTATTCTGATAATTCCCATCTCTATGGCTCCTCCGTGGACTAGCTAGACAGCTACAATATCTTGTCACTTATCTCTGCCATATATGAGTCAAGTTCTGGGCCACCAGAGACCCAGAATGCAAAGGACAACATCAAATTTTCCAATGATATCAGTTGGGAAAGGGCTGGGAGTCAGGTGTAGAGTAAACAGGTAGCTCTTTCTAAAATGGTGATATTTTACATTCTCTTAGTACTTTAAGGCAACTGGTTTATGCTCTTACGTATGTGCCAGCATGAAGTCTTAATGCCTGTGACTCGCTGTATTTTTTTTGAAAGCCCTGCATGGAAAACCTTTCTTTGGGATGTGGGATGGGCTAAGGTTCGTTTTTTTGAAGCCGTGATGAAAATGATGAGTGAGCACTTTGGTTTTAACCCGCTGTCATTTCTGGGTGGGTGAAGGAGTAGGAGGATATCCGTGAGGGAAGAATGAATGCCCCCAGAAACAAGCACCAGGCTATCCCAATACAGTGTTTTTGGAGAACGTCAGTCTTGGAACCGGGGACCCTTCGAGGTCTTTGAAAAGCAGTTGGCTGTTTACCTTACACTTGAACAGGAGACTGGTCTGGTCTGGATTCTGCTATTTTGAGTTGGTAAGCCTGTTTTTTATGCACGTGTTGCTTTTTTTATTGGGTGCCTAAAGCGACACATCCTTGTTGATGGGGTGTACAGGGTGGGAAGGAAGAAGAGGGAAGGAGGGAGTGGCTTCTAAGTGGCTTAATACAGCAAACAGGAAGCAAAGAACCTTTTGGAAAACTTGCAGGTTCAGCAGCAGCAGCAGCAGCAATGAACTGTCATGCAAGACAGGCCAGAGACTTTGTCATTAAGAAGCCTTTAGTATTCTGCCTGCAGGAAGAGGGCCTGTGGGGAGGCTCAGCATCACCAGAGAAACTTGGAGAGTTTTCTCAAGAGCCTTGAAATCGTCTTCTATGAAAAACAGACTCAAGTGCAGCAGTATCCCCCACATGCAGTTCAATGAGCAACATGTTCCTGCCTGTAGAAATGCATTTTCAGATGACGTTTAAGTCTATGCTATGGGCTAATCTTGTTTGCCAAAGGCTTTCTTTTGTTTTCTTTTAAATCCTCCCTACGTCATTCTGACTTTTTTTAAATTAAGATTTATTTATTTATGCAGGATTCTGTCTGCATGTGTGCCCGCATGCCAGAAGAGGCACCAGATCTCACTGTAGATGGTCATGAGCCACTACGTAGTTGCTGGGACTTGAACTCAGGACATCTGGAAGAGCAGCCAGTGCTCTTAACCTGTGAGCCATCTCTCCAGCCCGGTCATTCTGATTCTTACAATGACCTATAGACTATGCAGGGGTGGGGGGGCGGTTGTTCTTACTCCACTTGGAAGTTACTTGCTCCTCAGGACACCTTTACGTCACTGATGGCAGACCCACCCTCTGGTCTTCAGCCCTTCTCACCTCAGTCTAGCCCAGAAGCCTTTGAAATACATCAGATCATGGAAACTGTGAATTCTGTTTATATTTGCTGTTACAAAAGAGCCCACTCATATCTGAATTAAAATTGTTAGGGATTTTTAGCATCCTTAAAGTATCGCCCATTGTGTAATCCTGTGAAAGTCTAGAGAGACAGACGGGGGGGGAGAGAGAGAGAGAGAGAGAGAGAGAGAGAGAGAGAGAGAGAGAGAGGGGAGAGAGAGAGAGATTTATTCTGGATTTAAGGAAAGTCTGGGAAGAGGTCAGTCAGGTGGCTAGGGCATTGCTGGGCTGTGACTAGACGGTAGACCATTAATACGAAGGCCGTGTAGGAAGGAAAGATGTAACAAGGTCGGATGTATAGATTGTAAACTTGAAAGTACTGGCAGAGTAGAATGCGGTCTTGAGAGCTGGTAGGCCACCTGTACGCCGTCACTTGCCACCAATGCCTGGGCGGTCTCTTTGTATAGGGCGTCACCCTACCCTTCCCACTTGCATAGAGTAGTTCTGAATTATTGATTAAGAGGATGTTCACCTCAGTGTTTCCAATTCTCCTGAGTTTGCTTTCTATGACTATGTTATGCCGCTTCATCAGCCTGGCCAAAAATAAAATTTTTAGCCTAATTTGTGATTTTTGGATAGTTTCTACTTTAAAATACTTGTGTCCCCATTTTGGGAAAAGGGCAAATCCGACTCTACCAAGCTTCTAAAGTAGGCGCTTGGAGCATCCATTGTTCTTGTGCGCACTGGAAACCAGGAACTTTTGCTGCAAGGAGGAAAGCAAAGCTGTGCTGAACATCTAAGTCAGGAGTGGCCTTTGAATTGAGTGTGTGCTGCCAGCACGCCCTTGGCCTCGCAGACACCGCCTCCCCTGTCACTCTGGGTAAGCATCTACCACCACAACAGGGATTAATTTCTATCAGCGTCTCCCTTCTCTACTGCCTCTGCTTCTCCTTCGACCTTCTCCTGGCTGCAGCTTCTATTCCTGAGCTAACTCACTGCAATCGACTCCAGACTTGGCCAGAAAAGCTTTCTTGCTTTTTCTAGCTCCCTGGAGCCTTTCTCTGGTGACTTCACACAGACATGTAGCTTTGGGAGAAGCTACATTGCTGGTTTTGAACCTCAATCTCTCTTAGCACTGTCTTCTCTGCTCAGTCTCTCACAGTCTTTGTTCTCATGTAAAACCCATGAGCTGTTCTTCTGCATACTGTGCTCTATGAGCTGTCCCACTGCTCACTGTGCTCCATGAGCTGTCTTATCCTAGCTTCTTATCCTAGACTGGCTCAAGAAACTCTGTCATTACCCCAAGTCTTTTCTTCAGTTTCTGCCTTTTTCTTCAGACAGTTGGGGTTCCTGCTACTGATGGACAACTATGCATCTGTTGCCACTCCAGGCCCTTCTGCTTGTCATGCCCACCAAGCTGGTTTGCTTCCAAATTATGATGGAAAACAACCTTTTTGGGTTCTTTAATCATTCTCGCAAGTAACTTCTTAGGAAATGTGAGAGCTGTGTATGGTCATACATACAAATGATCTCATCCCATAAGATGCAGAGACGAGAAGAGTGAGAATTCAAGGTCAGTTTGGGCTAGAGAGCAGGATCTTTCTCCACAAAAGAACCAAAACCAAACCAAATCAAATCAGCCAACCAAACCAAAAAACCATCAACAACAGAATGAACAAACAACGAAAAGCTGACCCAGTGAGATGGCTCAGTGCGAAAAGGCACTTGCCATTAGGACTACATCACCTGAGTGTGAGTTTTTGAACCCTCAAGGTGGAAGGAGAAAATGACAAGTTATCCTCTAACCTCCACATGCATCTTGCACACATGTGTAAGTGCACATACATGTAGGTGCACGCGCACGCGCGCGCGCGCACACACACACACACACACACAATGTAAAAAAATAAAAATAAAAAAGAGAACAAGGACTCCAGATAATCTGAACGATGTCATTTTAGTGTCAATGCCAAATCACATCTGCCCTCCCCAGCACGGACAAACACACAGGAGGACAGTAAGAATGTCGGGTCTGTTGGTTTGGGTTGGTGGGTGTGAAAGCAAATATGAAAAGACAAAAAAATTACATGTGCACATTGACTTTTCTCAGTGTTCTCAGCCTTGGTATGAGGCAGTGAAATATCTTTCCAGCCAATGTGTGAGGCCAGGCAGGACACAACTGTTCTCGTTCCTTAGCTTGGTTCCAGAAACTCTAAAGAAAGGGCGTCAATAAAACACAGCCTCTCCATATCCAACCATTATATGATACATTCAGTACACACATTTTATACACATCCTGATGTGTCATGAATGTTTTTTTCTTGGGAATTCTTGAGGGAACAAATCAGTCTCTGTGCTGCTGGCGGGTTATTTTCTGATGCATTTTACCCTATCACTTGGTCCTCCTGTCCCCTCTCCAGAGCTGATCGCCTAGCTCCCAACCCTCTTAGGCTAGCTGACATATGATTTAACATGGTAGGTGCTGAATAGTGTTTGTTAAATTGAATTGGAGTCAACATCCTCACACACGAGCTCATTTTACCTTCATCCCTAGGGCGAGATCAACTCTTTGTTTTTCTGTCATGCGATGAAAGTGAGTTGGCAGAAGCCAGCCGCTCTTCATTCCATGGAAGCGCTTTTATTACTTATTTGGTATTTGTAGTATGGACATGCTTCCAAGAACCTAAGAAATTAGAAAGTAGTTTGCTACTTAACGCCAGAGAATGTCCTGTTTAAAAACTTTCTATCCAGGAAAAAACTTTTTTTTTAAATGAATTACTATGCCTGTTTTGAGGTAGAAGGGGTAGGGAAGGGAAATACTGACTGAGGCTTATGCTCACCAGTTTCACAACTACTTCCACAACCAGCTCTGTGTCTCACACCATTGTGTTTTGGGCTTAATGAAGTTCCGTACCACAGAGAGGGGAACTGTTTGGCAAGAACATCTCAAGCTATTCTTTTTCCTTTTTCTTTCTTTTTTTTTCCCCCTTATACCCTCTTTTTTTGTAAGTGGATTGAGTCTTGGCAAAACCAAAAAGTGTTTTTCTCTACTGCTCTTTTATTCTTATTTTTGCCTTTAATTTTAACTAAGTGTGCATTTCAAAGGAAGTGTAGCCCATCTGTTTCTTATTCTTTTGCACTCAACAAAATGGTACTTTGTAAAAGTCATTTGGTGTCCAAGAAGACTTGAGCCCCTAAGAAAGAAAGAAAGAAAGAAAGAAAGAAAGAAAGAAAGAAAGAAAGAAAGAAAGAAAGAAAGAAAGAGGGGAAAAAGAAAGCCTTTCTTTTCTTTGAACCAAGAACAATCTTTTGCCAAAAGGAAAGATTTGGAATCAAGAAAGCCTGGGATTTGGTTTAATTTAACCTTAGATTTATAAAGGAGAGAATGATTGCAGCCTTGGCAGGGCACAGGTATTTCCAGGTAACTGCAATTTAACATTTTAATTTATGAGCCTTGGCCACGTGTAGTAGAGACAGTGGTATTTTCTCTTCCCTAAAAAGTGACTTGAAGGGACAATAACATCTACGTTTTGGGGAAACCAAGGCTTTGGGCAGGGTGATGCAGCAGGAGAGGCACAAATCTTGCAGAAACAGCTGCAACGAGCTAGTATACAGTGGACGTTATGGAAGAGGCATCCGGATGCAAGAAAGTGGCCATTCACATGGAAGTCAAAGTTAAATTTACTAAATGCTTAGAACTTTCCATTAAGACGGGAAGATGTTTATTGAGGAGAAGAAATTTCCAAAAATTGGGAAGACCTATTTGCAATATAATAGTTCACATTTTGACTGTAAAATTTTTAAATATTCACTAAGACAATTTACTAGTATTTCTCCACGTGGTGAAACTTTGTTGTCCTCATTAGAAGTTGTTGAAAAGTAGGAAGTAAGAAAAAAAATTATTTTTCTGTGGGTCTTTTATAGTTTAAAATGGTCCCTAATAGAGAACAAACTTTTTCCATGTTTCAGTTGCTTTGAATTTAACTTTATTAACAAGTAAAGAAATGTCAAAACAAATATTTTCCTGCAAAGGACAAATCACTCACGTGATAAAAAAAAAAAAAAGGCATTAGTAAGAACCGCGTCAATGTCCTAGCACATTTTGCCAAGACCCATCATTCCCTACTGACAAAAGGCCACTTGGGAGTTAGCCACTTCCTATGAGAAAGCTGTTTGGCCCTTTGCCTTTTTTTTTTTTTTGTCACTGATGATATTTTGATATTTACCTGGGGATATTGTATACTTATTTCTTATTTAGAGAGGTTTTATTCTGAGTGTGCCCGCTATGTGACAGATGCTGTTAAGGGTGAAGAATCGAATGTACGGGCGGCCTCAGTGTTATAGTGGTAAATATGGCTGCCTTCCCAAATCAAATTGAACAGTAAAACCGCCTACCCGAGATGCCACTGTGTGCCAGCATAGTGGCTCAGAGGCTGGACATGAGGCAAGGAAGGAGCTGAACACCCTGAGGGAGCTGTGGAGGGAAAGAAGAGTCAGATGAGCTGGCAAAATGGCTCAGTGCTTGAGAATCCTGCTCTTCCAGAGGACCTGAGTTCAAATTCCAGGTTGGGTGGCTCACAACTAGCTGACTGTTACTGCAGCTTCACACACACACACACACACACACACACACACACACACACACACTATAATTTAAAAACAAATAAATCTTTAACAAAAGAGAAAACAAAATTCCAGGAAGCTGAGGCAGGCATATATCTCTGTGAGTTTAAGGACAGCCTGGTTTACATAGTAAGTTCCAGGCTAGCCAGGTGTACATAGTGAGACCTTGTTGAATGAATGAATGAATGAATGAATGAATGAACGAACGAACGAATACATAAACGAAATAGAAGCTATTACTAACTCTTTGGAGCTATTGCAAGAAACAGGAAGAAAAGCTTCCTAGGTGAGAAGTGGTTTCTAAAGGACTGGGTTTGCAGAGTAGACAGTGCCTACATACAGGGAAGGAGTGTGTTCCCAAGAGACTTAAGTCCACACGGGAATTTTGAGTTTGGAGAGGGTGGCAAGGACTGGACTTCGGGCTCCATTGAGGTCCTGTGCTGAACCAGTATGGCTGTCCAGATCTGAGAAACACACCAGTATTTATGGGCTGCAAAGGAACTTGAAGAAAATCCATGTCTGATAAGGAAGTTTTAAAGGCCCAGTTTAGGCTCTTACGAACACGTCAGGAGGGCTGGGAGATGGTGGAGCCAGTGGAGTGCTTACCTTACAGCCATGATGACCTAACTTAATCCAGTTAAAATAAAATCTAGGCTTGGTGGCAGGTGCTTGGAACTCCTGAAGGGGAGGGGAGGAGGCAGGTGGACCTCTGGGAGTGAAGCCTGAGCCAATAAGAAACCCTGTTTCAAAAGGAGGGTTGGATGTCATCCTGAGTAATGACCACTGAGGTTGTCTCCTAGACTACATGTGAACAGACATACTGTATACAAACACACACACACACACATCAGGAAATTCTTTACTGTTTAACAACATTTTGGGTGCTGGGAATTGAGAGCTAGGCCTTATTTACTTGAAGTGCCAACCGTGGACTGTGAATATGTGAATCACAAGGACTCACAAGTCACATTCCTGCCCTGAAGTAGCTCAGTGCCTAGTGAGCAGAGAAGGAAGACCTACCCCCCCACCAACATCTCAGACATGTGCTTAGAAACCAGTAGCAGACTGGAATGAAAAAAACATTGCCACTCTGGATCTACTTAGTAATTCATTTTTCTCACCTTCGGAATTTCGCTTAAAGCAAATCAAATCTGATCTTACTTACTTTCCCTCAGACCCAAAGGATATGAACTATTTTGGAAAATAAAATGGCTGAGCAAATGCTTTGGGGCATTTTTCCCCACAAAACTGTGTGGTTTTCGCTTTCTATTTCCTTATGGCTTTAAAAACAAATACTTGAGTGAAAAATTAAGGCCAATACCTTGTATGGATCTCTCTTATACTACAAAATGAAAGTAATGAGAATCTCGGGCCATAGAACTATGGGTTAACTGGCACCTAGTGAGTGTGGAGCCAAGGGGAAGGGAAAAGAAGCTCTGACAACAGAGACTCACTGTCCTGCCTGTCCAGGGCACAAGCTTCTCAGAACCCATGAGGAAGGAACAGGTGCTGTGGCCACAAGAGAGAAGAATGTGTTAATGAGGAAGGAAGGAAGGAAGGAAGGAAGGAAGGAAGGAAGGAAGGAAGGAAGGAAGGAAGGAAGGAAGGAAGGAAGGAAGGGAAAAGAAAGAAAAAGAGAGAGAGAGAGAGAGAAAGAAAGAAAGAAAGAAAGAAAGAAAGAAAGAAAGAAAGAAAGAAAGAAAGAGAAATTCTGGAGAGCAAACTGGCCCTTAGGCTATCTGGCCACATTTCATATGGGAAGCAAGGAAAGCCAAGACAGGGCTAGTATCCAAAAGGCTTTTCTAAAATGGCATTACAGAACTATAGTGCCTGAGAATCCTTAAGGCTTGTTTGCTTTTCTTCTATCAAAATTTTAATGCTCTTGGCTTTCCTAACCTTTTTGTCATTGGTGGTCAACAACTAGGCACTGTTTCTTGCTTGTGGCAATAATTTGTAAGGCAGAGCTTTATGGAGGGGGGTGGGAAGTGCTCATGGCTGGAGGAAGGGATGCTAAGAAGAAATGAGGGAAACACGTGTGAGATAGCCTTGGGCAGGGGAGACGAACTGTCCTCACAGCACAACTCCTTGCTACTTAAGATTGCAGTGCAGCCACCCTTAACCAAGAAGCTATCTGCAAAGGGAAAATCAGCACGCTCCAGTAGGATGTCACTGAGCATATCAGCCACACTTCAGAACAGACCCCATGCCCAGGAGCAGCTGGCCGACACAAAAGAAACTCTGTGTTGTATTGTCATTGTTTTCTGTTTTGTTTTGTTTTGTGGACTTTGTGCTTCATGTTTTAGCCTTACTGGGTTTTGTTTATTTTGATTTTCCTTTTTGAATCATTTAACAAGAAATTGGGTGGACAGGGAGGTGGGGAAGGAAAACATGCACATGTGTTTATTTGTGCCAGTAATAAACACTCAGTAAATGACTGGTGGTGTCTCTCTACATCATCTACACAGCAGTCCTACCATTGCTACCACAGACAGCAAGGGGCAGAGCTGTATTTAAGCCCAGCCCAACCAATTCTCCATTGCTGTTCAGGCTGTTTGTCCATTTCTTGGTTCTCTCTCTCTCTCTCTCTCTCTCTCTCTCTCTCTCTCTCTCTCTCTGTGTGTGTGTGTGTGTGTGTGTGTGTGTTTCTCTCTCATCACCATTTCTCTTTTAACTACACATTATTGATAATTTGGACATTCTCTGAGTCAAATTTTCACAGAATAACACTGTCAGCAGAGCATTAACCGTCACGTTTTGAGAGGAGGTCTGCAGGCACAAACGGATCAGGGAACAGGCCAGGGTTGTGAAGCAAGATAATACAGAGCCAGGTTGTGTACACTGGCAAGCCCACTCCACGGCTCTCTCTGTGACACGGGGGACGGGGCTGCCTCTTTGTCTCTCTGGGCTGCTGACTGTACCCGCTCTGGAGTCACCAGGAGCTGCTCGCTGGCTGACTTGTTGTGGGTCTCAGCAAGAGCCCAAGAAAAACATTCTGTGGGCATGGTGTTCCCAGTCAGTCACTGGGAGAAGCTTGGCCATTGCCCTGCACTCCCGGTGAGACCAGTTCAGTATTGGGAATACTGTACATCTTGTCTGGTGCTGACTTCCTGTGACTGTTTTCATCCTTGACTGTCACAGACTGATGTGCAGTTTATAGATGACTAACAGAAACAAGGGTGACTGGAAACATTTTGCTTGCTCAGACTTCCAAGGAAATGCATCTGAACACAGACATCGCCATCCCCCAGACCAGTGAATGTGGCATTTCTTAGCAGAGTGTCTCATAACTCGGCCCCTTCACTGGGTGTAAATCATTCTCCAATCTCAGATCTGGCATAAATTATTCTGTAGGCACAGCGCTCACCGAATGTTATTGTGTTATTGAGATATAAATCTCGTGTCAGCTCTGTGAAGTGTCTGTGGCCATGGCGTTAAACAAGTCAAAGCAGCTACTTAACGATTTCCAAACATTTGATTATTAGAGTTCAAACAAGAGGGCCGAGAGCAAAGCCCTGTTAAAACAGACTTTAAAAAGTCAGAGCTCATGTTCATTCAGTTAGCAGTCACCATAAGGACAACCCCAGCTCTGAACTCCATCTCGGAGAAGGCACGGGAATGAGCGGCCTAGCTCAACCAGGAGAAGCCTTCCCCTCTCCGCTCCACAGCCTTTCATTCTAAGAGGCACACAGAGGCTGCCATCTCTAATCTATCTCTAGAGCTACCTCTACTACGGGGAAGGATTCATTCTACTCAAGAGACGTGATTCCAGTCAGAAGGTTTCAGGCTCAACACATGTAAACTAAGCAAGCATATTGAGATGCCCCCTTAGAGTTTCTAAGAAAATCTACCAGACATTTGATTGGCATCCTTGTCTCCTGTCTCTTTGCATCTTCTCAGAAAATAAATAAATAAATAAATAAATAACAGAAGGACTTTCCTAATGTCTTACATTTATACCTAGAACTATTTACATCTTTTTCTACCCTTCTGTGAGGATAAGGGAGTTATTCTTCTTTCCATCCAAGATGAATCATAGCATCCTTCCTGGGACTCAACCTTTTATTCTCTTCTTCCTCAGGAACTTTATTCTATAGAAAACTTCCCTCTTGTTCTATTTTCTTTTTTCGGTTGTCCCTCTGCACTGGCATTCAGACAAGTGTTCCTACTGATCCTACTTAGCTTAGTTCTGGTTTTGAATCAGAATCTAACTTTGTAGCCCAAACTGCTCTAGAACTTCCTCTGCATCACTGTCTAACACAGGCTTGCTTCATTGTCTTGTCTCTGCAGATTCCCTCACACAATACACATGCTACTTTCTAGGATGCAGCCATGCTGGAGCTCTCTCTTCTCTCTCTCTGTTCTGTCCCTCTCTCTCTTTTTCTCTGTTCTGTCTCTGTCCTTTCTATCTCTGTCTCTCCTTTCTTTCATATCTCTCTCTCTCTCTCTCTCTCTCTCTCTCTCTCTCTGGTTTGTCTCTTGTCTGTCTCTCTCCCTGCCCCCTCTCCTTTCTTCTCTCCTCTCTTTTCCCTTTCTTCTCTTCTCTACCTGAATTTCTCTCCTTCCCATGAGCATCTACTCCATGGGTCTCTCTTCTCAAATCTGACCATTGCTTGGTTGTTATTTCAATGCAGGGGCTCAAACACAGGGCTTCACATACTCTCAGTGAGTTATGTCACAGATCCAGGTGCTGTTTTCTCTGGAACTCCTGTCTGAACGCACTGTGATTGACTAAGAAGGTCATTTTCTCACCATCCACAGCTCCAACTCCTTGCCTACATTTTTTGTTGTTTTCAAGACAGGGTTTCTTTGTGCAACCTTGGCTGTTCTAAACTCACCTTGTAAACCAGGCTGGCCTCGAACTCACATAGATCCTTCAGTCTCTGACTCCAGAGTGCTGGTATTACAGGCATGCACCACCTAGCCCAGCCCTCGCCTATGCTGTCATTGTTAATCTCTTTCCTCCATCCTCCTTCTGGGCTGTTGTTTTTTTATGCATTAAATGCCTGTGAGTAGATGCGTTATCTCACTTGCCCCTTAGAATCCTATCAGGAAACAACGTTATTTTAGCTGTCCAGACTAACTAAAGTTAAGGAAACTTGTGTATGACCAAAGCCATGGTCCTAGTGAGGAGCAGAGGTGGAGCTAGGATCTCATGTTGCAATGCTACAGTTTTCTTCCTCCTGTGCTCTGTATGGGGCCATGGACTCAGTGATCCTGCCATCACTTTACAACCAACCACATAAACATGTTTATAAAACTCTCAGCCCTCTCCTTGTCGAGGTCTTTAAATGGGCTATTCTCCAGTTTCTTATAGATAAAGCAATATCTCAGAAATGCCTTTGGGCTGTTACAAAAACCAAAGGATATCTTGGATTTCCTATCTAACAGCCAGTCTTTCTCATTTAGGTATTTGCTGACCTTTGTATTTTAGAGGAGGCTGAGCCCCTGCCCTAGGGAATGTCATTCGTGTCAATAGACACTGTAGCTCTCTTTCTAAGAGCTCATTTAAAAATGGCCACACAAAGCAATTTGACCAAAATAATTTGGGAGAAGTCTTCTGTGGGGCATCTTGTTTTTTTAAAGGGATACCATAAAAATTGTGCCATTTCTGTCTCAAAATATTCTGATCAGAATTCTGTCCTTGAATCTGCTGTGTCCATCTTGGATCCAAAAAGTGTCGCTGTGCTAAGGATGGATGAATTTCGTTCTCAGTGACATTCCTGAGTGCTGAGTCAGTACCTCAGAGTTATCCTAACTTAGGGTCACCAGTAATGTGAGCATGTATGAACAGTCATGTCACTAATAGCTGCAATGTGTTTGCTTCCTGTAAGGGAGAAGCATTCTGAACGAACCCTGACTAAAATGCACTAGGACCAAGATCCCTGTGTAGGATAACAACATGTCTAGGTACTTTCCTTTAAGTTTGTTCTTACATGGCATGCTCAATATATACCAGGAAATAAAATGGATTGCACAAACCTGCATCCAGCTTTGGGGGAAGCTGGTGCAAGTGCTAACCCCTCTCCGTGTGTGCCTTTGCCTTGAAAATATTTAAGAGCTTGTGTTCTGGTAGTTTCTTTTCCTGGCCCCAAAACACAAGAGTAATGACTCATGAGACTAAAAATATATTTATAATACCTAGGCCATATAGCTAAGCTCTTATCTGACTAGCTCATAACTTAAAATAACCCGTTTATACTAATCTACATGCTGCCACGTGGCTGGTTACTTGTGCTCAGGGGTCATGCATCTGTCCTTCTCACATCTTCCAGGGTAAATCTCCAGCACCTGGTTCTATCCCAGAATCCTTTCTGAATGCTGGATGCATCACCTTCTAGTCTACCTTTTCCTATAGGGCATAGTAATTTTTTTTTAACTGACAAGCAATGCATCCATACAATCCATGGTATATTCTTTCTACAGCCTTAGAAGATGGTCCTTGGGTCCCTGTCTCTTCTGCAACACACAGGACTTTAACATAAAAACCTGCTATGTGTCACCCTTTCACACCCCCATTTCTCATCAGAACTTTAACTCTTGTAGAGTCTGTCTCACATCTTCATCTTCATATTTCAGACTATGAAATATATTGTCTTTGAAAGTAGTGTGAACTTGTATTGGCCGTGTTTTCAGGTGCAACTCCTAAATTACACATTTTAAAATGAAAAATATCCTCATGTCTTGAAGGGTGTTCACAGCTTGACATACAAACTTCAAATGGTCTGAAAGTTTTAATTATTTTGTACCTCCTCTGCCTGTAACAACAAGAAATTGCTTGCATGGATGAAAATATCCCAGGTCTGGATCCTAAGTACATCTTGGATTCTGTTTGGTCTAACACCTCCATTCTGAAACAATAGTTGATGTGATCTGTGAAGAAAGAATTAGTAAAGAACCCCTTGGAGTTGATGATGTGTCTCCTGTGGGATTAGTCACTTTGTAAGGAGGAGAGATGAGGGGAGTAGGAGAGGGAGAGGACAGGAGAGGCCTAGATTTGTTGGTCTGTTTAACTTGGTATAAATGGGCTTTAGTGGGAGGCATAGGGAAACAGTGAGGAGGACAAAGAAGAGGAAGAAGAAGGTAAAGAAGGAGGAGGAGGAAGAGGGAGAGGGGGAGGGACACACAGAGAGAGAATGGGTTCTACAATGTTACATGACATTCCTTTAACTCAATGTACTAGTTAATCTTGATTGTGGAATGAAGATAGCAGCATTACCAGCTGGTACAACAGAGTATATTGTTACAGAGAACCTTGAAGCCAAGTTCCTCAGCTTTAACTCTACTGGGATTTTGAACAAGATGATTCTTTGTTGTGGGGCTGCCCTTTGCACTACAGTATGTTTAGTGGTGGCTCTGGCTTCTACACCTCCACGTAGGCAAAAATGTCTTAGAGCATTCAATGTTTCTTGTGGGTAAACAGCCCCTGGTTGAGAACCACTGCTGTAAAAGAAGGGCTTTTTTTAAATGAGATTTTGTTGTTGTCCTATCCACCTAAAAAGCAGACAAGAAAAGGGGTCCAGGACAGTGTGGTCACTCAAAGACGAAGTCATGCTTCCTTAAAGTCATTTGTAGGCGGCACCATTTCTTAAAGAGATTCTACGCCGAGTGCTAGCATTTCTCTTTGCTTCCTGACTGAGGATGCAGTGTGACCAGTGTCTTCATGCTCTGCCACCAGACCTACACTACCGTAATGGGCTACTGTAAAACCAGGAACCAAACTCTTCTTTTTTTTTTTTTTATTCTGTCACAGCACCAAACAATGAAAAAGCACATGGATTCCAGGGATCAAACATAGATCTTTGTGTGTGTAAGACAAGCACTCTATCAAGTGAGCTAAGCTAGAGATCGTCTTCCTTGTGTGCACTTTTTCCTAAATACCTTGTGGACTACATAAGACACTATAGTTTCGTCCCTGTTTATTCTCTGGTCCTTAGTAGTGTTAGATTTTAAGGTTATTTTCACATCTTGTTCAGTTTGCCCATTACCGTTATACTGGTTGTTTTCTCCTCTATGTCAGCAAAGTCCTTTCAATGATAATCCGCTACCTGAATGATCACAATTCTTCACTTAAAATACATGGGCAAGCTGACTGAAGTAAAAAGATCAAACTAGTCATGGTCTACAGGAAACACACTCTACGTCCATAGACACTCATAGACATTCCAGACTGAGAATGGAAGGGAATACACCAAACAAACGGGAATCCAAGACAGTAGGAGAGGCTGTGCTTACTTAACCCTGACAAAGCAGGCGTCACGCCAAAAGGGGGTCACAAGGGATACGGAGAAGCACTTTTCTGTTTGCTAATAAAAATTTATTAAAAGTAAAAAGAAAACAATGATAATGATTTTGTTATTGGTTTGTAAGTTATAATTTCATTTTCAAGAAATGATTGTAAAACCACGCAGAAGATAGAAAACAATTAATTCTGAAAGTTATAAACATGTCTAAATGCATGCACGCAGTGTTTAATGGAAAACTGCTATTGCAGTTACAATTTTGACCATTTGTAATTGCCATAGTAAGTTATCTCATAACAGAGTGCATTTTCTGTTTAAATGCCACACTCTCTTTTTTAATAAATTCTATGTGTTGGAGTTGGCAACCAGGAATCTCTTAAGGCCAGCCTCCTGACAAGCAGGACATCAGGCATCTCTGTGGCCACCTTCAGAAACCCAGCACTGACAGGACCCACTCACCACCACTGTAACATAAACACATGTTCATCCTTCGCATGCATGCGCACTGTCACCTTATAAGATGACTTGCCTCTCCCTCTCTCCATCTTCTTTCCTCCCTCCCTCTTTCTTCCTCTCTCTGCCCCTTCCCCTCCCCAATAAAACCTCCCACGTGGAACCTGTGATTTATTAACCTGCCGTATAACTCCACCACATAAATCCTAACATTAGGTATATTAATATTCCATGTTTTGATATGACAAATAGGCTTGCTATTTTTGTTTAGCTTGTCTAATCAGCACCTTAGCCATGACAGTATTACTCATCTGAGATAAAGTGTGTCTACATTATTTTTCTGTTTTGTTTCTGTAACAATCAGAGTAGAGAAACCAGACCTTGACAGAACTGGAAAAAGATACACTGAATTTTTTTTTCAGTCTCTTGACAATCATTTTAACTCTTATATTAAAAAATAAAGCAAGCATTGCTGAATTTTAAAAATTCAAGCCATTTGTACCAAATTCCAACTCTTTGTCCAAAACCTAGTTAAGTTCAAAATAATTTTCATAAAAACTGAAGGATTCCAGAAACTATGAATGCACATGCACGCGCGCACGCACACGCACATACACACACACACACACACACACACAATCATCACACTGTAAATCATTAGATGGCTAACCTGTTGCAGATTAATAGTATCACTTAGTGTCCTGATCACTAATCATTAAGGGATTATTTACATGGCATAATAACCTAGAAACTCAGCCCTTCCAAACTTTTCCCTGTCTTTTTGTTTCAATTTTATGCACCACTGAAAAATGAATTTCATTCTTTACCTGAATGTCTGAACTCACTGGAAATGCCGAAGATATCTGTAGCATACTTTTTAAACTATTTAATTTGGGTTTCTTATACCTCTTTCTCTCTACTCCACCCCAATCCCTTTTAACACCCTAACACCAGGTAAGAGAGAATGAACATTAGTGGGGAAAGGAGCTAGTTTTTCTTAGTTGCTTCCTGGTGGTTAGGGTCTCCAGGTTTCTTGGTTGGGGTCTTCTTGGCTTATATCCTCATTTCAGGACATCTCCAACTTCTCACGCTGCGTCAATAGCAACCAGGAGAAGCAGGGGTGAAGCACCAGCAACTTTCTTTTTCCTTGGAGCCCCCTTTCTCTCTCTGAGCTCTGGCCCTTATTCCTTATCAGAGCCCTCAGATTTAAACTATCTGCAGCTGGCAAAGAGGCCCTCTCAGCGCTCACATGAGTCAAATAGTTGGCTGCTGTAGACAATCTGAATCAGTTCCATATCCCACACCTGGGATTAAAACAAAAGCTCTTTACCTATCATAAACCAAAACTTCCACAACAGATATCAGATATGGAAATGCCAATTCTTCAATTCATATCCTTAAGAAGATAGAAATAAACTGTTATTAATGCTGCAGAAACACTAAAAGTTCCTTCATGGTGCCCTAACCTAAACAGAGGTTTCTACAGATAGCTATTGTTTCACATAAAATAAGAGACCTTTGAATTCATAAGGGTGAATGGAGTCTGGCGAGGTGGTGGGATGGTTCTTCGGGTAACCTAAGTTTGATTGCTGGGATTCACATGGTAAGAAAAAGAGAACTGACTTCCACAGGTTGTTTGGGAAGTTCGTTATTTGGGATAACTGCTACCTGGATCAGCCTTTTGGAATGGTGATAGCACATGGCTGGAGCTGAATGACACAACATAGGGTCCTGGCTGTTCTCAGTGGGTTGTTTCTAACTGTTCTTAAAAGTTGCTTATAATCTGGTTCCCTAGGATCACATCCATCATTACGCTTTGGGAATAATGTCTTCCTACAGGCCTACTTGTTAAAAAGCTTTGTTCCCACTTGATGGTACTATTCAGGATATGAGGGATATCAAATGATAGGACCTTGGCAGTAGGCTGTTGGGGGCTTGTCCTTAAAAAATATGTCTTTATTTCCACAGCGCTACCTGTCCCTCTCTATTTCCTAGATCTCATGATGTGGGTAGGGGTGCCATGCTCTTCCACCATAAGATTCTCCTTTTCCCTTAGCCAGATTGTTTACCATCAAACTATTGACTGAAAACCTGAGCCCAAATAAAGCTTTACCCTTAAGTTCTCTCAGGGAAATGTCATAGTGGAAGAAAGAAAGAAAGAAAGAAAGAAAGAAAGAAAGAAAGAAAGAAAGAAAGAAAGAAAGAAAGAAAATAATGCAATGCAGAAGAGAAGATCCAAATTAGTTTTAGGCATGTCTTTACTTTTACTTTGTTGCTAGCAATCCTTTAATTCAGGATTAAAATCCTTTTCTTATAGCAAGTTTTCCTCGCTAGTTAAATTCCAATGCAAACCTTTCATCATCCATGTAAAACTCAATGACAAGCACATTTTGGACAATTGCAATTCCCTCTACGCTTACATAGTTGTGAGTTTGCTGTGGCTCTCAGAAATCATCCCCAAAACAAAAGCTCTCCTTCGGAGAAGCCAGGTCCCTTTGCATTTGTTTTCCAAGCAGAAGTGTCCATGCATTTGCTACAACTTCTGTGTGTGTGTGTGTGTGTGTGTGTGTGTGTGTGTGTGTGAGAGAGAGAGAGAGAGAGAGAGAGAGAGAGAGAGAGAGTCAGTAGTCAGTTCTTAAACGGGCTGGCCTGTGACATCACTGGAAATGTATAGTAAACTTCCCTTCTTAGTTGTAGATTCATCTTGAATTTCCAAGCCACCATCTTTAATGTATTTTTATGCTAACTTAATAGTTATGCTAACTGCTAACAGTGGTTCTCAACCTGTGTATTGCCACCCCTTTTGGGGGTCATATGTCAGATATCCTACATATCAGATATTTTCATTACAATTCATAACAGTAGCAAGATTACAGTTCTGAAGTGACAATGCAATAATTTTATGGTTGGGGGTCACCACAACATGAGGAACTGTATTAAAGGGTCACAGCATTGGGAAAGTTGAGAACCACTGTTGATGTGTTAAGACTGAAGTGTGTTAATGTTGATACTTATTAGGTGATAAGTATTTAAACCGTTAAATCTGTTTGTGTATTTTGTTTCTGTTTCTTTTGCCAACATGAAGTGTCACTCTATAAGAGACAAAACCATGGTATTTAGAAATACATGCTTACAAGTCAGAATAATATTTAAGCATATACCTAGATACTGAAATGCATATAAAAATGGTACTTGAATATATGCCCACTTAAAACACTTTCATCAAAATGTTTTTTTCATGTTCTTTTATTATTATTATTATTATTATTATTATCAGTTACATTTTATTAACTCTGTATCCCAGCCGTGTCCCGATCCCTCATTCCCTCCCAGTCCCTCCCTCCCTCCCTCATCTTCTCCCTGCCCCTTTCCAAGTCCACTGATAGGAGGGACCTCCTCCCCATTCATCTGATCCTGTTTTATCAGGTATCTTCAGGACTGGCTGCAAAGCCCTCCTCTGTGGCCTAACAGGACTGCTCCTCCCTTCGGGGGTGGGGAGACCAAAGAGCCAGTCATTGAGTTCCTGTTAGAAATAGTCCTTGTTCCCCTCACTTTGGGAAACCAATTGGTTACTGAGCTACCACAGGCTACATCTGAGTGGAGGTTTTTTTAATTTAATAAAATATCTTTAACTTAGTTTCTGAAATTCAATGGTACTTTATTCTCTAATGATTTTATAATTTTATCAGCCAGTGAGTCTCTGTAATAACATAACCTCAACCTCAGTTATGGCCACAAATGGAATCCAATGTATTTCTAAGTCAAGCTAATACAAATTCACTGGGCCTTCAATATTTAAAGCATCTTCCATTGTCACCATCTATTTTTATATCCACTGCCACAGTTAGAAGAGAAGCAGCTTCCTAAAGCACACAGTGAAACCTGACCCGTCTGTGCTTTTATCCTGTTAACGAAAACTGTTAAAACTGAGTTGAAACAAAGGCCTCCCTAAAGATTGAACTGGGGATAAAAACAGAAACTTATATTTTAAAAAAAAACCATATGCTTATTTAAAAAA
The DNA here is from genome assembly GCF_030254825.1 of Meriones unguiculatus. Lineage (NCBI taxonomy): Eukaryota > Metazoa > Chordata > Mammalia > Rodentia > Muridae > Meriones > Meriones unguiculatus. The sequence continues at coordinate 84,305,623 of NC_083359.1, read as the reverse complement.
ATATTACATACTTGCAGATCGTTGATTACTAAGGTCAAACTACTGTGTTATAGCACGATCCACCCTAGAATGCATACAGGCCCAGTTTCATGAGTGTCACGTAATTTTGAAAGTTCTTTATAAGGGACTCTCGGTGTAGTGCATTGGTATAATATTTTTCTGCAATCGTCTTAGAATTCTAAATCATTTTGAACAGGGGACCTACATTCTCAATTTGTATCACACCTCCCAAAATTACATGTTCATTCTTCCTAGGATGAGAATCCCAACTCGGGTCCCACGAAGTTACCTTCTGAATTTAATCATGCCACCACAGTGGTTTACACTCTTTTCCACAAGGAGGGTCTATTTATATGAGGATGGATGGCATGAAAAAGTCAAATTGTCCTCGAAGTCTCTAAATGTTTGCTCTCTGTTTGATGCTACTGAGGTTTGATCACAAACTCTTAGCAACTAGTCATGGCTTTGCTGGCAGACTTTTTCTTAATAAGTCAGTGACCAAACAAACAAACAAAATGAACCCATTTGAATGTTGGAGCAGAAGTTCTCTGAAATTATGCGTGAAGGGTCTTCCTTTCATGCATTCTCTTGCTGCAACTGCCACAAACTGTAAAAGGAACAGAAAAAAAAATCCAACAGTAAATTATTCGGCCAAGTAGAAAGTGTTATAATGATCTAAACTGAAAATGGGATGGTCCACAGAACAGTCAAAATAGCACGCCGATTTTAGGACAACTTGGACTCCATCCTGCCCTGTGCATCAGGGGGCAGACACTTTCCATTCTCCGTAGAAGCAGAGCTTGGGACAAATAGAAAGCAGGCTTTTCCCGTGCTCTGAAGCTTTGGGTGAAGACTTGAAATTTAACCAAATTACCACGACATGGGGGAAATTGTCACTGTCTCTAGACATGAATTAGTTTACTTAAATTAAGACTAGCAATAGTTGAAGCTTCAAAGCTATGACAGAGCACTTCCCAAAGATGACATCTCACAGGAGGGAAAACAGAAACCTTTTCACTTAAGTCACTTAAACTTCAGCTAATGAAGGAAACACAGAGAGCACTTTTGTTGCTCAATGATGTGGCATTTACATGGCCCAGAGGAGCCTGGAGAGGTTAAGTGACTTGTCTGAGGTCATCAACTAATGAGATGCAGATCTGGAGCTAGACTGGGCCTCTGGCCTCAGGTCCAGGCCCATCCTTTTCCCAGGCAGTTGAAAGAAAGAAAGAAAGAAAGAAAGAAAGAAAGAAAGAAAGAAAGAAAGAAAGAAAGAAAGAAGAAAAACTGTCCATCTTCCTCAAACTGTCACCCTAAAGTACCAACCTAAATTCCAAATTCTGTGATATTTAGACTAAAATAAATCAGGAACCTGGAAATTAAGACAAATCTGAGTCCAAGGACCTTCAGCATCACCAGAAGTCCACCTAAGGTGCAGGCTGCAGGCTTCCACATGAGTTTCTCCTGCAACAGCGGCTTGCCAGTTGGTGCTTCTAACAAGTTCACAGGCATTGCTGCTATCACTGGTTAGGAACCATCTGGGCAAACTAAAGCCTTATATGGCCCCTAATTAATGCAAGGAGCTCTAGAGGTTAACCCTGGCCTTGGAAACTTGAGAACTGACATTTCAGATAGGAAAAACAAAACAAAACAAACAAGAACAAGAGAAGTAGCTCCTGTTTACAACCCATACTCCTGGCTTGCTTTCTTCTCTTTTAAATTTTAGAGGGAAAAGCAAACCCTTTTCCTCACTACCAAGAATTATGCAGTTGAGTTTCCCTTATTTGGAGAAATTGCAAGGGTCAGGGTAAAGTGTTATCTCTCCAGCCAGGAGAGTCATGGAGGGTTTGTTTTTACGTGAACGTGAGAATGGGAGAACTGGAAGTTATAGGTGTCTCGCCCACAGCAATGCACAGAACTTTAATGAGGCTCACATGTATGGTCCATCTGAACACTGAACTCTGCCCTGAGACACCCTTCCAAGGAAAGACACACTGTGAAATCTAAAATAGACTGCATCCCTCATGCCCTCCATCCTCCTCCATACTTGGTATTGCTGACCAGCACTCAGAATCAAGCCAACGCTGGGGCGACATGGAGGTAGAGCTACAGTTAGCAGAGGCACCAAACAAAATGGCACACCGTGAAATCATTGCCCAGACTTCAATCCTATTGGACGACATCTCCTTGAAGACCCAGGAAAGGACGTAGAAAGGGTTTGGGGGGAGTTCAAATAGGAAAATATTTGCAGATGAGAAAAAAATGGCAGGGGGCTGAGGCAGGGAATAAACTAAAATTGCAGAATTAAGACTTTTTTTTTTTCAGAGTAAAAATTGCCTTTAGGGGGCGGAAACTGAGACAAAGTGCTATGTTCAAGTTGCTTAAAGAGGTGACCCCAGGCAGTTGGGAAGGGAGGCTTCCCAAGACAAGGGCCTGCTGTGGGGACACCACACTGACCACAGGACAGTGTATGTGAGAGAGAGAGAGAGAGAGAGAGAGAGAGAGATGGAGAGAGGAGCATCTCTCCACTGTTTCTTCCTATTTGTCCTATGCCTCTGGTCACAGGTACTCCCCGCAGAAGGTCCACCCCCATGTACTTCTGTGCCGCCAGATCTCTCATTATAAGATTGGTTATTGCAGAAAGGCCATGGTGAGGGGCTATAACTTGGGGAGCCAGATAGCTTTGACTCAAGGGCAAAGCAAGTCCTAAGAGAAACTGGGATAGGAAACGAAGGTGGAGGAACAGCTTAGTAAAATTATTGAACTTGAAGGAGAAAGAAAGAATGTGGAATCATTCAGGCCAAAGTAATCCAGATCCACTGATCACGTGCAAAGAGGCAGGGTCAAGCTGGGATCACTGCTGCTGTGAGTGCTAGAGGAGAACAGAGTCGTATCCACAAAACCCTCAGGAAACAAAAGGGAGGACAAAGCAGTTCACTGGTCAACAGTGCTGCCTGGGTCAGACACCAGCTCTCAGCCTTATGAGAATTCAGAAGAGAGAGCCTTCACTCACCATAAAAGACACTCTCCAGCATCAACCCACTGGGATGCCAGGATGAGAAAACCCACCACAGAGGGACAGATGGTCAGGCTTGACTTACAAAGAGACCTGGAATTAAACAACTATGAAACTGACACCAAGGAATAGGATGCAAATGATATATTGTGACATTGTGAAAATAATATAACTGGCAAAAAAATTCTTCAGCGACTTATTTCTTGCACAAATTATAATTGAAAATCACAGCCTACTATCAAGTAACACCATTTTACAATGTTCAGGCCTTCAAAATACTGAATATTGACTTTAGAGATCTGTTGACTAACTCTTATTGCAGAAAAGAATATACGAAGTTCATAATTCTTTGTTTTGCTCTATTTATTTGTCTTCCGTTATATGCTCAGATAGGTTCTAAAATACCAATGAATGGTATTGCTTCTCTCTGAACACTCTACAGTTTGCTTTGAACCTATGCTGGTTACTCTGAGGCAGTGGGCTAGGGCAGAGGTGGACTTGAGAAATAGCTATTTTCAGTGAGTGAGACTTTCTGACTACAGACAGACCTTATAGGTGTCCCCTCAGTCAGAGATGCCCTGGGAACATGGTTTTGGAGCAGAGATTGTTGAGTAGCAAATTTTGAAGCAAAGACTTGTTTCTACTCCTAGAAATCATATCTCTGTAGAAATAGTCATCCTTAGCTTTATATGCCTATATACAACTTCACTGATAGCTAGGGTTGCATTCTATACACAGTGATGAAGACTAAAACATACAAATGTAAAACATCCATTTGGGGCTGAAATAATATCTGCGGAGGGACACAAATAAAATAAATAAACGGTGAGTGTAAGCTTTCAGCCTGATTTTGCTGAGAATATATTTTTGTTTAGTTTGAACTCTGGTGATGGTTTGCTTGTTTCTTGGCATAGCTTAGATCTTGATTGTCCTCCAAAGAGCATGTGTTCAAAGCAAGTAGTGGAAACTAGTGAACCTATAGCAAGTGGGGCCTATCAGAGGGAAGTTAGATATTTGGGGGATTACCCATAAATGTATTTGGGCTCTGAACTCTTCTCTCTCTTGCTTGCATGGCCTCTGTAAGTGGAGTAGGTTTCTCTGCCATGCACCCCTGAAGATCCTGTAATATTCTATGGTTCCAAGAAGTATAGAATTGATAAAAAAAAAAAAAACTAATGATAGAAATTTGTAGAAAGGAAATAGGAGCTGACTTAAAGGATCTTCCAATATTTAATTTGGGACTATTTGAATGGGAAGGACAGGAGGAAGGGAGGGAGAGAAGAAGAGAGGAAGGGAGGAAATGAAGTGGAAAGAAAGAAAAACAGAAAGAAGGGATAGAAGAAGGAAAAGGGAGAGAAAAGTAAGGAGAGCAGGAGAGAAAAAGAAAGGTGAGGGAAGGGTGAGAATTACAAAGCAATTGAGGATACAGAAAGTCGTCACTTGTCAAATGCCACAGTAATCATTGCTGCAGGAAAAAAATCATAGGTATAAAAATGTATGGACTAAAATACAAGACATAGGATATTTTCATTTCCTTTGAACTATCTCCCCACAAAATGCCTATTCACTGTAAAGAAGAAAAGTAACTTTGGGGTGTAGACTGTTGGAGGCGCCACAGGTAATAGCTATTATCCTCTCATGTCCTGAGCAGGGAAGGGAGCCAGGCATTCCTGAGACACCCCTGCATAAACTGAGTGCTTCAGATTAATTAAAAGAAAGCATCAGGCACACAAAAGCAAGGGAACTCTCTGGAAGGCTCAAGGCCACAAAGAACAGACTGAGAAACTGTCCCAGATTAGATGACCTTGAGAAAACATGACAGGACACTGTGTGCCAGAGCAAAAAAAAAAAAAATTCAACATTTGTGAGACAAGTACTGAAATTCTCATTAAGTGAGTCTGAGATTAGTAAATGGTACTTTATCTATGTTTTTTTGGGGGGGGCTCCATAATCGCTCAATGGTTTTATAACACGAAGCATTTTGAAACACTGAATAACGGGAGCACTGAAATATCTAGTTTTTGTTTGTTTATTTTTGTTTTTTTTTACAAACTTTTCTGAGAAGAAAATTATTTCAAAACGAAATAAATATGAAAACAACACTACTCTTAAAAATTAAATAAATACAGTCAGGGGTCTTGGAATACAAAGCAATAAACATGGGGCCCTACTTTCAGATGGACTCGGAACAATTATCTGAACTTTAGCCAATTCTTCCCTGGAGAGTACTGCATCCAAATGAGGAGGCAGAAATGTGTCCAAGAAACACCTTAAGACAGAACAGCCCTTCTTCCATTGCTTCCTGTTTTGAAACACACTTTTATTTTCTTCAGAGATCAGCCATGTCTTCTTGGATGTATAGGGTTGCCTTTAAGTCTTCCCACAATTCAGTTTGGTTCACTTGCTTTGTCTATTCTTCTTAGCCATGGTCTGAACTCCTGAGTTTGCTTATTGTTGCCTACAATTAGAGCTTCATTTCTTCGACTTAAACAATTTAGTCCTTTAACATGAATGTAAATGCACGGTCAAATTTAATTCCTTGATGACAATTTATGTCTCCTTCCAAAGTAATGTGTTTGAAGAAGCATTGGCGATCAGAAGATGGTGAGTGACAGACAGAAAGGTACATCTGGATAGAATCCCAGGAAACAAAACAGGAAGAGTTGAGAAATAGTTTTCAGAAGTGGTGAGGTGACTGCCCCAAATTTTCAATAGTAAAACAGGTAACTTTAGAAAGTGGAATAAAAAGTTCAGGGTCCATCTCAGAAGGATTGGTGGATCTGGGGAGCTCTTGCCTCCCAGTGAGAGGGAGTGACTTTCACAGTGACTTATGACAACCTCAGAAGAGCTACCCTGTACATTCAATGGCAGATATTTTAAGGAACAAAAGAAGACAGAGCAATGAGACAAAGGTTGCACAGAGCAGCAGCATTGGCAAAGGGAGGGGAAGTGAAAGGAAAACTGCCTTTTATCTGTGGTTGGCCACGCTAGGCTCTTCATGAACCACATAAAAATAGTGTCATGGGATTATATGATGAAACCAGGCTAGCCAAATATCTAGATTGTGAGGAAGAAGCTTTGAAATTGAACCACACAGTATTTAGCCATAAGGAAACCTGGTTGGAGCCCGAGTCTGTGGGGGAACACAGAGACAGGTTCCAAGCTGGATATGGGGAAAACCAGCCAGCAGTTGACACTAGCATTGACAACCAGACTCTGGAGGGACTACCCAAAGTTATGACCAGCATGGGCAACCTGACCCATTGAGGAGACAGACATCTGTGACCTAACTTTGCAAAGGACCACCCAAAGACATGACTGGCATCGAGGGACCAGGGAAGGAACACCGAGAGTCAAAGCTGGAACCAGCAAGGAAACAAGAGGCCTCATCAGACTGCACTCCATGTCTTCTCCCCTTCACATTCATTTCTCCTTCATTAAATACCCAACATTAATCTAGCAGGCCAGCTCTATCTGGCTGCGTCCTCATCCTCTCTGTTTTACTGTTTTTCTTTTCTTCTCTCTTCTTTTTTTTTCCCTCTATGCTTAATTTTTAACTTTTTTTCTTTTAATAATCTTTCCCAAGACATACAGGCAGGCTTCACCTAAAGGGTCTTCCTGTCTTACCTTCTGGGAACTGGGGTTATTGTAGATTGTGTGACACACTTCTCCACCTCTCCTTTCTCATTCTTCCTCCACACCCCTTTGTCCATATTGTTACCTTCTAAATTTGCTTCTGCCACCTCCGTTTTTTCCCTCTATGATCCAGAGATGGATGACCAGTCTTACTCTGCACCTGTCCTTTCTCCTTAGCCACATGTGAAAAAATATTTTTAATGTACACAGTACACTCAACGTTCCTTTACATCCTAATATGGTTCCTTTACATCCTAATATGGTAATGCAGAGTTTGAAAGTAGAATTCAGTAAAGAGAAATACAGAAAAAATATTGTGTGAAACACTGGGAAAGAAGACATTTGAAGAAAACTCTTTAGACTCAAGAGAAACATAAATACTTTTGTGAGGCCACAGGAAAGAAGACTCCACTCTAAAGCAATAAATAGGCAAATGAAGAATAGGAGACCACTGAACAGAAAAGGAGAATTGGTGCACACTTTTCAGCAACAGTTCAGAATACTCATCAAAAGAGCAGACTGGCAGATTGGATTATAAAACAAGACCTGTGAGTCAGTGAGATGACTCAGTGAGCAACCCCAGCAGTGAGGGATCAAACTATGAGGATCCTAGGAATTCTGCTGTTCTCGGTGGCCATCTGCAAGAACGGCAACATGAAATATCTGCTTGCAGCAAACGGTTGGTAGACAGTACAATAAAACCGAGGTTCTCTTCGGAATTAGTAAAAGTCCTGTGATGTTCTCAAGTGCTAGTTTATTGTTTGTTTTGTTTAGGCGTTGAGGGTGCCTGGAGGTTGTAGCCCGTATGGCTAGTTTTCTGGATTGGCTCTTTTGTTTTCTGACGAAGGGCCGTGGGGCTTGGAATGGCATCCTCTGAAGGTTCTGAGAAGCTCTCTGCCAACCCAGTCAACCACAGCTCTGCGTTAGTGTGTTTCCAACTTGTAGGCGCTGGGATTCCAAAATTAATATTTTGAATATTCAACATGCCCCCAAGGGAGAGTAAAGGCTCTTCCTGCTTTTGTGTCTCCTAAAAAACAAGTCAGGATGAGGTCTCTGCTGATGAAACTCTTGGCTTCTTCCTGCCCAGCTGTGCTCCATCCCTGTGTCTCTCCCTCTTCGAAACCCCAAAATAGGCAAGGAGGCTTGTTTCCAACCTAGACGTGACCTGGCCTGGCTGGCTGCCTTCCAAAAGGGATTTTTATAAAAATATTATTTTTTTCTATAGAGATTTTTTTTGGAACCCCTGGAAAGCTGTGCTTCTTCCCCCTTTTTTGTGTCAGTCTTTCAAAATTCTAGCATCTTTCTTTGCTTACTTCATTAAGGATTTGTGCTTCATTCTTTGGGCTTAATATTAGTTTCTCAGATGGTCAGAAAGAAATAGACAGGCTTGGTGTCTTGAGCATGAGAATGGAAAAGGCATTTGAGGAAACTATGGGAAAATACTTGAAACCTTGAACCTTTTTATCATGTATCCATCCCTCTCTCTGTGTACATGCCTTAGTTCAGATGTCTGTGGAGGGCAGAGGCACTGGACCTCTCTGGAGTTGAAGCTACAAGGAGTTATAAGCTACCTGATATGGGTGCTGGGAATTGAACTCAGGTCCCCTGCAGTAGCAAGCAGCACCTGCTCTTAACTGCTAAGCCATCTCTCTAGCCTTGGTTATATTTTACTTCTAATACCTTCACACACACACACACACACACACACACACACACACACACACCACTACTAGGCTCACCATCAGTAGCTTAATTACGTCATTAAGCAGGACCCCTTCCTTTAAGTTCCCTCTTAGAGCACTGGCCGTGCTGAGAGCAAGCGCTTCCTGCTTTCTGCTGCAACTCTCTCCTCTGCTTGGATGCATTTACCAATGGGCTGGGAGGACCTCGAAAACTAAGCTTTGTTCTTGCTGTGTTCTCCATCTCTATTACACGTAGGAGATTCTCATAAAATCTGGAGAGATCGGTGGGCTGGAGATACTTTTAAATATCAAAGCTATGCCCTTCTTAGCTTAGTTCCTGTTGTAGAGGGACTGGCTTAGCTTTTCTGAGTCTCCTGTTCAATGAAAAAATGGAAATAATGTTACTAGGTAATTTTAGGAGATACCTGAGGCTTAAATGAGGTAACTATATGCAAAAATTATTTGGTAACTACAAAGAACTGTGGAGATTCTTGGGTTGTTTTATAGGCAGGAGGATAGCTATGGATAACTAAGGCCCACCCTTCTGTTTGGCTATACTGGGAATAACATGGGAATGTCATCTCCCTGAACCTGCCTTTCCTCCTCTGTGAACTGAGCAGATGCTACAGGACCCTCACTAATACGCTGCGTCGTCCATCGTGAGCACAGGATGGTCAGAGGAAGAAGAGCCACGAAAGTGTTGTGAAAGAGATGGACTTTGAAGTTAGACAGACGCGAGTTGAAAGCTCTCCTCTGGTGAGATGGCCAAGTAACTCGGGGCCTCTTACATTCCTTTTTAAACCTCAGTTTCTCAAAATAGGGCTAACTTAATACCACCTCCCTGAGATGGTTAGAACGACTGTATGCAACCATGGGCGCACTGCACTGAGTCCTCACTGAGACAGGGTAGACACGATTTAGTTTTCTCTTCCCCAACTGAAAGAGAAAGCCTCAGGCTAAGCTTGGTTATTCAGCAGCGCCTTAGGCACCGCCCCTTAGCCATTATCTGTATTTCACCTATCATCAACCATGCTGTTCTCTTTTGGACCAAACTGAAGAATTTTATATTTAAAATGGCCTTCCCAGTCTGAGCACCCTCAGAGTAAATCTTCCCATGTACAGTCCAAGTCCTGGTCAGACCTTTCCAAGCTGAGGACCAGAATCCTCAGCGCTGCTGGTAACTATTAACAAACTCTCCCCCAAGGCTTGATTTCTGCAGATGGCTCTGGACCTGCCATGGTGATGAGCCTAAAGTCCTCTTCCTGGGTATCCAACTCTGTTGTCTGAGTGTTGGACTATTACTGACCTTTTGAAGCCAGGCCAGCCAATCATGCCCCATTCCAGAATTGTAAATCATCAGTAATTAGAGTCCCATCCATCTCCGTCTCAAGGAGCCCACATCCTGGTTTAAATTCCTCCTTTCTCTATATTGCCCACGTCAGCACCATTTCTGTTCCTTTCATTCATTGATCCTACTGACTTCTCCCTCCTCTCCTCCTCCCCTTCTTTATGCGGCTTAAGCTTCCTCTTTAATCATTGTACTGTTTCTCTTTTGCACACTCAATTCCCTTGCCTTCCCCCTGTTTCTCTGTGCTTGCTTCAAAAAACCACCGCTTTGGTTATAACCCTCTACATCATCACCAGCCTCCTGTGCATCAAAGGGCACAGAAGAAAGACACAGACCACACTGTCTTGCCTCACTTAAAATTACTGACACACTGATAACACCTGCATTCTTATCTCCTGGCTGCCATTCTCAGTGCAGATTACCATCAAGTCTGTTTGATTGTCTACTGGTTTTGTGACTCCTTTCCTTGCTTCTGCCCTCAGGGCTTCATAGACTACAGATCAGATCTCAGTGCCAGGATGAACCTGATAACGTTGCTCTTCTGTGAAAAATCTTCCATTCTTTTCCACACCACTCAACATAAGACCCCGATTCTTCATCCCACCTATATGCCCCTCCTTTCTGTCTCTGTCCCATCCTTGCCTTCAGTTTCCGATCCGAAGCTCTACTTTTCTTAGAAAACTTGTCTTTGAGTCATTCTTGTATTCTCACTGTCTGACACACAGTTGCTATTTTCTGAATACAGTGAACCAATACTTAATCTTAACTGGCTGGTAAAACATAGCTTTTGGTAGCTGGGGTCAGGGTGGTGGTGAGGGACGATGAAAACATAGCAATGGGTAAACGAAAGGGGAGCACATTTTCTCCCTCTCTTCATTTATATCTCCTCAGGTTCAAACAGGCAGCTACTCAAGAAATCTGTGTGCATGTATTTTGCTGTTGCTGTTGTTTCTGTACAGTGTCTCTGTGCTTTCCTTCTCACTGATTCTGACCATCTCACTGAATCTGGGACGAGGGAGGCTGAAGAGGCAGATACTATGATGCGACAGCTGCTGAGGCACAAGGTGCTATCATGACATTGACTCATTTCTGATTATTGAGTACCATCCCAGAGACTGAATTAGCTCATGAAGAGCAATATGTAAGGACCTGCTTCCATTTCCTCCCCAAACAGAGACTAAGATCAGCTTACCTCAGAGATCAAAACCATGAGCCCTCGGTTTGGTAGTGCTCCTCAATGACAGCCACATTTATTTCCATCGGGTAATAATGTACTTACCCAACAAATAGGACATACATTTAAAAAAGTATATCTATCGCCGGAACAATTGTAATATAAAAACTGTCCCAGGGTTACTCGCCCTCCCCTTTGAGGACTGAACTAGCTCCAACCTTTCCAACTCACTAGATGGAAATAAAGAGAGGTGCTGTGTTTTGATTGGCCAGGAGCAGTGCCTGCAAAGAACAGTCCCAGGAAGTGAGTGAAGGAATCCACTTAGCTCTTCTGTCTGTCTCTCTCTCTGTCTCTCTTCATTTCTAACAAGGTCCACAAATATGTACTCTATTTCTCGTTGGTGCATGTGTGAAAAAGGTTGAAGAAAAGATGGCTGAATACCCCCTTTATCCACCTTTTGTGTTTTAGGTGTGTGTTGTATTTTCACACTTGTGGTGTGTAGAGGTAGTAGGTCCACCTGCACTGTATGCCCCCAGGATAGCAATTCCACATGGGCTTCTTGAGACCAAGTCTGTTGATAGAATATGATGCCTATTTCCGGGGTTAAGCTCTCTGTCCAGGAGTTCCAAGGATCTACCTGTCCCCCCCTCCTCAGTGCTGAGATCAGAAGCACACACCATCACACCCACCTTTTCACATAGGCCCGAAAGATTGAACTCCAGTCCACATGCAAGCACCTTTCGACTGAGCGATTTCCCTAGCTCCCTTACCCTGGGTGGCGCATATGTTTTGATTGTTAATTGTAGGTAACCGAAGCTTTGCCTATACACCCGAGGTCTGTAGGTATTTAAGGGTCATGTCTGGCAAGAAATATGGCAAGAACAAATATTACTCTGCACTGCGGTCATGCTGTTATCCTTGGCTCACTCTGCTTCCTATCTTTATTCTGTCCAGAGCCTCAGTTGTCTGTTGGGTGATGAAATCATGACACGATAATAATTGCTAGTGCTAAGCACCGACTCTATGACATGCACTGTGCTTAGCACCATATTATCCAATTTAATCACCACAAACCTATTATCACGCTTACTCAGTCGAAGAGAAATGTAGATTTTGAGAAATCAAGTAGAGTATCTAGACTCAGGCAGCTAATAATTTATTTGATGGTCACAGCTATTAAGGCCTCTTCCACACCACTTTACATCTCTACAGCTGGATAATGAGCAGAGGAGGTGAGAGAAATGGTGGGCCAGGAGTGGGGCTGGAGACACAGTCTTGCCTGGAATGACTGGAGAGCCGTGGTGGGTCAGATTTTAAGAGTCCCAGCTTCATTCATGATAGCAACATCTTCCACCAAGTAGAATCTCACAACCACTCAAACAGAGCGCACTGCAGGAAAGAGCTCCGATAAGCAACCCAGATTCCTCTCACAAGGCACTGAGAAACGTGGTTGTGCTCACCTCAGCACCAAAGAGGAGGAAGGCCTGAATATATAGAGCACAAAGTGAATCCCAGTCAGGGGTGTGCAGGATCAACCACAAGCCAACAGAGCCATCCTGACCCGGCACCGTCCAAGCCTCTTCTGAAGGAGAGAGCCAGGCTACGCAGCAGCACTCTGCCTGAGTTTGTTATGGCTCTGGTGCTAAATGTGTTTGCAAAAGTTGCTAAGTTGTGACAGGTTATAGCGCTGGTAGCAGACTGAACTATCAAGGACATAAAAGAAAGGATCAAGGCTCCTGCTGCAGGGAGGCCTGGGAGACAGGACAGTTGTACAATAGAACACACAGGACTCCCAAAATATGCCAGAAAAGAATGAGGAAAAGCATGGAGGCTGTGAAAAAGAGTGCTAATTTCTCTTGCCCTCCCTTTCATTAGCCTACAGAAATCAGATTTAGACTGGCTTTAACTGTTTGTTAAAGTGTGTGGGAGAGGAGGACCTTCCGTAAGAGGCACTAAATTGTGCATTCCTCCAGGGGGAAGCTGTTGGTTACGCAATACCAACAGTTTAGTTGCATCACCTGTGACGTGGAAGTAATATTATCTCAGAAGGCAGTTACAGAACAAGAAGAACATGCTCATACTACGTCGTTTATGTTAGAGCCTGGCACGTACAAGCAATGTTGTAATCATAATTAAAATATTAAATATTACATCTTATATTGTTCTTATTTACAACATTTATATTTATATTATTTGTATTCATATTTATTATTTCATTTATAATATTTTTATGTTATATAAATATTACATTTTTATTTATTCTCGTGTGTGTGTCCATGGGCATGCCACTGTGCGGGTATGGAGGGCAAAAGACAAGTTATTCTTCCTGTAGTTAAAAGGAGAAATAAAATAATAGAACACATGCTGTGGAAACTATGTTAGACAAAATCTTTCATGACACAGCAAGCTCCAGATGGAAGAGAAAGAGGCCTGGTTCCCTCTAAGTTCCTTTAATTACCTAAGTTCCCTTAACCAATCACTCACATTTCTGAACATCAGTCTTTCTAGTGCTGTAATAAGCACACAGGTTACCCAAGCTCAGTACCAGTTTTAAATCTGTCCAATATTTTCTTCCACGATAAACAGACACCTTACCCTAAAACAGCTGGACTCTACCACAGAGGGTCTGTTGTCATATGAAACTGTTTATGAACTTGAGATTAAAAGAGCATGTAATAAGAGAATACATCCTCATGCTGATTTCCTGATATGCCTTAAACTCAAAAGTGGGATCCTGAGGACAGTCCATCTGGGACCGTCAGCTTTCCAACAGGGAGGAGGAGTTTGCAGAAGCCACACATTCACCCGGATGGTGAAGCTGTTTCTAAAGCTTATCTTTCATCTGGCCACTAAGAGATATCTCTGTGCTCTATGCTCCACACATTAAAAGAATCCTTTGCGAATGTTTGAAAACAGGACTGGTGTAAAGAGAATTGCAGCAGAGGGGGAAATGAGTGGTTCAGCAACGGCACACATGAAAAAAATTAACCACGCGGTAATAGAAGTGCTAAAGAATGACCTAGGTCTAAATATCTGTATTTCTATTTAACTTACATTTCTATGCCATGTGGCTTTCATTAGTTAAGTAAACAAATGTTCATTTAGCTTCAACTCTGTTCAAGGCTCTCTATGAGGCACCAGGCGGGACTGACACAAAGATAAATCAAATAGAGACGCCCTTCTCCTCAAGGAGCAAGCAGCTGATGAGGGGGCAGAGGTTAAATGCAGGAGTAATTAAAACAGAAGAGAAACAGTCTGTTCCCTCGGGGAGCATCAAGGAAAGCTCTGGGCATGTCTTTAGATGGAGAGATTCATTCCATTGGGGAAGTTAGGGAGCAAATTGTAAGAGGTTTCAGTTGGGCCAAAATGAATGGGAAGGGAAAAAAAAAAAGAAGTAGAAGCCAGCTGGTTTCATTTGTTTGGAATGTAGGATTAAGAGATAGGAAAGTACTAGGAAATAGGGTTAAAATGTCAAGTGGACGTTACATTGTGACCTTGGAGGGCTAGCTAAGGACCTTGAACTCATTCTCTATGCAAGAAGAAACTTTTAAAAAAATATTTGGGTCTAAGCATTGCAATATTGTAGTTAGGCATTAGAAAGATGGCAACAGAAAAGCTGGAGGGACAAGAAGCCAGCTGGTCAGGGACAGAAGTAGCTGAGCTTGTCAGGGTACCCCAAGAAGAGGCTTGGGGATGTAGGAGGTCTGCTTGGAGTTTTAATTGTTCTGTTTTATCATTGGTGATTTGCATCAATCTCTTACTAGGCTTCATTCATAATTAACTTCACCACAGGTGAATATGAGAACGGAGATCGCAGTTTTGGAATTGCAGTTGGTATTGGAATCTTCTGGAGAGATCACTCCCTTCCTGTGAATGAATGACAGCGTCATAGACCGTTTTTTTAGGAGAAGAAAAAAAATCTCAAGATAGAAAGATACAGAGATGTACAATGAGCTCCAGGGAGCAAGGGGCCCAGAAAGGGCACAAACAGCTAAGAAAGATGCAGTAATAACAGACAGTTTCACAGTTACTTCAGAATAGATTCCAGTCATAACCAGATCCCTGGCTTTCACAGGGGACTTCAGGGAAGACTGCAAGAAATGTAATTATTAAAGTAGTCCTGCACACCGACTCCTCTCATCTGCGCTTTTTAATACTTTCAATACTTTTGTGTTAGAGAGAGAGTCTGTATGTATTTATTTTATTCATTTCTCTGGGGTAAGTGTGTTGGAATGGAATTCCTGGGTCACACTGCCATGTCATCCAGACTTTACAAGGGCCTAATGAAAGATGTGTATCGTTCTCATTTGTCTTCACTGCATTTTTTTTTAATCTCCTGGGAACACTAGCAGAAAACATACAGACCTTTCTCACCTCATGATACTTCATCAAAACTGGTTCCCATTCCCCCTCCAGTGTGTCATGTGCAGAGTGACAATAGAACCAGATAAAGGAATCTGTGCCAGACATGTGTTCAGCGCTGGAAATAAAGTATAAAACAAATGCAGGTTCTACTTTTAACTACCTGTCTCCAGGTGTATTGTGTGACGCAACAGTTACCACAGCATTCATCTGCCATGACCACTTAATAACAAATAACTGTTAACAAGCATCACATGCCAAGCACTGGGGCTGAAATGGACAGCAAAACAGGCATGTTTATGCTTCTCGTGCAGTCTTAAGCTTAGACTGAGGAAGATAGTAATCGAAGAGCCACACTAGCAAATGGAAAGTGCTCCAGAGAGAAGAAATGCTGTTTCAGGAAAGTGTGTGATGAGTCCAACCAAGATATGCAATCAAGATGGGCTTTTCCAAGGATATAATGCTTGAGCTGTGATATGAAGATCAGGCAGAAAGTACATAGGCAACTTTGCAGAGAGGTTCCACTACAGAGAGATGGGAGGATGGAGGTCTGTGCTGGGAGGAAGCCAGCACACACAGAGAAGAGGAAAAACTGAAACCCAGCCAGTGGAGTGGATGGGGCGGGATTAGAGTCCCAAAGAGGGCATGACACTGTCTAGGCTACATCAATGATTTGCTCTATCTGAACAAACCTGGAAGGTCACCTCAGTGTTTTAAATATTGAAGAAATGTGATAGAATTTGCGTTCTGAAAAGTTTTCTTTAAATGAAAATTCAAAATAAGCCAATTTTCAAAGAGGTCTAAGGTGGTAAGAGGTAACCACCTAAGGAGCAATTTCTTTCTGCTGAAGAGTAAGTCGGAAGCGCATGGAGACAGATCATGCAGTTCCTAGGTTCTGTCCCATTTCAACAACCCACTAGTAACAGTAACTGTCATTGATGTGGTTGTGTTAGTGATGACCTCACTATTAATAATGACTATTAGCTGGTTCAAGTGACTAGGCTGTGAGGTAGCCTAGTATGGAAAACAGAGAGAGGGCTTAAGTCCAGGCTTTGCTGGCACCTGGTTAGGGGTAAAGAAATTAATTGGAATCAGTCATCCTGAGTAGCCCTAGCTCCCAAGAAGTAACATGTAATTTCAGTGTCCAAAAGGCATTTAAACACGCAGAACGCAGCTCTGTATTCAGCAATTCGGCTGTCCTGGCTGTGGCATGTGGAGAGTTCCAGTGCAGGTTGGAGCCAGCGTCACAGAAAGCTGGTCTTCCCTTTTCTCCCTGAGGACTCAACTTCTCATTTCTCATTTTCCAAGTATTACTGGGTACACAGCATTCACCCCGATTACTCCAAAATGCTTTATCTCAGCCTCCTTGAAAGCTTTTGATCTGTATTTATTCCTTTCCTTCTGCTTAAGTCTCTTTGGCTTTGGGCATTAGGGACAGTGAAGAGTCGTGACTTAACTCATGCTCAAGTGTAAGTTGCTCAGTATTGCTGCATTCAGAGTTTTCTCTGGGACTCAAAATAGAAACCGAGATAAACAGTGATTTATTTTTAATTACATTCAATTTGGAGGTGTGTGTGTGTGTGTGTGTGTGTAAAAAGATCTTTAATGTACTCATTATAATGAAATGATTGGATGTCTTATACCCTGAGGTGATCAAAACCTAGTACAGACATGAGTCAAAATACCCTGTGGTGCATCATCAACATTAGGTGTTAATAAAAAATGAAATGCTTTTTAAAACTGACCAGGGTGTGATCACCAAGTGCTGGACGTGACCAGTTGCAGGAGCCTTGGGGTTCAGGAAAGAGGCAATGTCCTTGCCTCAAGAGCAGAGAGCACCTGCTGCGCGGGGAATTAGTTGTCAGTGAGTGGACAGCTATGATATGTGGCTCAAATCTTTGTGCAAAGAACATTCTTTTAGCTGAGACCTGCAGGGAAAGGTTCATATACATTTTTGACCTTTCAAAAGTCACTCCAGACCCAATGAAAAAAATCAAAGCAAAAAAGTATCCAAGTGGGTTCCCTAGTAATGGGAACAGGGGCTGTCTCTGACATGAACTCCATGGCCTGCTCTTTGATCACCTCCCCCTGAGAGAGAAGCAGCCTTACCAGGCTACAGAGGAAGACAGTGCAGCCACTCCTGATGAGACTTGATAGGCTAGGGTCAGATAGAAGGGGAGGAATACCTCCCCTATCAGTGGACTGGTGGGTGGGCATGGGAGAAGATGAGGGAGGGAGGGAGGGTGGGATTAGAAGGGGATGCGGAAGGGGGCTACAGCTAGGATACAAACTGTATAAACTGTAATAAATAAAATAAAGTTCAAGGAAGTCTATCCAACCACTGTTGAAAAAAAGTTATTTATTACATTCATAACTTCAATTTTATAATTAATAAATGAAAATTTAAGGCAAAAAGTATTAGAACTTGGACTTATTTTAAAACACAAAAAGAAATGGAGATTTGAAAACAGAATATTCTTGCATTAGAAAATAACTAAGGGGGCTTTATCTGGTGCAAGTTACATGTAGGAAATTAAGCTGAGAATAAAGTTCAATTTTGATTTTGCCTTTCAGTACTGGAGCTCAAACTCAGTTTTCTCTGCTTTTGAGTTGAATCCCTAACCCTCAATGTTTTTTGGCAAATATATACATCAAATAGTCCTCACCATAATTGAGATGCAGAACACAGGAGCAAGAGAAACCTACCCCTGCCTCTTTGCAGCATGAGTTGGCTTTGAATAAATCATAGTTCAGATGTTGTTAAGGAGGGGTGGGGGGATTGATGATGGATTGGATTTTAAAAGAAGAAAAGGGTAAGAGTGAAGACTGGATGATGACTCCAAGAATTTTTTTCCCCGAGAAACTTGGTTTGTGTGACAGTTAAGCAGGGATGGCTGGAGTACTGATGGTTTATTTCTGGATACTAAGGAGGGGTTTATTTTGAAAGATGAAGATTAATGTATAGGTAATCACTTAGAAAACCAATCATAAAAGGACAAGGACATGCTTATTGAAATAAACACAGTCCAGTTTTACAGCTGAAAGGGCCCCGATCATGGAAGCAACGTGATGCCAGCCAGCTTTGTGCTGAGGACGCCCATTCAGATATAACCTGTCATGTAAGAAATGAGCTTTGGAGACAGGACTTTTCTCGTATTTAACCCTCACACCTTAATTCTGAGAACTTATTCTTAGTGGATTATATGTAAAAATTAAACCTGGTAATCTAAAACACAAAACCTTTCATTTGTGCTAAATGTTTGGGACAGCTTTCTTTATGGTACAAAAGTACAGGGATAATTTATATGTCAGAAAAAAGTGACTATATAAGTAAAGTAAGGTAGTCCAGATAGACTATAATAACTAAAACTGCTATTGGATGTCTGCTATATGCTTAATGCTATTCTAAGATTTACCTTGAATTATTTCTTTTTTACTTCTAGTGTTTTACCTAGAATGCAGAGTAGTGGGCCTCGTTATGACATTTTAAATAAGCATATATCGTTGGATTCCCCTCAAGTTTACCCCGCATTTTCCTCCATTGTCTCATTCTGCTGGAACCTCTCCTTTCCCCAAGAATCCTCCTGCTGGTTTTATATAATATTTTGTCTTCTTCCTCTTCTTCTCTACCCCCCCACACACATAGTTCTTCTTCTACTTTCACATGACACCCACATGCAATATGCAGTGTTTGAAATTTAGTGTCTAAGTACTTAGCTAAAGTCTGGCTTACTTAAGATATTAATTTTTTATTACTTAAGATAGTTATTTTAAAATTCTTTCTGTTTTCTTCAAGTAACATAATTTCATTCTTCACAGTTGACTAAAACTCTATTGTGTGTATGCCTGCATTTGTGTGCATATCAATTTTTTTAATCCATTTATCTGCCTATGGGTTTTGAGACTGGTTCCAAATATTGGCTACTGTAGGTAGGGGTAAAGATAAGTAAGATTTGATCACAAGCAGGATTAACTCCACAAACCAGACTCTTAGCCATGAGTATATATTACACTTTATGCATATTGGGAAAGAGAGCAGGGGAAATGCATAAAAAATAAGTTTTTAAAATGTGAGATTCTGGACTTTTCAGTTATGAGTTCATTAGCCATTTATCCAGGAAAAAGAAAACCTTCTGTGATAGTGAGGAATAAAACCATGTTTAGTAGAAAGTTTTTGTACAGGTCGATGATCCAGGGAAGTTAGGTCTGCTTTTGCTTGTAGAGAGGAGGGGCCAAGAAATCCTGAAGCAAGCTAGGGGTCATAGAGGAAAATCCAGGATGGTCAAAAGGCCTTAGAAAAGAGAAGAAAAAGAAAGAGACAATAAAATCCACACGGCGAGAAGGGAGGAAAGGAGAGGAGTTGACAGGAGGAAGAAAATGCCGAGATGAAAAAGAAATCAAACAAAATAGCACAGAGTACGGTGGCTCCTGTGACTCAGTCGTGACATAAAATGAAATTCGGAGCTAAAGGGATAGTTGGAAAGGTTAGGTGACCAGAGTATAGTTATTATTTAAGGAGCTCTTTTGGTTTTTCTTTTGCCACATATGTGTAAAATAATGTGTCTTATATTTCTAAGTAAATAAATAAATATAGTCAGAAAGTTTAATAAGTAATTATTAATAAAATAAGCAATCTGTATGAGACTATGGTTACTTTAAGTTAGGTAGACCAGTCCTCATATCTAGTCCTTATGCATGCATACCTAAATTCACGTTTCTTTCCACAAGGCATCAATGTCTGAAATCCTCTTCCTGTCACTTAACAATATGTCATGGTCATTCTCTAAGTGAATAAATATCTTCTCCTGAGTGATTGTATGGTATCCAGCTTTCCAGACGGATAACCATTTATTTAATCAATCTGTGGTTGATAGGCACTGGGTTATTTTTAATTCCATTTCATTACTATAAACAACAAGGTGATGAATATCCATATATCCTTGTAAAAATATCCATTGGTTTCCTTAATATAAACGGACAAGTAAAATTACAGAGTCAAAAAGAATACATACTTTAAAAAAATGTTTTCTTTTGTCTAATACAAATTACCCAGATGCCTTCCAGAACTGTGCAAGTGTGCAAGTCCCATACGTAGCTAACTTGGGGTGCTGGCATTTTTGTTTTTCAGATGACCATGGTGAAAACGCCCACTCTAAATCTCCCCTTTCTAATCCCACATTGCTGTGGAAAAATATAACTTGTTTTAGAAAGTATCTAGAAACTTCTGTAGGGTGATCATAATGGTCTGTAACAAGATAGACATGGTTTTAGGGAATCTCCAGAGAACAGAGGAAGTTGAAAACCACCATGACAAAGTCTGTAAGCTTTACCCTCGGAAGTCTGTGTTTCCTGATTAATAGCACATAACAAACACACACCAACACCTCCTTTAAACTATCTAGAGAGACATGTATTTTTCCTTTTGCAAATCCAACAATTATTTTAAAAGAATTGTTTCTCAGCCCTTTGAAAATAGCATGGGAGCACAAGAATAGTTTCCATAATTTGAACTCTGATTTGAGGTTTGAACAAACATTTAGCTATTCGGTCAATTCCAGATAAGTAAGCGTCAGAATTCTAGCAACATATTATTGGTCTAAATTGCGACAGAGAGCAATAATATTTTTCTAGCATTTTAGCAAAAATTTAAATACATATTTACAATATTTAGTCACTTCCCTTAAAAAAAAAAAAATCCAGCCTCCACGTACAAGGCCAGATGCCTAATTAGGAATTCTGGACTCAGCTGTATGGAGTTTACAAGTACCCGTGGCAAACGCCAGCCACAATATCCCATTCCCCAGCAATGAGGAACATACTTTGTGTTTATGAAATGAGCTGTCAAGGATCACGATATTTTCTTGCCCTTGCTAACATACACCATGGTTAGAAATCAATAAACCATAGCCCAATGTTTCTTTTATTTTTTTAAAATTTTTGTCTTTCACACTCAATCTCATCTTCCTCATTTTTTTTTCTGCATTAAAATTTTCCGCAGTTTTTCACAGAAAATTATAGCCATGGAAAATTGTAGATGGCCAGAGCTGATGATTTTTCTCTTTCGTTCTGTTACAGACAGACAAATATTGGCTTTTTAAAGTTTGCTGTGAAAAGTTTGTGTGTGTGTGTGTTTCCCTATTTTAAAAGAAGTATATTTCCCCCACTTAAAGGCTTGGTGTGTTGACAAATCAAAATGAACAAAATTTAATTAATCTCCAGTTAGTCATTTAATCACTTGTTCCATGCTGAAGTATTTTTCTGAAGAGAAAGATTTTTAAATGCATATTTCTGACGTTTTCCAAAATGCTGGATGAATGTACCTTGCATACTTCATGGAAAAAGTTATACTATACATTCATGAAAGCAAATTATCAGCACTCTAGAGGTTACTTGGCATTAAGTTAATAAATTTGTGTTTGCACAAATCTGGATGCTTATATTCAAGGAGTTGAGAGGTGAATAGATTTATAATTTTTCAAGAAAGACAGTTGAGCTCCTATGGGAAACACAAGAACCATAAAGAGAATAGTTAATGCCTTGTCCAAAGCGTCAGCAGGAAAATTAATTGCCATAATGTACACAAAGGGCATACACACGTACGTGGTCAGAGTTCCTAGTCGGTTTCAGCTGTTACTGTACGCTCAGACACAGGGCAGGACTCGAATCCCCAGTGAGCTAGCCATGGCTGCTTCAAGCACTGCATTTCTTCAGTGATGAAATGGACAGAGCACTTACCTCGTAGAATCGCTACAAGAATCAGGTAAATGCTCTAGCACTCTAGCACATGCTAAAATCTCAGGTACAACATTTTTACTGTGTTTTTGGTATGTTTATTTAGTGACTATGTGGTTAACATTTATGAGGCATGGCATGATTTGTAATTCATTTATGCATTGTATACTAATAACCAAATTAGTGTTTGTAGTGAGGAGACCCTAAAATCCCCTTTTCTAATTATTTAGAAGTTTATAGCACATTGCTAATCTACAGTTATCAAATTGTGTGGTAGAACAGCAGAATTTACACTGTCTCCCTGTAACCTTGTACCAGTTGGCTAATTCCTGCCCCTCTTCCCTCCTGTCCCATGCTTTTCTGTCAGCCAACCTTCAAGCCCATAATCTAATGAAATCACCTTTTATTCATATTCCAACTGTAAGATCAGGTTATGTTTGTCCTTCAGTTTCTGGTTTATCTCATTTAACAATACTGGGTAAGTTTATCCATGTTTTACAAATGAAAGAATTTCATTCCTTTGTGGCTGGGTAGTATTCCACTGTGTATGCGTACCACATCTTAAATCCATCCTTCTACTGATGGACTCAAGGTGAGGGGACATCTTACCTACTATAAGTGCCTTTGGATACACAGTTCAGTAATGAAATTGCTGGATTGTGGCTTTTATTTCTAACTATTTGCTTTCCAAAATAAGAGTGTGGAATTAGATTAATAATAGCGGTATACATACCAATATAATTAGATATTTTAATTAGGAAAAGTGGTCTCATTCTTTCTAGCTCTCCTTTCTCCCCCTCCCTCTTTCTCTCTCTAGCTTTGTATAAAAAGCATGAAGTCCAGGTTCTGTAAATGCCACTGTCTCAATGCACAAGCGAATTAATTCATTAATTCATGAACTCAGGTGGAATGGATTATAGTTCAACCGCTAACTAACAGAAAAGAGGCTGTCAAGAGAAATCAAACGGACAAAGTTTATTGTTTTTAATCACTTGTTCATGCAGTGACTAGTGATGCAGGCTTTCTCACAAACGAAGTACTCTGAAAAGTACTATCTAAGACGCTAGCGCGTGCCCGTCCTGGGAAAAACAGGTGGGATTAAAATGAAGGCACCTGAGACTAAAGCCAGACCAATGGTTATGGCAGAGCAGCTGTGCGGCTTCCAAAGAGATTTGCAGAACAACACTGCCACCTATTGGACAAAAAAACCTCAGTAATTTCCAAGTCTGCCTTTATTTGTTAATGGTACACGTATGCCCCCTTTGGTAGAAGCAGTGTTTGAGTGCGTCTGAGAAAGAACAAAAAAGGAAAACATCTCTGCTACTTGGGAAGTAGAGGAAAGGCCATTCCACTTCCTACTTCTCTGAAAGTCTGTGTTTGAAACCTAAGCTTTTCCCTCCCAGGCCTTAAAGGGTCCGTGTTCTATCGCAGCATTTGCTCGATTGCTACTGTGCGCTTGAGCCTTCACCCACCAGTGGGAGAAGAGCAGTCTCCAAAACTGTTTCGGCATCGCTTTACCAAGTTTGATTTTATTCTCAACGGACCTATTATCGTAGCATGTGGTTATTGCCTACATTACAATTTTATAAATTCATGTACACGTTGAGGAAGTACAATGTTATTCTTTGACTCGTAAGTACATTATTTTAATGGCTGAGTAAGGTAATCAGCATATGTAGTAATCCCGATCATTGTCATCCCCTTGTGAAGAGAAGGCTAAAATCCTCTCTAGTTACTTTGGAACTCGCAGTGCCTTGCTGTGAGCTAGCGTCTCTGTATTGTAGAGCAGCTCCGGAATAAGAGAAAGCAGTATTGTAATCTTAATCTTCTGTGAGATCAACTTGTTATACCACACATATATGACTTCCTTTGGGGAACCTCACTTAGTAACGCAGATGCCTGAAGAACCGGAAGTCCTTTCACTACTCCACAGATGGCGCTTTGCTGCTGATTGATGCATTAGCCTCAAGGTGAAGCACCTGGTGCTACTGCCTTCCTATTGCTGACCTATTGCTGGCAAACAAATGGTGCTAACCTTTGGCCGGGCTTTAGGCAGGAGAGACCGTTTAGAACTTCCTGCTGGCATTGCCATATTTATTGAAAACCCAGACAGACCTAGTATGTGGGGAATGAGTCAGAAAATCAAAAACCGGAAAAGGTCTAAAAGAAACGGGTATTTTAAACTACCTTCTAAACATTTATGTTTCTGACCAGAGATTCATGCTGCTCTTAATACTTGCCACAGAACCTTATTTTTACAGTGGATAATACTTGCTAGAGAACCTTATTTTTACAGTGGGTAATGGTCAATGGTCATAGATGAGAACTGTCTATATCACACACCCCAAACACACATATACACATGCGCGTGCACCCACACCCACACCCACACTCCACCCACACACACGGGGGGGGGGAGAGGGAGAGACAAGGCTCAGGGAGCATTACAGAACAAGTAGAATGAACCAGACAGGGAGAGGAGGGCTGTGCAATGCTACACTCACAAACTCACCCCAGCTGTGGCTCTTTGCATAAGACCTGCACAGGATCAAGCTCCTGGGTGACCCAGCCCTGACTGCTGAGCTGTTAGCAGCCAATGGCTGCTGAGGGGGAAGGATTCCACTTCTCTGGAGGTACAGCTGCTGGCAGGTTGCTCACGCCCCAGTAGATGGCCCCACACCCATGCCCATATGGGCAGCAGCAACTGGACTCAGTGGGTTATTAATTTACAAAACAAAGACACGAGGTTGGAAGGAAGCTGCGCTGTGGAGTTCTGAGAGGGAGCTAATTATTTTTAAAAAAGGCTGGTTAAAACACAACAAAAATGACAAAATGCAATGACAAAAGGGAACAAATAAAGACTCAGACATGTCAAAAACTGAAGAGGCCTACAGGGAGTATTTGGTGCTTTTGTGTAGATGTGTGGGTTAAGACATATTTTTTCTTAAGATCTTTTTTTTAATTGATTGTTCTAGCTACAAAGATTATCCCACCAATTTAAAGAAGAAGGTACGTGTGTATTCAGAGTAGCAAATGCCAAGGTAGTATTTCTATCATATGAATGACGTGAGTCATTCAGAAATATAGTTCATGAAAATTCCAGTTGAGGCTCTCTGCTCCTCCCTGTTCCAGAGACAGCTGCATTTTTTCATGCAGGGCCAGCCTCGTCCCTTAGACACTATGGTGAAGGTCAAAGTGAACAGATTTGGCCAAATTGGATGCCTGATTACCAGGGCTGCCTGCATCTCTGGCAAAGTGGAGATTGTTGCCATCAATGACCCCTTCGTCGACCTCAACTACATAATCTACGTGTTCCAGGAAGAGTCTACCCATGGCAAGTTCAAAGGCACAGTCAAGGCTGAGAACAGGAAGCTTGTCATCAACGCAAGCCCATCACCATCTTCCAGGAGCAAGATCCCGCCAACATCAAATGGGGCGACGCTGGTGCCGAGTATGCTGTGGAATCTACTGGTGTCTTCACCACCATGGAGAAGGCTGGGGCCCACTTGAAGGGTAAGGTCAAAAGAGTTATCATCTCTGCCCCTTCCGCTGATGCCCCTATGTTTGTGATGAACCATGAGAAGTATGAGAACTCACTCAAGACTGTCAGCAATGCTTCCTGCACCACCAACTGCTTAGCCCCCCTGGCCAGGGTCATCCATGACAACTTTGGCATCCTCAAAGGACTCGTGACCACAGTCCATGCCATCACTGCTACCCATAAGACTGTGGATGTCCCCTCTGGAAAGCTTAGATGTGATGGGGCTACCCAGAACATCATCCCTGCATCCACTGGTGCTGCCAAGGCTATAGGCAAGGTCATCCCAGAGCTGAACCAGAAGCTCACTGGCATGGCCTTCCGTGTTTCTACCCCAACTTGTCTGTCGTGGATCTGACATGCCGACTGCAGAAACCTTCCAAGTATGATGACATCAAGAAGGTGGTGAAGCAGGCATCCGAGGGCCCACTAAAGGACATCCTGGGCTACACTGAGAACTAGGTTGTCTCCTGCAACTTCAACAGTGACTCCCACTGTTCCACCTTTGATGCTGGGGCTGGCATTGTCCCCAATGACAACTTTGTAAAACTCATTTCCTGGTATGACAATGAATACGGCTACAGCAACAGGGTGGTAGCCCTCATGGCCTACATGGCCTCCAAGGAGTAAGAAGCCCTGGACACCCACCCCAGCAAGGACACAGGAGCAAGAGAGAGGCCCTCAGCTCCTGAGGAGTCCCTGTCCCAACTCAGCCCCTGACACTGAGCATCTCCCTCACAGTTTCCATCCCAGATCCCCAAAATAGTGGGAGGGGCCCAGGGAGCCCTACTTTCTTGAATACCATCAATAAAGTTCACTGCACCCACCCCCCAAAAAAATTCCAGTTGACATAAGCAGAGGAAACCAGAATGAAGAAGGTAAGATTAGAAATGATCAAAACAGCAACAAAAAGCTAGTATCAAAGTTTCTCTGCTGATTCACACTGGATCTGTGCATTGATTTCATTAAACCATAAAGACTGGAATTATGTTTGTTATAAAAGCATAACAGCACATACTAACTAACACACAGCATATCCATGGGCAATGTTAACTTTAAAATTATTATAAGGGGAAGTTTTAAGGGAACATAAAATTTAAAACATTAGTTTGGCGAGAAGTAGGGGTGAAGGTTTAAGTAATAAGTAAAAAAACAAACGCATCTCATGTGTGTAATAAAATGTGTATATTTTGCAAAGATCTTCCCAAATTCATCCATTTTCCTATTGGATTACGTGTTATTTGTCTTCTTGTATCCTAAACTCCCAAACAGTGACAGGGTGTATTTCCAGCACAGGGGCATATATTTCCAAATATCTGCTTCCTTCTACTGTGGATGTTCTTCATCACCTCCCAGACTAGAATTATAGTACCAACTCTACTCCTTGCTTCTGCTTAATCCATGGAGTCAGTCTGTAAAGAAGCCAGAAGAACCCTGGACAAACCTCAGCCAGGACGCTCTGTTCCTCTGGACAGTGTCGTCCTGTAGTTCATTCACTAGAGAAATTCAGCCATGGATAGAACTCATATGATCTGTGTGAACCTCCAACGATCTCTGATTTTCTCTTTCTCTGGGCATCACTCTTCCTATCCACAGCTATTCCCCGACTGTATCCATTACACTCTGGCATCTGAAGTTACTCTCTGTGCCAGCAATGTCCCTGCCTCATGCGTGGATATTCTCCTATTCCTTCTGCACTCTGTTCAGAGAGACACCACTCCCCCCCCCCAACCACAGTCACTTTCAATAGTTGATTACCTCCTTCTATCACAGGCATCCTTGGGGAGTTTTATGTTTGTCCGCATCTGTGCCAACCTGATGTGTAATAATTTGCTTGTGTATCTATTAATAATCCAGGTCCCTTTGCTAGAATCTAGAATCTACATTCCTTGAAGTCAAGTCTTGTGTCTGCTTTGAATCCTCAATAACTCTCTGCTTTTAGATAATCCAGTCATTTTCTTTTTTACTTTAAAAATGTTTTATAACTATTTTTCTCATTTATTTATTTCATTCGCTTACATCCTTGTAGTCCCTTTCCCCTCCCCTCCCAGTCCCACCTTCTCCCTCCCCATCCCTTTTCTCAGAAAAGGAGAGCTCCTTTCCCATCCACTCCAGCTCATCAAGGATCATCATGCATTAGGACTTAGCATGTCCTCTTCCTCTGTGGCCTGTCAAGGCTGTTCCACTGGGGGAAAGTCATCTAAAAGCTGGCAAGTGAGTCCTTGTCCTGTGCAGCCCCCACTTCCCTTACTAGAGAACTGACATGATGCCTAAGCTGCCCATCTGCTACATCTTTGTAGGAGTCCTAGGTCCAGTTCATGCATAATCTTTGGTTGATGCTTCAGTCTCAGCAAACCACTCTGGGCCCTGGATAGTTGGCTCTGTTATTTTTCTTGTGGAGTTCCTGTCACTTCTAGTTCTTTTCTCTTCCCTCCCACTATTCCCCAAGAAGCCCTATGCCTTGACCAATGGCTGTGAGTTTCAGCATCTGATTGAACCAGGTAAGAAAATCGCCCAGAGTCATTTTCAGGAGGAAGGAAACTGAAGGCAGGGGAGGTTCTGTGCCTCTCTGGATCCATAGATTTATCCCTAGTAGAGTGGGAACAGAAAATCCAGCCTATCGTGCTCACAGCACACAGAGCCCGTTCTTTGAGGATCCCTTTGCTCTCAGTCTACTCACTGCCTAGGAGAGCATTCATCTGCCTAGAGTTGCTTTTTTGCTCCATTGTTAAAGAGTTACCTTTGGGCTGCAGGAGAACAGGCCAACCAGTGTTTGCCTGTGTTTCTTCTTCCAGCATGGCGGGGCCTGTTAAACACCAACCTCAAATGCTTTCATACATGCCATGCCCCTAGGATAGGGGTGCTGGCCTTCAGTCAGAATCAGAAAACTTTTAAGTTTTAGATCTTAAATGTCCCCCCCCCCAAAGGCCGTATGTTGAAGCCTTAGTCACCAGAAAGAGTGATGGACTAAACATTGACAGAATGTTCTCAACCTGCGGGTCATGACCTCGTTGGAGACCAAACGACCCTTTCACAGGGGTCACCTAAGACCATGGCAAAATGCAGATATTTGCATTATGATCCATAGCAATAGCAAGATTACAATTATGAAGTAGCAACAAAAATAATTTAATGGTTAGGGTCACCACAACATGAGGGACTGTTTTAATGGGTCGCAGCATGGAAAGTTTGAGAATCATGAAGTAGGGCCTCATGAAAGGGAAGCTAGGTGATTGGGAGTGTGCCATTGAAAGGGATCCTGGAATATGGCCCCTGCTTTGTTTGCTTTTCAGCTGCCCTGGGGTGAGCAGCTTCTTCCCATGCCACACTCTAGGCACCGAAATCACACAGCCAACTGACCAAACACTAAAGCCAGAAAGCCAGAAAGCCAGAAAGGAGCCGCTTGAGAGAAGGAAAATGATCTTAAGTAAAGGAGACAGTATAATACTGTTGATAGAAGGGGAAACAGAATAATAGGGAGGGGGTTCAAATGAGAAAGGGGAGAGTTAGAAAACACTAGGGATATTTTTTAAAGCCGTATAGAAACCCACTATTTGATAAACTTCCTAGCAGAAAACTCAACAGACAAATTAAAGTAGTTTAAACTTTATTTCTATATGAAGGATTGTGCTTTTCCCAGAAGCCATACATTGCCAAATAGAAAGCTTGAGACCAGATACCAAATATAAGATAGAGTTTTAGAAACGAACAAAACAACACAGGCTACAGTCATTGATCTTAAATAGTATTGCATTGGCCCCTATAGGCTCACATATTTAAATACTTAGTCATCAGGGAGTGACACTATTTGAAAGAATGAGAAGGATTAAGAGGTGTGGCCTGAGAAAGCACCAGATTGATTTCCAAAGTGATTGGACAAGTTTACATTCCCATCAGCAATGGAGGAGGGTTCGCCTTTCTCCACATCTTCTCTAGCATGTATTGTCACTAGAGTTTTTGATCTTTGCCATTCTGATGGGTATAAGGTGAAATCTCAAGATCCAGCTATACCACTCCTGGGCATATATCCAAAAGAGGTTCAAGTACACAACAAGGACATTTGCTCAATGTCCTCTACATGTGTTCATGGCAGCTTTATTCGGAATAGCCAGAACCTGGAAACAACCCAGATGTCCCTCAGTGGAGGAATGGATACAGAAATTGCGGTACATCTACACAATGGAATACTACTCAGCAATTAAAAACAAGAACATCATGAAATTTGCAGGCAAATGGTGGGAACTAGAAAAGATCATCCTGAGTGAGGTATCCCCAAAGCAGAAAGACACACAGGGTATATACTCACTTATAAGTGGATATTAGACATATAATATAGGCTGATCATACTAAAATCTGTACACCTAAAGAAGCTAAGCAGGGAGGAGGACCCTGGTAGGATGTTCAATCCTCATTCAGAAAGTCAAATGGGATGAACATCAGAGGAGGGAAAAAAAAAAGGAACAAGACAGAAGTCTACCACAGAGGGCCTCTGAAAGACTCTACCCAGCAGGGTATCAAAGAGACTTGTAGCTAAACTTTGGGCAGAGTGCAGGGAATCTTATGAAAGAAGGGAGAGATAGAAAGACCTGGGAACCAAAAAATCTGGGCAGAGGAGTCTTTTCTGAGACTGAAACTCCAACCAAGGACCATGCATGGAGATAAGCTAGAACCCCTGCACAGATGTAGCCCATGGCAGCTCAGTGTCCAAGTGGTTTTCCTAGTAAGGGGAACAGGGACTTTCTCTGACATGAACTCAGTGACTGGCTCTTTGATCATCTCCCCTTGAGGGGGGAGCAGCCTTACTAAGCCACAGAGGAAGACAATGCAGCCAGTCCTGATAGGTTAGGGTCAGAGGGAAGGGGAGGGGCATGGGAGGAGATGAAGGAGGGAAGGTGGGACTGGAAGGGGATGAGGGAGGAGATTACACCAGGGATACAAAGTGAATAAAGTGTAATTAATTTTAAAAAGAAAAAGCAGCGTGGCTTTCCTCTGTAGGATCCAGGCAGTCCTGACAGGCAGAATTAATAAGCTATGGGCAGATGGCGGTAGTGGAGAACTCCCCCTTTCAGTGGACTAGAGGAAGGTGCTAAGGGGGAAGAAAGAGGGAGAGGAGACTGGGAGGAGCCGAGGGAGGGGGCTTCAATCAGTATATATAATGAATAAATTGTGAAGAAAAAAGTAAACATTAAAAGAAGTGTGGCCTTATTAGAGGGAGTGTGTCACTGGGGCTGGGCCTTGAGGTTTTAAAAGCCCATGCCAAGCACACAGTCTCTCTTTCTGCCTGTGGATCAGGATGTAGCTCTCTGCTACTGCTCCAGCACCATGCACGCTGCCATGTTCCCCACCATGATGATGAGGGACTAAACCTCTGAAACTGTAAGCCAGCCCCCGGCTAAATTCTTGCTCTACAATAGTTGCCTTGGTCATGGTGTCTCTTCCTGGCAACAAGACCGTGACTAAGACAGATGTTATTGCTGAATACTACACAACTGGTCACAAGCCATGGATAAAGCAAGCCGTTATGGAAATAGAAGCCTGCTCTTGGCTGGGCAGCTTTCGTAGTAACAGAAGGTACTGTGCGGGCTGCTGAGAGAGAAAAGTCATCCGTAGCTTTATCCAGCTGAGAACCCTGAGAACTACAACAGCAACAGACCTGTCTGGATATGCCACAAGTGACAGTGTGGCACAAACAGGTAGGAGTATATATAACATGTAAGGTGGGAATCTCACTGGGCCTCACTCTAGACAAAGAACTCCAGGTAACTGATGATGACTGAGAGAAGGAAAATTAGTTTTCCCAGGGATGGTTATCCAGAACAAAGGGGTCAGCCCTGAAACCATAAACACTCATGCAGCACTAAACAGACTCAGCATGTTGGATTTACATATTTATGTTTATATATAAACATATATATAATATATATATTTATATAACAATAATAAGCAGAGAAAAAGAGGTCATGAGTTTGGAGGTCCGGGAGGGATAGGAGGAGCTAAAAGGAAGGAACATAACAGGATTGGAGAGTCAAAAAAGAAAGGAGGGAAGTCATCCAATTATACTTTAATTAAAAATATGCACCTCTACACCCATAGATTAGTACAGCTATGTCTTAGGGTTTCTATTGCTGTGCTGAAATACCATGACCAAAACCGAGTTAGAAAGGGCACTGTTAATCATCGAAGGAAGTCAAGACAAGAACTCAAACCTGGAGGCAGGGTACATTTGTGTGTGTGTGTGTGTGTGTGTGTGCAAATGTCTGTTTTTCATTTCTTTGAACAAGAGGCCAAGAACATGAAAACATCTAATTTAGATTCCAACCTATTGCAACACTTTGTGAATATACATACACATGCACACACACACACACACACACACACACACACACACACACGCACACACGCACACACATAATCTCTTCAAGGCTCAGGGAGTGGGAAGAAAGATTTTAAGAGCCAGAGGCCAGAGAGGACTAAGGCAAACCTGATCAGTGTCTTCTGGACATGACAGGATAATTAAGTCAGGAACTCACAGTAGCTGTGGTTGCCTGCAGAAGACCTCATCAAGGTCAAGCTGGGCAACATTCCAGCCTGGATGCAGGAGCATCACTTATGCCCTCATCCTTAGCTGAGGTGCTATTAACAACTGATGGCTGTGAGAAGAGAGTCAGTTTCCCTTAAGCATTTGGTCCATGGTAGGTTGACCATGCTTTAGTGGATGGCCTTGTATTACTATGTATTTGACCAACACTATTTACAGTCAGTGAGTTATAAAAAAGGATAAAGAGTACATGAAATTGGGAGGGAATGTGAGGGAGGGTTATCCAGTAAGAGTTGGGGGATGACTATGATCCAAATGTATTGTATACATGTATGAAATTCTCAAAGAAAAATATTAAAAAAGAAAAAACTTATTTAAACAAACCTTGAAAACTGTGACCCAAAATGAAATTTCTTCCTTTCAAGTTTTTTTTTTTTTTTGTCTTCGACTTTTTTCACAGCAACAGAAATTTGGCTGTCAGAAAAGCCTTTCACTAGCAATTGCAGAGTGTTACTGCTTCCTGGGATCTAAGCCAGGTGTTTCCACGTTCTTGGCTGTCTTATCCAAAGAACTAAAAAGAAGCGTTCACACAAATTTACAAGAGAGAGAGAGAGAGAGAGAGAAGAAAAATAGCTTTATTTAAAGAGAAGCAATAGTACATATTAAAAAGTAATACACTGTTAAAACTGACAGCAGGCTTCATGAATAGTCAAGGGTCCTGACTGCTTCTTGGGGCTCCTTTTTAATAAATTCAAGAGAAGGAAGTTGGTTCCTAGCAGGGATAGTGAGAGTGGCTTTCTGTCTGTTATTTTAAATTCTGTTACTTATTTACTGAGCTGTGTGCTTGCAGTGGCCTGGATGTGGAGATGAGAGGACTGCTTGGGAGATTTTGTCCTCTCCTACCATGTGGGATGAAGATTAAGCTCAAGTCATCATGTTTGGTGGCCAGCACCCTTGACCTGATGAGCCATCTCTCTGGTCATGATTCTATTTTGATAGATAGGTTAGGTAATATAATACATTTTCTATTGTGCATCCTTCCCATAATGTATCATATGTTAGTCATATGCATGTCTAATTATATATAAAATAGTGAATGGGGAATTCTCCATAAAATTTTACTCAAGAACATAATTTTGCACTACTGTGCACGCACCGTAAAACCAATTCAGGCCTGATCTTTCTGTCCATTTTTTCATGCTTGGATACATTGGCGGTATATTTGAGTAGAAACTGTCTAAGTCTGTTTGTTACTAGAAAAAGAGAAACTCACCTTGCTGTTCGGGGTGGAGTGTGTGTGCACCCTGATGCAGGCAGGGGTCTGAAATTGGTAAGTGCTTTGTTCATAGAGAGATGTTTGTGGCATAGAACCTGCAGGGAAAGCATTAGGCTGCCAAGTGTATTTTAGAAGAGAAGGAGGTACATAACAGTATCCAAATAGAGTTTCAGGCTCCTAAGAATTCCCTGTAATTGCCTGCCTCAGAAGAGAAAAATATCATTTTCTCTTTTTAGAGATTTTAGAGGTAGAGGTTTACCAAAGTATTGCTTTGTTGTTTAATACAATAACACAGGAAATATGGAATAAAATATAAAGGTCTTAATGCCTTCCTTTCCAGAGCAAACGGATTTATATCTATTTCTCAATCTTTTTCCCTATGTATTTACACATATATGTAAGATTCTAGAAATGGTATATGGGAAACCTTGCAAGTCAGTGAAATTCGTACATGTGTGCCATTGACGCTCATGTCAGTGTGATAAGAGTAAGATAATGTGTGAAAGTATGATTTGAAAGCAGTTTGCAAGATATTAGGGACAGCAAGGTTTAAAGCAGGATGGCACCAAGGGATGGAGGAAAGGTGTAGGTCATGGGGAGGGTCAACCAAGTTTAAGTATGTGTAGAAGAAAAATATTGAATACTTTTACATACTAACTAAAATACACAATTTCTTTAAAAAAAACTTTTTGGTAGAGCTTTCTTGCATGAGTTGACAGATCTGCTCTCAGAAGTCAACAGTTTTAACAGAAAATCCCAATCCCAAGAGTGGAATGTCTCTCTATATTGCTGACCACAGAGTCCCCAGAGGCTCCCAGAACAATACAAGGACTGCTATTGCTTTTGGGTGCCCACCAGAACTCTATGGGAAGACCATCTTGCTGAACACACCATATACTTCGGATACAAGAACTAAGAAATCAAGCAGGAACAAATTGGAAGCATCTTCTCTGCTGGCAAGCTCTCACAGTGCCAGAAGGTACCAGGCAAGGCCCTGAGATGAAAATCACCAATGGTCTCAAATGTTGACCCTGTGTGCTACAATTCTGACCTTCCAGGAAGATCTGCCCACACATGTAATAGTTGCAAGACTGTTTGGGGGGGTCAACCAACTGCTTTCTTACTGGATTAGAGAGAGTATATATCTGATACCGAGCCTATTGCCGGAGAGATCACAGGCTTTAGAGGAGAATGTACTATTGATGTTTGGTAACTGGGCATATATTTACATGTTTTATTAAAGAGATTTTTTTTCATAAACTATATTGCAATTATGGATCCCCCCACTCTTTCCAGTTCCTCCTCACCTCTCCTCCCATCCAGAGCCACACTCTTTCTGTTTCTTGTTAGAAACAAAAACAGGCATCAAAGTAATAATAATAAAGAGAATACTATAAAATAAAAATGAACAAATCAGACTAGGAATATGCCCACAAGCTGTGGCGCTTGTCAGGGTAGGTCTGGAAAGCTTCTTTTAGTAGAGGACAACAGGAAATGCAGACTCACAGCTGGTCAGAGTGTAAGGAAGGCGTGAATGTTGAGTGCTCAGCCTGTATCACCCCCTTCGAGGTCCAGGAAACATCAGAGAGAGGAAGGAGATTGTTAAAAGCCAGAGGTTGGAGAGAAGCACCATGAAGCAACCTTCTGGGTGTAGCAAGTCACCCCAACTACCAATTCACAGCATTTAGGGATATCTGCAAAGAAAAGAAAAAAAAAAGACAAGATGTGGGAGTTGGAAGGGCGATTGGTTGGTAAGAAGGAAGTAAACAGTAGAGGGATAAAAGGGTAATTGGGTAGGGATATGATCACAATATACTCTATATAGGTACACAATTATTAAAAAAATAAAATAAAGTATTATGTAATGTACAGAAATAAATATGAATAAGCATAAAAAGAGAAGTGTGTGACTTTTATATCTATGAATATGGTGTTAAACTATGACTCCAAAAGTCAGCGCTGAAGTTGCACGGAATAATTAGGGAGACCACAGACCCAAGAAAGTCAGTTCTAAGAGAACGAATAGCATCAGCGCCAGGAGCAGAGCCTACTGAGCAAGTCACCACAGCTTAGAAGGATGAATGGAGGGGAGCACTGTATGTGGGGCATTCTTGGATGTTCTGTTTTCTCCCACACACCCCTTACTTCTTTGGATGCCGCTTTGTACTATCTTTCTGTGTGTATATGTATACACATGTGCTCAACAAATATGGTAACCAAACTCTAAACTTTAATGTAGCCAGAAATCTTATCTCCAAGTATACATTACCTCTTAGCCAGAGAGCCTGCCCAGAGCTCAACGCTAGGTAAACACTGAGCATCTTCCATATTGACTTCTGTTTTTATTTATTCTCCTTGAAGATCACTTGATTGCTCAAGCTTGTAAGAAGTCCCCCAACCCACTTCCCTTTTAGAATACTGTCTCATGAAACTTCCTTAAGTTATGTTTCTTGTTATCTGGGCATCTAAGCCATAGGCAGACAGAGAATGCCAAGTTCATGCCAGATCACAATCAGCAAGAACTAGTCATCATGGCTGGCCAGAGGAACAAATATGCTTCCTTTGTAGGGCTTATGCCTCTGCAAAGGAGGCTCAGATTCTTGTGAACCAAACCAGAACCTTCTTGTCCCCCAGCATGCCTTAACTTCTGCATGGAAGACATCTGGGCAACATCATAAAGTATACAATAGAATCAGAATTAGTAAACTCAGAAAATCACTGTATTCCAGAGTGAAGAAGAATCTTTACTTTAATCCTTCATGCTGGGTTTTTTTTTACAGTTATGTGATAAACACCACAAATTTCACAATACATTTACATACACTTAGGAAGTTTCTTTTTCACAAATTAGGATTTGGAATCTTCCATCTTGAAGCCCACGCTTTAGTTTGTTCACTAACTAAATATTTTGAAAATTGAGCTCTAAGCTTATGATAATGCCAGGTTCTGGGATATGTTTGGAGGGTAGACAGAGGAGTACAAGACATCTCCCGGTTTCAAAAGCTTTATGAGTTGATGGTAAAATGGTCACATAAATAGTAAAGTTCATGTGATGATTTATGTGAAATAATGTGTATCTGTGCATAACAGCAGGTTTACCTAACCTAAACCAGGCTGATGGAATGAAGGAAAGGTGCCTGAAGGATGATGTATATATATGTGTATATATATATATATATATATATATATATATATATATATATATATAATTGATCCAGCTGTAGCATAGAGTCAAAAACATCTACATAGCCAGAGACAGGTGACTACTTCCCGTCATGCTTTTTCCACGTGACTCTCCTACCCCCATATAAAAACAATGAAGTGTGAGTAATTGGTCCCCAAGTGTAGACCCAATACCCATTCTTGCCAGGACCCTTTGCTTTAGCCTATCCTTGCGTAGTGTTTCACTGACGGCAAAGACTGGTTAAGGGATGGGCACATTATATTGGTAAAAATATGTTCAACACTTGGAATGACATTCCTCTTACACATTCTTTTTCTAAATAGGAGTGAAAAACATGGAGCCTACTTTTCACCAGAGTAACTGACATGCAAGATGAAGCTGACACTGTTGTCAGGTCAGAAAAACAGGAAAGAACTTGGATTCTTGGTCACATTATTGAACTGCTGGATAAATAATCACTGATATATGCTTCAAAATATATGGGTCTAAGAGCGAACCTACTCATGGAACCATTTTGATTTGATTTGGGCCCTCCATAACTTGCCTCAAGACCAGTTCAATATGCTGACAACCTTATTAAAATGGAATATTATATCTGTGTCTTTCTTTCTTTCTTCCTTCCTTCCTCCTTTCTTTTTTTTCTTTCTTGACAATTGCTCAAACAATATGAAGCAGAGGAGTTTCTTTGGCCTGCCTTATTTTTGTGAATTCATTAATTGAGTGTCCTAGTACGCAAAGTCATGTTTTCCTGGAGAAAATGTTCTTGATTCACTCAGCGTATGAGTAACAGTTGGAAGCAATTCAGTGCACACATGTTGATTTCCCAGTTCCTCTTTGACCTGCCTTGTGCTAGGTACCAGGTTATATGCAAAGTAGTTCTGAATAAGATATGCCTCCTTTCTTCAGTGAGCTACAAATCCTTTTTGAAATGTGATATCAGCAGTTTGAGCTCTGGCTTCATACCCTCCTTTTCAAAGTCTGCCTGGCCTGTTGAACAACAAGCACTAGACAAATGCTGTCCTGTCTAATCTTCACAGTGCTGGGACAGGTGATTATTTATGAATGAGGAAATTAAGTTCAAAGACATAACTAACTTTCTCAATGTGACTTGTCAGACTGAATAGTGTTGAGAAATGAGTGGATGTCTGAGTTCCAGACCAAAAGTATGTCCAATGTTTAAGTGTCATCAGAATGTGTCATTAACAGCTACACACCCATGACAGCCAATTTATGTCTATTGTGGCTTTTCTCTCTTGGAGATATGCTCTGAAGTCAAAGGTTGTACTCAGTTGGTCCTTAGGAGGGAAAAAAAATCTCATAAATCAAACAAAAGCTCATATGATGGCAATTAGAGCCAAAGACAAGAACATTAAACAAGACTTTTTAGCTATTCATCTATTGAATGAAGATTTATTATACCTAATATAGGACGGGCATTGTGCTAAACACAATGAAGATGACAAAGATTCATGAGATTCGTTTCCACTCTAAAGGAGCTGTGACCTTTTAAGTAACAATAGCTATGTGTGCTAGAGGACTACAAACCACTAAGTATTTTTCATAAGTCATTCTGTTGTCCAAAAGCAAATTGCAGAATGCTTTTATTCCCATTCCATGGATGGAGATCTGCGCTGGAAAGGGTCACACAAGCGAAGACAAGATTTGAACCCTTGGGGTCACTCTGTCAGTTATAGCTCAAGGGGCTGTGAGATGGCTCAGCCAAACCTGAGAACCTGACTTCAGTCCTTGAAACTCATACAGTAGGAGGAGAAAGCTGACTCCTGGCAAGGTGTTCTCTGACCTCTACCCCTTCACTCCGTTGCCCTGGCATGCATTCTCTCTCTCTCTCTCTCTCTCTCTCTCTCTCTCTCTCTCTCTCTCTCTCTCTCTCTCCTCTCTCTCTCTGTCTCTCTCTCCCCTCTCATCCTCTCATGCATGCATGCTCACACACATGCACATGATAAATGTAATGAAAATAATACCAAAAAATATTTTAAATCTACCTAAAAATTATACCTGTAGCCTAAATTTGATTGAGAAATAAAAGTAATTCACAAAGGTGTTCATTTTTTTTTAATCTTTTGGAAGACAGAAAATTGTGTGCGCGCGCGCAGCACACACACACACACACAAAACAGAGCTGTAAGAGGTGGGAGATGAAGAAAAAAAGAGGAGGAAGAAAGGGGACTGTGTGTGTGTGTGTGTGTGTGTGTGTGCGCGCGTGCGCATGCACATACAAAGACCTGTCAATGTCAATGTTTTTCTCTATCATGCTCCACCTTATTTTATTAGACAGAGTCTCTTGCTGACCCTGCAGCTCCTCAGTGCAACAAGATCATCTGGCCTGCCAGCCCCTGGGATCCTCCTGCC
Organism: Meriones unguiculatus; assembly: GCF_030254825.1. Lineage (NCBI taxonomy): Eukaryota > Metazoa > Chordata > Mammalia > Rodentia > Muridae > Meriones > Meriones unguiculatus. Next base: position 84,266,770 of record NC_083359.1, on the reverse strand, counting down.
TCCACCTCCCCGGGCCTGCAATCATCTGCACACTTTACACCTACACAGCAATTTGTTTGGGTGCCAGAGACCGAAACGTGGGTTCTCATGCTTGCACTCCAGCGCTTTGCCAACCAAGTCATCTCCCCAGCTCAAGGCATTCATTTCACTACCTACGTGTAGCATGGAGTTGCTAGTCCCTCAGCACCACACATGCCAAAATTCTGTGCTGGCACTCCATGAATTCCCATGATGCCTTTTCTTTATTCTTTATTAATTACACTTTATTCACTTTGTATCTCCCCTGTGGTTTCCTCCCTCCTCCTGTCCCAATCCCTCCCTTCCTCCACCCTCTGCATGCATGCCCCTCCCCAAGTGCACTGATAGGGGAGGACTTCTTTTCCTTCCTTCTGATCCTAGTTAATTAGGTCTCATCAGGAGTGGCTGCCTTGTCTTCCTCTGTGGCCTGGTAATGAACTCCACAAGGAGAGCAACAGAACCAAAAAATCTGGGCACAGGGGTCTTTCCTGAGATTGATACTCCAACCAAGGACTATGCATGGAGATAACCTAAGACCCCTGCACAGATGTAGCCCATGGCAGTTCAGTATCCAAGTGGGTTCCATTGTAATAGGAACAGGGACTGTCTCTGACATGAACTGATTGGCCTGCTCTTTAATTACCCATGATGCTTTTAGCTCTGTGATAGAAACTATCATCTATATCTTTCTGGTGCTAATCAAGTGTTCGAGTTCTTGAAACCTGTGGTGTGAACATCGTAGTTCAAGTTCTATTGGCCATAACAGGCTCCTGGCCTCAGCCATACATGCTTTGCGTTTCTCTAGCTGGTTCATGCCTTCCATTTTGCAAATAGTGAGTCATAGAGGAAACGGTTCCAAGGTCATTCACATCACAAGTGAAGGGCCAAGACTCAAAAGCCAGCACTCTCTAGAATTACGTAGCTTTAAGTAATGTGTCCAAATTTTCAGTATATTTTCAAGGATAGCCAAGATTAGTACATTTTCTGCTAAACCAGATGTGAATGCATTCTATGGCTTTTTATGGTGAGAACGACTTTTCTTCAAAGCATTTGTTCTTTGTCCCTCTCATTCCACTTCCATTATTGCTTTCAGAATATTTCATGTGTAGGCAGACTCTGCTTTTTTCCCCCACTGGTGTCTCATAATAACTTGTCCTGGCCCCACACTCTCCCTCATAACTATTCCTGGAGGCCATCCGTCACCAGGACATAGCCCATCTCTCAGTTAAGTTTTCATAAGAATATCTCTTTCGTAGCATTTACCTTGGGTAAATGGCTCCCCAATGCCTTTAAACAGACTAGAGCAGTGCTTTTCTCATAGTCATTTTAAATAGCCTAAAATGTGATTCATCCCATCCATAGAACCTAAGCAGTTTGTCATGTGAAAACTATTGGCATTGGCTCTCTTCAGACCCTTGACCTGACCAAAGACAGTGATTTATAGTTTTGAGTCTCAGGTAGCCTCTGATGAATGTGTTCTTATTTTCAGAAAGAAAAAATCATTGAAATTAAACATGTGAGATTTATTGTTTTTAATCAGAATTTATGATGAAACCCGTTGGAGTAAGGTGCTCATTTGGGTGGAGGTCACAGTAGCTTTTGTGCTTCTTCCTATGTACCTTTCCCTCTGTTTTCAGCATAATCTCAAACCAACGGGAGGTTTCAAGGGTTGACCCTTGAAGGGAATCACAAGAGAGAGGGTAAATGAGAAAAGAGAAGGGTCAGCCCTTAGAATGTTTAAACCATTGAAATAATTTTTGGCGTTCCATCGAAAGAAACTTGGAACAAAGTAAGATTAAAATCACTCTCTAGCTGTAAATTTTTGGTCACAAGAGCAGAGAAAGGATATCCATTCATAGTCTTCCAGAGAATATCCAAAATCATGCCTTCAACTAACCCTTCCTAGCAAGGTAACAAAATGCAAAGATCAAGGGATAATGTTCCAATGTCCAAACCCCACTTGTGAGAGACTTTTGACTGAACTGGTGTAACTTCTCTAGATTAGTAAAGTCAGCACCTCAGAGGACTGTGGCGCAGCTGATGCGAAATGACCTAAGTAAAGAGGCACCCGGTGCACTGACTGCTCGTGCTGAGGTAACATTCGAGCTGTTATTTTCCAAATGTAAATCTTCAGTTCAGTCCAAGTGACATGACAGGACATTGCCACTTGGCTGTCTAGCCACCGCCCTGAGTTTATAACCCTGCTTAGCACAAATGTATTCTTCTGAGATCCAGGTCAGTGGACAGATTCTTGATTTAGGAAACAAATAAATCATCCACTCTACGTCAGTCCTGTACACGATATGAACATTTTTTTGACCCAACTAACCTTTCTATCCAGTCAGTGGCTAGATTCCCCTAAGGCACTGACGCAGTGGAGGTGCGTCATTCAAAGTCTTAGCATTAATAATCTCACCAAAAAGTTCTAGAACTTGTGTGATCTAAATCCAGTATTTTGAGAGGAAGAAATCTTGGCAAGGAAGAATTGGAAGGCTATCAGGCAATGTGAGGGGATTTGAGAAAAGAACCACAAATGTGTCAATCACTTGATTCTTAGGATTGTTGAAATCTTTTTATCAGAATTCCTAAGGGGGGGGGGACAAGTGGAATTAGGCTTTACAGTAGAGGAGTTTGCATGTTCCACAGACCATATTAACTTTACCTTTAAAATCAAATTCAGAATAGCTATAGTATTTGTGAATCAAAACCAATGATTCTGTCACCACCAAGCATATGTGTTGGTTCTGATTATTGAAAACAGCCACCGTCAGGTCAAGCAAACAGTAATTAAGTTTCTTCAAGCCAGGATAGGCATTTCACCATTGAGATTTCCAGCTGTTTGTTCCATTAGCTGTCTCTAGATGTTGTCAAAAGCAACCAGAAAGAGGCCTGACTCTATCTCTTCCCTCTTCTTCCCTCTGTCCATCAATATTTCTTTCCCAGATAATTATTAATTACTTTTTTCCACAATATGTCTGAATGAAAGAAAAAAAATACCAAAGTTCAATGGCTTAGAGGAACAAGCCTGTTTTCTCAGGAGTGTGAGTTTGCTGGGCTGGATTGAGACTGAGCCCAGCTGGTGCATCTGCTTCAAACTCTAAGAAGGCATTGCTTTACAAGGCAGGTTGGTGAGCCAGCTGAGGTCACTAGTTTCACATCTCTCATTGTCCTGGGACCCCAGAGCTCACTAATTCACATCTTCTTCATATGTAGGGAAAGGGTTTTTTTTAAAACTGTTCATGTAACTGGCCTGTTAGTCCTACCTACTCGGCCAAAGGATATGAAGTCTATGGAAGAAACGAAGAATTGAAGTTGTGTATCTGCCATCCTGAACTAATGTCTAGCCTAAGCTCAAAATGTTCCCCTCTAAACAATTTTCTTTTGAAAAGATTTTTCTTCTGTCAGTTTTCACCATCATATGAAGTTTTAAGCCACTTTTCTTTTACCCAGAGACTAGAATACCTTGTTTCTGTTTCCTGGTTCTCAGTGTAAGCTTTCCCTACTCATTATCAAACATGATTACTATTTGTGTTCTGGTTTCTTTTTAATTCCTTTGGGAACAAATCTGTAAGACTCTCTTTGGATGGATGGCTTAAGAACTTGCAACATTGTCCCAATTATGACCATAAATAATAAAGTTATAAAGTTTATGCATACATACTAACTGTAAGCTAGAATGGATTACTAAAATGCACAGAAGGCAATTACTGTATAAGGGTGACCTGAACATCTACACGGAGTGTCTGAGCATATGGTATACACTTGAAGAAATGACTACATGGTCTCTTGTGAAGAATAATCTAAATAAAATTCCAGTTGCATCACTCCACTCGGTAGTGCCATGGTGAGGAAGGGAGGTGTGAACTGGCTGGTGTTTTGAGCCTTTGATTATTAATTATTCACCATTACTGTTCTTCTGCCCACAGGTGTGCGAACTTCAGTGGAGGGTAAGAATGCAAGATCACATCTAGCATCCATCACTATGGCTAAAGCCAAAGACCCTCTGCAGCTTTGATCTGCGGTTCAGAAGTAGTATGGATGTGTGTTCTCCTGGTCTCTATCGTTCTGCCTCTCTCTCTCTCTCTCACTCTCTCACTCTCTTTCTGTGTGCGTGTTCCTACGGGAGAACACACAATCAAAAGTAAAGTTTATTCTGTTTTTTTTTTGAAACTAATTTGCATTCACAAGTTAGAACATATCACTTCTGTGTTGAAGCCATGGGTCCATCATGTGTGTATATGCATTACTTCCTAAGGCAATGTACTGTTCTGATGCTTTGCTCTCTAGTTTCTAAGGCTAAATCATTGGGGAACAGCCACTCCTTGAGTCTGCTAACCCTGCTTGGCTTCTCCATGCTCCCCGACTACTTTCCCCCCCTGACTACTTAGTATCCTGTATTCACTGCCTGTATACACTGACTGTGCATTCGTTTGCCTGTATCCACCCTTCCACTATGAGAAGAAAGTGAACACTTTCTTTCTTGCTCATTGTTTTGTCCTTTGAAAAAGTACCCGCCATGAGTCAGATGCTCAGTGAGCACCGGGAAAAGTAAACACCATTCTAAGCATTACTCGGCACCATCAAGCTGAAGCATTTTGCAAATTGTGAATGTGATACAGGTGTAGCTATTATAATCTTAATCAATCATCTCTAATGAGAAAAATTATAATAAACAAATCAGAGATTAAAAAAAAAACATTATCAGCTCAGGCAATCTGCCAGCTTTACATATTGTGTAGTTTGGGGTTTTACATGTCCATCTAGGCACTTACTTGTTGCTTAGGAACACAGGCTCTAGGGTATATGAACATGCTTTATTGTGGGACATAGCTTGTAGGCTCTGGCTACACACAAACTCTCACATTAGCGACAGACAGAAAACCTTGGACTCAGCACTGAAATGGTTTCACTAGATAAGTTTTTCAAGGTTGTGAAATATAGCCGAAATTCAAGTGCAAATTAAAATATGAGTCTTACCAGAAGGAAAATGCATTTTCCCTCTACATTAAAACAAAACAAAACAAACAAACAAACAAAAAAAAAACAAAAAAAAAACCCTCTTTCCCTGAACGATACGACCATAATGATTCAATTTCTCCTTCACCAATCAGCATCAGCCCGTGAGAGTCAGACCTGGCACATGGAAATTTCAGCCTTAAGTCAAATATTATTTCAAAGTTAATGACAAAATCTATTTTTGCAGTGGTCTTGTTTAAAATATTTCCCCTTAATACTCTTGAAATGCTGTAATTGAAAGCAGTTATTTGGGACGCCAGGGCATGCTTCTTTAATTATGTACCATGCCATCTGTTTCCAATGGAAGGAGAGTATCTGTTTGCAGTTACTGATCTTATGAAAAACAGGCTTGTCCCGAAATAGATTGGAACTAAAACCAGAAAGCATTTCTTTCAGAGGCATCCTTTCAAGCCAATTAACTTTAATCATTATAGAAATGTTTATTTCCCATCTTAGTCTCTCTTCACATGTAAATTCCTTCAGGGGAAAAGATCTCTTTTTGTGACTGTTTGAATAGTTCCAATTTGGATTAATCAGAACCTGCTGGCCTGTTTATGTCCCAATTGTGAATGCTGGCAGCTTTCTTGATGAGGGAGGCACACACTTCCCTCAGAGACAGACCCTGAGGTGCAGAAGACGCACACCTACTAGTCAAAGCAGGCTGGCAAGCCTCCCGGCCCCCGTGTGTGTACCAGCACTGCCTTCCAGGGTGAGGACTCGTGAAGCCATTTGTTGGATGGCAGATCAGCCGTCCTAAATCCTTCATCACTGAAGACCCAGCCTCTTTCCCCAAAGACCTCAGTATCTTCTCAGATCAAACATGTAAATGTCACCCTCAGGAAAGCCACCAGAAGCTCTGGTGGCCTTGCAAGACGCAGTGTCTGCGGAGGTGGATTACAGACAACATCAGTCTACCTGAGAGAATATTATTTCTGAAGGGCTCCTGTTATTTAAGAGAAAATTCTGCCTGTAGGTTAAAAATGATTTCTAACATTTTTTGGATGAACGTAGGTTATATAGCTTCATTCATCCTTTCACTCATTCACTCATGCAGAATGTTAGCTCCTGAGTGCTTTCTTCTTACTGTTTTAAACGTTCATGTATCTCAAAATTCCAAGAACAATGTCTTAGACAATGTCTCAGCCAATTTGCTGAGTTTTTCACTCCTTTAGACCCTGGGGACACATTAATATGAGATATGTAAAATCTCTATTCTTACAGACCTTTACTTAACATGATCAATCTTAAAATGTTAAAAAAAAAAAAAAGAAACCCACTGTCCACTGATAGGGGAGGTCCTCCTCCCCCTTCTATCTGACCCTAGCTTATCAGGTTTCATCAGGGGACGCCAGGGCATGGCCAGGGATGCCAGGGAATAAAGGAAGGAGCTACAGCTGGGATGCAAAGCGAATAAAATGTAATTAATGTAAAAAATAAAATTTTAATTAAAAAAACATACTGTTTAAAAAGACACAAGGAATCATACTATTAACTATTTGCCTAAAATAAACTGCGTACCCTGCGATACACATAATTCTGTATATAAATATACATATATAATTTTAATGAATTTTTTTTTTAATGTGGGCTGATGGTTCTTCCACCAAGAGCCAAGACCTACCTAAGAAAATGAGAATACACGAGACACTCTCTTTGAAGCTGTTGGTCAGGGCTGTCCACAAGACTCCCAAAACATACAGCCTATCACTGTTGCCTTTGGTTATGGCCAGAGGTGGAAGGTCAGTCCCGACTGCTGAAAGCACCATGCGTTTCAGAAATGGAACCCAGCAACCCCTAAGAAGAACTGGCTTCAATGTCCCCTCCTTGAAAACCAGTTTTTACGGTACTGGAAGGCACCAAGCAAGCTTCCAAAGGAGAAAAGCAACCAGCAGTCCTATCCATCTATGGCATCTTTGTACCATACCAATGGCCAGAATGGCACGATCACCTCAAGGTGCAGTGATGGCACACATGCCTTGGCAGTAATCAACTCTCTCTAATTGGATTTCAGACCAACTCAACAGGAGGAAAGCTGTGCCTGGTTCTCAAAACCTAGCTAACTACTCAGTGAAGTTGAGGTTATTAGAGGAGAATCTACAAGCACCAATTTCCCAAAGCAGAATAATCCCTAACAATGAGCTGTAAATACTTGTCATTATGCTCACAGATAAGTGAAATCTTTATCCCTCATCTAGGAAACTCCTCTTTGCAACAGAGACTGCTGCAGAAAACCAAAAGCAGTCAAAATGCAGAGCTGAGGTTCCCAATCCCAGTGGATGTATCTACAAAACAACTCTGGAGCCCAAAGCTCGGGGAACATTGAGGAAGAGGGAGGTAGTAAGACTGCGAGAGCCAGAGGATCAGGGAATCTGTTGTGAGATTGTGACTCCTAGTAAGCTCTACCTATACAAATCTCACCAACGTTAGTGGCCAAACATGAGCAGGAAAAGAATTACACCCATGGATGTGCCAAAGTGGATGGGGGAAGCCCATGGAGCCTCAACCCTACACAGAGAACTGTGGGCAAGCGAGGAAAGCTGAGAGCAGAAAAGGTGGTCTTCCGCAGTGAAGAGCACACACTAACAGTTTGTCCAGCCACCCACAAGACATACACACATGTAATATTATGTGCACTGAGTAAGTTATATTTAGGAGTGTGAATGCATATATGTACATGTGCCTATATGTACGTATGTATGTGTGTATGTATGCATATGCATGCAATAACAATTAGTGAAAAACAGAGGTGATGAATTTGAAGGACAGGATAGGGTATATGGTAGGGTTTGGAGGGAGGAAAGGTAAGGGAGAAATGTAATTATATTATAATCTCAAAATTTGTTTAAACGTTCAGGTTCCATGTAGCATAAAAACAATTAAAGCCGTATGCTAAATAATAAAGTCAGATTTCCAAAGACTAATAAAAAAGAGAGAGAGAAAAGGTACACTGACTGTAAACAACCAGAAGATAGACCAAGTGCTTAGGCTGTGTCATGTTCGTCTCTGTGCCTACATGCAAAGTGTCTGGTGCAGAGTTGGTGTTTAGTAAATACTTGATTCATTTAACTCAGCAAGCATGCGTGTGTTGGCCACCATCTAAGAAACCTGCTGTTTACTGAGCTTCTAATAAGTTCCACTTGCTGTTATGAATGCTTTACACACATGAGTTCTCTAATCCTCAAAACAAACAAATAAACAAGACTGAGGGAAGCAAATATTTAATGTCTCCCATGTTCAGAGGAGGAGCTGGAAATTATGTATGGGGAAATCAGTTGCTAGGGCTCATCAGCTAGTAAATTCCCGGATGCGATTAAGAACTCTGTCTTAAAGTCAGCAATTCACATCTGCTTCCTGTTATCTTCCATGACCGCTCCAAGTGTCGTTTAGAAAGGTTTGCCTCTAACACGTCAAGCTCACGGCCACATATTTAGAAACCTGAAACCACCTCATCATGTGGGAAATGACAGCTCTCATCCCCATCTCTCCCTTGAAGTTCGTGGAGTTTTATATTGACTGGGCTGTTAATAGCAACTATATCTTTTAAGCTACGTTTCCTTAAACTTGCATATCTGTGGTTTTCAGATCTCATGGGCTCCATCCAAGAAGCATATATTCTAATCATTTCCCAGGACCATGAGAGTCAGTAATGCCATTTTTTTTTCTTTTGGAGTTGAAAGTTATCCTATCAGGTTGGATGGACTTGGCAGTAAAGAAAACCACCCATCTATCTCAGGCTTTCTTCATCTGCTGATTCACATAGAAGTGTAATAAAATCCCCTCCAAGCTTTCCCAATTTAGTCCCATTTCAAACTTTCCAGAAATCAGTCAGAAATTCCTGTGGGAAAAATCATATGAGAGATGGTACAGGGTGATGCAACAAAAGCAAGGGTGGAGGGAAAAAGTGCCAAGACGTGCTAGGTGCACGGAGACCAGTGACTGATCACTTAAGCACCTAGCACTGCGTCCCTTCTGAAAGTAGATGCTCCGAGATGCAGCTGGGTGCTATGTCCTTGCGGGAGGAAAGGAGGGGTGGTGGGACGGAAAGGTGCATCTATAGAACAAGTGTTCTTCCAAAGAATATTAATAGCAGAGTAAGCAGGGAAGAAATGGATGTGAATTTGTCGAGATGAAAAGACTAACAATAACAGCAATAAGAGTTTTAGTCCCGTGTAGTTAGTGTCTATGATATTACAAGATTTGGGCTAAGGAGCTTTAGATTAACCTTATAAAGATCCTTTGAGACAAAGGCTTTCATCCTTATTTTACAGGTGAAAAGGGTGAGGTTCACAGAATTTATGTTCTTGGATTACAGAGCTAAAAACAATAGAAGCAAAATTAGAACTCAATTCCCCCTGATTTCAAATTTTCTGCTTTCCATCTTAATAGAGTTTGTCTTAAGAATCACATTGTCCTGAAGAAACCTGATAAGCTAGGGTCAGATGGAAGGGGAGGAGGACCTCCCTTATCAGTGGACTTGGAAAGGGGAATGGGAGGAGATGAGGGAGGGAGGGTGGGAATGGGAGGGAATGAGAGAGGGGGCTACAGCTGGGATACAAAGTGAATAAACTGTAATTAATATAAAAAAATAAAAATTTAATTAAAATAAAAAAAGAATCACATTGGAGAATCTGGATTGTAAAATTGCATTCTTTAAGACTAACAGATCGAGGTAGACACACAAGAAGCTGAAAACTTAATACAGGATCTGGACATACACCGGAACACTGGTACTTCACTAAATTAATTTTTATCTAATGGCATGTCACCTGGCCTCAAAGGACCTTAGTTGCATCATCTGAACTGTCTTCAGTGAAAGAATTTAATACTGTTGAGAATGTCAGGAGAGTTGTGTGTCTTAATCTTACCTTACCCCATCTCAGGGATCTCTGAGGAAGGAAAAAACTGAGAAAGCCTAGGCTTGCATTCTCCTTACGTCATACCTGACCACCCTGAGCTTCACCACTGCTCCGGAAGTAATTTTCACACTCCGTCTTCCATGATTTGCTCTTCATAGCACATTCCAAGTTAAGATAAAAACACAGCCCCATGATGGTCAATTTATTCAGCGACCCATGGTCAAGAGACTCCAGAGTCCAGAATGTGGGCTACATTTCCTTCTGAGTGGACCAACACACAAGCAGGGTGGTGGAAAAAGAGACAAGAGAGGAGGGTAACAAATCTCTACCAATGACAACTAAGGGCTCTCCTGGTACTAAGAGTCTATAGACCCACGAATCTGGCTACTCACAAACAACCAGTGCCAACACATGATTAAAAATCATTTCCATCTGAAACTGAGAGGCCTATTACGCACACAAAAATAACAGCAAGATTTAAGGCAGCATTTAAGTAAGAACAACAGCTATCAAAGAAAACAAGGGGCTACGATATTGAAAGTGTTGAAAGTGATTGTGAAACCGGGCTATTTTTGTTCTTGTTCTATTTAAGAGGCAGGAGAAAAATGTTTAGCATGCAGAATTTCTCACTGAATTCATTAGAAAAGTATAAACCTAATGACTGTCTTTTTTTATTTTTTTAATGAGGCATCTCCCAGACTACCATATTTCATAGCTTTCTTCTTTCTCCTCTGCTGGGATTTCTTGAATATCTCTACCTTGAAGGTGGACTCTTTGTACTCACTTGGAGTCTGCATTCTCTAGATCCTATTCAAATATCTATACCCCAGGACTTTATGTCTAAAAAGCACTGAACCCACCTAGGTTCCACATGGATCTTTTCCCTCTTTGGTTATCCCATGTGTGGTGGTTATCATGTACTTAGATGCTTGGCCCATAGGAGGTGTGGCCTTGTTGGAGTGGGTGTGGCCTTGTGGGAGGAAGTGTGTCACTATGGGGGTGGGCTTTGAGGTTTCCTGTGCTCAAGCTCCTCCCTGTGTAGTACACAGCCTACTGCTGCTTGTTGGTCAAGATGTAGAACTCTCAGCTCCATGTGCATTATGTCTGCCTGTGTGCTGCCATGCTTTTTGCCAAGACGATAATGGACTAAATGTGTGACACTGTAAGCCAGCCCCAACTAAATCTTTTCCTTTGGAAGAGTTGCCATATTCATGGTGTCTCTTCACAGCAATGAAATCCAACCTAAAGACACCATGAGTAACACTAATGCTACAGGATTAAGAGGTGGCTGTGCAGGCAGTCAAGCTAGAGACTGGGAAGTCAGAACTACAAAGTAGTGTGTGGGAGTAAATGGGGCAGAGTGAGAATAGAGAACAGAGTGAGTATTCCAAGAAATTTACATTTTTCCAGTACAGGGGGGAGGCTTTAATTTGTTCAACAATTTGTGGTCTATCTGCACAACTATTAGATATTTAGATCATGGGCCTCCAATTATATTTAACTGAAAGACCTTCAGAATAGTAGAAGAACCCTGAAAGAAAAAGGGAAACAAAGAAGCATGGAGTGCCAGAGGCCACCGTAAGCATGGAAATTAACAATCCATGCAACAAATTGTTGTGACTATAAAAATTAATGACTAATACATTTGTGAGAGCTAAAAATAGTAAAAAAAAAAAAACACAGAACAAGACGTTTTCTTATGATATGCTAGAGCATGTGCTCAAAAAGTAAGATACAAATATTTTACCATTAACATTTTAGATCTTGTTATACTCTAAGGTAAGCCTAAATGAATAGAAACTCATAGTTTCTTGTGAACACAAGAAAAGTGGCACACACTGAGTTCTATTGACCCAACAGAAAGCACTTATTCACACTTAATTTAATTATTAAAATGTGAATTTATTTTTATCTTATTTGTATTTTTCTGTTTGTCTAAATTTCTTTGTTCTGCCGCAAATTTCTCTGCTTTCTACACAACTCTGTGTCCTCTCCTTCCCCTCTTTGTAGCCAACCCAGACCAATTTCTGCCATCCATCTACTTTGTCTCTCTCAGCAGCTATAGGTAGAACTCATGCCCACATACCCTCTCCACCGTAAGATTTTTGTCTGGCTTGCACTTGAGCAGTTCTTGTGTGTGCTGTCAAAGCACCTGTGAGTTCATCCATGCAACTGCTCTGATGTCCTCTAGAAACACCTTTCCTCGTAATCACCAATAACCTCTGTCTCTTACAGTATTTCTGCTCCTTCTTCCAAAATGATCCCTGAGCCTTGGGAGGAGAGATGTGTGATATTCATGACGCGTTTAGAGCTGAGCATTCTGCGTCTCATATTTCCTACACCCGGACCCACTGCATATGTTAAGTGTCATCTACTGGAGAAAAACAAACAAACAAGAAACAGACATGCAAACCTTCTCTGATAAGGGCTGAGAGATGCACTACTCTATGGATATAACCATAAGTCATTAGGAGATGGTTTACAACTATGCCCAGTTAGCAGAATAATATTGCTAGGCTCTCCTAGGGCCTAGGGCCTATCTGAACATAGATTCATGGGCCAATAATGGGTGCCAATTATGCATTTCATCTTGTGGATTTGGACTTTAAGTCCAATCATAAAGTTATTAGATATTTTCATTATGTCCCTCCACTATTGCACCAGAGACTGTGTCTTCTCTTGTTAGGATGGTCATTTTTGTGGCTCACTAAGTTCACATCTGAGTAAGATTGATGGATACATCCCTCCTCTGGTAGCATGCATAGTATCTTCCAGTGCTGTAACAATTCGACAAAGGAATGAAGAATCCAGGTTAGTACCAGCTTGACTTTCCCATGTTCTATGACTTAGGTATCTAATGTGTTCAGCAATAGGGCCTTACTCTTGAGTTTCAGGGAGTAACCGAAAGTTTCAGCAATGGCTTCTAATGTTTGGGAGGTGGGGGGGTCTATGGAACCTCACTCACCAACAACTCTAAAAGAGGTAACCCATTCCTGGCATTGGGCTTTTACTTGTTAACTAGTAGGGTGTTATCCAGTAGGGGCATAGCTTCCCCCTTTTTCTAGCTTTAAACTTTACATGCATGCACATGAACCTCATGCAGCAGAAGGGTTCCACATAAACTCTTTTGAAAAGTTTTTAGTGTCAGTTCTCCCTCCCTATAGTACCTACCTGCCACGTTTCCCTGTCCCTCACCCCAATTTAACCTTCTTGCTTCATTATTCTAATTTAAGACTTTTTAAAGACACTCATAATTTATTGAAATGAGTTCAATTCCATTTTTCATTCAAAGATGAAATACTTATTTCATAGAAAACCCTTGCACTAAAGGTTATAAGTGAAATATTTTAAACTAGAATAAACCCAAAGATTCAGCCAAGGAAACTCGGTGGTCATTGCAAGATATTAGAATATTTTCCACTGCACATATGTGTAAAGGCAGGCAAGTGAGTGAATGAGGGCTGTCTGAATGTTTTTTTTTGTGACTATAGTATTGAAGAATAATCTTAGAATAATTAATTCTTTTAGTACGTGTTTGTATGCCAAAAGCAACAGGATAGCCTTCTAAAACCATAGCATTCTGTCTTCCGTCCCTTGAAAGCTTTCTCCCCCTCCCTTACAATTGTCAGGATGCTACGGGTATTACAAATGAAACACATACACCTGAAGAACCAACATCCTAAATTGTGGGAAAACATGTAATGTTTATCTTTCTGGGTCTGAATTATCTAACTCAGAAGGATCGTTTTTATTTACCTGTGAATGTCCTAAGTTCATCCTTCTTAAAATTTTAATACTCCATGTTGTATATATGCTACATTTTCAATGCCCATTCATCCGCAGATGGATGGCTAGGTTCTTTCCATTTTCTGCTACTGTGAGCAGAGCAGCAATGAACATGAATGAATCTAGCTCTACAGCAGGATATTGAGTCCTTTTGGTCTATGCCCAAGAGCGGTCTAGCTTGATCACGTGACAGACCTATTTCTGTTTTGTTTTGTTTGTTTTTGAGGAATCTCTGCATTGGCTTTCGTCTTGGCTACATCAGTATCCAACAACAGTGAGTCAATGTCCCTCTTCCCTCACATCCATGTCAAGCTTTATTGTAATTTGTTGTTTTGATCTTAGCCATTCTGGCTGTGTTAAAATAAAGCCTTTCTGGATAGGGATTGAGCATTTTAGCAAGAGTTCTCCCACTTGATTAGTTTCTTTAGGTATACAGATTTTAGTATGTTTGTCCTATATTATATGTCTATATGAGTGAGTATATGCCCTGTGTGTCTTTCTGCTTCTGAGATAGCTCACTCAGGATTATCTTTTCCAGATCCCACCATTTACCTGCAAATTTCATGATTTCCTTGTTTTTCATTGCTGAGTAATATTCCATTGTGTAGATGTATCACAATTTCTGTATTCATTCCTCCACTGAGGGGCATCTGGGCTGTTTCCAGCTTCTGGCTATTACAAATAAAGCTGCTACAAACATGGTTGAGCAAATGTCCTTATTGTGTACTTGAGCCTCTTTTGGGTATATGCCTAGGAGTGATATAGCTGGATCTTGAGGAAGCGCTATTCCTAGTTGTCTGAGGAAGTGCCAGATTGCTTTCCAGAGTGGTTGTACAAGTTTACATTCCCACCAGCAGTGGAGGAGGGTTCCCGTTTCTCCACAACCTCTCCAGCATGTGTTGTCACTTGAGTTTTTGATCTTAGCCATTCTGATGGGTATAAGGTGAAATCTTAGGGTCGTTTTGATTTGCATTTCCCTATGACTAAGGACGCTGAACATTTCTTTAAGTATTTCTCTGCCATTCGATATTCCTCTATTGAGAATTCTCTGTTTAGCTCTGTACTCCATTTTTTTAATTGGATTACTTGATTTGTTGCTGTTTAACTTCTTGAGTTCTTTATATATACTGACTATTAGTCCTCTGTCAGAAAGGCAAAGAGGCTGGACATCAGAAGAAGGAGAAAAGAGGGAACAAGTCAGGAGCCTGACACAGAGGACCTCTGAAAGGCTCTGCCCTGCAGACTATCAATGCAGATGCTGAGACTTATGGGCAACCTTTGGGCAGAGTGCAGGGAATCTTATGAAAGAAGTGGGAAATAGTAAGATCTGGAGAGGACAGGAACTCCACAAGGAGAGCAACAGAACCAAAAAATCTGAGCACAGGGATCTTTCCTGAGACTGATACTCCAACCAAGGACCATGCATCGAGATAACCTAAGACAGGGGACTTGGAGAGGGGCATGCATGCAGAGGGTGGAGGAAGGGAGGGATTGGGACGGAAGGAAGGAGGGAACCACAGGGGGGATACAAGGAGAATAAAGTGTAATTAATAGATAATTGTTTTAATTTTATTAATTACACTTTATTCACTTTGTATCTCCCCATAAGCCCCTCCCTCCTCCCCTCCTAGTCCTACCCTCCCTCCCCCTTCTTCACAAATGCCCCAGGGGAGGTCTTTCTCTCCTTCCTTCTGATCTTAGTCTATCAGATCTCATCAGGAGTGGCTGCATTGTCATGTTCTGTGGCCTGGTAAGGATGCTCCCCCCTCAGGGGGAGGTGATCAAAGAACAGGCCAATCAGATGATGTCAGAGGCAGTCCCTCTTTCCATTACTATGTAACCCACTTAGACACTAAACTACATGGGCTACATCTATGCAGGGGTTCTAGGTTATCTCCATGCCTGGTACTTGATTGGAGTAAGAGTCTCTGGGAAGACCCCTGTGTTCAAATTTTCTGGTTCTGTTGCTCTCCTTGTGGAGTTCCTGTCCTCTCCAGATCTTATTATTTTCCACTACTTACATAAGATTCCATGCACTCTGTCCAACAGTTGGCGGTTGTGGAGAAAGGGGAACCCTCTTCCACTGCTGGTGGGAATGTAAACTTGTACAACCACTCTGGAAAGCAATCTGGCACTTCCTCAGACAACTAGGAATAGCGCTTCCTCAAGCTCCAGCCATACCACTCCTAGGCATATATCCAAAAGAGGCTCAAGTACACAATAAGAACATTTGCTCAACCATGTTTGTAGCAGCTTTATTTGAGAATTTTAAAAAATTAAAAAAAAAACTAATGAAAAAAAGATAAAGCCTCAAAGTAGCTTTAATTTGCATTTCCCCTGATGGATAAGGATAATGAACATTTTAAAAATGTTTCTTGGCCATTTGCATTAATCTTTAAGGAAATTTCTGCTTCCTTCCATGTCCTATTTTTAAATTTTGTTGTTTGTTTCCTTGATTTCAGTCTTCTGAATTCTTTATTCTAGATACTAACTATCATATGAAAAACTGATGACAGAGAAATCTTCCCATTCCATGGGCTGCTTTATCACTTACGTAGTAGTATACTTTGTTTTGCTTTCATGAGATCACTGAAAACTTCAAGCCATTAAAAAAAAAAAAGAAATTAAACAGCATTCCATATGATGAAAAGACCACCCATTTTCATGGATTAATAAGCTTGATATTGTGAAAATGACCATTCTACCAAAGGCAATCTACATACAAAATGCAATTCCCATCAAAATTCCAATGCAAATCATTACAGAAATTGAAAACAATCTTAAATTTCATGTACAAACTCAAAAGATCCAGAACAGCCAAAAAAAAAAAAAAAAAAAGTCCTGAACAACAACAAAAAACCTGCTGGTTCATATTCACAGACCTATAACAATAAAAACAGATTGTTATTGACATCAAAACATCCACACTGATCAATGCAACATAACTGAGGCCCCTTGTACCAACTGGCATTCCTACAGTCACCTGATTTCAGACAAAGAGACCAACAAGACACAATAGAGAAAAGAGAATGTCTTCAACAAAGGGTGCTGCTCAAACTGGACAGCTAATTGTAGAAGGATGAAACTCAATCTTTTTCTCTTAGCCTCCACAAAACTCAACTCAAATTGAATCAGCAACCTCAACATAAGACCTGATATCCTGATTCGGAGAGAGAAGAAAGTAGGAACTATGCTTGAACTCAACGGCACAAGAAAGGACTTTCTGTCAAGGACCTGGAAGTATAGATATTAACGCCAGCAATTAGTAAATGGGACCTCATGAAACTTAACGATTTAAAGTAATTTTCATTATTTCCTAGTATACAGACTTTCCCTCTTGAGCTGTCAGTTTAATTTATTCTTCATTTCAGAAAAACTTGCCCCACTGCATCCTTCTTTACAGCGTAACAGTCTGTGACTTCAGGGATCCCAGCTGCCTTTCTGGAAGATTGTCACCTCTGAGTGCCCTCTGGAATTGTTCAGCTCACAATTCTTAGTAGTAGTTAAAACCTCCAATAGTACAATTTTTTTAATTTTTTTATTTTAATTTTTATTAATTACATTTTATTCACTTTGTATCCCCCCATAAGCCCCTCCTCCTCCCCTCCTAATCTCACCTTCCCTTCCCCTTCTCCATGCATGCCTCTCCCCAAGTCCACTGATAGAGGAGATCTTCTTCTCCTTCCTTCTGATCTTAGTCTATCAGATCTCATCAGGAGTGGCTGCATTGTCATCTTCTGTGGCCTGGTATGGCTGCTCCACCCTCAGGGGGAGGTGATTAAAGAGCAGGCCAATCAGTTCATGTCAGAGGCAGTCCCTGTTTCCATTACTATGGAACCCACTTGGACACTGAACTGCCATGGGCTACATCTGTGCGGGGTTCTAGGTTATCTCCATGCCTGGTACTTGGTTGGAGTATGAGTCTCTGGAAAGACCCCTGTGTTCAAAATTTTGGTTTTGTTGCTCTCCTTGTGGAGTTCCTGTCCTCTCCAGATCTTACTATTTTTCTAGGACATGCTAACTCTTGCCTGCGGTGTTTGTTGCTTATAATTAAACCTTTTTAAAATTTTATGTTTTACTTAAATTTTTATATTTTAGTTAATTTTTAATTTATTATAATTTATTCACTTTGTATCCCAACTGTAGCCCCCTTCCTCGTCCTTTCCCAATCCCACTCTTCCTCCTTCTTCTCTTCCCATGCCCCTCTACAAGTCCACTGATAGGGAAGGTCCTCCTCCCCTTCCATCTAACCTTAACCTATCAGGTCTCATCAGGACTGGCTGCATTGTCTTTCTCTGTGGCCTGGTAAGGCTGCACCCCCCCTCAGGGGGAGGTGATCAAAGAGCCAGCCACTGAGTTCATGTCAGAGACAATCCCTTTTCCCATTACTAGGGAACCCACTTGGAGACTAAGCTGCCATGGGCTACATCTGTGTAGGAGTTCTAGGTTATATTCATGAATGGTCCTTATTTGGAGTAGCAGTCTCAGAAAAGACCCCTGGGTTCTGTTGTTCTCTTTGTGGAGCTCCTGTTCCCTCCAGGTCTTTCTATCTCTTCCTTCTTTCATAAGATTCCCTGCCCTCTGCCCATAGTTTGGCTATGAATCTCATCTGCTATGATAACCTGCTGGGTAGAGTCCTTCAGAGGCCCTCTGCAACAAACCAAGTAATCCAATTAAATAATGGGTTACAGAACTAAACAGAGAATTCTCAATAGAGGAATATCGAATGGCAGGGAAACACTTAAAGAAATGCTTAATGTCCTTAGTCATCAAGAAAATGCAAATCAAAATGACCCTGAGATTTCACCTTACACCCATCAGATTGGCTAAGATCAAAAACTCAAGTGACAAAACATGCTGGATGTGGAGAAGATGTGGAGAAAGGGGAACCCTCCTCCACTGCTGGTGGGAATATAAACTTGTACAACCACTTTGGAAATCAATCTGGCACTTTCTCAGATAATTAGGAATAGTGCTTCCTCAAGATTCAGGTATACCACTCTTAGGCATATATCCAAAAGATGCTCAAGTACACAACAAGGACATTTGCTCAACCATGTTCTTAGCAGCCTTATTCATAATAGCCAGAATCTGGAAACAACCCAGATGTCACTCAACTGAGGAATGGATACAGAAATTGTGGTACATTTACACAATGGAATACTACTCAGCAATTAAAAACGAGGACATCATGAAATTTGCAGGCAAATGGTGGGATCTAGAAAAGATCACCCTGAGTGAGGTATCCCAGAAGCAGAAAGACACACATGGTATACACTCACTTATAAGTGGATATTAGACATATAATATAGGATAAACATACTAAAATCTGTATACCTAAGGAAGTTAATCAAGAAGGAAGACCCTGGGCAAGATGCTCAATCATTCAGAAAGGCAAATGGGACAGACATCAGAAGAGGGAGAAAACAGGGAACAGGAGAGTAGCAACCTTTTATTTTGTTAAGTAAAACTTGTTGGGGCACACCTCAGGGTAGATGCACTTCATCCCATCTGTTCAGCATTGTGTTGGCAATCCCAGCCAATGAAAGAAGACAGAGTAAAGCTATACACAGCAAGAAGGAGGCAATATTCCTGAGTATCATGGCTTTACTTTATAAAACCCCAAGAAACATGTGACTACTTTGCCAAATCTAGTGTGTGCATTAACCAAGGTCACAAGATAGAAGCTAGATGTGCTTGACTCATGTATCTCTAAAGCAAATGTCATTTAGAAAATAAGGTTTCAAAATTTCATTTGAAATAGTTATCTAAAAGGCATTTTAGAGCCAGGCACAGTGATGTATATGTACATGAAAACATAAGCACTATTAATAGAAGTTGAAAGCATAAATATATAAATATAAGGAGAGAGATACATTGGTGATATATTAAAATACTCAATAACACGATGTTAATTAAACTATGTTCTCGAAGCTATATCAACATATGAGATATCCGATTCCTCGACATATGCCACAGAGGAGGCAAAGCGAGCACACAACAGGTGTGAAAGTATCACTGCTCACAATAGCCACGATATGAAATCAGCTAGGGACAAAGCGAAGGGTGAAGGGATAGAAAAAAACCTGTCTCAAATACACATATATGCACCAAATGGAGCATTGTTCTTCCATAAAGAAATAAAATTATCATTCCCAGGGGAAGAGGTGGAAGTCAAACTTCCGTCATGTTAATGTTCAAACAATTTCAGATTTTTAAGTATTCCAGATTTGAGATTTTTTAGGTTAAGGATACTTAAATTGCATGTGGCTGTGGTAAGCTAGAAGGGTCATGTAAATGCTAACACAGGTAAACAAATAAATTAAATTGTGTTCACAAATAAACTCGTATGTCACTGTCATCTCTCTCCCCCTCTTCTGTCTCCTTTCACTTTCCCTTCTCCCTTTCATCCTTTGTCTCTTGATTTTCTTGCTGATAAGTACTAAGCAATTTAATGGGAGAAAAGGATAGCGCTCCAAAAAATAGTACTGAACCAACTGGACACTCAGCACAAAAGTAAAACTCAATTTAAACCTCATTTTATACAAAGAATTATTTGGGGATAGATTATATATAATTAAATATAATATAACAATATTTTCTAAGAAAGAGACACTCATGGCTGTTTTGCATATGAGAAAGTATATTATATCATCAGTTGCTAAATAAAAGCATACTCAAAGCACTAATTCTCACACAATAGAATGTTTAAAATTTAGCAACTTGACATCATCAGTCATTCATGAGAATACACAACAACGCAATTTCTCATTCATTTCTGGTAGGAATATTGTACAGTAAAACCACTTTGGAAACTGCCAGTCTCTCTCAAGGTCAAATATATGGCCACATTTGATCTATCAGTTCAGCACTTTGGGGTTTACCTGAGGTACAAAGAAATATGCCCAAAAGCAGGTGAAAGTTCTAGGCAGCTTTGCTTGTCATAGTTACAAACCTAAAGACTGTGCCCAAAAGCACACCGGGGACCGTATGTGCAATGGAACACTGGAGGCAAGAGCCTCTGAGGCATCCAAAGAGTTAAAGAAGCTGGATACAGAGGAGTTCACAGTACGTGATGTTCCTTTATAGGGTTCAGTTTTCATCCAAATACTGTAACGGTTAAAACTAATCTATGCTGAAAGTAATCGGAACAGTGTTTTCCCAGGAGCACCAATGAGTAGGCAGCAGGGACTGGCTGTGAAGGAGCTGGAGAGATAGCTGTGCGAGATTAACATGGTCTGTACATTGGAAAGGACATGGAGTACTCAGAGATATACTGAGGAACTGAATGCAAAGTTATACGTCGCCTACTTAAATGTTTGCAACCGTCTTTGCTTAATTATAAATACACATTCAATACTAGCCCTGGAAATGCAGCAATGAGTTTCCTGTAAAGAACAGCCTATAAGCACCTTAAAATAAGAGAATCTGACAAAATTGACGGAGAGAAGAGAGATACATCCGGGCAGCCAGAGGAAAGCTTGGGCATTCTAAAGGAACTGTCGGAGGTGAAGGCTGGATTTGTACTTATTACATGGAATTAGACCAAAATTAATGACAGGTTAGTTTAATGGCTAAAAGTTACGTTCAGGGGTGATTAGCAAAGCAGCTGATAGTTGTCATATATTCACCCCAGAGGCAGAGGAGACTGAGCACCAGGGAAAGAGCCTTATTTGGTACTGTGTGCAGAGGGTCTGGTCTGCAGCTCATGCTGGGGTTGATGATGGTCGGCGGCTCACTCACTTGCTTGCGTTTTAATAACTACTCCTCAGTATTTGCTCATCGGCTTCTCCCAGATAACCACACTGTTCATAAAATGTCACGATTAGTTTTTGTGTATTTATTTATTTGTGTGGTATCTGCATGTGTGTATAAATATGTGCAAGGGTGAACATATTCATCCATGCATACGCAGAGAGACCAACAGTCAGTGATCCATGCTTTCCTCTACTGCTCTCTTAGTCTACGCATTGGCTAGATGGGCTGGCAAATCAGCTTGGATCTGACTTTCTTCACCCTACTTCTGCCAGGACTGGGGTACAGGGAAATGCCACCACACCAGGCTTTTTGCATGTGTGCTGGGGGAGGGAGTGGCCTGGCCTCAGCTCTTCATGAGTGTCCAGTGAGCACTTTCCCCCTGAGACACGAAAAATCTCTGTAACTTCTGTCCAACATGGAGCCACGCTTGTCTCCTAAATTGAGACAGCAGCTCACAATCAGATATTGTTGAGAACACAGTCATTGGCTCACTCTGCTAGTTCTGAGATCCATAGTCAAGCTCTGTCCAGGAACACTAAGAATCTTTGTGGATAAGTTCCAGTCTGTGTCAGGATACCATGACAAGCAGTTCCTCCTCGCACTTGCAGTGAGGAAGGGAATACAATCTCAGTGTTGGGGATGGAGGCAAGTGATTTCTCAATACAGCCTTTTACAAAGCAGCTGGCTGTGGAGGTCACACTTAGGTCTTCCTTGCGCATGCTGTTTTGTTCTCCTGTTTTCTGTCCTCAACTTTAAAACACATCAATTCTTTCTCCAATGAGAAAAGGAAATTCTTAAATGTAAGGGGAAAAATAAAGATCTCCGTGATTGAATCCTTCTTATATTGCACTACCTCAATTTTCTTTTTAAAAAATCCTCGTTTATTATCCTTAGTAATACAATGTAAATATTTTGACAACACTCCCAACTGATGGGTTCTAAATAATAGACATGTTTCTGAACTATATGCACTCAGCAAAGTCATGGTTAAAGATAAAAGTCTTACTGTCATTTTTTTTTTTTTTTTTGCTTCTCTCTTTCTGGTACAGAATGCTAGAAAGAAAACATGTCAGTCACAAAGACTTTGGTGCATAAACTTTCACTGTTTCCTTAAAAATGCCAAGGATGAACACCCCTCCCCATGCCATTTTGCTAACCACAACCTGCTGTGATGATGTATAGCGACCACAGACACAAGCAGAAACAGCATTGTCTGGCTAGTTCTTCAAGGTTGCTGCAGTTTTGCTAATTGTTCATTCTTTGCACTTCATGAGCAACTAAAGTTTTAGCGCTGGCTGGCTGAGGATTTGCGACATAGATTTTCTGAAGAAACAAAGTCCATGACAAACTTCTCAAACATTTCTGTTATGTGCTTTCTCAGAGCGCCATGATGCATGAATGACGTATGAATTAAATAAATATGACTAATGGCACCCACATGATAATGTGAAACAGACCCACAGTGCTTGTGTAATTGTCTGTTTACCCTTTCTCACCAAACTGGGAGCTTTGGGATAACACCCTGTCCACTTTATTTGGACTCCACAAATCCAAAGCATTCTACCGATCAG
This sequence comes from Meriones unguiculatus, assembly GCF_030254825.1. Lineage (NCBI taxonomy): Eukaryota > Metazoa > Chordata > Mammalia > Rodentia > Muridae > Meriones > Meriones unguiculatus. The sequence goes on along the minus strand of NC_083359.1, from coordinate 84,243,765 downwards.
CAAAACACCTTGCATACAGTGAGGTCTCAGCATACGTTCTTGAATATATGAATAAAAAATTGCCTCCAAGTCAGGACAGATGCTTAAAGGCTTAATATGGAAACTGAGCTAACCATATTTCATGTGTTGGAGCAGCTAATGAGTTGTTGAAAGAGTGACATGTAAATTCCAGGATTTCAGCATGCTCTTCACTCTCTTGTCACTCCCCAAATTAAACACACACATCTACTGTAGCTAATTTAGACTGTGAATTACTTCAGGAACCAAAGGTAAAACACTTTTGTCAGCCTCGAAGTTAACACAGGCAGAAAGATGTGTCAGCTTTTTATCTTGAACTAAATAGTAAAGGGCAATTATTGAATCAGAATTCCAGCTAGTATGCGGAAAGGCAAAAATAGAGTTAGAAATCACCTGATTTTACAAGCCCTAATAAAAGAATGGAGGTAACGAACAGTTATTAAGATGCATTAAAACACTAGACGCAAAACTGATGGGGAGCTTTGTAGTTTAGAATGGAAATAGTTTTTTTTTTTTTTTTTTTTTTTTGGTTTTTCAAGACAGGGTTTCTCTATATGTCCCTGGCTGTCCTGGAATTTGCTTTGTAGATCAGGCTGGTCTCGAACACACAAAGATCTGCCTGCCTCTCTAAATGCTGAGGTTAAAGGCATGCACCACCACCACCTTGCAGAACAGGAATACTTAAGTTCATGAAATTAATAGGCATTCAGTGACTGCAGTCTAATCGTCATCTAATCTAAAACCAAACATCTTAAAGCCTAAAACATAAACAGACATGAAATGCAGTGCAATTTTGGAGGTAATTACTCATTATGTCACAAGAAAGACTAGAGTTCCCCACCTGTGACCTCACTCCAGAGACTAGCCACAAGCTCTGTGGTCCATGGGACACTGTTCCTTCTGATCAACTGTATGATGAATTGGAGGCTTCAGCAGATGCTTTCTGGTTTCGCAATTCACTAAAATTGTCCTCCAACCAAGGGAATTGCTACATGTATAACACACATTTTATCATGAGGCAGACAACTCAGAAACAACCAAAGGGCAAGAACGGTGGGGGTTGCGGAAGGTGGTCTGCTGTGGTCCCAAACGTGAAGTTCCCTTGTCCTTAGGACTTGCCAACCTCTGGGTCCCTCAGTGTGCACTGCTAATCAGGAAGCTCACCCTGCCATCATTGTTCAGAATTTTCATTCCATAGGCCTGGCCTACGGAGTCATTCCTCCTGTGGTCAGACTCCATCCCTAGTCTTCCTTCCCTTCTCAGAAAGCTAGCTGATTCCAGGCTGGCTTCCAGTCTTCACCTAGATCACATGATTGTTCTGTCTAGGAAGGCCAGCCACCATTTTGAAACCGAAACTAGGAATCCATCACAAGGTGCCTTGCTCTAATTTCAGCTGCACACCATGAAAAAGAACAAAGACATTTTTATAAGTTGGGAATTTCCAAGAGTTTTAGAATCACTTTTCCAGAAAACAAGGCAGAAGACTATCCATTTAAAAACTTATTATATAACCATTAAACAGATATAATTACAGTTAAGCTAAATTTTGTAGGGGTATGACAACTGTATTTACAAAAAAGTAAACTGGGTTTACAAAAGAAATGACTGGGTGATCATGTTGTAATGGTACCAATCACAGTAGCCAAGCTGTGAAATAAACTACAGTCAATGGATAAGAAGATAATAAAATATGAACTATATAGAAAGTGCGAAGTATTATTCAACCATAAAGAATAATGGTATTATGTCATTTGAAGGGAATAGACGGAACTGGAGATCAAACAAGATCTTAAAAAGTTATGTATCTCAGTTTTTCCTCATATGTAGAGTTTAAAGCAAAACTAAAGACAAGAAATTAGAATTAAAGTACTAGAACAGGGATCCCCTCAACCATGAAATTAAGAAAAGGCAATATAGAGGCAGATATTACCTAAGTACATGTGTGTATGAAAATGTCACACATAAAAACCTCATATTCGTTATAATTCACCTTCACTAAGTAAGCATTTTCCATAAATTTTAAGTGTGTTAATGCTCTGCATAGGCTCTCCATTTGATCTGTCCATGTATTACATGAAAATTAATGGATTTCATTCAAAATCTCATCATGCTGTACTACTTTGTGGGTAATTTTTTTTTCTGTGTCACTAAAATTGATACTGCAGTTGCTATCCAATGTCACAGAGTTTTACCTGTCTGAAATAAGGAACCAAATAAGGAAATGCCATTTATACTATATAATAACTTGAAATATTTTCCTAAATTTATTTAGTGATGTGTTAAATTGAGAATGTTCTCATTGTGGTGGTGAGAATTTGTATTTTAGATGCAAATTCCTTTCATAATCTTTAACTTATTAGTCTGTATTAGATTTTCATTTATTTCATCTTTTAATTTTTATCACTGAAATATGCACTGGTTAGTTTTATCTGTCAATTTGTCACAAATTGACAGCAGAATAAAACTGGTAAGAAAGTCTTAAGAGGAATTGTCTAGATCAGGTTGGCCTGTGGGTGTGTCTATGGAATAATGAGTTTATTGTCATTTCCTATAGAAAGATCTAACCCACTGTGGGTGATATCATTCCCTAGGCAGGGGGTTCTGCATAGTGTAAGAGAGGATAAAACTAGCTGCAATTTAGTAAGCATAGATGCATTTTCTCTCTGTGGATGTGGTGTGACTTGCCTAAGTTTCTCCTTTGACATCCCTTTGCTGATGGACTGTAACCTGGAATTGTAAGTCAAGTAAACCCTTGCCTTCACTATGTTGAAGCTAGAAGAAAAACAACAACAACAAAAAAAAAAAACTTGTCACTATAGCATACCCCTCAAAAAACTTCAAATATCTAAAAGTTGTTTTTGAAGAAACTCAAGTATATTAATAGTCCCTCATTTTTTTTAATTTAAGCTAAGAATTTTGTTCTCAGTGCTTCTGTATTTTTGTTATCTTGTCTTTATTTAAAACCATATACAGCCAGAAGTTAATATAGAAGCAATATTATCCTATAGGTTTTCAAAATGTTCTCACCCCAGGGCCCCCAAGACCTTACCAAGAAGTCCATGAGAACAAAACTATTTTCATAATAAGCATTGGTGGGTAAAACCATATCAGGGTAGCCATATCAGACTACACTAACCATAGTCTTCATTGCTACACACAAAAACCAACAACAGACAGACAAACAACCCCAGGTGCATAGTGTCCTTAGATCGGAAATCAGTGTGACACATGCCTGCTACACTAGGAAACACGATAGCATCACATGGTAGAGGGAAAAGGCTAATGAGATTGCTTGAGTTGTGCACTGAGCTCTCTGCTCTAGCCATGAAACATCTTTTGTTACTTGGAAAGAGTGACAGGCTGTGGTTATCCAGACCAGACTGCTTGGCAGATATTTTCTCAAAAGTGAATAGAGTCTGTCACTTCAGGGAAAACGATTACCTGTTGCCAATAACAAAATTAAAGGTTTCAAGGGAAGAGTAGGATCTTGGAAATTTTAACACACCACTATGAGTTTGAAAGTTTTCCAGCAGTTAAAGACTTTTCTGATGACATTGGTGGTCATATTAATAAGAGTGATTGTGTGTCAGTGTCTGAAATATATATCCATGCAACTTGGTAAGCTAATATGTTCCCAATTACTAATGTGTGATGTTATAAGATCTGGCAAGTCAGAAAATTGAATTTTAGTGGTAACAGTGTAGGAAAGGCTTAAGGGTATAGCTTAGGGTTTCATATAGCTGCTATTAATAAATATCAGCTTATCATATTTTAGTGTAATAGCTAACAATGGCCACAAATACATGAAAGGATTTACAGAAAGATTTGATATCAAGAAGACAAGGGCTGGTTTAATAATAGCTACTACTACAGTGGAAAAATCCTTCTTTTCAGAAGTGTTTTCTGTTGCAGTAGCACTTATTTGTGTGTTCCTAGACAGGTACCTGCTTCTCTGCTCTTTCTTATTAACAGTTTTCAGGATGAGGAAGAATGCAAAGGCATTCATGCTCTTGTAAAGGCCCATTTGATTAGCAATATCCATCTTTAGAAGGTTGTATTTGAATAATACCTTCAATTTTTAATTCCCTGATGAACAAGTTTATAATTTAGCTGCTGAAGTCTTCCCAGGAAAATGAACCAATTGAAATATGAGTTTGACTTGCTTTGAAGAGGTATTTTGGCTCTGTTGTTGTTCTTGCAGAGTTCCTGTCCCCTCTAGATCTTTCTATCTCTCTCTTCTTCCATAAGGATTCCGGCACTCTGCCCAAAGTTTACCTATGAGTCTCTCTATCTTCTTTGATACCCTGGTGGGTAGAGTCTTTCAGAGGTCCTCTGTGGAAGGCTCCTGTCCTGTTCCTTGTTTTCCTCTACTTCCAATGTCTATTCTGTTTGCTCTTCTGAATGAGGATTAAGCATCTTCCCTAGTGTCCTCCTTGCTGTTTAGTTTCTTTAGGGGTATAGATTTCAGTATGTTTATCCTATATTATATGGCTAATTGCCATTTATAAGTGAGTATATGTCATTTGTGTCTTTCTGCTTCTGGGTTACTTCACTCAGGATGATCATTGATTGCTCAGTTTCCAAGTGGGTTCCCTAGCAAGGGGTACAGGGGCTGTCTCTGATATGAACTCAGTGGCAGGCTCTCTGATAACCTTCCCCTGTGAGATGCAGCCTTTCCAGGCCACAGAGGAAGATGATGCAGCCAGCCTTGATGAAACCATATAAGGTAGGGTCAGATTAAAAGGGGAGGAGGTCCTCCCCTATCAGGAAACTAGGGAAAGGGAATTGAGGGAGAAGAGGAAAGGAGGGTAAGGCTGGGAGGAGACAAGGGAGGGGGCTGCAGCAAGGATCCAAAGTGAATAAATTGTAATAAATACATAAACAAAATTAAATTTAAAAAACATGAGTTTGAATGTGACCTTGAAATGTCCTTTGCCTCCCCAGCTCCTTCCAGGTAAAACCTCGGTTCTTAGCAGCACAAGAAATGCACACTCACTGAAGCTGGGTACCCAGGACAAAAGGACTCATTTCGGATGTTCCTCTGAGTAGTTAAGACACTCAAGTAGCACAAATATTTCCTCAATTTTAAGACAAATTAATGGCATTTTCAGATACCTTGAAAAGAAGTCCATGCTACTGTCATGGACTATGGACTCATTGGAGTGACCATTCACAGGGATCCCATTGGCCATGAGAGTTCACATAGAAAGGAAACCCATAGGACTCGATGGATGATCCTAGAATCACTGATGAAAGACTTGCTAACAAGATATGCCAGAAAATTGACTCTGATGAAGAGTTTTCTTTTGAAGAGTGAGGAAGAATGACACTAGCCCAGGACTGTGTCTAGCTCCAGCTCCAACTGTCCTCTAGTCACTGCATCAACATCTTTCTGTTTCTGTCTTTAAAATCTCAAAAGGACATACACAATTGCTCTCATGGTTGACCAGAATCTCTAGTCCTGGCTTCAGGGGACCATTGAACTGCCATCTGCCTAATTATTTTAGCAAGTTACTTGAGCTCTCTGGGCTCTGGTTGTGTCCTTAGTAAATGAAAGGGAGTAAGGTAAATTATTGTAGCTACAAACTCCCACAATTTTGTGTGTACTGCTGAGTGATCGATTTGGAGGCTCAGTATAAGCGATTGGTAGATAACTCCACCCACCTGCTCTTCTAGGCCTTGCATGCCTACATGCAAGTTGCATTTTGCTGTGCCTGCATGCAATTCTCATCTTGTTCAAGAGTATGTCATAGGTGGTGCTATGAATAATTGGCAATAGGTTTTCCCCAGGTTGAGAAATAGTCTAAAGGTTTAGTCTTATGCATTCATATGCAATCTTGCAAGTCTTTGTAGCTACAATGGTCATTGATTTTGCACAACACAGGCTCTGGGAAAGCGAAGGTTGCATTGTCCTGACCTGTATTGTTTGCACAGTCTCATAGCCCGTCACAGTGAGGAAAACAGCGATCTAGCGAGTGAGGCATTGCTTCTGTGCTGGGAAGGCACACTCTGCTGTCTTCCTGGTTTAACAATTTAAGTCTTGCTATATCAGGGAGCAATGTACGCTATAGAGGATAAAGCTCCTCAGGACAAGCTCTTGACATGACTCAAATATGAATGAGTCCTGAAGGGGGGTTTCCCAGAGTGGCTCTCAGTAATGGATTATGTGAGAGCATGTGCTTAGTGGTAAACAGATGGCTTGGGGTTCTTTTTGGGGTAATTTGTGATTTTTTTTTTCTAGAAATCCATTTGATAGGACTCAGCAAGCCAAGAACCCTCCACTTGAAGAGCCCAGTGAGTGGGTATAAATGGCTACTGCAGCCATCTTGACGATCTGCCTTGCAAAGCCTCTCTCTTTTTTTCCTGGTTCCACATCCTGTCATAGGGGTCCCCCACAGAAACCCTTACCCATTACCTGACCCCAGTTAAACATATTAGAATAGTTATTTTACACAGTCTCTTTTTTAAGGTGATAATTTCTCAAGTGCTCAGATATGATATCCTCTGCTGGCACAGCACACATAGGTCTTGGATTTTCTTCAGTTATTGTTCTCGCTGGCTTCAAAGTGCTCATCCTATAGGCTTCAGCTTAACTATCATGTTTCCTATGCCCACCAGAGTCCTTCATCCCCCAAGGATGAATAAGAAATTCTCCTTTCAGCCTCTGAACTCATTGAGAGCTATGTGTGCTTGGTGTTATCATTTTACCAAAGTGACACCATTGTATTGAAATATAATATAATAATATAATATAATATAATATAATATAATATAATATAATATAATATAATATAATAAATATCACATGCTGTGTCTAGAATCCTTGCCTTCTCCTCACTTTACAAAGGTGTCAGAATTGCTGTATTCTCAGTGATGTGCTTGTCAAAGCAATAAAAGGTGTTTTATTTAACCCTTTGTTAAAATAAGGTGGGTTTTTTTTTTGTATCCATAGTCTTTGCAGTAGAATGTAAAATATTTCTGGTACTGGCTGGTTTTATAGATACAGTTAATTCTTTTGACAACTATGCTGACATAGATTTCAGCTGAAGTGGGCTGCTCTGTAGACTGGGACATGGGGATTTTCATCTTTACATTTTTTTCTCAATATATTTTATTGAAAATGAATTTTTTCATATAATATATTCTGATCACAGTCACAAACAAACAAGAATAAAACAAAATGAGCAAACTAACAAGAAACAAATAAAAAGCATGAGAAATGTATACAACAGAAACACACACAACATAAAAATACAAAATTGAAAACATAATGAACAATCAATAAGTTTTTTAAGTCCAAATGAAGCAGTAGGAGATTTTAAAATTTTTTTCCAAAAACATCATTGCGTTTGTTTCGTGTTAGCTCTCTACTGCTGGGCAGAGGGCCTGCCCTTATGTGTGGTTTGGATACCCAGTAAGACTCCCTTGGAGAAACTAACTTTTCCTTTACAAGCAGTTGTCAACTGGAAATGACTCCTTTTTTATGGATGGGAACTCGCCCATCTCAGGTCTGGCATCCCTCCTGGTTTAGATTTTGTTGTGTGGCAAAACTTTTCTTGGACGTACCTAACACAGACATATATATACTCACTCCAAATAAGGATCCCACAACAGACCAAAGTACAAACGTGAACCATTGAGTTTTCTCGGGTCTACTTACGGGAATGTGGCTGAGGTGTTACTTACAGAGGCATAAGGGATGAAAAGACAGCTGCACCGCCAAAGCCCACCCCAGCATAAGTGACAGCTCATAAATGCTCGGGAACGTGGAGCATGCTGCACAGATTGGAGAGTGCCCTTTCCAGCTGCCTCAGTTGGTCTAAAGGTCTTCCAGGTGTCTCGACTGGTCTCAGAGTCTTCTTTTCACTTGACTTGCCGGAGAGGGACTCTCAACCTTTATGGCTTACTCTGGGCAGGGAAGGCCTAGCGAATCTGATCAGTTTCAGGGATTTCTCTGAAGCTAGCCCGAGTTGTTTACCTCCCCGTAAAGAGCTGTTCTACAGGGTGGAATGTTTCCATGTTGTAGGTAGGAAACTGTTACATGACAGAACTATACAGGCCGTGTGTATGCTTCTGTGGTCTCTGTGAGTTCCTAAGTGAGATAGTGCAGTTGCCTAAAAGACAGTATTTCCTTCTTGTCATTTATCCCCACTGACGCTTACAGTCTTTCTGCTTCCTCTTCCTGAGCCATGAGGGAAGGGGTTTGGTGAACACATCTATTTAGGATTGGGTGTTCCAAAGTTCAGTATTTGTTTTCATCTATTGCAGGGTAAAGCTTCTCTGATGATGGCTGAGCAAGACACTGATATAGCAGACTGTCATTAGGAATCATTTTATTGCTATGGTTCTTCAGCAGAACAATAGCATTTGGTTTTCCAGTAGGCCCATGGCCGATCTAATCTCTGGTTCCTGACCACCAGATCAGTGTCAGACATGAGTTCTATCTCCTGGAGTGGGTCTCAAATCAAATCAGATAGTGGTTGGTTATCCTACAACATCTGTGCCATTATTGCAGCAGCAATACCTTGCAGACAGGTCACCATTGTCGATTGAGGGATGGGGGCTGGGTTTGTGGTCACCTTTCTGCACTAGTCGTGTGCAGAGTGCCTTCCAGTAGCATGAACACTCATCAGCAGAGGTGAAGGCTCTAGTTAGGCACCAGTCAGTCCAACTTCTTTGCAACAACTTTAGTTTTAAACCACAAGCATCCGGATGTCAGACGTTCCCAGGCTCTTTTCTAGCAACTTTACTTGACACCTTTCTGGCCTCCATATTAAATAAGCTGCATCGTTTTTTTTCTTTTTATACCTTCAAAAGCAGTCAATGATTCCTGAAATGTATTCTAATTAAGAGATAGTTTGGGTGTGTGCAAATGTGTGAGTCTCTGTCTATATGTTTTATATGTGTTTGGCTCTTTTGTTCTGTTTGTTTTATTCAAGCCTGTTCTGGTTTGTTTACATTAAAACCTTATTTTTACTTTATTTTATTATGTTTTTGATTAATGTTTGTTTTCTAATGAGAGAGAGAGAGAAGGAAGATTTATATGGATGGAGAAGCAGAAAGAACATGGGAGGAGTTGGGGAGGGGAAACCATATCAGAATAGAGTGTATTATTATTGAAACCTATTTTCAATGAATAGACAAAACAACAACCACCACAACAAAAGAGATCGTGGTTTCACCTAAAGGTCCCTATCTCTGTGGAGACACTGATTACACAGGTAGCAATGAGGGGTGCTCCAACCACTCAGGGTTTGTGGTTACCTTTCCTTATTGTTGCATGCAGACTACCTTCCAGGACTATGGGCACTCATCACGAGGAGGGAAGGCTCTAGTTAGGCACCAGTTCACCTTCTCTGTAGAAACTTTACTTTAAAAACTGGGGGGAAGGGGGTGTTTTGAAGTAAGCCTTCTGGAGAGAAGAATCTGTGCTTTGCTATCAACTAACATATATTAAGCATGTGCTTTATGCTAATGATTTCAAATGCCATAGTAAATCATGCAATCCTTATAGTAACACTGAAAGGCAAGTAATATGCAAACTGAAACCTCATAAATGTTCAAAGTACAAAGAATAAGTGACTACTGTGGCATGCTCAGTCTTAAAGGGGATGTCTGCATCACGCCTCTCTCCCTACCAAGGCTCAGAGAACATTCCAGAAAAGGTTACTGAAAGGTTGTAAGAATGAGATGTCAGGACAGGGGAAGAGTTCTGTAAGGGAATGTCTTCCTAACATGATAGGGCTCGTATCCATGAACTCACAACATCTGTGGTTGTGAACACAATACCCGCTCTATATCAAGTTGGATAACACTCCAGAATGTCTATGGAAGGGGAATCTAAGCCTCCCATATTAGAAGCTATTAGCAGTTGATGACCACTGAGAAGGGAGATTCAGTTTTCTTCAGTAGTGTGGCCCATGGCGAGTTGACCATGCTACAGTGGATGGTGCCCTGTATTCATAAGCATTCAGAAATATAGGTGACAGTAATCAGACTCAGTCGGTGAAGAAGAGGAGGAGGAGGAGGCAGTGGAGAAGGAAAGAGAAGAAAAAGAAGAAAAGAAGGAGGAGGGAGAAGATGAGGAAGAGCAGGAGGAAAAAGAGGAAGAAAAGGAAGATGTGGTAGTGTGATTTTAACACTATTACTCTATGAAACTATCATGGAATTAAAAAATTAAAAATCAACAAGAGACAGAGAGATGCTCAGGATTTCGTCCTAAACCCACAGCTAGCAAATGCCACAACTGAATTTGACCTGAGGCTCTCTGGTAGAAGATCCAGTCACATCAACACTTTGTCAGTCTGATGGCAGTCTTCCTCCTCTTTGCCAGAATAAAGTGGGGAAAGGAGAGTAGATGCTAGTGTTCTGGTGTGATGTGATGGGACCCACTGTCCTGTGACAGAGTCTCATCTGGAGGACACTGCACAAAGATAAGTGCCTCAAAAAAGTAAATATTTAAGAGCTAGCAAAGTGATAAAGAATGATCAAAGGAGACAGAAAAAATGAGAATGGTGTCAGGGGAAGCTGCTGAAAGGCAAAGAACTTCATAAGGAAGATGCTTTTTTTTTTTTCTTTTTTTTTGGTACCCAGTGCAATAGAGGCAAACCAGGCTGATGTGCAGTGTAACATGCTTTGCCTCTTCCGGACATGCAGATTACAGAGATCCATAAGAATCTTAGCAAGAAAAGTTCTAAATGGCTAAGAAATATGAAATGTGGTTATTTAAGGGCAATTGATTAGCAAAGCCTTGCTGGGGATGCATTATTTAACATACCTAGAATCTCAGTTGAAGATGAGGAGCTGCAGTGGCAGAGAAACAGAGTGCTAAAGATGGAGTTTTGCATGGAAGGGTCCACATTGATCAAAACCAACAGTAAAGAATGAGTGAGCAAAAGAGGAAACAAAGTTAATCAGTTAATCAAAGTTAATTAGCATTTCACAAGAGGACCCTGGGACAATGCCGGGGCAGGTAGATGGAGTCATTCAGAAAAAGAGTTAGAATGCTTCTCAGAGACCACTGAGTCCTTTCCTCTACGTGTTTTTTATTAGATTTTTATTAGTTCTATGAAGAAAAGAAACAATTAAAACTCATTATTTTACTGAGTCTTATTTGATAGAAAAGGCGATTTCCAGTGATTTTTCCAGGACAATTAGGAAAGGCATCACATGACCATACTTCAAGCCCTTTGGAGGTAGAGGCAAGAAGATCAGAATTTGAAGGCCAACCTCAACTACACAGGTAATTCAAGGCCAATCTGGACCATCTGAGATCCTGGTCAAAAAACAAGAAATTTCCCAAAGAACATAGTCACCTTCTCTTAGTGAGTATGCTATTTGGGAAAGACAGGATTCAGAATTCACCCTTTTAGGAAATGGGATTACCTTTCTAAGGTCCACTGGAAACAATTCTTAAGACCATTAACAGTGAGCAGTGAGCAAACTGTAAATGACTCAGAGACAGAGTTGGATTTTCTTGGAAATACAAATGAACTGAAAATAAAGGGAAGGAAAAAAATGCCCTCCCATGGTCCTTAAGAAGTAAGGAGGATGTTGTGGAAAAAAAAAAAAAATGGTGACTCGTGTTCCCAGCATCCAGAATGCACCTGGAAAGAAACCTGATATTCAATTGCTTTTCTCCACTCCGAAGAGGGGATTTATTAATTCAATTAATGAAAGACCAGGTGTTCTTCCCATTGCACAAATTAAGGGCCTCCAGGAGGCCTGCCTGACCAACTGATGGATGGATAGAAGCTCTTGAGCACTGACTGGCTTCACCCGGTGGCTTCTCTCAGGGCCCAAGTAGGATTACATCACTTCCTGAAGTTTCCATGCTGAAGCTTGCTTTTCTTGGGTATAAAAGCAGGGGGATGAGATAATGGGAGTTGAAGAATCTACCCTTGACCTGTAGGCTCAGCAGCATTATCCCCTCTGTTGAAAGTCAAACTCTTGCTTCCCAAGTATTAGAACACTATAAAACAACTTGGGTAACTGTATCAGATACAGCTTGCTGTATATTTAAAAACACACACACACATACATACATACACACACAAACACATGAAAATTGGGTACCTTAAAACAATGAGGATTTTGACTCTCTGTAAGGGTTGCCCTGCAGATTTTTCAGGTCTAGGATGGAACAGCCAGAGTATCAATGTCTACAGTAGTCTACAGAAGGGAAAAAATATTACCTCTGAACCTCAAATATTTGCTGAAATAAATGGAAAACAGGCAGATTAACAGAGGGGAAATGCGGTATTAATGTACACTGACACGTCACAACACAGGACCATACACAAAATATGCTCCCCCACTAAGCACTGTGGATTATGGGGAAGAGGGCTTAAGTTAGCCTGGCTGTGGAGAGGATAGAGTAAATGATGTGGTGGGGAGGAAAGGCAGGAGGAAGCTTTACTTACTCCATAGACATGGTCTCGGCGGTAACTGTCCCCCAGAAGCAGAAAGCATGTCTAGACAGAGCTTATTGCCACACAGACTTAGAGTTCCTTTCTTCCCCACTGGTTAAACCACTCCTGCCTGTTCTGGCAAATCCTAGGTGAGAGCTTAAGACAACGGCCCTCCTTCCTTCAGGTAAGGGGTTCTAGAGTGCCTGTCCCTGCATTTGGGGTTGGGGATGGGAGGGGAAGAAGACAAAGCCAGGAGAGTCCTGAGTCCAGGACAGCATAATTTCTAGCTTGTCTAAGCACCAGTGTTTACTGTAGTTCTTTTCATTTTTTTATATTTTGTGGGGTGTGTGTGTGTAATAGGACAGCTTGCAGGAGTCAGTTCTGTCTGCCAGGGACTGAACTTGAGTCATTAGGCTTGACAACAAGGACCTTTATTTCTGAAGCTATCTCTGCCATTTTCTAAACTTAAGCAAAACCTTTACTTACATCTCTAGATTTGCCTTTAACTATAGTTTATTCTATACCTATGCATTCTAAATCCTGTACATTATATATCCATCCTTTTTGGAATCCAGAAAGCTACTTTTTGTTGTTTTCCTCACAAAATTATATCCACAGTATATGTAGTTTTAAAATCTGATTTCACTATACCATTAGGATCCTCTCATCTTTGAAAACTGTCTTAATCATAGTTCTTGTAGCTATATCATATCTTTCGTTTTAGGTATGCTTCAATCAAAGTAACTACTTCGTGCTGACACTTTCCTCATACCTGTTTCATGATGCAGGATCTTCTGGTGAGAATCTTTGTGAAACAAAGTTTGAATGGACCTCTCTCTTTTAGATAGATTTCCTGAGTTGTACTGATGTGTCAACAAAATGTGGACTCTTAAGACTCTTGATCTATATTTTCAGATCACGTGACAGGAAGGACGTGTGTGTGTGTGTGTGTGTGTGTGTGTGTTTCCACAGCACTGACTGGGCTAGGTGGACCCACAGAATAGTGTCCTCTGCTGCCTACACACTGTGGCAAATCAAAAGAGAAGTAGAAGGGAATAAGCTTCAATCACCATCATTTAACACCTAAATAGTTAATATATTATATTTATTACCTTTCTGAGCAAAAGCCTACAGATTTAATCTTAATGACATTTGGTGTAATTTTTATTGGATATAATCCTTTCATTCTGATTTTTTTACCTTTCAGTGAAGACCTATGACTCTTCTCTGTCATTCATGCCTATGGTATATGGCTCTCTGATTGGTTTTCACAGTTTATGTTTGATTTGTTTTGGGTGGCCTAGAACTCATAGAGATCCTCCTGCCTCTGTTTTCCAAGGGTTCTACCACAGCACCCTGATATGTATGGGATGATATTTTTAATTGAGTGTGTACAAACCTACTGATATTTCTAATGCTTTGAACTTTTCCTAGCATGATCATGCTCAAGAGGAATTCTTTCCATACACAGTTCAGAAATTTTCTTATTTTTTCAGCATGTAATATGAAAAGACATTAGATGTTTATCTCTTCTTTAAAAAAAAAAAAAAGCTTACCTCTTTAACCAAACTGAACTTCTTTGCTGCACCACATGCCACACCAGGGATTAGCTTCTTTTCCCCACAAGCAACTGGGTTGTCCTGTACTGTTTATAGACCAGTCTTCACATTTTCCAGCATCCTATGATACTGATTTCATATACACAACTGTCTACTCAACACTTTGCCAAGATGTCTGCAGACTAAGCTGTCCTTCCAACAATCCTTGCTGCCACAGCCACACATTCACAGGCCAGAACATCTGCCCTTCTATTGCCTGTGTTGCCCGGGGCCATTCTCACACATCTTCAGAGCTTGTCCACCCACTAATACAGAAGACCCACGTTCATAATTGCTACAATCAGATGACTGTTACTGCCTTTTCTGTTTCCTCTCTGGTTTGTCACCATCACCTCTTTTCTGTTGTATGACAACCACCTCGTAACTTGTTTATGTATTCTCCGGACAGATAATATCCTTCCTCCGCCCAGTCTTCAGTGACTTCCTCTTTTGTTTGTAACAAGAGTGAGGTGTTCTTTCTCACTTCCTTTCCTAATGCTCCACTCTTCTTCCAACTGCTGTGCTCTCAGCAGCATCTAAGAAGAGCCACATTCTCTTCACGCCTGCCCTTCCCTCTGTTTGGGAGCCCTCCTTCCAGTAATGTATATGGCTCATATTCTCCCTTCCTGAAGGTTTTCCTTGAGTGCCACTTTCTCACTGAAGCACCTGCTTGTTCTGCACATGACGTAAATTGCAGACTCCACTTACCCCTCCATTCTATCTAAATCTCTCCCACCAACTCCAGATCTTGATTTGCTTTTTAGCGCTTAAAGTTCTCGTACATCCTGTCTGATCTCTGTCTCACATCAAAGCTTCAGGAGGGCCGAAATGTTGTGCCTTCTTCTCACTGACTCTTCTATCTCCCAGCTATTATACTTCTTAGTTGCACCAGAGCATTGCCTGATGTCTTCATTCCACTCAGTGCCATAAAAATACAAGTGTAGGCCTTAGCCTGTGTTATGTATTCTAAGCACTAGAGTCAATTATAAGTTTGAACAGTTGTTTTTGTTGCTTGCTTTTATTAAATGGGATTTTGAGCTACTTTTGAAATCTGTTAATGGGAAAGTCCAAAAAAGTTATTATACATTGTTTTCCTGTCCTACATATCATTTCAGTATTTAAAAATAACTTGATGACAGGGTCCTGGGACCAATACAGATGTTTTTTATTTGAAGACTGCCAGAGAAGAATCTTGAATTTCTTGAACTTCTCAAATTTTACTATAAAATATAATGTAATAGAACGGACTACATCATTATTTATAGATGGCCCTCTTTACTTCTATTTTCCATTATAAGATTGTTATTTTAAATTCACTATAAGTTATCCTGAGACTCACCATGTCCAAATGCAGAGTCAATATTTTAGTCTCTTCCCTGCCAATGTTCCACACTTTCAGAAGTAAAACTTCTGATGAGCCAGCCCTGATGAGACCTGATAGGCTAGGGTCAGATAGAAGGAGAGGAGGCCCTCCCCTATCAGGAGACTAGGGAAAGAGAATGGGAGGAGAAGTGGGAGGGAGGGTGGGACTAGGAGAAGATGAGGGAGGGGACTACATCCAGGATACAAAGTGAATAAACTAAAATAAACAAACAAACAAATAAATAAATAGGTAAATAAATAAATAAATAGAAAAAACAAATTGTATAAATACATTTTTAAAAATTTGGAAAAGTTAATACCCACAACTTGGAAAACTTCTTGTAATGTAAGGGTAACAAAACCAAGGCACAATTACTTAGGTGTACCTTCAACAAAATTTTAATGAAAAGCTACATATATATCTTTTAATTATGTATAATTATTATTTAATTGTGTATACATGTATATACATGAATATATATGATCTAATGCAATGGGGTTGCGTCATAACAGCCATGCTAGGAAAGGACCATCATCCTGCTTTTGCCCTGTTTATACATCAGTTCTGGCTTTCCGTTAAGAATTGCTTTGAGTAGGGTACATTCATCAAGTACTTAATTTGGTTAAATATTAGGTAATAAAAGAATCACCATAGTCCCTACTCATCCCAAGCATACACTTACATTTTAATACAGGCTGGGTTAAGAAGATAGAATAAAGGAAAGAGCCCTGGTTATGTAGTTCAGAAGAGCAGCTGCCTAGCATGTGAATGGCCATAGGTCCTATTCCTAACCACCACCAACCCCCAAAAGAAGAAAGAAAGAAAGAAAGAAAGAAAGAGAAAAAGAAAAGGCTTCCTGACTAACACATTGACACATAATTGTTGGAGGTGGAGGAAACATAAGAAGAGAAAACAATAAGGTTTCTTAGAAACAGTTCATAAAAGCATAGAAGGCGTGTTCTTTTTCTTCTAAGATTAATACAATGCTACAGACTAAGTAAGGTATGGGGGAAAAAAGAGATTCATTTTAGTCTATAGTTCTGGTAATATAATATATGTAAATAAATTCATCAAAAAATACAAGACTCTAGGAAGTAAAGCCTGGTGACATTGTTTATTAATTTTTTTTTCTTGTGTGGATTTTCCCTTGGATTTCAATAAGAATATAACAATGTTTGTCACCTCGGGGGGCCCAAAGAACAGCTGAAGTTCAGGGATGAAAGCACACAGCCATATGCTGAATGTTCAATTTACGGGCAGCATGTGGTGTGTAAAAATCTGGGTGATTATAGACCTGTATGCAGAGTAATGCATGTATAACATACATATAAGAGCATAAATGTAAATTATATATCAGTGTGAGACAGAGAGGGACTGGTCCACTTCTCACTGCAGCACTGGGGAAACATTAAGCTCTGTTTGAAAATCTGTTAAAATCAAACTTCCTGTGACTCTGGCTCTTACAGTCTTTCCACCCTTTCTTCCGCAATGACCTGAACCTTATGGTTTCAAGGAGAAGTTTCCTTGGTAAGTAATGAGGACTACACTTGGCTGTGGTTTAAGAACAACTATTCAGCCTGTGGTTAGGACTTAGGCTGGGTTGGTATATTGGCAGTTGTTGTGCCTCTTAGGAATGTCAGAAGCCACAGCCATAAAGGCTCAACAACATGACTGCCTGAACACAAGCTGAACAGGAATGGACCAGAGTTGAGAAGTAGGGGAAAGAAAGTTTAGGAAGCCTCAGCTTTACACAATGATCTACAAGTGACTAAGAGAAGCTGAGAATGGGAGACATAGCCTTCCCCGGGGAAGAGCACACCAATTAGTTATCCAATACTATATGGTCGGCCCTGGAAACGTATATAAAAATTATATTAAACAGCTAAAGCATATTGTATTTATGTACTTAGAAATAGGCATCCACACATGTAACAATAATTAATGAGAAAGGCCATGAACTTGAAAAAAATTCAAGAGGGGGATAGGAGAAGGTTTGGAAGGAGGAAACAGAGAAGGGAAATGATGTGATTATATTATAATCCCCCCCTATAATTTTAAAATCAGTTAAAATTACAGTATTAATGATAAATCATTTCAGTTTTTATTGTAAGCACTTCTGGGGTTAATTTCTCTGTGAAAAACAACAACAACAAAAAGACATGAGAGGATGGAGCAACCTGACACACTGAGGTTACTCTGAGACAGGGAGCGAGCGAGGCTTCTTATGTGAGTTGCTCAAACACCCCTCTTCACCTAATCCCTCCTCCCGGAGACATTTGTATTCTGCCTCCCTGGAAGATGCACCACTAAGTCCAGGGAGAGACTTTTTCCTGGTGTTCTTTTTTAGCCTGCTTTTTGTACTGTGGCCTGAGCCGGTGCCGTGAAGACAGAGATGACAGGACAGCAGACTGTGGCATCAGTGGCAGCGAGAGCCTAAGCGGTCAAGGCTGTGGTACTGTGACCACCCCTTCCTGCTTCCCCTACTCACCGCTCTCAAATGCCAAGAGGCAAGACAACTACAAAAGTCCCTTTGCAGGGCCTCCTCTTCCCTACCCATGTTTCCAGTGGAGAGTTAAAGGACTCCAGCCAGTTGATTGGTAACTGGTATGCATGTATATAAGTATGTGATATAAACATAAAAATATGTGGTATGTGCATATATGCATACAAGTGAGTAAATATAAAATGCGTGAAAATATGTGAGCAAACAGCAAGCTACTGAAAATGTTCAGACTGCATTTTGAGACACACGGGCAACCCTTTTCTAGAAATGTTGCCTTTAGTGGGAAAGGACTTTCTTATTTCCATTTTATACCTTTCTTCTCCCCTTCCAGAACTTCACACAAATGAGGCAGGTAGAACTCAGGATGCGTTAATAAAGTGTATTGTTCTAATCCTGACCTTATTACAGCAGACTCTTTACAATATTTAATCTCATTTACTATATTGCTCTGTCAATTGGGAATATATCTTTCTGCAAGTGGTAAAGCCTAGAACAGTGTGTGAGAACTTTCGCTCTCAGTAGAGTGAAATCTAAAGGTAAGCTGCACCAGTTCCATAATCATCAAGGTCTCAGCTCATTGCACAGTACCTGGGACCATGCCATTACCCCAGCCACAAGGAGACAGACCAAAAAAAAAAAATATTAAAAAAATTATGATTCCTAACAGTAGCAAAATTACAGTTACGGAGTAGCAATGAAATAATTTTATGGTTGGGGTTACCACAACAGCAGGAAGTGTATTAAAGGGTCACAGCGTTAGGAAGGTTAAGAACAACCCCAAACTCTTTGCTCCATTTCTGGCCCCCAAACTCTGCCTGCTTTTTTGGAGGCCTGCTGGCACCAGGGACAACCATGTAAGACCCTGCCCCAAGTCCCTACCCTTTACCACGTTAAAACATCCTTAAACTGCATCCCATGTTCTGGACTCCATTTTCCAGCCCACAAGTCCACCTGCTTTCCTGGAACCTGGCTGTCACCAGGAACCCCAGGCCACACTGGTACTAGGGACCCCAGAGGCAAGGATAGCACCCAAAACCCCAGAGGCAATTCAGGCCACAAGAACCCCAGAGGAGACATCCTACTTAACCTGAAGACTAGTTAGTCACAACCCCAGGCCACTTAGGCCAGAACATAGAGAGGAAACAGAAAAAAAAAAAATCCCCAAACTACCCACCCAACAAAGATAGACTCAGAAATCAGCATTGAAACCTACAATAATCACAAAACTTCGATGGCAAATGGCCAGGGTAAAAAACCCCATCAACAACAGCCAGGGCAATGTGGCACCACAGAGCCTAGCAATTGCACTACAGCAAGCCCTAGGTATCCCAACACAGCTGAAGCACAGGAAAATGACTTTAAATCCAACCTTACAAAGATGATAGAGGCCCTTAGAAGACATGAATAAATTCCTTAAATAAATACGGGGAAAGAAATGAATAAAACTGTTCAGGACCTAAATAGAAGCAATAAAGAAAACACAAACTGAGGGAATCCTGGACATAAAAAACCAAAGGAAGAGAACAAGAACTAGTCAGAAGCATCACCAATAGAATACAAGAGATGGAAGGGAGAAACTTGGGTGTACAAAGTATAATAAAGAAATCAGTACACTGGTCAAAAAATGTTAGATCTAAAATGCTCCTGACACAAAATATCCAGGAAATCTAAGACACTGAAAAGACGAAACCTAAGAATAATAGAAATAAGGGAAGATTTTCAGCTCAAAGTTTCAAAAAATATTTTCAACAAAATCACAGAAGAAAATTTACCAAACCTAAAGAAAGAGATGCCTATAAACATACAAAAGCTTATAGAATGCCAAATAGATTGGACTGAAAAAGAAAATCCCCCACCACATAATAATCAAAACACTAAATGTACAGAACAAAACAAGAATATTAAAAGCTACAAGGGAAAGGGGCCAAGAAACATATAAAGGCAGACCTACCAGAATCACACCTGACACCTCGTTAGAGACTCTAGAAGCTAGAAGGGCCTAGGCAGATGTCTTACTGTCTCTAAGAGACCACAGATGCCAATCCAGACTACTATACCCAGAAAAACTTTCAATCAAAGAGAAAATAAGATTTTCCATGACAAAACCAAATTTAAATACTCCAGCCTTACAGAAGATACTAAAAGGAAAACTCCAACACAAAGATGTTAACTACTTTGTTTAACCCAAGAAAACACAGAAAATAAATAATTCCATACCAATGAAACCAAAAGAAGAAAAGCACAGGTGCACACACACAATCACCACCAACATAAAAATAACAGGAATTAACAATCATTGGCCATTAATATCTCTCAACATCGACAGACTCAATACCCCAATAATAAAGACACAGACTAACAGAATGGTAGAAAAAAACAGGATCCATCATTCTGCATACAAGAAACACACCTCAGCAACAAAGATAGACATTACCTCAGAGTAAAGGGCTAGAAAATGGTTTTCTAAGCAAACAGACACAGGAAGCAAGCTGGAATAGGGATTCTAATATCTAACAAAGTAGGCTTTCAACCAAAATTAATCAAAAGAGATGTGGAAGGACACTTCATACTCATCAAAGGAAAAATTCACCAAGATGACATCTCAATTCTGAACATTTATGCCCCAAAGTAAGAGTACCCACATTCATAAAAGAAACATTACTACAGCTTAAATCACACATTAAACTTCACACATTAATAGTGGAAAACTTCAACACCCCACTCTCACCAATGGAAAGATCATCCAGACAGAAACTAAACAGAGAAATAATGAAACTAACAAACATTATGAATCAAATGAACCTAATAGATACCTGCACAACATTTCACCCAAACACAAAAGAATATAGCTTCTTCTCAACATCTCACAGAACCTTCTCCAAAATTGTTCACGTACTTTGTCACAAAGCAAGCCTTAACAGATACAAGAAAATTAAAACACCCCCCTGTATCTTATCAGACCACCATGGATTAAAGCTGGACTAGAACAACTACAGAAAGCCTACATACCCATGGAATCCGAACAGCTCCCTACTCAATGACCACTGGGTCAAGAAAGAAATGAAGAAATCAAAGACTTTCTAGAATTCAATGAGTGTATCAGAGCAGGGAAGGGAGGGAAACTTTGGTCAGAAGGTAATGTATGAAAGAATAAATAAAAATAAAAAATAGTACATATGCTTTACAGTAAAATAAAAAATATGTTAAAAGAAGGAAATTCAAACAGAGCAACAGAAAGTATAGTGTACAGTCTAAGTTGGTTCATTTACTTCCCTTACCTCCTCCTATTAAAATAAGACACACTGAATGAATGAATGAACGAACAAATGAGTGAATGAGTGAATGAATGCTAG
Organism: Meriones unguiculatus; assembly: GCF_030254825.1. Lineage (NCBI taxonomy): Eukaryota > Metazoa > Chordata > Mammalia > Rodentia > Muridae > Meriones > Meriones unguiculatus. The sequence goes on along the minus strand of NC_083359.1, from coordinate 84,222,520 downwards.
TTATAGTTCTCCGACATGCAGTAAAGGTGAGTATGCTAAAAAGGACCGTATCTCAACTCTCCCTGTCTATGGACATGCCAAGTTATTTGTCTCATCACCACCTGGAGCAACCGTTGACACTGAAGACATGACTCCTGGAGGAAGTTCTGGCAGACGTGAGGCTTGGAATTTTTTCTCCCCATTATCCCAATGGAGTCATCACTGCAGTATAGTTCTTGGGTTTTATGGGCTTCTTTCATTACTTTTATGCCACAGTCTGGTTCCAACCACCATTCAGATATGGCACAGAAGGTGTGAAGCCATCTCCTGTTCAGGCCTGGAAGGAAGCCAAGTCCCTGACCCGTCATTAGTTTTGCCATTAACAATTTTTTTTTTTTTTTTTTTTTTTTTTAAAGAGGACATCCCACAAGTTTTGTCTTGAGTGACACCTAGTGGCTCCATGTTATAAAAGAAATCTCTGAAAGATGATTTCTAAATTCTTCCAGCCCTCGGGATCATAATGCAGCTTCCCTCTCCTCCCAAAATCTGTAACGGAGTTACGAAGTTATATGGCAGCCCTGGAGGTGAGGCGGGAAATGCTGAGGGCAGTTCCCTTTGGCTGGCCAGAGCACAGAAACACACACACCATGGCGGTTTCAGAGGAAGATGCCAACAATTCACATTTTTTCTCTTCTGTTTTAGTTTATGGTTATTTTTATTATGAAAAGAAAAAGCAGGATGAAACCCAGAATATGACATTCCATACTGCAAAGCCATTTCAAAACCATCGCACAGAAGACCAACTGGGGTTCAGCAGTTATGTCTTATTCCTGTCTCTTGTTTTCTTTCCACTCATAGATCATAAAAAAAATTGGACAAAGTCAAAGGAATTCCCAGAGAACATAGGGCTCCAGTCCAATAAAACTTTCTTCTTAAATTTTGCTTAAAATAATATAGCAAACATTCATGTGTCAAGATTTTCTTTACTAAAAGAATGAAAATATAGTAGGCAAAGTTGATCTTATTTTCTTTTTGTTGTTTTATGCTGTTTTTTTTTCATTCCAGCCCCATTAGCCTTGCCCACATTTATACTGTGTTTACTTCCCAGTTCATTTTCATAAAACGATGTATTCCATATTAGAAGTATTATTTTCACCTATATTATTTAGAGTGTGTTTTAATTATATGTTACTTATTAGCATACACTAAAACTCATTTTTTGGCTTAATAGCTATTTCTACTTAGCTTTATGATGTGAGTCCATTATTTTGTGTGCTGAGTTCCACTGCAGAAAGAGATCAGTTTGTCTCTCTTAGAACATTTTTCCCAGTAATGTTTTCTAATCGAAAACAATGCCATACTCACCTCCTCGTGGTTAATTATTCTAGTTCTGTCCTTGTTTGGAATTACAGCTCCCTGGCTTTGTGCACACTCACCATCATGGTTACAGGGCTGTTCTGCACTTGCTCACAACAGATAACCTGATCCCTCTACACCCTGGTTCCCTGGTTTACCAGAATGAATATTTGTAGGGTGCATGCATGCTGTGTTCCTCTGTCACCTTCTTTCTTTCCTTCTTTTTCATTGTGGTGGTGGTGATATTGACCAATCCCCCAAGGTGTATGTCCAAAACCCATGTTCGAAAAAAAAAAAAAAAGAAGCTAGAGCCTTTGAAGGAGGACTGTCCTCCAGGGAGGACCAAGGAGGATGAGTGCATCTCTCCCTACACAGGCAGGATTGGAAGATTAGAACCACTTTAAAAATGGAACAAAATGCAACATTTTCAGTCTTTTATGAAAGGGAAACTTGGAATCATCCCACAAGGTAAAAATAAATAACAAGTACAAAGAAATACCTGAGAAGTCCCAGAAATCCAAGCAAACAAAACATTTACAGTGTTATGGGATAGGTAGAATTTTGAAAAGAGACTCTTGAAAAAAAAAAAATCTTATCCTTTATAAAAACGAGAACAAAACCAATATTATCAAAATCAAATTCTCCAGAACTCAGTGCAGTAATCAAGAGTTGCAACGAACGTTTTTCTTTCAGTCTAAAAGCTTAAGAAAAACAATTGAAACTCAAGTGAAAATATTGGCTCCATGGTGAATGAAGTGCCCTGTGACCATCTTGTTCCTTCTAGTCCACAAAAGACTTCACAACGAACAACTTCTCAATGTCACAACCACAGTACCCGTGAAAATGGTGCTCTGGCCGGCATAGGGGCAGTGAAAAGGTTTGTGTCTTCCCACCGGGAAGTCATACTGTTTGAACTGTCTGTCTTCCCCGTCAAGAGGCAATGTTCACATCATTCATCGTTATCTGCTCTGACTCAAAGCTCGTTCCATGAAGCAGCCCCTCTCCTACACCATTTGTTAAAACGGGCCATGGGAACTGCTTGGCTTGGCAGCTTCCTTAGATAACAAGGCCAATTGCATCGAGCGAGCAACTGACCAAATGCAAATGTCAGCGGATGGACTGTCCACAGGGAGCTGTGAAACTGATATGCTCTTGGGCATCCCCAAGGTGTGTGCATGACCAGAGCTCTGCACAGGCGACGACATAACTGAGAAGCCCCAGGTTCTCATTATATTCTGACCTGGAGACTCTGCAGCCAATAAGGAAAAGTAGGGGCACAGTTATGAACTGCTGGAAATCGTAAATGCATTTGAACACCACACACATACACACACACACCACACACACCACACATATACACATACATACATCACACACATACATGACACACATACGCACATACACACATACTCATACAAACATGCAAACACATGCGAACATTCACATATACACATGTACAAATCACACACATACCCACACACCATCTTGGTGAAGGCTGGAAGACTATTTCAAAAAACCTTTCAATAAGTCTTTCTAGTGCTATTAGAAAGGTTCTATCAATATCAATACTCTCTAAGGTAAGTGAGCAAAGAATTTAGCAGTCACATTTGACAAATACTACAGACTCAAGAGAATAAAGTGAGGAAATTTGCCATATTCATAAAGTAAAAATTCCATCTACCATAACAGCAAGAACAACAACAAACATAGACACTGTGTTATAGTCTTTAAATCATTCAGGTTTCAGTGAAGATTTTCCGTGTGTGTGTGTGTGTGTGTGTGTGTGTGTGTGTGTGTGTGTCTTTAGTGTTGTGTGCTTATGTACACATTTGTGTGTATGTGTACAAGTCTAATTCTTCTTCTGTTGCTCTTCTGTTGAGTTTTTAAGGGTCTCTGAATCCGGAGCTCTCTGACTGGCTTCCAGCAGCCTCCAAGGACCTTCTCATCTTTGTCTTCTCAGCCCTAAGATTACAGGCATGTGTCATCCTGCCCAGCATTTTATGTGGGTGCTGGAGATTTACACTCAGGTCCCTATTCTTGTATGTCTCTAGGCAAAACTTTTAATAAATAAAAAAAAGATGTTTAAAGAACTGAAAGTACAAAACTGATGTCCAACAAAAAGAATAAAATAATCAAATGTTATATGAAAGCCTTTCTGTGGTAAAACAGAAAGGCCAACTAAAGTAAATAAAATGCACTGAGGTCCTCAATAGCAGTTCTGAGTAACTGAAGGGAGAAAAAAAATCAGTAAATTTGGTGATGTGTCTACTGCTAGCTAACTTAAAGAACAGAAGAAGAGAAAAATTATCACTATGAGGCACACTAACTTATGCATAATACAAGACTCAGAAGGAGAAGAGAATGAAGGCTAGAAAAAAAAAAGCTGTAAAGATAATGGCCCAATACTCCCCAATTTTAATGAAAACCATTGATTTTAAGAAGCTCAGCAAACTTCAAAGCGAATCTCTGATGAGTTCTAATGGATCGCTGAAAGAAGCAAGTAAAAGCACTGTATTAGAACAGGACGTCATCAATCAAGGTAACCCAGACCGTGATCAGAAACCACGGAGGACCAAAGACAGTGGAATGCCATTTTCAAAGCACAAAAAAAAAAAAAAAAAATTATCAACCAGCATTTCTAAGTATAGCAAAATCACTCCCTGAAATTGGAGAATTGAAGACATTCAGACAAAATTTTTGTTTGCCTGATTTGGTGGTAGAACTTCCTATAATAAAATAAATAAATACTATAGTAGGTAAAATATGAAGCAATGCTGTTCGGTAACTCAGTAACATGACAAATGCTTTAGAAGGCAGAGCTTAAATTTTAACAGCAAATGCAGTTATCAAGAAAGAAGAAGGCTGGGCTTTTGGTGCAGGACTGCAAGCCCAGTTACACAGGATATTAAGGCATGAGCATCACAAGTTCAAATCCAGCCTCACTACCTTAATGAAGCCTCTGTCTACAAATAGGTAGATATATAGGTAGATAGATAGCTAGATAGATAGACAGACAGACAGACAGATAGATAGATAGATAAATAGATAGATAGATAGATGATACATAGATATATGGATACAAAAATGATACATGCATACATGCATGCATGCATGCATACATACATGGATACATAGATGATAGATACATACATAGATGTACTCATAAGGTTATTGTGTAACAAACTATATGTAATAGATACATACATAATTAGATAAATAGATAGATACTTATGTATATGACACAAAATAGATGATAGATAAAATAGATAGTGATAGATACATACATACATATATACATACAAACATACATACATAGATAAATGAAAAAAAAAAAACCTTAAACCTTGACTTTCCATGTTGAAAATAGAGGAGATCGGGCAAGATTATGGTCAAGGAAGACCCTCCAGTGAGTATGTTTCCGTAGAATTTGCACACCATTTATATACCAAACTACATTCACAACAGCAATAACTACCAAATGAGAGACCACAGTGCCTGGCTTTAGCATCTGGCAATAAGTGTATTAAAGATGACAGGGAAGAAAGATCTGTCCATATAACATTCCCTTCAAGTCCAAGCAATACAATATGGAGAGAGACACAGAAAAAGGAACAAGAATCACCAGCAGGCCTCAAGTCCTAGTATGAGGTAAGCCACAGTGAGACCGAGCATGACACAGACCCCGTAGCTCCTTAATTGCATCCTGGTAGAAGGGGCCATTTATACTTGAGTTAGCCTGGCATCCAAGGGACTGTTTCCACCATCCATCCCATAGTTCAGCCATTGTCACATAGAGCAGAGAAAGATTCCAAGAATTGAGCTAGATAGACTGCAGAAATGAAGACAAGACTTTGTCTGGGAACCCAGGGTTGAGTCCACCACAGTGAACTCCAACTCCAAACAGAATCAAGTGGCCCTTGCCCCTGGGCCAAAGCCCCTGATCATAATTTCTGAGCCTGCCAACACCAATCATGACTGTGCCCCCAGTGAGATGTACATCATCCTGCATTGGCAGCAGCTGTGGAGTGGGCCTTTACCATAACCTCAGAGACTGTGTAGAACCCACTAGCTATGAAGTACAAATACAGGCCAACTTAGCATCAGCCTTGAATAACCAGAGAATCCTGAAATGAACACTGCCTGCCCCCAGCTCTGTGTACATGAATTTTATAAATGTTCCGTGGACAATGGACCTACTACAATTGGGAATTCTAGCTGTCGGCTTCAATTTTGCCATAAACTGACCTATATCAATTTGTACTTCCACCATGTGAGTAAGGAAATACAGTTTTTAAAATCCTTGTCAATATTTGAAAAGACACACTTTTATTAATACTTACTTTTATTTTATTTTTACTTATTAGCTGGAAAAAAATACTTAATTGCTTTGTATTTTCACAAAATCAAATGTGACTAATCTTCATTCCATATGCTCATTAGCCATTCAGTCTTCTCAGTAAATCTTCTGTCCGAATCTACCCAACTTCTATTAAACTGTGTGAACAGTGGTGACAATGCGAATCAGAAATCCTGTGGAGATGTCAGTATATTCCAGCCAGGTGCCACATCCATTCTAGAATGGAATCTTTGAAACATACAGTTGCCATGACAGGTGTCAACCTTTCCAAAGAATCTCATAGTTGATGACTATCCAAAAGTACTTTACCTTTGTATAAAAGGGTTTCTTGTCGCTCCTTTGTGTCATCAGAAATTACAGAGAAATTGTAGACAAGTAAGTGGTTGTTTCATTATTTCTGTACATAGCTAAAGGCCTGGTTTTCCTATTTCTTCTTCCTCTTAGTTTGTACTTATTGCTGTTGCTCTATTAAAAGAAAAAAACCTATGGGTAAGTCAGTAAATTACTTCACCACAGACTCATGACAAAAAAGTCACACAATCTGCAGTCTGGAAGCTAGAAACCCAGAAAATCAATGACGCAGGCTGGTATTTGAGATCCTGAGAGCCAGAGAACTGCTACCATACAGGCCAGCCAAATTCTAAAGGTGTGAGAGCAAGAAGATTACATCTAGGCTAAACGGGTAGGCAGAAAACAAATGGAAAACTCTGGGGTGTTCTATATAGCCCTCAACCGACTGGGTGATGACCACCCATGCTGGGGACAGCAGCTTGCTTATACAGTTCGCCAACTGAAATGACAGTCACTTCCAGAGGCATCCTCACTGGCACGCCTGGCTGAGACTCCAATAACTCAGTAAAGTTGGCACACAAAATCCACCACCCCAATATCTATCTTCTTTTCCACCTTCAATCCCTTGTCTTTTACCTTGCAAAGATTTGAGGACATTTGTAAGTAACTCCTAACTAAACCATCTATCAGCAGGTTACCCACCAGAAAAATGTTTTTCCTAAACATGGAACACAGCGTGAAACCCTTTGTTTTGTACTGTGTGGGAGTGAATACGACATGTCTAAAATGAGACTCTATCCACACTGACCTACACAGCCACTGACTGTAAATGAGGACTTCTTCTTGAGAAAACAGGGAGGAAAGGAAAAATGAACAGCTTAGACAGAGAAATGGAATAGAATGTATTCATTAGGAGACATTCTTTGATTAGCACATGCTAATCAAAGGTAAGGTTAACTGTCAAATTCACATCTTTACATCTAGCACAGGGGCTCCTCCATGATGCAAAGCATTTGATGAGAGAGCATCACATCATCATTGTGAACATGTAATACGTTAACAGGAGTAATACAGGGTATAAACAGGTTCCACTTAAAGTGGAGAAGTGGCAAAGGCCAATTAAATAACTAAGTAAGTAAGATTGTTATGTTTAATGAATTAATGTTATCTGTATAAGATGAGCTTTTAAAGTAGAGATGGAAGAACTTAAATAGCAAACATTGCATCTTGGGGAAGCAGAGTTGAAAACAGAGCAAGGGCTATGTTAGAACAAAGGAAAGGAACACTGCCAGAGAGATGGGAAGCATGCAGGACAGACTGGGGAAGCTAGAAAGTTCTGCGAAGTAGATATAAAAACCAATTACACAAGTCAAGATACATAATTAAAATTTGCCCACCATGCCTCTAGAGAAGTTAAAACCATCAGTGGGGGTTTATACCCTGTTAAAGTAATGTACTTAAAATATAAACAAATCTTTGAAAATCTAGGGCAACATAACAGCTCAGTCTCCATATGGTTTCTCTAGTAAAGGGAGCAGGGGCTCTCTCTGACATGGACTCTGATGCTTGCTCTTTGATCACTTTCCCCTGGCAGGGTGTCCTTGCCAGGCCACAGAGGAAGAGGATGCAGGCAGTTCTGATGAGACTTGATAAGCTTGGGTCAGATGGTAGGGGAGGAGAGTTCCCCATTTCTGAGTACTAGGGGAGGGAAAGAGGGGGAAGAGGGAGAGAAGGTGGCACCAGGAGGAAGCGAGGGAGGGTCTACAATCAGGATGTAAAAAGAACAAACTACAAAATAAAAAATAAAATAAAATAAGGTAAAAATAAGAAAGAAAGAAAGAAAGAAAGAAAGAAAGAAAGAAAGAAAGAAAGAAAGAAAGAAAGAAAGAAAGAAAAAAGAAAATCTAGGGCAAAGTTTTACACAGAAGGAATAAAAAAAAAAAAAAAAAAAAAAAAAAAAAAAAACAAGCCAAGCTTCGCCTCTTCCATAGCAGAGCTGGAGGACAACAAGGCAGCATTCAAGAAATCGTCATGGAAAACACAGTAGCCCAAGAGTGACAAAACAGTTCTGAACATAGAACAATTAGAGGAATGCAATTGCCAGGAGCTCTTCAATAAACTAATAGAAAATGAACTTGAGTAGCCCAGCAAGAAATGACCAGAGAAAGCCTGGGTCTGTGCACAGATTTTATCCAAATATAGAGCTAAAGCATGAGGGAAGGTGAGGGTGTCATTACTAAACTGTATGTAAATATTATGTAAATAACTCACTAATAAAATAAGAAAGTAGAAGATACAGAGAAGGTCATGTAAGTACAGTAATGGCTTCATGTTAACACTTAGAGGTTATTAATTAATCAAATACTAAAAACACAAGGTATAAAGACTGTATTAAGTAACTTAGTCAAATATAATTTTATGAGGAGTGAGAAGGAGGAGAAAATACGAATGAGAAAATTTTGCATTTGCTCCTATTTGGGAAGCAACAAATTCTGTCTAAAGTTTATTTGACTTAAAAAGTAAGTCAACCAATCATTATATCAAAAATATAAACCTTTCATTTTAAAAGAGCAGGTGAACACAGGCTGTCTGGCTATCTCTCTCTCTCTCTCTCTCTCTCTCTCTCTCTCTCTCTCTCTCTCCCTCCCTCACACACACACATAATGGGAAAATAATAAAAAAATTTAAAAGTAACGACAAGAAAACATAGCCTAAGATGTGGTGACATTCTCCTAATATTAATAAATGAGTATGATTGGATATCTATTAAAAGACATGAATCTGGTTAAGTTATAGCTAAATACCAGCAGTACAGTTTACAGTGGCAGCATTTACAAATGAAATCTTTCAAAAGATTGGAAAAAAAAAACCTTACTGGAAACAGAACAATGAAAACAAGACAGAACAGGAAGGTTTCCAGTTGAGTTTCAAAGTGGAGTATATGAATTTGTTGTTGTTATTGTTGTTTTACAAAGAATCATACCCTAAAAAAGTACAATTTAATAATGAATATAATTATCAATATATGCCTAGAAGTGGTATAGCTGTATCTTGAGGAAGCACTATTCCTAAGAGTCTGAGAAAGCGCCAGATTGTTTTCCAAAGTGGTTGTATAAGTTTACATTCCCACCAACAGTGGAGGAGGGTTCCCCTTTCTCCACATCCTCTTCAGCATGTGTGTCACTTGAGTTATTTGTCTTAGCCATTCCTGAGAGGCTCTACCCTGCAGGCTATCAAGGCAGATGCTGAGACTCATAGCCAAACTTTGGGCAGAGTGCAGGGACTCTTATGAAAGTAAGACCTGGAAAGGACAGGAGCTCCAAAAGGAGAGCAACAGATCCAAAAAGTCTGGGCACAGGGGTTTTTTTCTGAGAATGATACTCCAGCCAAGGACCACTCAGGGAGATAACCTAGAACCCCTGCACAGATGTAGCCTATGGCAGTTCAGTATCCAAGTAGGTTCAATAGTAATGGGGACAGGGACTGTCTCTGACAGAAACTGATTGGCCTGCTCTTTAATCACCTCCCCCTGAGGGGGGAGCAGCCTTACTAGGCCACAGAAGAAGACAATGCAGCCACTCCTGATAAGACCTGATAGACTAGGATCTGAGGGAAGGGGAGGAGGACCTTCCCTATCAGTGGACTGAGAGAGGGACTCAGGTGGGGAAGAGGGAGGGTTGGATTGGTAGGGGAGGAGGGACGGAGGTACAGGGAGGATACAAAGTGAATAAACTGTAATTAATAAAAATAAAAATAATTAAATAATAAAAATTAATGAATATAATTATGAAAAAGCCTGCCTATAAAAAGAATTCAGAGACAAGCCTCAATTATTGATCCCAATATTCTTGCCCCACAAAGATAAAGATAAGAACTGAGCCTGTGAATGCGCTGCCTTTCATTTTCATTACGCGCCAAGGCAAAGTGGTTTGAGCTACAATAAATTGTCCTTGAATTAATCTAAAGAGAGATTATCTGAATGGTCCTGACTGAAATGCGGGAGCGTCTGTAGTCTGGTGGAAACAAGACAGTGTAAGTGGCCCATGGACAGAGTCTTCATAACAGAGAAGTGTGGGTAGGTTTTAGAAGCTAAGCGAAACCCTTGGCCAACACTGCAGAGAACAAGGCACAAGCATGATGGGCTCAGGAAGTGTTATACCAATAACCTAAGTGACCCTGAAAGAGGATGCCAGCTTCAAATGACACAACAGTCCTGACTCACAGGATTGCAACTGGGAAAAAGGGAGCCTGAGCAGAGGGCATGAAAAGCCTGTGCTTATCTTTGGACCTACAGAAACTGAAATGATGAAGGATAGGTGTTCATTAGGAAACTGAATGTTGAGCACTAGGAGACTTACGGGATGTAGAGGAATTTTAATTCAGAACATGGCTGCTCTGGCAAGAGATCACATCCACAGACCTTTTAGTCTGTGTGATCCAGCTGGAATACAAACACACCTTTAATCCAGGAGAGAGAGGCAAGCAGGTCTAAATTCAAGGCCAGCCTGATATAGAGTAAATTTCAGGTAAAGAAAAGCTTAGGTCCAGGCATGGTGATACATGCCATTAATCCCAAACAATGAAGGTAAAGTTAGTTTGTAGGAAAAAACTACCCATTTTTGAAAGTGTTATTTAATTTAGTGGCAGAAAAAAAGTGATGAATCAGAAAAAGATTCGACAGAATAGGATACACCCAACTCTTATGAGAGAGGAAAGGGAAGCTACTTAATGGGCAATGGGGAGAGAGAGAGAGAAAATGAGGAGGCAGTTTTACCAGTACAGTAATAGATAGGTTGCAGAGAGAGAGAACTCAGGTGAAGACTGAATGAGCCGGAGAATGAGAAGGAGCTAGATTAGAAAAGAATGCTGGAGTTAGTTTGAGGCCAAGCAGAGCAATTGTGGGGCCGAGAGAGAAACCAGATTGAATAAGTCAGCTGGGAGAGGAGTTTGAGCCAGAATAGCTGAATTGAACCAGCAGCTAGCTATGAGCTCAGAAAGAACAAGAAAGGGTGAGCTTATTAAGCAGTAAGTCTCAGCAGCTGAAAACATTCTAGGCCTAGGTTAGACTGTATGGAGGCTAAAAGCTTCCAGGACTAGGCCTAGTTTAGCAGACAGAGGCAATAATCCTCCAAGACAGTTGCCTCGGGAGAATAAAAGTTCTTTTTACAATGGGACATTAATGCAAGTTCCACATCTTATAATAAAGTCGTGTCAAACCCTAAGGCAGCAACCTATTGAATTCATGCTCTTCACTCTCTTACAGCAGCGTTGGAAGACTCTAATTCACGTGGCATCAGGACCCAAAATTTTTCAATCATGAGTAAGGCTCTGGGACATGAGCGACTGGGCTGTATGTGTGTGTGACTCAGAGAGATTCAGCTATCCAATCCTGTCGAGCACAGAGAATCTTGTTGCACAGTAAGACACTCAACACTTACATGTCACTATTATGATAAATATTTTAATATTCTATATTCTATAAGAATTCTATAAGAATAAAGATAACACAAATTTTCTCTGATCATATGTAAAAATTGAAGTGGAAAACTTTAGCACTTATACGTATGAATTTTTCTGAAAATATTGGATGATATCTTCACAGAAAACTTTTTCTGTTGACAATATTTTTTTAAAAATTAACTGCATACTGTGCATTTGGAGTAGTCAGCAAGAATAGATTGAAGCCTTATCAGGAAATTTTGCCACAATAAAATTATCACGAACATTTTCTTTTTAGAAAAATCAACCCTGAGATTTGAATCATAGGTTGGACCACAAGCTCTTGCACACCCTCTGTTTAGAATAAATGCCACTTAGTAATAGTACATTGCTCTTCCATGTGACAACCTAGTGTTTGCTAATTTCTGTTAAGTGTTGCTCTGGAATATAATGAATTTATCTGTGGAGTGTGCGTGTGGTATGTGTGTGTGTTCTTACCAGCTAAGTTAATATAACTTCAGTTTTAGAGATAAGTTCTAAGTACTACCAAGAGAATTATTTTCATTCTTCTTTACATACACTCTTTTCTCTTTCTGCCTAGTGACCAGTCTCCACTCACTGCATGCCATTGCGAAGTGGTACCACATGGTATGTGATATTCCATAAGCACCTTCACTAGCACACCTAAAATCTTCAAGGGGAAAAAAATTACACTCGCTGTCTCTATTGCAAATGCATTAAAGTTAATACTTAACTTGTGCAGGTAGAGAAAGAGCAGATGCAACGTAGCAGGGACTTATTTTTTTACATTATTCTGCCCTGTAGCAATATGTTCTCACCATCCTGCAGCACATTTGGAAATGACCTTCAGCACAAGTTCAAAGGGATCCGCTCCAGTCCTACTGATTCTCCACCGGATGGCTCAACAAGTCTCCTTACTCTGATACCATTGTCATGGAAACCACCAAATTCAGGTCCCCCGCCCTCAGCTGCACATCAGATGACATCTGTGCAGAAGTCATCCTGCCTCTTTCTCTCTTTCTATTTATCTTCTATGATTTGTTTTATTGTCTGGGCCTTTGAACACTTTTCTTGTCCCTCACTACTAGAGCTCAGAGAAGTAAGTATTCACTGTTGTTCTCTTTGAAGTGTGTAAAACACCCACTAACTTAGTGGTTATTCATCCATTAGTTTTTGAAAAGGCATAAACTGAAATACTAAACTTTTAACAAACTCTATCACCGTTTTAATATCAATATTTAAGTCAAATTTAGTACAAAAATACCACCACAATAAAATGTGTAATCTTTCATGAATGGGCCAGTATAGTTGTTAAAGCTTTTATAGATAGTTTTATTATGGTCCTAGGTATAAAAAAAAAAATCACTGATAATTAAAACATTGTTAACAGTTGATGAACAAGTTGAATTTTTACCATCCAGGACATGAGGTCATTTCCTAGTATCCTTAACTCGAAAGAGGAGGAAAAGGAAAGGAAAAAGGAAAAAGGAAAGGAAAGGAAAGGAAGGGGAGGGGGAGGGGAGGGGAGGGGAGGGGAGGGGAGGGGAGGGGAGGGGAGAGGAAAGGGAAAGGGAAAAGGGAAAGGGGAAGGGAAAGGGGAAGGGAAGGGGAGGGGAAGGGGAAGGGAAAGGAAAGGAAAAAGGAAAGGAAAAAGGAAAGGAAAAAGGAAAGGAAAGGAAAGGAAAGGAAAGGAAAGGAAAGGAAAGGAAAGGAAAGGAAAAGGAAAGGAAAGGGGGAAAGGAAAGGAAAGGAAAGGGGAAAGGA